>NC_086317.1:469130241-469784568 GCF_036172605.1 Pelobates fuscus
GACACAGAACAGGTTTGCACACAGATCAGCAGAGTGCTGATTTATAATCTGTCATATTTTTATCAGAAATAATTTCCTCGATGGTAGACTTATCTTTATAAAGCCCGAGGTAAAGCAATGCATAGAACGGTTGTAATTTAATTATCACAAGAGCATTTGTGAGCACTAAAATATATTTGATTTTAACAGACATTATAAGTATTATATACACATATATTAATTTGTCCCACTCCTGACACAGATCTTCCACATACTGTTCCCTTCTACATGCTTTGCTATAACACAGACAAACACCATGATATGACATCATACAAAATATAAAACAGAATGGGTAAAAATGTAGTAAGTAAGGATGATCTTTGCCAAAGAGACACTATTCCCCCGCTCTAACGATTAGACCACCAAATAAAAAAATCAGTCCTCAGGGATTCCTGAGCCCTTTCCCCACCTGACACATGGTCATAGCTTAATTGGCGCACCTTTTCATGTCATTTACCAATGAAGAAGCAATGATACCATTTTGTTAATCATTCAGTCAAATGTGAACTAATAAAAACAGCAAGTCTTAACTAGCCACATAGTATAAACACAGTTCTATATTCTAAGTACAGATCATGTAAAAACATGTCTACAAGCTGTCTAGCAGTGTTAAGAACCCGCAGTATTCACTCGATGTTGTCATAACAATGTGTTGCAATATGACATTAAATGTCACGCTCACTTAGCGAAATCAGAGTCCTGTAGATGGTAAATAAGGAGAACATGCTGGGCTGTTAATAGCTCTGTGTGTTAATGGCACGGTTTATTACAGGGTTAATCTCTTATAATCCTCTCTAATCGAAGGTGCACTAAAGAGTAGATCTACTTAGTACTGAATGACTGTCAGACTAATCTATGTATCTATATATAAATATATCGGTCAATCTGTCTGTCTGTCTGTCTATACATCTCTCCAGCGCATGCACCTCTCTAAGAGATACCAGAAAACTGGGAAACATGCCTGCTGTGATCAATCTGAATAATCTCAGCGTCTCACAGCAGCAATCAGTAAATATACACACAGCTCTCACTGCAGCCCCTGGATCGCTGGAGGAGCAACAGGAAACATACTCAGTGTTAATCACGAGGGAATATATATTAGAAATAGCAGGGGTCACAGCTGTGCAAGGCTCGAGATAGGTGAGAGAACCATTTACCCCTGCCTAAAGAGTATCCTCACAGCAAGTTACCCTCAGCAACTACTTTCAAACTCCTGGTTACCCAGACTCTATGACCCAGACAGCACTAACTACTCACTGGGCTGCATTGGGAAATCTGTGATTGGACAGCCACATAAAGTCTGGGCGGAGTTAGAAGGGGAAGTGCTTGAGAAGGCTGCAGATGAGAGATCTGCAGCTTCTGTAAGCTGTTTTTTTTTAAATATATATTCCCACTGAGAAAATGCATAATTAAATGTTTTAATTTGGGTTATATCTACTAGATTGCCCAAAAATAGATAATATAAAAAAAATAAAAAAAAATAATCTGAAAGTTCCTTTAACACACTTCTAAGCATTTGCTTAGAATGGATAAATAAGGCCTACAATTGGCAAAACATTTCACAGTCTGATCTCTAACTTTCACAAGGAAACGCCAGATTAATTCTTTAATATCAGGACAGTGCTTTCTCTGTGTGGAGCAAACTGACGTGAGATCAGAGAGAGATTATTCTTTACCTAATACTGTGTAAGATGATTATAGTTATCTGGGGCAAGTTAAATCCCACCGAAACATATCATATTTTTGGAGATGACTCTAAACATGAATTATTGGCAAGCATAAACCTCTTTAGTTTATTTCCATTCAGAAAAGCAGATTACAGAGTTGGAACCAGCATGCACTTATTTGAATAAAACAGCTCTTTTCTCTGTCCCTCGAACGTGTTTTGTACACACAGTGTTAAAAAGAGATTATGCATCTGGAGATTACAATAAACTGGAGGCTCTGGAACAGGCCATTTATAAATAAGAAAAAAAAGGCATGCAATTCAATAACTCTGCAGGAGAGACGGCCAAAGGCAGCTTTGGATGTTTGTCAACATAAAAACAGGTGGAAAACGTGGGAACGGTGGAATCATTTAGATGATAGCACCTAGTAGGAAATTAAAGGACAACTGCCCCCTCAAAACTATTTTCATTATAATAATTCCTTTTATCAAGCATTCTAATGATTTTTTTTTGAATTGATTGTATGTGAAGAATAAAATAAAAAAATAAAAGCCCATCCCTACCTCTAGTAAATGAGAGGACCAAACAGACATATACACACACCTTAGGTCAGACAGTGTTTGAAAACCAACAGTTAGTCTCTATGTTCTTCCCACGGTAGCAGGGAAGACACTGAGAATTCTAAAATGGATTTCACATCGAAAGTCAAAATAGTCAAATTGGAAAAATGATCTCAGTCAACTATTCTTTAATTTCAGCTACTTTGGCTTTACATTTGAAATTGGCTTTGAATCCTCTCTAATTTATCACTTTAGGAAGTAATGCTGTAACTGTCAGTTTTCAAACATTGTTTGAACCAAGGTTCATGTATATGGCTGAAGGATCTTGTCTTATGCTACAGGTAGGGATGAGCATTTCTCTTTTTTATTTTACATACACCTCATTAAAAAAAAAACTATTCCCTTTCAAGAGTTGATGGAAGGATTATTATATTAAAAATATTAAAGCAAAAAGAAAAAATGAGAACTCTGAAAACTGACAAAAGCTTAGAGGAACTCAATAGCTTGCCCTTCGGTAAATCCCAGCTCAGGTCTCAAAATAACGATCGTCTGGGGTTGCTGTATCTCTCGTGCAGAGGGAACTTGCTGGCATTTCGGATCTGGGCTGCCCGTATGGGTGGGGCCAGTCTGATATGACTCAGATATGTTCTCTCGGTAATGGCACAAGTGAGCAAATATATATATATACATACCGAGTGGCTTAAAATTTAGAGAAGGGTTTGAGTTAATAACTTTTTTTTTATTAATGAACCAATTGCAATGATAGCACATACAATGAATACTTAAAGGATCACTATAGGGTCAGGAACACAAACATGTATTCCTGACCCTATAATGAAAATCCACCATTTAGGTGGCTTGCCCCCCTTACCCCTTTATCCTCCTCAGAATGGGTTAAAACTGGCCAATCAGCACTTTCTCATAGAGATGCATTGAATCAATGTATCTCTACTGTGCAGCCCTGAGCCAGGAAGCCCCTCAAGTGGCCATCTGAGGAGTGGCTACTTCGAGGTGTCCCTAGGGACAATGTAAACACTGCCTTTTCTCTGAAAAGGCAGTGTTTATATGAAAATGCCTGAAGGCAATGATTATACTCACCAGAACAAATTCAATAAGCTATAGTTGTTCTGGTGACTATAGTGTCCCTTTAACGTATGACTAGGTACAAAATTATATCTTTTAAATGAGCTACATTTGCCACATCCCAAGGTCGGGTTCTTTCAACTGCATTGCTCATAACATTGGTTAATGTTTCAAGCTCTAGCACTTAAATTTCTGCACGGATATTCTCCTTGACCTATTCAAGTGTACGCGGTTTGTTCACATACACCCACTCCTTCGGAAATCCCCACACAGGGCCGGATTATCATAGGGGCTGATGGAGCTGCAACTCCAGGCATGCTGTTGCTTAGGTATGAAAACTTAGAAACTTAAGAAGGATGTAGGGGAACAAAACTTGTGTGGACTGGGTGACAATGAGATTAGTTACGGTAAAGCTGACTGCGCACTATGTGAATGCTCTTGCTGCCTCAGTCTCTCTAACCCGGTTCATGTTCCCTTTCTTCTACACTCATTACCTACACTTTTTTCTGTCACATACAGTATAAGTGGAGCTTGCGCCTGCTAGTAAGAAGGTTAGGAGAGGAGTGGCACAAGCGAGTGCTTAGAAAGCGTAGAGCTAGTGCATCATTAGACGCATTAATGCCAAGCTCAGGGTGCGGTCTGCACAGTGTGCCCTTGGTTGGCCATCTTGCATTATTGGCATTCACTCTAGGCTGACCATCTAATTCTTTGTGCAGACACGCCCTCTTTTTGGGCATGTTTGCCCCTTTAGGGGGTTCTGGTTACGTGATTCGCGTCAGTGGCCCACCCTTGTACCTATCCACCGAAATCCTGCTTTACCGGACACTGCTGTTAGGGTGTATGGATTTACTTAAGCAATGAAAGTGAGAGATTAGCATAAGGTATGTGAATTATTAAAGCTATATCCTGTGGGTTTTTCTCCAGCACCAGATAAATGGCGCTGTAACGTTTACATAGGTTGATATGGAGCACAACTGCAGATTTCTTAGGACTTAGATTGTTGATTAGGATACTTAGAGAATAGAATAGGAACTGTGTATTCAATAATGGAAAATACAGGTACTGTATCTTTAATTACTTTGCTGTTGGTTTAATTGGAGTAAGCAGCTTACGATATACATGCAATCTAGCACATTGGTGTTTGCAAGTTTTAAGGAAATGGAGGAATTTAGAAATTAAGTTGTAACAGGAGTGATTCGTTTTGGAGTTAGAGATAGCAGGCCTGGAAGCAGCTGTAGCCTGAATGCTTAACGGGCGTGAGAGCAGGCTGTAGCAGCAATGCTTGGCAAACTTGAGAGCAGACTATGGCAGGAATGCTTAGCGGTTTTGAGAGAAGGTCAGCTCTTATCACAGATATAACAATTGACTTAGCTTCCAAAGGGTGAAAAATCAGGTTCCCGGAGTTCTCCTCCGGGGAGGGTTGTTTCTCAGGCAGGATGAGGAAAGTCCAGATACTAGCCGTGGTCGAGGAGAGGAGAAGGAGGGTAAGTAGAATTCCAGTCCGGTTCGGTACACAATAGAGGTCGCAGAGAAACTTTTAGCCAGGTTGATATTGCGGTAACGCTGTTCAATAATCCAGCGTCTTGTATCTGGCGCGGTCGCATTATGTAGCGTGGGGAGACCGCGTCAGAGAAGGGGTGTGGCTAAACTCCGTCAACCCGGAAGAGACAAGGAATTACCGGTAGTTGAGGCATGACAGTACCCTCCCTGTAAGGAGCACCCACAGGGTGCTATCAGCATGGTTTAGAAGGATAGCGGTTGTGGAATGCGGCAATTAACCTGTTTGCATGGATCACAGAGGAGTTTTCCCATGTATCTTCATCAATTCCGTAACCCTTCCATCTAATGAGGTACTGTAGAGAGCCACGATGAATCCGTGAATCCAGAATCTTCTGGATCTCGTATTCTTCTTCACCTTGTACCAAAACAAGATCAGGAGTAGTAATTACATCTCTATGGAAAGGGTCAGGAAGATGGGGTTTGAGCAAGGAAACATGGAAGACAGGATGAAGTTTTAAAGTAGGTGGAAGCTTCAATTTCACAACGTTACGGTTGATAATTGACAATATTTGAAAAGGACCAAGAAAACGGGTACTTAGCTTCTTTGAAGGACGGTTGGTGGATATGTTTTTTGAGGAGAGCCAGACAAGATCACCAATTTTATAAGCGGGAGGAGGTTGTCTTTTAGTATCAAAAAACTTATTTTGATTGGAGGATGCTAATTCAAGATTTTAATGTAATTTTCGAAATAGGGAAGACATGTGAGAGATTTGATTTGAAACGGTGGGGTTAGATGAAGGAATTGTATGAGCAGGAAACGAAGAGGGATGAAACCCATAATTGGAGAAGAAGGGAGTCATTTTGCTACTGGTATGAACTGAGTTGTTATATGCAAATTCGGCCATGGGCAACCATGTCATCCAATCATCTTGTAAGTGGGAACAATAACATCGTAAATATTGCTCTAAGCATTGGTTAACTCTTTCAGTTTGCCCATTGGTTTGGGGATGATAAGCGGAAGATAGTTTACGTTGAATACAAAGAGAAGCACACAATGCGTAAACTGGGTTCCTCGGTCTGATATGATTTCATCTGGAAGTCCATAAAGTTTCACTATATTATCGAGGAATACTTTTGAGAGTTCAGATGATGAGGGTAATTTCTTCAAGGGGATAAAATGGGACATTTTTGTGAAGCGGTCCACTACTACTAAAATGGTGGTATGATGTTGAGAAGGGGGAAGTTCCACCAAGAAGTCCATAGAAATGGATTGCCAAGGCCTCTCCGGAATCGGTAGATTCAACAATTGACCAAATGGGTGATGATGTTCAGATTTGGATCTTTGGCAGGTTGAACTAGTTTTCACATAGGATTTGATGGTGGTGTCCTGGCGAGGCCACCAATAATATCTTTTGGATAATTCTAGGGTCTTTTTTATACCAGGATGACCAGCCAGAGGAGAATCATGAATAAATTTGAGTACTTTATTTCTGAATGCGGGAGGAATGTAAATCCTGTCATTGAAATAATAGAGACCATCTTTCTTTGATAACTTAATTGATTTAGGAAGTTCAAGATCTTTACTTTGGCCTTTTATGTCATCTATAAGGGACGTTAAGATTCCGATGACTGTATGCGGAGGAGGTTCCAATTCAAGATCTTGGTGAATTCTGGAAAGGGCATCCGCTTTTTTGTTCCTAGATCCGGGTCTAAAAACAATTTGAAAATTAAACCGGGAGAAGAAAAGATTCCATCTTACTTGCCTAGCAGAGAGAGTCTTGTTGGAGTGAAGATATTCAAGGTTTTTATGGTCAGTATAAACCATTATAGGAGTTTGTGTTCCTTCAAGAAGATGTTGCCAGGTTTCTAAGGCTGCTTTTATACTCAATAATTATTTTTCTCCTATAGGGTAATTTTTTTCGGCAGGAGACATTGAACGTGAGAAAAAGGCAACTGGATGAAGAGGATCTTGAGGAGTTTTGTGTTGAGAGAGGACAGCTCCGATGGCTGTTTCTGAAGCATCTGTTTCAAGGACATAGAGACATGTGGGGTTTGGAAGTTGAAGAATAGGAGCAGTTGTAAATCTTCTTTTTAATTCATAGAAGGCTTTTTGAGCCTTTTCATTCCAATTGAAAGGATGTTTTTTGCTGTTAAGTAGATTAAGTGAATGAGCTACGTCTGAGTAATTTTTAATAAATTTTCTGTAGAAGTTGGCAAACCCCAGAAAACTTTGTAATTCTTTTACATTAGAAGGAATGGGCCAGTTGAGGATACAATTGATTTTAGAACGATCCATGCTTATCGAATGAGGGGTAATAACGTAACCTAAAAAGGTTATTTCATTAACGTTAGAAATAAATTTTTCTGGTTTAGCGTATAATTTATGAGTTCTAAGTCTGGATAACACCCATCTCACGTGTTTTTTGTGTTCCTCAGGAGTGTTAGAATATATAAGAATGTCATCTAAATAAATGATAACACAGACATCTAGAAGATCCCTGAAGATGTCATTTATAAAATGTTGAAAGGTTGCGGGGGTGTTGCAGAGGCCGAAAGGCATCACAAGATACTCGTAGAGGCCATATCTTGTTCTGAAAGCAGTTTTCCATTCATCGTTAGCCTTGATTCTAATGAGGTTATATGCCCCACGAAGGTCAAGCTTGGTGTAGATAGTAGCAGTTTTTAACCGTTCAATCAATTCATTTATCAGGGGAAGAGGGTAACGATTTTTAACTGTTATTTTGTTTAAAGCTCTGTAATCTATGATGGGACGTATAGTCTGGTCTTTATTTCTCACAAAAAACATACTGGAGGCAGCAGGTGAGCTGGAAGGTCTAATGAACCCTTTACGGAGGTTTTCATCCAAGTATTCTTTGAGGATTTTTAATTCAGATTCAGAGAGAGGAAAGATGTGCCCAAAAGGTATGGGGGCACCAGGTATGAGGTCTATGGAACAGTCATAGGGACGATGAGGTGGGAGTGTTTCAGCTTCCTTTTTACTGAATACTCTGAGAACTCAGAATAACAGGAAGGTATAGTTGGTTCTTCAATAATCTGAAAAATTGGAATATGTTGTAAGCATGTTTCTTTACAATAAGCAGAGTTAAAGGTGAGAGAGAAGGGAGACCAAGTAATTTGTGGGTTGTGGTTCCTTAACCAGTTGATTCCTAGTATGACCGGATAAAGAGGTGATGAGATAATATCGAATATAAGATATTCAGTATGAGTATGATTGGTGGTTACTCTTACAGGAATAGTTTCATTTAGTATAGGGCCCGAGGATATGAGGGAGCCGTCAATCACTCTGACAGAAACAGAAGTGCTTTTGCGAACACAAGGAATTTTATTTTTGGTTACAAAGGATGAATCGATGAACACCCCGTTTGCACCAGAATCAATGATGGCTTCAGTCGTAATTCTTTCTTTGTCCCACTGTAATATGAGAGAAATAGAGGAGAATTGAGTGGTTGATTTAGAGGGAAGTGCACTTAGTATAGAAGTGGTATGAGCATGCTTACCGCATTTTGGCCGTTTCAATAAGGGGCAATCTGGGATCAAGTGATCTTGCGAGGCACAATACATGCAGAGGTTTAGTAGACGTCTTCTGGTTTTCTCTTCTAGAGTGAGAGGACTTCTTATTACCCCTATTTCCATAGGTTCATTTTGTAATGATGGTTTTTCAGTTGTTTTTGAAGGACTAGGACTAGAAAGTCTTCTGTCAATGCTGATTGATAGTTGACTTAGCGCGTTTAACGTAGTAGGGAGTTCAGTTCTAGAAAGTTCATCCTTTACTGCTTCGGATAACCCAATTCGAAACTGGTTGTGCAGGGTTATGTCATTCCATTGAGTTTCTATTGCCCATCTTTTAAATTCAGCAATGTAGTCTTCGACAGGTCTATGTTTTTGATGTAGGGTTCTAATGGTTAAATCAGCTGTAGATTGTTTGTTGGGATCTTCATAAAGAAGAGACATGGCTTCAAAAAATTCATCCAATGAGTCTAAGATGGGATCGTCATTTTCCAAGAAGGAATGGGCCCAGGCCATAGGTTCACCTCTTAGAAAGGAGATAACTGAACAAACCTTAGATCTTTCAGTGGGATAAGATCTAGGTTTTAGAGCAATTAATAACTTGCAGGAATTAAGAAACTCCCTGTATTTGGATCGATCTCCAGAAAACTTTTCGGGATTACAGACAGCAGGGTCGCTAGCTGAGTGCATAACAGTATGAGGAGTATGTGTTTGTAAGTCTCTGACATAAGTAAGAATCCGTTCATTTGTAACCTGTAGGTCTTACATGCCCTGGGCAAGTGTATCGACTCTTTGATTCAGCATAGTAAATTTAGAATCGAAATCTGCTGGATCCATTACAAAGGCTGGATTATTCTGTAACGTTTACATAGGTTGATATGGAGCACAACTGCAGATTTCTTAGGACTTAGATTGTTGATTAGGATACTTAGAGAATAGAATAGGAACTGTGTATTCAATAATGGAAAATACAGGTACTGTATCTTTAATTACTTCGCTGTTGGTTTAATTGGAGTAAGCAGCTTCCGATATACATGCAATCTAGCACATTGGTGTTTGCAAGTTTTAAGGAAATGGAGGAATTTAGAAATTAAGTTGTAACAGGAGTGATTAGTTTTGGAGTTAGAGATAGCAGGCCTGGGAGCAGCTGTAGCCTGAATGCTTAACGGACTTGAGAGCAGGCTGTAGCAGAAATGCTTGGCAAACTTGAGAGCAGACTATGGCAGGAATGCTTAGCGGTTTTGAGAGAAGGTCAGCTCTTATCACAGATATAACAATTGACTTAGCTTCCAAAGGGTGAAAAATCAGGTTCCCGGAGTTCTCCTCCAGGGAGGGTTGTTTCTCAGGCAGGATGAGGAAAGTCCAGATACTAGCCGTGGTCCAGGAGAGGAGAAGGAGGGTAAGTAGAATTCCAGTCCGGTTCGGTACACAAGTAGAGGTCGCAGAGAAACTTTTAGCCGGGCTGATATCGCGGTAACGCTGTTCAATAATCCAGCGTCTTGTATCTGGCGCGGTCGCATTATGTAGCGTGGGGTAGTTGAGGCATGACAGGCGCTTGGGAGGTAGAACTGTTTAAATGTTTTCAGTCGATAAGATTCTGTAATTAGGCCCATTATAATTGTCAGCACTATGCCAATTGGGCTCTTAATCTGGCCCTGTCCCCAGCACACACATAGACACACTACAACACCAGCACAGACATACACACAGACACACCGCATCCCCTGCACACACATACACACACTGTAGGAGTCAGTTCAGACTCCATTCAAAAGCCATACCACCGCGGATATAGCAAGTGTAAGTACCTTGATTGGCTGCAATGCACACACAAAGTGCTGAACATTGGGAGCAATTCCTAGCACAGACAGTGCATGCCCAGCACAAACACAGACACACTACATCTCCAGAGCACACACAATGACAGTCTGCATCCTGAGGACACACACATTGACACTGCATCCCCTGCACAGAGTGACACACTTCATACCCAGAACACACACAGACAGACTGAATCCCATGCACATACAAAGACACACTGTATCTCCAGCATACACACACAGACACGCTCTTCATATCCAGCTCACACACTGCATTCCAGCACACACAAACTGAATCCATGGTACAAACACAGGCACTCTGTATCCTCTACACATACACACAGAGACATACAGATACTCATTGCATCCCCTGCACAAACAAATGCATCCCCTGCACAAACAAATGCATCCCCTGCAAAAACAAAATCAAAAGTGCTAATTAAAGGGGAGCTCCTACCAGGATTTTTTTATATTCCTATTCACTATATGTAGAAATGTGTGTTTTGTGAAGAAAAATAGCATTAAATGTAGAAAACTGCTGTTTTTTAAATTTACCCTGGAACTGGGCGCCTCCATCTTAGCACACTGTCTATCATTGTTATAAATGTAATAAAAGGTTTAACACAAGTAACGGGTGGTTTTCAATGTATTTTAATGGTGTAATGGTTCTCGCTTTAGTGAATAATCCTAAAAATATATGTATTTAATATACACTGTTTCACAAAATATCAGCTGAAAGTCTTGTGAATTAGATAAGCTGTCAGTCAAAATTAGTAAAGGACAGATTCACGTAGAGCATCTTGATAAATACATGTTTTTACTGTATAGAAGTCCCACAGCAGGCAGACATTATGAACCATAGATGATTATCTTTGGTTTATGTTTGGATAGTTAAAGCTATTTGTCTTTGAATGGGTATAGCAGTGTTCCTCTCCCAAACCATTTCAAACAATTAGAATAATCCTGATTAAATTGTCACTGAAAAATAAAATCATAAAATTAAAAAAACAATATTGTTCACACTTATTTCTATATACAATTTGTAGTTATAGCTGACTATTAAGGATAAATAAGCCCAATACATTTGATGTGCCTATTTACTTTATAAGGATACCACTAAGCAGTGATGTCATCATGCATCATAATAATCTAAGAGTATCTAGCAAGAGTTTGAACAATCTGAAGACAGTCAGTGTGGAGCTGGGACTACAGGGACTACAGGGAGGAAAGTGGTCCAGGGTAAACAGGAACTCATCAGAACAAACCAAAACCTTCTGGATAATCTGCTGCATGGACCTAAACAGGATGTGAAGAGAATGGTAATGTATGGGGAAAATGATTCATATGAAATACATTGAATACAGATCCAGGGACAGACTTGTAACCGATCGCCTTAATATGGGGTCAGGAAGGAATTTTTTACTTGGATATTTTACCCATGTCCAAGTTTTTTTGCCTTCCTCTGGATCACTAATTCACTAAATATTGAATTGTAGCAAATTAGTCTGACCAGATTATTCACTATACACCAAATTTTATCCACACGTGTTTTTGTATTTTTGTAACTCTTAAAAATAATATATCTATATATATATAAATGTATAAAAGCTTGGTACAAATGTATTAAAGACAAACACTCTAAATGAAATCAGAAGACTGGATTCATTAAATAGTTACTTTTTAATCACGTAGGGTACAAAAATACAAAGATAAACAAAATAAATTTTAAACACCTTAAAAAGGGGAAATAATATTTAATTGATGAATTGCCATATATAACTGACACTAAATATATATTACCCTCATGCTTATGTAAATATACAGTCACAAATATAGTGCCATGTCCCAATAGTAGGTAAAAAGCACATTATGATTTCTAATAATAATAATAAGTCCATTCTGACCACATCTCATCACATTTTAAACCATAGTTTTGCCCTATATATTTGTTTATGATCAAACATGGCAGCATTTACTCATGGGTTAGCTCCTCCCCTCACAGCAGAAAGGACAGGAAATAGAACTCTGAAATTGGTATAAATAGATTGATCCCCTTCCCATCAGGCAGTATTTTTTCCTGTCCTTCACAGCAGTTTGGAAGCAGTCTGCTTAAGCAGGCCTAGATTTTTCTTCTATGCTCACTAGGCCAGTATTTTTGTGTCCCTGCCAGGGTTTCGGCCTCTAAGCCCTGAAGTCCTTTCGTGACCGGAGGTCAGAACCAATCGCTCCCTCAGGGGATGAAAACAGTCAATTGCATACATGCCAGGGTTCAGCCTCTTATCCCTGAAGACCCAGCAACAGAATATGTCTATGAGTTGCTAGCCTGGGTAACCCCTTTAGTGACCTGGGGTCTCACCTAATTCCCTCCTTCAGAGGAGGAAAGCGGTCCATACATGAAGCCATGCCAGGGTTTAGCCTCTTATCCCTGAAGACCTAGCAAAAGCATATCTCTATGAGTCGCTATCCTGGGTAACCCATTTAGTGACTGGAGGTCTGACCTAACTCTCTTCCTCAGGGGATGAATGCGGTCCATGGTGTTCCTGAGACCTAGCCAGGGTTCAGCCTCTTATCCCTGAAGACCAATATCTATGAGTCGCCAGCCTGGGTACCCCCTTTCATGACCGGTGGTCAGATCCAATCTCTCTCTCAGGGGATGAAAGCAGTCCATTGCATACATGGCAGGGTTCAGCCTCTTCTCCCTGAAGACTTATCTCTCTGAGCCGCCAGCCTGGGTACCCCCTTTAGTGAACGGGGCTCTGACTCAACTCTCTCCCTCACGGGATGACAGTGGTCCACTGCATACATGAGGTCAAACCAGGGTTTAGCCTCTTATCCCTAACGATCCAATAAAAAGCACTTCCATAAGGTGACTACCTGGGTATGCCATGTGTTTGTTTAAAACCTTCCCCCACTGGTGGTGATGAATGACCAGTGGGTGATATTTAGGAGGTTTCTGTGGTGAGCATTTAGGAAAGTTTATACATGCAATGATGCAATTTACAAAAGAGCGCTGATAACGCAACAATGCATTTACAAAAAGAGCACTGATAATGCAGCAATGCATTTGCAAAAAGAGTGCTGATAATGCAACAATGCATGTACAAAAAGAGTGCTGGTAATGCAACAATGCATTTGCAAAAGAGTGCTGATAATGCGACAATGCATTTATTAAAAAAAAGAGTGCCGATTATGCAGCAATGCATTTACAAAAAAAAAAGAGTGCTGGTCATGCAACAATGCATTTTCAAAAGATTGTTGATAATGCAACAATGCAATTAGAAAAAGAGTGCCGATGATGCAACAATGCATTTACAAAAAAAGAGCGCTGATAATGCAACAATGCATTTACTAAAAGAGTGCTGATAATGTAATGATGCATTTTACTAAAGAGGGCTGATAATGCAATGATGCTAAGAGTGCTAATAATGCAATTTACAAAAGAGTGCTGACAATGGATATCCTGTCTGTATAAAATGTGCCTGAATACCACAGTGCTGGAGACAGAGAAGAGGCCAATACCCTCGATAATAGAAAGCTTCCCTGGGTGACTGAGCCATTTGTACCTGTACACCCAGTGTATATAAAGGGTGAGTGATTGCGTAGTGATAATATATACTTACCAGCAAGCGCTCCACTCATTTACTGATGTTGGAATCGTTATCAGGTCACACAGTATAAGATCGTTTGTACAGTTCTGGTGTGGTGTAAGGAACGAACCAATCCAAGTGTTGTAGCAGCTTATTCTATGTATCTTTCTATTATTCATTATTTGTTTGTAAGAGCCTCTTTTATCAGAGATAGGTTCTATAACATGGTCTCCATACTGTAATGAATAACCCTGTGAATATTCAAATTCACTCAAAACAGCCAAGTTGTGACTAGTTACTCTGCCCACATTTTGCCATCAGACTTTAATTTGCTACAAATCAAAATGTAATGATTAAAACTGTTCATGAAGATTTTTTTCCTTTTCTATAAAAGGTTTTTTTTTTCTTCACTATAAGTAAATTAATTAAATTAAAAGAAAATATTTTTTTTGTCTATCATGTTCTTTCAATGTAAAACAACTCCATCGCCTATTTACTACATATTTCAAACACCAGAGCCACTACAGCATGGTTATTGGACCCAGGGCCGGATTAACATAGGGGCTGATGAAGCCGCAGCTCCAGGCCCGTGCCTATGGATTATTTTTTGGCTACTCTTCACATGCTCTTGCTCAGGTATGGAAACTTAAGAGGGATGTAGGGGGAAAAAAACTGGTGTTGACTGGCTGACAATGAAGTTAGTTGAGTTAAAACTGAGTTTGCGCACTACTTGCTCCCAGACTGCACAACAAGAGCTTCTGCCTGCTAGTAAGAAGGTTATGAGAGGAGTGAACCAGCGAGTGCTAGGGCACAGTCCTTAGAAAGCGTATAGCTAGCGCATCATTAGACGCATTTATGCCAAGCTCAGGATGCTGTCTGCACAGTATGCCCTTGGTTGATCATCTTGCATGATTGGCAGGGAGCCTGACGTGCATTCACGCCAGGCTGTCCATCTAATTCCTCGTGCAGACACGCTTCTTTTGGGGCATGTTTGTCCCTTTGTGTGGTTCTCGTT
Organism: Pelobates fuscus; assembly: GCF_036172605.1. Taxonomy (NCBI): domain Eukaryota; kingdom Metazoa; phylum Chordata; class Amphibia; order Anura; family Pelobatidae; genus Pelobates; species Pelobates fuscus. Next base: position 469,145,041 of record NC_086317.1, read on the forward strand.
ACGTGATTCACATCAGTGGCACACTCTTTTACCCTGCCCACCGAAATCCTACTTCACTGGACACTGCTGCTAGGGAGTTTAGCATAGGGTTTGTGTTTAGTGATAGCTATATTCTGTGATTTTCCCTCCAGCACCACCTTCACCAGATACATGACGCTTGGAAGGTATAACTATTTTAGTGTTTTCTATCGATAAGATTCTGTAATTAGGCCCATCATAATTGTCAGTACCAGTCCCAATGGGCTCTTAATCTGGCCCTGTCCCCACAGGAGGTAATTGGGATTTCAAATGTAGAAATACATACCTCCCAACATTCCAAATAGAAAGAGGGACACTTTAATTTAAAAGATGTGAGTTGGGGTGTTGCACAGGCGGAGATGTTCTGAGAAATGTTAGAGGACTTACTAATAATTTACGCAACTAAAATGGAATTTATAACAAGAACAATGTATCTTATTTATACTGATTTCTAAACACAATTATTTTAATTCCATTTAATTTTTTTAAACTTTATTGAATAACCATGTAAAAGTAACATGGGATGGATGGATAGATGTAGGACTTTGCAATTCTGCACAATTCTTGTTTAGTGAATAACCACGAATATGGTGTCTCAAGCAACCCTAACACCTTAAAGTAGCTCCTACAACATACCCCCAGGTCACTCTCGGAGTCTTCTGATTCCTGTGACAACAATGGATTTGCCAAATTAATATGTTGCATAAATAATCTCTATTATAATTTTTTTAAAATCCCTGAGATCCACAATGAATGTGTTTGTAACAATTAATACGGTAAGTCGATTAAATGTAATAACTGCAATATTTAAGTGATTATGTTAATTTATATTTATAATTGTTAGTTTCAAACTATTAATCGTCAAGAAACGAGGCTCACTTTTACAGAGTACGTAAGATATTGAAGCATACTTGGCACTTACCTATCAACGCTTTGAATAAATCACTTTTTAACATACGTATGACCTTCTTAATGGCCTGTCTGAGATGCTGCTCATCTGGTTCGTGTAGTTTTTCACAATAGTCTTCCAATAATACCAGCGCTCGTTCAGTATCTGTAATAACAACAGAGAGATTTTGGTTTGGTAAGGATGGTAAGGATGGTAAGGTGGTAAGGTTGACCAATCAAAACAGGACAAGTATTGTTTACGAATAGAGATCCGACAACTGGCTAGACATTTCCGATCCACGCTAGACGGTATTAAAACATGTAACTAATATTTTGCATGAATGTCTGTAGACACCAGAAGTCCAACCATTGCACTTCTGTGTTGGCCAAACATCGGAGTTATCATGCCGCTGACTCGAAACAAGGCATGGCAGCACTTGTAAACAAGTAAAAGGGAATTGATGGAATCCATTGTGAGAATATACTCAACTAAGCTGGGGAATCTGGTTGTAGAGTGGGCAAATAATGTAAAAAATATATAAAAAATTGCATGGATATATCAACATCCGCATCCTACTGCTGGAATATCAGATACCCCAACGCCCATCAGCATGTTCAAGGACACAACGCTTGTTTTTTTTTTTACTTATGGTTTACAGATATGAAGAACAGTAATTGGTACAAATTATTTTACTTTGTGTTTTATTTTGGAAATGTCAGTTGTAACTTGCTCACATTTTCTCTCTTTGTCAGAAAGCTTTCATCATCATCACCATCGTGATAAGTGACCATGATTAAGGCTTGTGAAATGAAAGCATTAGGTTTGTCTTCTCCTATGTATTTGTTGACTGTACTGACATTTGTACCTCCAATTTTTTTTAAATAGCCTCTAAATAATTATGTTGGCCAGTAAATAATTCAGCTTCATTAAAGGGACACTATAGTCCCCAGAACAACTATAGCTTTATGTAGTTGTTCTGGTGTCTACCCTCTGTCCCTGTAGACACTGATCGCTCCCCTTAGAGCTGCATTGATTCAATGGATCTCTATGAGGAGATGCTAAATGTCTCAATGTGGCATTTTGCTGCGCAAGCACGATAGCCTCCGAATACTTTCCTATGGGAAGTGGTGGATTGGCTGATATTGTCAATTCTAATGATCTCAGCCAAGAAGGAGGACCATGGCGTGGCCAGGTAAGCTCTAACCCTATGTAAGGGGAGCAAGGGGGAGCCAGCCATCTCAATGGTGGTTTTAACATTATAGAGTCAGGAGTATACATTTGCATTCTTGACCCTATAGTGGTCCTTTAACAACTCACTATGATCTGTTTTTCAATAAACCATGAATTGTAAAGATATGACAAGGACTTTTTAAAATATAGGCAAAAAATGTTGGAAAATAGTTCAGATGGACATTAGTTTTAGTTTGGCTGTTTTGGCCCCAAATTTTCAATTTTCTTGTCAGTCCTACAAATCTCCCACCTAGTAAACAAAAGCCATCTTTTTTAAAAATGTAATTTTCCAAAAATCTCAGAGTTGACACATCCATTTTACAACTATTCTTTTACATTGTAAATCTTTGAATGTGATTTTCTATATTTCGTTATTTCCATCAATATTGAAATTATGAATTTTTAATAAGAACGGGCTAATTTAAACTGCTTTGATGTCAAGAGGATAGCTTATTGATGTGAATGATTTATTTATATATCTTGGCAGCATTCTCTCTGAATTTTAAAAATAACTTGAATTGAGCAACTTGTCAGTAACATGACAGTATAATCAACAAATTATTTATTACGGGGAAGCACCGAACACATATTTTTCTTTGCCAGTGCTGGAGCTTTGAAATGCCTATTTAAAGATATGAATACACTCTCTACATGGATAGGTGATCTAAATAGTTTTAGTTTTGTCTTTAATTTTTCTTCAGTTCTTTATATATATATATTTGTGTACGGCACATTCCGAGGACGTAAGGAAAACAGGGTTTAAAATAAGTAGTTCCTTAATAGCAAGTCAGTTGAGGTGTGCCGAAACTGACGTAAGGTTAGGCCTGTAAAAGAGGGCCCACCTAGGAAAATGATAAAATTGAGGGTGCGGTGGGAGGGGCACTTCCGAGATCGTCGAAGACAGGTAAGCAGGGGCTCACTGGGTTTAAATAGGGAAATTAAGTGCCTCCCACAATTACAGGCCAAGCCTTCTATTTGTGTACGGCACATTCCGAGGACGTAAGGAAAACAGGGTTTAAAATAAGTAGTTCCTTAATAGCAAGTCAGTTGAGGAGTGCCGAAACTGACGTAAGGTTAGGCCTGTAAAAGAGGGCAAAAATAATAACCATTAAAAACAAAATGCGTTTATTAAGCGGTACATCATTTAGTCAAATCACAGAAAGCCAGCCTTATCTCTTTCTCTGGATTGGGAATGTATCTGTTGTATGCGGATGATTTCCACCTCCCCATGTTTTTAATTATGTGTGTCGGTACATGATTACCTGAGGCAGCTGTGGCTGCTCCAATGCGAAAAGAATGGCCCGAGAATGAACGCGGGTTTTGTCCCAAGCGGAGTAAAAGGGTGCGTATGTAAAGCATGAAAATTTTTGTGGTCAGGGGTTTCCCTAGTATAGCTAGAAGTGGGCTATCAGGAGCGGAATTAGCTTGGGCTGCTACTAGCTTATCCAATACACGGACGGGACACCATTTGGTTGAAGTGGGATAAAAGTTAATTTCCACTGGTGGGCCTGTTTGGCTTGTTTTGGTACGGGTAACGGACAAAGTGTAGTGATCTAGATTTTTAATTAAGTGTTTCTTTTGGAGGCACGAGCTGAAGTCAGAAGCTCTCTCTACAGTGAACTCTTTGGGTCTCAAGAAACCATAAAAGGCTAGATAAGCCGCTGATTTGATAACGAGGTTTGTGATATGCTCGAAAGGGGACGTGTCGAGTACATCGGACAAATTCTTAAACAGCTTACTATCTATGGGAAGGCGTTTAGTGGGTATGTGTACTGACAAGTTATGAATGCCTTTGAGGACACTTTTAAGAGGGTAGGAAGATAGGAAAGGAGACTTGTTGGGAAAGGAGGTTAACATGTAGTGTTGGATTCCCGTTAAGTAGAGTTTGATTGTGTTGTAAGCTAGATTAAGAGAAAAGTGGCAAAAAGTTGTGAAAGCAACCATGGTTTCAACAGAAAAAACATTTATTACACAGTAATTACGAACGAAACACATAAACAGTTCATATGCTCTGTAATAGGCTTTCCTCGTGTTAAGGGATAGACCCGCCTGAGCAAGCGTGCCGCTTAGTTGTAAGAGAGAGCTTAACGCATTACCAGGTCTTCGAATTTTGGAGGTACCCTGGGTTGCTGGGAAGCTGTAGGATGTAGTCTGAAGAACTCCTGTAAATTGAAGCGTGACAGAGCATCAGCGGCAGTATTTTGTATACCTGGGACGTGAACACAGGATATGCAGAACTGGAGATTAGCTGCTAGCCAAGTGAGTCTCCTGACTAGGTCCATGATCGTGAGGGACTGAGAGCGGCCCTTGTTGATGATGTTACAGGTAGCTAAGTTGTCACAAAAACACCTGACTGACTGCCCCCTCCACTCTACCCCCCACGTGTAAGCTGCTGCTACGATAGGGTAGATCTCAAAAAGAGAGGAGGTGGTACTGAAACACTCGAGTGACGTGGTTTCGACCGGCCAGGAGTCGTACAGCCACTCGTCTCCAAATATGGCCGCATAGCCTAAGGTACCTGAAGCGTCAGTCCAGAGTACTGGGGAATCGTCGGAAACGGGGGGAACAAACAGTGACCTGCCATTCCACGAGGAAAGGAACAGCTGCCACATTCTCAGGTCAGCTGTAGCTGACTCGTCTAAGGGTGTAGTGGAGTCATCGTCAGGGAGACCGTGCAAAAGTGAAAGGATTCTGGAAATGAAAGACCTACCCTGTGGAATTATTCTCATGGCGAAATTAAGTGAGCCTAAAAGTGACTGTAGCTGTTTCCTGGTGCAAGTGCCTAGTGACATGCAGGTGCTAATGTAAGACAGAATTCGGTCTACTTTCTCCTGGGGCAGGCTGGCGTGCATGGTGACAGAATTGAGTGTAATCCCCAGAAAAGTAATTTCGGTTTTGGGACCTTCAGTTTTGTCCTGGGCTACGGGGACACCTAAATCTTTGAAGAGCGTGAGCAAGTGATTAAGGCTGCGTGGAGTGCAGTGGTGAGGTTCAATGGTGAGGAAGTCATCTAAATAATGAATGACAACTGGGCATCTGCAGAAGTTCAGGAGAAGCCATGTTAAGGTTTCGGCGAACAGGTCGAATAACTTGGGGCTACTTTTGGAGCCGAAAGTAAGCCTGGTAGCGAAATAGTAGTTGTCTTGCCACTTAACTCCATGCAGATGCCAGAGTGATTGATGAATGGGAAGTAACTTAAAGGCGTTAGTGATATCTGACTTACTTAACCAGGCTGACTTCCCGGAGTTAATAATCGCTTGAATGGCATCATCGATTCTAGCGTACTGAAGAGAAAAATCTTCTGACGGGATTAGTGCATTCAGGCTAGGTGTGGGAGAGGCGTGTGGTGCAGAAAAGTCAATAATAAGTCTCTTTTTGTTGTTAAACTTCCCAGTGGCGATACCTAGAGGGTTAGTTCTCCATGAGGAGAAAGGAGGAGTAGTGAAAGGGCCTATCATGAAGCCGTTATCTACTTCTTTCTGTAAGAGTACTTGTAGGGTGTCGGGGTCTGTGAGAGCTGACTGAAGGTTGGGGCACTCCAAGATGCCTGAGGGGAGAGAGACAAAGCCTGTGTGAAACCCGTGAGTGAACCCTGACGTGAGAAATTCCACCAGATGTAAAGAAGGATGATTAGCCAGGTAACGTTGCAAACTCGGTATGTTTATTGGAGTGGATGCCTTTTTAGGGTACAATTTGTTAGGGCACATTGTCTTGGCATGTGCCCTGAAACAAAGCGAGCACACATGCAGCAGTCTACAAGCACTGTAACTACAACCCCCAGCATTAAAATTATTGCAGACCTGAGCTTTGCCCAAGAACACTATTGGCCTGCCTAATTTGTCTCTAATCTCCTTCTGGTTGGAAGTTGACTGAAAATCGGAGTTGGCGTTACTGGTAGAGGGGATAGCTACATTTTCAGGACAGAAATTAATGGAGTGAGCTGCAGACGAGCATATGGCACAGGTAGGGGTTTTGAGACCTGCAAAATGCATAAGAAACAACTCTGTGTCTAGCTGACCCCAGTCCGTGACTGCATTATATTGAGACAATGAAGCGGCTGACCTAGAGGAGAATGACTTGTGATAGTCGTAAAAGGCAAAGCCCCCGTACTTATAAGCTAGCTCTATCACCTTGTGTAGGTACAAATCTAGCTCCTCTCTGCGGAGGGGAAAAGCAGTACAGATAACGTCTCTGTATAGGCCAAATGCCAAGACAAACTCAGGAATGTTAAGTTTCCTATTCAACCTAGGGTCTCTGGCCCTCATTACTACTGATAGATCCTCAAACGTGTATGCCCTGTTTTCTACCACGTCTTGAGCCGCTATCAGTAGCGAGGCCAAGTTAACATCCTTTCCCTCTATGATGTCACGTCTGAGAGACTGCGGTATTAGGTGAATAGGATTAATAACGTTAGTAACTTTCCTAGCCGGTGGAGGGTTACTGTTACCTCCTAGGGCGGGTGTGGGTTGGACAACCGGCCCGGGAATCTCGGGGACTGTAGGAACATTATTAGCTTCCAGGTTATCCAATCTGTTATTGATGGTGGCAACAAAGGACACTAGGGAGGCCATCATGGCGTGTAATTCAGCCAGGCTATTAAGTACATTAACCTGTGAACTAGGGCCAGGCCTTTCGTTATCCTCAGTAGAGTTTAATAAACGAAAAAGTTCATTCTTCCTAGCTGAAGCCGGATAAGGGATATTCCTCTTTTTAAGTTCAGCGGTAATCTTAGGGATAGTCCAGGAGCGATAGCTGGAAGCTGGACTTGGAGGGGTTGGTTGCCTTCTCTGCGAGCCCGACCTGAGAGGGGTGCTGGTAACCGACAGATTGTCTTCTAACACCGAAGCGTTGGACATTCTAAGGGGGGCAGAGAGGGTGAGTTTAGTACTGAAAATAAATAGCTGGAGGGACCCCACTTACTAGGCTAGTGCCCATAGGCGAAATTGTATTAGCTTAGCTTTCGTTGGTGGCAGATGAGGCCCTAACTACTTGCCAAGTGGCTATGAGAGGCACTAACTATGATTTGGCTCGTGGGGCCTTGGTGCCACTGAGGTGGGTGGCGGGGTGTTGGCCTCTCGGTGACATGAAAAAGAAGCAAAACGTTTGGCCGTGACTGGTGAGGCCCTAACTAAGTTTTGAAGCAAGGCTATAGCTATGCGTTGGGACGATTGGCCTGAACCTCCGAACGTAAGGGCTGACCTATGCCTTGCGGGACCTCTAAACTTATAGGCAAAGAGGCCTATGGGAACATACCTAAGTTGGCGGGAGAATTACAACTAGTCCTCGAACCCCCCCCAGGACACACCAATAACATACCTGCAGAGGAAGGAAAACTTTACTTGACCTAATAAAGGAGTATTATCCTGAAGGGAACCAACGGAACTAAAGGAAAGGAAACGTGACCTATTTATGAAACGTACTATTTAACTACAATATACACACAAATGAACTGGGTGACACAGAGGCCTACCTCTTTAACAAAGCTGCGAACACGTATACCCGCGAAGGGCCACTTGCGAGAAGTGTCAGTACTAGTAGGGACTACAACAAAAAATAGGACATGAACAGCCATTTAAAACAATGGAACAACATACCCCCTATTTATTCTACTTAGCTATTTATGACTTTAAGGGGACCATATAAACTACTTTAAATACAGAAGTTTAGAATACTGGGCAATACTACAAACCGCCTAAACCCCTTTTATAAAACGTAACTACTAAATTATTGCTTAAAAAGTGAACAATATCCAGAAAACGGAGCAGAATGAAGGTATTGCACCAACTGAACGAAAAACGTATGGCAACCCGGTGCGGCTAAACGAGACTACGAGGTGTAAGTGTAACTGAACGTGTTACACTGACCGAGAAAAAGCAGGAGCGGAGTGAATCCGAGCCCGTGAGCGACAGGGCTAAACTTACGATTTCGATGCCGTCCGTGTAAGGCAAAAGCGTTATACTCACGAATACAGCCGCAGGGCGTTTGAACCGGGCTGCCGGCGGGCGGGAAACTGACGTCACGGATCTGTAAACCGGAAGTACACTGAAGCACTTCCGAGATCGTCGAAGACAGGTAAGCAGGGGCTCACTGGGTTTAAATAGGGAAATTAAGTGCCTCCCACAATTACAGGCCAAGCCTTCTATATATACACAGTTGCAAGAAAGTATGTGAACCCTTTGGAATTATATGGATTTCTGCACAAATTGGTCATAAAATGTGATCTGATCATCATCTAAGTCACAACAATAGACAATCACAGTCTGCTTAAACTAATAACACACAAAGAATGAAATGTTGCCATGGTTTTATTGAACACACCATGTAAACATTCACAGTGCAGGTGGGAAAAGTATGTGAACCCCTAGACTAATGACATCTCCAAAAGCTAGTTGGAGTGAGATGTCAGCCAACTGGAGTCCAATCAATGAGATGAGATTGGAGGTGTTGGTTACAGCTGCCCTGCCCTATAAAAAACACACACCAGTTCTGGGTTTGCTTTTCACAAGAAGCATTGCCTGATGTGAATGATGCCTCGCACAAGAGCTCTCAGAAGACCTACGATTAAGAATTGTTATTATTATTATTATATTATTTACAGAGCGCCGTCAAATTCCGCAGCGCTTTACAATGGGTGGACGAACAGACATGTAGTTGTAACCACACAAGTTGGACACACAGGAACAGAGGGGTTGAGGGCCCTGCTCAATGAGCTTACATGCTAGAGGGAGTGGGGTAAAATGACACAAAAGGTAAGGATAGTATTAGACTAGTGACAGTTGCAGAAGAGGAATCAGTTGGGAGCTATTAAGAGTTTAATTGATACGCTTTTATGAAGAAGTGGGTTTTTAATGATTTTTTTAAAGGAGTGGAGACTGGGTGAGCATCTAACGGAGGAGGGAAGCGAGTTCCACAGGAACGGTGCAGCCCTCGAGAAGTCTTGAAGGCGAGCATCAGAGGTGGGAGTACGGACAGAAGATAGACGTAAGTCTTCAGCAGATCGTAAGGGCCTAGACGGGACATACTTGTGTATAAGGGAGGATAGATAGGTGGGAGCAGCATTATGTAGACATTTGAAAGCAAGAACCAGAATTTTAAATTGAGCTCTATATTTTATAGGAAGCCAATGTAGGGACTGACAGAAGGGTGAGGCATGGGAGGTGCGGGCGGACAGGAAGATGAGCCTCGCCGTTGCATTCATTATGGACTGTAACAGCGCAAGTTGGGAGCATGTAAGACCACTGAGAAGCGGATTACAGTAGTCAAGGCGAGAAAGTACAGTGGAATGGACGAACACCTTAGTCGCATCTGGCATTAAGTAGGGGCGGATGCGCGCAATGTTTTTGAGATGAAAATGACAGGATTTGGCGATAGAGTGAACATGAGGCTTGAAGGAGAGGTCGGAGTCAAAGAGAACACCTAGGCAGCGAGCCTGCGTGGTGGAGCTGATGGTAGCACCATATGTTGACTTGCATAAGCTGGAAAGGGTTATAAAAGTATCTCCAAAAGCCTTGCTGTTCATCAGTCCATGGTAAGACAAATTGTCTATAAATGGAGAAAGTTCAGCACTGCTGCTACTCTCCCTAGGAGTGGCCATCCTGTAAAGATGACTGTAAGAGCACAGCGCAGACTGCTCAATGAGGTGAAGAAGAATCCTAGCGTGTCAGCTAAAGACTTACAAAAGTCACTGGCAAATGCTAACATCCCTGTTAGCGAATCTACAATATGTAAAACACTAAACAAGAATGGATTTCACGGGAGGATACCACAGAGGAAGCCACTGGTGTCCAAACAAAACATTGCTGCACGTTTACAGTTTGCACAAGAGCAAAACCTCATCCCAACTGTGAAGTATGGTGGTGGGGGCATCATGGTTTGGGGCTGCTTTGCTGCGTCAGGACCTGGACAGATTGCTATCATCGAAGGAAAAATGAATTCCCAAGTTTATCAAGACATTTTGCAGGAGAACTTAAGGCCATCTGTCTACCAGCTGAAGCTCAACAGAAGATGAGTGTTGCAACAGGACAATGACCCAAAGCATAGAAGTAAATCAACAACAGAATGGCTTAAACAGAAGAAAATACACCTTCTGAAGTGGCCCAGTCCTGACCTCAACCCGATTGAGATGCTGTGGCATGACCTCAAGAAAGCGATTCACACCAGACATTCCAAGAATATTGCTGAACTGAAACAGTTCTGGAAAGAGGAATGGTCAAGAATTACTCCTGACCATTGTGCACGTCTGATCTGCAACTACAGGAAACATTTGGTTGAAGTTATACTAAAAAATCAATATCGGTCTATCCCTACCTTATGCCTATCCCACGCATGCTTAAACTCCTTTACTGTGTTAACCTCTACCACTTCAGCTGGAAGGCTATTCCATGCATCCACTACCCTCTCAGTAAAGTAATACTTCCTGATATTATTTTTAAACCTTTGTCCCTCTAATTTTAGACTATGTCCTCTTGTTGTGGTAGTTTTTCTTCTTTTAAATATAGTCTCCTCCTTTACTGTGTTGATTCCCTTTATGTATTTAAATGTTTCTATCATATCCCCCCTGTCTCGTCTTTCCACCAAGCTATACATGTTAAGATCCTTTAACCTTTCCTGGTAAGTTTTATCCTGCAATCCATGAACCAGTTTAGTAGCCCTTCTTGGAACTCTCTCTAAGGTATCAATATCCTTCTGAAGATATGGTCTCCAGTACTGTGTACAGTACTCCAAGTGAGGTCTCACCAGTGTTCTGTACAATGGCATGAGCACTTCCCTCTTTCTACTGCTAATACCGCTCCGTATACAACCAAGCATTCTGCTAGCATTTCCTGCTGCTCTATTACATTGTCTGCCTACCTTTAAGTCCTCAGAAATAATCACCCCTAAATCCCTTTCCTCAGATGTTGAGGTTAGGACTCTATCAAATATTCTGTACTCTGCCCTTGGGTTTTTACGTCCAAGATGCATTATCTTGCACTTATCCACATTAAATGTCAGTTGCCACAACTCTGACCATTTTTCTAGTTTACCTAAATCATTTGCCATTTGGCTTATCCCTCCTGGAACATCAACCCTGTTACATATCTTAGTATCATCCGCAAAAAGACACACCTTACCATCAAGACCTTCTGCAATATCACTAATAAAAATATTAAAGAGAATGGGTCCAAGTACAGATCCCTGAGGTACCCCACTGGTGACAAGCCCAAGCTTCGAATATACTCCATTGACTACAACCCTCTGTTGCCTGTCACTCAGCCACTGCCTTACCCATTCAACAATATTGGAATCCAAACTCAAAGATTGCAGTTTATTGATAAGCCTTCTATGTGCAACAGTGTCAAAAGCCTTACTGAAATCTAGGTAAGCAATGTCTACTGCACCACCCTGATCTATAATTTTAGTTACCCAATCAAAAAAATCAATAAGATTAGTTTGGCATGATCTCCCTGAAGTAAACCCATGTTGTCTCTGATCTTGAAATCCATGTGTTTTTAGATGTTCAACAATCCTATCCTTTAACATGGTTTCCATCACTTTCCCCACTACTGAAGTAAGGCTTACTGGCCTATAGTTGCCCGACTCCTCCCTATTACCTTTCTTGTGAATGGGCACAACATTCACTAACTTCCAATCTTCTGGGACTACTCCTGTTAACAATGATTGGTTAAATAAATCTGTTAATGGTTTTGCTAGTACATCACTAAGCTCTTTTAATAGCTTGGGTGTATTCCATCAGGTCCCATTGACTTATTTGTCTTTACTTTTGACAGTTGAAATAGAACCTCTTCCTCTGTAAACTCACGTGTAATAAATGACTAATTTATCCTTTTTTTTAACGGAGGTCCCTTTCCTTCATTTTCAGCTGTAAATACCGAACAAAAATATTCATTGAGGCAGTATGCTAGACCTTTATCCTCATCTACATACCTTCCTTCTTTTGTTTTTAATCTAACTAATCCTTGTTTTACTTTTCTTTTCTCATTTATGTATCTAAAAAAAGTTTTGTCCCCCTTTTTTACTGACTGTGCTATTTTCTCTTCTGTGTGTGATTTGGAAGCTCTTATAACTTGCTTAGCCTCTTTCTGCCTAATCTTATAGGTCATGCTGTCTTCCTCACTCTGGGTTTTTTTTATAATTACTAAATGCTAACTTTTTGTTTTTTTACTATTTTGGCCACATCTGCGGAGTACCACAGTGGTTTCTTGAATTTTTTGCTTTTACTGACAAGCCTAATGCAATTTTCTGTTGCCTTCAGTAGTGCAGCTTTTAAATAATCCCATTTCTTTTGGACTCCATTTAAGTTGCTCCAGTAGGATAATGACTCCTTTACACATATTCTAATTTTAGAAAAGTCTGTTTTTCTAAAGTCTAAAACTTTTGTTTTTGTGTGGTGTGACTCAGTCACTGTTCTTATATTAAACCACACTGACTGATGATCACTGGATCCTAAACTTTCACCTACAGTAATATCTGATACCAAATCTCCATTTGTTAACACTAAATCTAGTATGGCCTCTTTACGAGTTGGCTCCTCAACGACTTGTTTTAGAGACAATCCCAGTAGGGAGTTTAGAATATGTGTGCTTCTGGCACAAGTAGCTATTTTTGTTTTCCAATTCACATCAGGAAGATTAAAGTCACCCATGATGATAACTTCCCCCTTCATTGTCATTTTAGCTATTTCTTCAACTAGTAGATTATCTAAAGTATAGCTTCCACCTATTCACCCATGGAAAATATCAATAAAAACTTAGCTTTTTTTCGGATACTTGCTTCCCTCTAGTCACCTCCCAACTTGGTGACCATATACAACTATTGCAAACTACAAATCGACCAGGGATTCAGCTTGTATCACTAGAACATAAGCATAAAACACAACATAGTGTAATACAGTTAGATTAAAATATTCATTTTATCTTTCTAGGTTGCACTCACAAATTGATGGATTTTTTCAAGCCCTCAGGTTGCCTCCCCTGTAGTTTGGGGGGTTCCTTCTTTTGTCTGGTTGCCACGCCAACTCCAAATTTAGGAAGTCCACACACTCCCAATGGTTGGTAAAAAAAGGAAATTTATTGGCTTTAAAAGTATAAAAATCAAATCATAAAATGATACTACTGGTCCTACGCGTTTTGTCTCCCTTGGGAAACTTCCTCAGGGACCAAGTATCAAATTTCAGTTAAAACACACAATTTACATACACTGTCAAAACATCAAGTGTACAAATAAGCCTTATTTGTACACTTGATGTTTTGACAGTGTATGTAAATTGTGTGTTTTAACTGAAATTTGATACTTGGTCCCTGAGGAAGTTTCCCAAGGGAGACGAAACGCGTAGGACCAGTAGTATCATTTTATGATTTGATTTTTATACTTTTAAAGCCAATAAATTTCCTTTTTTTACCAACCATTGGGAGTGTGTGGACTTCCTAAATTTGGAGTTGGCGTGGCAACCAGACAAAAGAAGGAACCCCCCAAACTACAGGGGAGGCAACCTGAGGGCTTGAAAAAATCCATCAATTTGTGAGTGCAACCTTGAAAGATAAAATGAATATTTTAATCTAACTGTATTACACTATGTTGTGTTTTATGCTTATGTTCTAGTAGATTATCTAACTCTTCAATTTGTCCTGGGGGCGTATAAATCACACCTACACGAATTACTGTGTGATTACCAAATTCCAACGTAACCCAAATGGACTCTATGTTCGTCTCACTAACCTTTATTAGGCTAGATTTTATGCTATCCTTCACATACAGGGCCACCCCTCCCCCTTTCTTGCCTTCCCTGTCTTTTCTATATAAAGAGTACCCTGGTATTGCTATGTCCCAGTCATTTTTTTCATTATACCATGTCTCCGTAACAGCGACTAAATCTACACTATCAGTTGCCATTATTGCCACAAGTTCATGGATCTTATTCCCTAAACTGCGAGCATTTGTAGACATGACTCTAAGCTTATCATTTTTTAACACACTTGCTACAGGCACTTTCTGTCCTTGTTTTGGGGGACAGTTGGATTGATGTTTTATCACCCTTTTGCCCCCCCCTCCCCCCTCCTAGTTTAAATACATCCTAGCAAAACCTCTGAACTGCTCACTGAGAACATTTGTTCCCTTTTGAGAAAGATGCAAACCATCTTTTTTGTACAGTTTATTTCCATTCCAAACAGAGCTACCATGAGCAATAAGGCCAAATCCTTGCTCCCGACACCATTCACCAAGCCACAAGTTAAAGTCCCTAATACGCATCCGCCTGTCATTCTGAGTGTTATGCACAGGCAGAACTTCAGAGAATGACAGTGTGGAAGCAACCTGCCGTATATCATTGGCAAAAACACTAAAAACTTCCTTAACCTCTGAAACCTCATTGCAAGCCAAGTCATTTGTCCCTAAATGGACAAGTACATCCAATTCCCCTTCCTGCTTTGCTTGCTTAACAATATTACAGATACAACCAGTTATTAAATCCAAGGGTTCACATACTTTTTCCACCTGCACTGTGAATGTTTACATGGTGTGTTCAATAAAAACATGGCAACATTTCCTTCTTTGTGTGTTATTAGTTTAAGCAGACTGTGATTGTCTATTGTTGTGACTGAGATGATGATCAGATCACCTTTTATGACCAATTTGTGCAGAAATCCATATCATTCCAAAGGGTTCACATACTTTTTCTTGCAACTGTATATATTGGGAATATTAATGTGGTGTTCATCTGTAAAAGCCGTTTGTATGATAAAGTTTTAATAAATATGTGGTACATTTCTTAATATGTGTGGATCCCCCTATATATTTTATTATCTCCATTACAATTAAAACACCACTTTTTTTGAGGAGTTCATGCTAGCACCTGTGATGATCAACATTTAGACATTTTCTGTAATTTTTATTTTTCTTCTGCAATTTTCAGTTCAGGTCTCTCAAATACTCTCATTCAGCTCAAAAGCTCTCCACAGTAAACAGGTCAATAAACATCCAAGCTTTCCAAATGTTTCAAAACACATTCAAATACCCGTCTCCCTCCCACCAGCTCTTCTAATCCTCGCTGTCCTTTTCATGGCTGTCATTGAAATTTGTTGCTACACTGATTCATATGACTTTATATTTATGGAACAGATGCAGGATTATATAATGAGAGATTACTGACCAGCAATAACATATGGCTTGTAGGTCATTAACATGGATTCCATGAGCAGCCTTATCTACTGTCTTAGCAATTTCTATTATTTTTTTTTATTTATTGTTTCGGTGCCTTGATAGTATTCCAAATCATAAGACAAGTCTGTGGACGCAAATGACAACGATAATGCAATGATGGCCAAGTTTGGTATTTCAGTTGTTATGGGCTATAATTCCTGTGAAGTTCAGCCAGCCTTTTGATGTATAGCTACTTATGGTTCATTTATGTCTAAGTCTGGTTTATAAGGATCCTATTCTAGATTTGAGTGCCCAATTTATAGCTGGCAAAAGCTAATTAAGCAGGACATCCCATGATGGGATAAGGCGTTAAGGGACCAGGCTGTGATGACAAGATTCAACAAAGATCCTAAAAAAGGTAAAGGTCATTTCTCTTGAATTTACACCATTGATTAAAACACTGAAAATCCTCTAGGACTTATTGTTAACCCTTGACATGCACACAGTCGTTATTCGGCCTGTGGCATTTTACCCCTAACAACCCACCCAAAAAACACAGACACCGTATTTTTGTTGGAAATATAAAAGTCCACAGCTTTATTTTATTGTAATTAAAAAACAAGATAACAAATTGGGGTCATTGCCGCATAATAATAATTTACTACCATTCCCTTCCATGCAGAATTACCCCTGGCAATGACCCCTTACCATAAACAATATATAACAATATAAATAACACATAATATATAATACCAAAGAGGCCCCATAACCATAACTTTCTTAACTGTAGGGGTGTACCAAGACACCCCTACACCACCAGGTTCGGAGCCACCGATGAGCTCGAACCAGCAGACCACTTACCACTCTGACCTAATCCAGCCTAACCTTAGCCTAGCCACTTGATACTCCTCTTCCATCCCAATTACCCCAGCCCTATCCCGCCGCTGTGACCAAACAGGATACTTCCAAAACCCAGGGAGGGTGGGAGGGAAATTAACAGGTAAGTGCAGATTCTGATTAAAATGGCCACTTGCTAAAATGGCCGCTTAATATACTCCTTTCTTCTCCCCCCCTTACACACCATTACTAATTACCCACCCCTAAATCTTTAACTCCACCTGCCTACTCCTTGGCTCTGTCAAGGCCCACTACCCTGGCTGCGCTGTTCCATGGGCTTCATTTTTGAGATGTTCCACTTTCTTTTAAAGTTTTTGCATTTGACATCATAAAATAGTTCTGACAAGGCATAGCACACAATGCAAATGACGAGACGATATAGAAACATTGTGTGACAAAATGCTGTATTTATTATCCCAGTTAATTCCCCTGTGTTCGGTAGACGAACCTACCGAACACCGACCACCCCTTGGCTCATTGAACTTCAAAGAAACCATGGACTTTAGTGCTCTCCCTGTGTGGCTGCCATTCTTAAAAACATGTGCTGGAGAAAACGGCGGCCATCTTGTCACACGAACGCAGGCAGCAGGGCTTGGTCATCGAGTGTCTGGAACTATAAGTCGGACACTCGACCTCGTGAACACCGGTGACTTTACATGAACGCCTGCTTCTTTTCTGGACAGGAGAGCGCTGTTTGGTAGGATTGTTCGCACGAACTAGGTGATCAATCGCTACCGATGAGCTAAGGGAACCGTTCGACATTTTTTTTGGTTCTGAACTCCCAAAAGTGACTGACTGCTACCACTATTTCTCTGGAACTAATTTGAGCAGACGTCAAGTGTGCGGTCGGTCAAAACTTTACCCCTGTGGCGATTCGACTATGTTGGTGGGATCTGAGCGCTATTAAAACAACTTGGGTGCTCACATCCAGACTATCCGAGGAAATAATGCGTGTGGGGGTTCCGATATATATTATGTGTATTTTTTATATTTTATGTTTTATACTTTGTAACTCTAGTGCCTGGAGATAATTAGTATAAGCAAAGTACACTAAATTATCTTCCAGACTCAGAGACTCCTGGCGTGTTGTGGCAGTGTTTGGGGCGTGTTTTACTATTTTACTTTTGTTTTTACTTTTGCTTGAGACCCCATGCTCGGGGTCTGTGTATATAAGTGGGACATTTGGCCGGAATAAAACATTACAGTTGTACCCTTCATCAAGTCTCGACTGATGTTTGGGTATGTGAACGGCGAACCGATTGATTTTTCCCACGACCTTAGGATTTCAAGAGAGTACGAATCAGCATACTATGCAAACAGGCTATAATCACTTAAGCCTCTAGCATTTCAGGAGTGTACGAACAAACGGAGTATACAAAATTCAATACACATTGTTTGCTGTAAACTTTCTCTATGCTGACTGCCAGGTGCAAAGGACAGCATTTATAACAATAACTGACAGGCAGGGCTGGCGCGTCCATAAGGCGGCACAGGAGGCCGCCTTAGGGTGCACCAGCTCTGGGGGCGCAAGATTTCGGTGACTGGCAGGAGGGAAGCGCTCCCTCCTGCCAGGTCACCTCCTGGACCCCCGGCGGGCGGCAGCGTTCTAATGAGAGGCGGCGAGGGAGCTCTAACCTGTCTGCTCTGCTCCCTCGCGCGCCGTGTGCTGATTCTGCGGGAGCCGGAATATGACGTCATATTCCGGCTCCCGGCATCAGCAGACAGCCCGCGAGGGAGCAGAGCAGACAGGTTAGAGCTCCCTTGCCGCCTCTCATTAGAACGCTGCCGCCCGCCGCACTAAAGCCCCACTGGACCCCAGGGACACATCCACACCAGCTCTCCAGGTAGGGAGGCTGGGTGGATATTATTATTAATTTGTGTGTGTCTGAAAGTGTATGTGTGAGTGTGTGTGTGTCTGTGAGTGTGTGTGTGTGTCTGAAAGTGTGTGTGTCTGAAAGTGTATGTGTCTGAAAGTGTATGTGTGAGTGTGTGTGTCTGTGTATGTGTTTGTGAGTGTGTGTCTGTGAGTGTGTGTCTGTGAGTGTGTGTCTGAAAGTGTATGTGTGAGTGTGTGTTTGTCTGTGAGTGTGTGTGTCTGTGTGTGTGTCTGTGAGTGTGTGTGTATGTGTCTGTCAGTGTGTGTGTATGTGTTTGTCAGTGTGTGTGTGTATGTGTTTGTCTTTGTATGTGTTTGTCTGTGAGTGTGTGTCTGTATGTGTTTGTCTGTGAGTGTGTGTGTCTGTGTATGTGTGAGTGTGTGTATGTGTTTGTCTGTGAGTGTGTGTCTGTGTATGTGTTTGTCTGTGAGTGTTTCTGTGTGTGTGTGTATGTGTGTGTCTGTGTATGTGTGTATGTGTCTGTGTGTGTCTGTGAATGATTGTATGAATGTGTGTGTCTGTCAGTGTATGAGTGTGTGTTTGTGAGTGTCTGTCAAATCAGTGAGAGTATGTTTGTGATTGAGTGTGTGTCTGTCAATGAATGAGTGTGTGTCAGATCAGTGAGTCTGTGTCTGTCAGTGACGTCTGTGTGTTTGTCATTGAGTGTGTGTGGCTGTTAGTGTGTATACACCACTGAGTGTAGCGTGGTGGAGCGGAGCGCAGTACAGGAGCTTCTGTTTCCTGTACCTGGCCAGACTGAGAGGAGGTGCTCACTGAGAGAGCACTTCCTGTCAATCCAGCCAGGTACAGAAAACTGAAGCTCCTGTAGAGGGTCTGCTCCGCAACGCTATAAGACAGATAGGAGGCACACCAGGAAGGGGAGTGTGACCGCTAAGAGGGTGGGGGGTGCACCAAGGGACAGAGAGGGTAGGGGAGAGAAAAACCAAGGGACAGGGAAAGGAGGGGGGAGGGGAGAGGAACACTAAGGGACGGGGAAGAGGGAGGGGCTGGTTAGGAGGCACATAGGTGAAGATGTTAATTTTAGAGAGGGGGGGGGCGGAAAAATGCATCTTCGCCTATGTACCCAAAAATCCTTGCACCGGCCCTGCTGACAGGGAGCTACGATGGAGGTGTCCAGTTGCAGGGTAAAAGGTATGGATTTCTACATTAGATTTTTTTTTCGCACCTCAAAAATACGTATTTGTTAACCCCTTAACGACCGAGGACGGTTCAGGACCGTCATCGGCATTTTTGCATTGCCGACCGATGACGGTCCTGAACTGTCCTAACGTTAAGATGTACTTACCCGATCGCCGTCGTTCCCCCAGCGGCGATCGGCGGTGCTCCCGGTGTGGGGAGACTGCCTGCAGCACAGACAGTCTCCCCACGGCAGATTAGGACCCCTGTGGCCATGTGATCGCTCAACAGAGCGATCACATGGCCACAATAGGTGTCCATGTGTCTGCCTGCAGGGGGACTGTCTGTGCTGACAGGCAGTCTCCCTGCTAGTGTAAAATTAAATGAAAAAGTTAATGTTAATTAAAAAAAAAAAATTATATATGTGTGTGTATATATATGATATATAGACATATATTATATTTATATAATATATGTCTATATATCATATATATAATGTCATACTAAGTGTATTTTTATATTAATATATGTATATATTAATATAAAAATACACTTATAATTAAATTACACACGTATATATATAATATATATAATAACTATATATATTGTATATTTATATTATTATAAAATACAAATAATAAGTAGATTAAATTAAATAAAAAAATTATAATAATAAAAATGTTAACAAAAAATTATATATCTATATGAAATGTTATTCTAACTGTATTTTGATATTAAAATATATATATTTATATCAAAATACACTTAGAACAGCTACAACAGCTAGAACAGCTACAATTTCTGGGGAAATTGTGTGAAGTGTTCTTGCCTCCACCAGTAGTCTACAAATGGAGTGGGGTAACTGTTATTATTTATTTATATAGCACATTTAATTGCGACGTTGTTGCCAAAAGTGCTTCACAGTTACATTAAAACATACATTGATAAAAACATTAGCAGGTGTACAATTGCTTCATTGCTCCCTCCCTGCTCCCCTCATCTCTGTATTCATCACATGCACTTTACTCATATTTATCCAGCCTTTCTCCACACACCCCTCCTAAATCCCTTAAATACAAGCTCTCATCCCCAACATTTAAATCTTACTCGCACCTTCTCTTCCTTTCCATCCTACTACTCCTAGCAGCAGGTGATGTCTCTCCAAACCCTGGTCCCTCCACTACTCAGCCACCTGGTTCAAACACCAGAAACCACTACAACCTAATACCCATTCCATGTAATTCTCACTATAATTCCTCTTTTAAAGCTGCCCTCTGGAATGCACGCTCTGTGTGCAGCACCTTTAAATCTACTTCCATCCATGACCTATTTATCTCACACTCCCTAAACCTACTTGCACTAACAGAAACATGGCTCTCTCCCTCGGATACTGCTACCCCTGCCTCACTGTCCTTTGGTGGTCTTCACTTTACCCACAATCCAAGACAAGCGGAGATTAAAGGTGGCGGTGTAGGTTTTCTTCTCTCACCCCACTGCTCCTTTAAAACCCTGCCCACCCCCCCTTCCCTCTCTTTCCCATCATTTGAAATTCATTCAATTCGCCTTTTCAAACCCTTCTCTGCTAACATTGCCGTCATCTATCGTCCCCCTGGTTCCCCTCTCCTCTTCCTTGACCACTTTGCTGCCTGGCTACCCTACTTCCTCTCTTCCAACATTCCATCCCTAATTCTTGGAGACTTCAATATTCCCATTAACCCACCTTTAACCCCAGCAGCCTCTAAACTACTTTCAATTACTTCCTCCCTTGGACTATTGCAGTGGGCTAATTCTCCCACTCATGTAGCTGGCAATACCCTCGACCTTATTTTCTCCTATTCATGTACATTATCTAATATCTGCAACACTCCATTTCCTCTCTCTGATCACCACCTCTTATCGTTTGCTCTCAATTACCCCCTCACCCAACAACCTCAGCCTAACCCCCCTCAGCTCAGGAGGAACCTTAACTCTATTGACCTCCAGCAGCTGTCGGCTGACATTGATTCACAACTGCTATCCATCCCTTCCCTCTCCTGTCCCTCACTGGCCATCTCCACATATAACACTACCCTCACATCTGCCTTGAACACTGCAGCCCCACTCCAAACATGCACCATGAGGAGAACACGACCCCAACCTTGGCATAATAAATCAACACGCTATCTGCAGAGTTGCTCCCGCTGTGCTGAACGCTCCTGGAGGAAGTCTCGCACCCAGGCAGACTATCTTCATTATAGATTCATGTTGCTTTCGTACAGCGCAGCCCTTGCCCTCGCCAAACAGTCCTACTTTTCCTCTCTCATTAGTTCATGCTCCCGCAATCCCAGACGTCTCTTTGACACTTTTAATTCCCTTCTCCGCCCTGCTGTGGCCACCCCCCAAACTAACCTTACAGCTGATAGCTTTGCATATTACTTTACTGACAAGATTGAACAGCTAAGGAAACAATTCTCCCCTCCTTGCCGTTCTCTTTCTCAACCACACATAAATCATGCTTTCCCTACCCTTCAGACTTTCTCCCCAGCTACTGAACAAGAGGTGGCTGCACTTCTCCATTCCTATCGCCCCACCACTTGCCCACTTGATCCTGTCCCATCTCACCTCATCAGATCTCTCTCCCCTTGTCTTGTGCCTATCCTAACACACATCTTTAACTGCTCTCTCTCTTCTGGCACTGTTCCTGCTGACCTTAAACATGCCACTGTAATACCTATCCTGAAAAAACCATCTCTTGACCCGTCCTCCCCCTCGAACTATCGTCCCATATCCCTGCTCCCTTACTCATCAAAGCTTTTGGAAAGACTTGTCTTTACCCGTGTGTCTCACTTCCTTAATTCCAACTCTCTCCTTGACCCTCTTCAGTCTGGCTTCCGCCCTCTCCACTCTACTGAGACCGCTCTTATCAAAGTGACTAATGACCTAATCTCCGCTAAATCCAAAGGTCACTACTCCATATTAATTCTCCTTGACCTCTCTGCTGCCTTTGACACAGTTGATCATTCTCTTCTCCTTCAAACTATTCAATCACTCGGTCTCTGTGACTCTGTCCTCTCTTGGTTTTCCTCCTATCTCTCCCAACGCTCATTTAGTGTCTCATTTTCCAAGGATACCTCCTCCCCTCGCCCTGTCTCGGTTGGAGTTCCCCAAGGCTCTGTCCTTGGTCCCCTTCTATTTTCTCTTTATACTGCCTCTCTTGGAAAACTTATTGCCTCTTTTGGATTCAACTACCACCTGTACGCTGATGACACTCAGATATACCTCTCCTCACCGGACCTCTCCCCGGCCGTCCTGCAACGTGTCACTGCTTGCCTCTCTTCCATCTCTGACTGGATGTCGTCACGCTTTCTCAAACTTAACCTCTCTAAAACTGAACTCCTTGTCTTTCCTCCTCCTAATACTGATCCTCCTCTCTCACTCTCCCTTCAAGTCAGTGATATCCACATAAGTCCATCCCTACAAGCGCGCTGTCTTGGCGTCATACTTGACTCTGGTCTCACCTTTGAGTCTCACATCCAGTTTGTTGCCAAGTCCTGTAGGTTCCAACTCAAAAACATAGCCCGCATCCGCCCCTTTCTTACGCAAGATGCTACCAAGGAGCTTGTCCATGCTCTAGTAATTTCCCGCATGGATTACTGTAACCCTCTCCTGATTGGTCTCCCCAAAAGCCGTACTGCCCCGCTACAGTCTGTAATGAATGCTGCAGCTAGACTGATTTTCCTATCCAGTCGGTCCTCTCCCACCTCGCCCCTCTGCCAGTCCTTACATTGGCTCCCTGTATCCTATAGGAGTCAATTCAAAGTGCTAACCCATACATTTAAAGCACTGAACAATTCCAGCCCCTCTTATATCTCTTCACTGATCCAGAGGTATGCCCCTCCTCGTACCCTCCGCTCTGCCCGCGACCACCTCCTGACCGCTGCTCGCACCCGTACGGCCAACTCACGCTTGCAGGACTTCTCACGGGCGGCTCCTCTCCTATGGAATAACTTGCCTACTGCCATCAGACTCTCCCCTAGCCTTCAATCATTTAAGAAGGGCCTTAAATCCCATCTCTTCAGGAAAGCGTATGGCCTCCCAGAGTAATCTCTCCCTTGCATACCTGTCCCTATGGAATAGTGCTTTGCTCTCTCCTCCAGCTCTGCTTCACTCCTACTTGATATTTCCTATCCTAATGTTTCTAATACCCCACCTCCTATAGACTGTAAGCTCATTTGAGCAGGGTCCTCTTCAACCTATTATTCCTGTCAGTTTTCTTGTAATTGTCTTATTTATTGTTACATCCCCCCCCTCTCAAAATATTGTAAAGCGCTACGGAATCTGTTGGCGCTATATAAATGGCAATAATAATAATAAATAATAATAATACAAAAGGCACTATGTCTATGACATCACTTGCTGCTGCAGCCTGGCACAGGTCAGAGTATTTTGGCGGTTGCCATCTTCAAACAGTCGTATTTTAAAAACTATAAATCCTACAGCGAAGAGCTTTATATTGTGAGAATCACAAGACCCAGACCTACATTTTGAGGCATAGTATGTCTCTCAAATATTAACAATGAAGGCACAGTCGCAGTTTAGAAATTGCCCTTCAAATTTGAGCTGGCTAGAGTGGAGTTTCAATGAATGTCAATGGACGGCGTGAGTTGCAAACAAATGGTCATATTGTGAAAACAATCAGGACTATGGCTTAGCTGTGGACATTTCTAGTGGCAGCAGGGATAGCTGAACATTTTGATATAGGATTTGTGTAGGTGGGCTTGAAAATGAGGGAGTGGTGGTAGTTTAGAAATCATGTCCTGATTTTTCAGCTTTTGCCAGCTCCCACTCTAGCTTTGAACATTTTGCCATTCATTCCTTTGGGACCAATTTTGCCTCGAGAACGACGATATTCCGTGAACCATTCGGCGAAACGTTCCACAAAGTAATAGCACACCAATCGGGAACAATCCGCACGTTTTGGTATATTTTTGTCTATGTAGTGTAAAAACTGTGGGAGGAGTTAGGGTGGTAAATTTGGCTATAATAAGAATAATAATATATATGTGAGATAACATTAAGTGGTCTTGTTATGCAAGAACACTTAATAAATAAATAAAAATAATACGAAATATACATAAATAATATGTCCATATACAAAATTACATAAATAATTATATAAATATACACGTAGACTTCAAATATTTAAATTCTACATGCGTATTTATGTAATATATTTACATTTTTTTTTTTTTTTTAATTCTTTATTTTTGTAGTGCATAAGCTGATAACATGTTGTTGCAAGGTACCCCAAAGGCATTCCTCCAACACTTAAAAGACATTTGAAACATGCGAGATCAAGCACAATTTTTATGTTTAGAGATAGCTTAGGTAATATGATTAACTAGGAGATTATAAAGTAGTTTAAACAATGCTTAACGTTGTATACAGTGACCTTAGTGTTATACATATTGTTGAGTACATACAGTTTAAGCTTTGCCAAGGTATTTTGTATGAAACATGCTGAAGGTGATCTAGCCAGTGGTTGTGTCAACAATGGTAGGAAAGCTTATTATATACACACTGACTAAGATATAGCAGGGTAGATTTAAGTACATTATGAGCGACAATCACAATGTGGAATTATAAGCCTAGAAGTCAGGATTATTTAATAAAGAGCGTACATGGACTGAAAGTGGTATGGACAAAAGGGGGTAGCCTAGGTACAGCAGGAGTGTAGGCAGGCTATGCATGTTAGCCATAGCAATCTAGCTTGGGATCGGCTATCTATAGGGGGTCACAGTAGGCTAGGTAAGGCATGCTTAATAAGATAGAAGAAAATAAAGGGAAAGTAAGTGCCTAAGAATTAACGTTAAACATAAGTAAAGTCAAATAAAAATAAGATGCGTCTGGTATTATAAGGCAATAATTGAAAAGCTGAATAATTGACAAATTCACCCAATCCCTATTCTCGTTTACCATCCTCCTTGGCTGGTGAAAGTCCCAGTTATCCGCAACTTGCTACTCCATTTGCTCCAGGCTTGAGTGGCAACACGGTTCATGCATGTCAAGCTGTGTGTGTCTCTCATACCGGTGTGTCGGTGCGGTGTAGCGTTTGCAGGGCCTTGAGGTTTCTCCCACCGTGTGTGTACGCTGTGCTTCGGGGAGCTCCCCCTTGCGGCTCTCTGCCCGTGGTAAAGGTGATGAGTGGTGGTCGCTTTTCGTTTGTGCGATTGCTTTTCTGCTCCCCTTCCCGCTACACTGCTTCCACTGATGTGCAGTTCACGGAGGTAAGTGGTACTGCTGGGGCATAGCCACGCACCCCTCCTGCCCCCGGCCAGCGTCCGAGCTGGTTCCATGAAAGTTCGAGTTCGGGACCCTTTAGAGGTCACGTCTTTTCCATCCGGCTGAGTGCAGGAGGCTCTGTACGGCTTGCGTGCGTGCTTGTGTACTGTAGGGGTCGGTCGCCTGGTGGCCCTTGTCCCTGGGGAGCGTGGAGTGAGATGTGCTGTCGGCTTTGGCGTTGATTTGCCTATGTGTGACTTCTCAGATCTCGCCTTGCGACGTCGCTTTAGTTCCGCTTGGGGGGCCACATCTGAGGCCTTCTGCTTTGCCCTTTCTTCCAAGGCGGCCCACCAGCGGTTGAAGACTGCCTCCAGACGGTCAGTGAGAGTGCCGTTTTGTTCCGGCGGGTCAGTTTGGTGTGGCCTCTGGCCTTTTGTCTCCGAGGCAAGTGTGTCCGCCATCTTGTTCCCCACAGTTAGGGGATTGCTGCGTGATTGTGGAGCAGAACTCCGGTGGTAGGTAATTCTTAATGCTTTTCGAGTATCGGCACCTGTAGAGGTGGGGACCGGGATAACCCCCACCGGTCCAGAGGGGGGGGATGCAGGGTTCCGCCGCAGGTCTAGCTATGGAGGTCGGCCGTCACTCCTAGCCGAGACCGCGCTAGGCCTCAAGTTTACTGGGTCAGAGCTCCGTGTCAGAATATCTTGTGTTTGCCACAATCAAAGCTCGGGGCATCCCTGGCACCCCTGTGAGTGCTCCAGAGTCGTTTTCCGCTTGTTTTTCTGTAATTAACACCGATTATAGCAAGATTTGTGAGGAGCCCTTGTCCCATGCGTCCGTTCAGCTAGACGGTCAGGCCCCGCCCCCCATATTTACATAATTAAGTAATTTTATTAATTGCAATTGTAGGGATCTGCCTGCCAACCCAGGCCTAAAGTCCAGAGAATTTAATTTTCTAGCACTGTATTTTACCTTGTAACTTTCTATGACACCCTAAAACCTGTACATTTTACGTTTACATTTTACTGTACGTTTTACTCGGCGATGATATTGTCAGTGAAGTGACTTTTTTCGCATTTTTCACACACAAACAGCACTTTTACTGATGATATAATTGTTGTGATATGTTTTCCTGTTTTGAAACACTAATATTTGTGTTCAGCAAAGTCTCCCGAGTATAACAGTACCCCCCATGTACAGATTTTATAGCGTTTTTGAAAGTTACAGGGTCAAATATATGGGTCAAATATTTTTACATTTCATCTCTTTAAATGGATTATAGTACCTTTAGTCCCCTGACACTGTCCCTCATTTGGTATTAAACCATTTTAGAACAGTATTTTAAAACTAAATAATAAACCACAATCTGGCCCTTTTGGAGGTGTGGCTAAGGCAGAGATTACACACTTCCTTGTAATCACACCCTTCACACCATCAGTTGGAGCTCTGATAGGCTAAAAGCAGTCAGCTGACACTCTCAACCAATCACAGCTGCCAATTTCTGCTCAGGCTGAAAAATCCCTCATTAGCCAAAGCAGCACAAATTGGAGGGGCTGCTGGGGACTCTAATTTAGCATTAAAGGAACACTATAGTCACCTAAATTACTTTAGCTAAATAAAGCAGTTTTAGTGTATAGATCATTCCCCTGCAATTTCACTGCTCAATTCACTGTCATTTAGGAGTTAAATCACTTTGTTTCTGTTTATGCTGCCCTAGCCACACCTCCCCTGGCTATGATTGACAGAGCCTACAGGAAAAAAATAAAAAATACTGGTTTCACTTTCAAACAGATGTAATTTACCTTAAATAATTGTATCTCAATCTCTAAATTGAACTTTAATCACATACAGGAGGCTCTTGCAAGGTCTAGAAAGCTGTTAACATAGCAGGGGATAAGAAAATCTTAATTAAACAAAACTTGCAATAAAGAAAGCCTAAATAGGGCTCTCTTTACAGGAAGTGTTTATGGAAGGCTGTGCAAATCACATGCAGGGAGGTGTGACTAGGGTTCATAAACAAAGGGATTTAACTCCTAAATGGCAGAGGATTGAGCAGTGACTCGGCTGCAGGGGCATGTTCAAATTTACCCTGTTATACAGGCGTACACTTACTATTTTACATTGTAGCAGAGTGTCATTTCTTCAGTGTTATCACATGAAAAGATAGAATAAAATATTTACAAAAATGTGAGGGGTGTACTCACTTTTGTGAGATACTGTCATAGTATTTGAACAGACTTTAAACACATTTAAGAAAAAAAAAAAAGAATAGATCAACCCATAGTGTCCCTTTATCCATGATAGAGAAAATATCTAGCAAAAATGACACATTATATAATTTCCAAATTTAACAGTTTACAGCACTACTATTTCATATTTGAGTAAGATATTAAATGTATACAATTTTTTGCTACTTTACAAATTTAGCTAAATGACTGCTGTTTTTACGCTATTTGAATAGCTCCCTTTATGTAAATGATCAGAATATTATTCAGCTTCACACAATGTGATTATAAAACAATCCCCATGGAATTGTGTTTAGAGGAACACTCCAAGCACCATAACCACCGCAGTGCACTGTAGTGGTTTGGGTGCCAGCAGTGCCCGGGTGCCCTCATAGGGTAAATAGTCAAACAATTTGCAAATGTTTTGACAACCTACCTGTGGTTCCGATAGGTAGAGGTCTCAGCGTCAGCCAAGCCCTGCATCACTTAAAGAATATCAGAGAATTGAGTTACGGTATAGCTTTTTCAATATATATAACAAAGATATGGTCAGTATCCTTACCAGTCAATCAATTAATTCTTCATTATAACCCTCTAATCCCAAGGATACAGCATACCTACTAACTTTGGCATCATGTAAAGCAAGTCACCGGTGATAATATGGGGCCGGCCAGTTACACGATTCGGTGCTATCCAAAGGACGGCAAAGCCCAGAAGGGGAGTAGGTCCACTCGTGGAACTGACATGTCAGACTGGCATTAATGCATACCTGGCTGCCTGACAATCAAGTAGGATGGCCCACTAAGAACTCATGTCCTGAGCAAAGCATGAGCAAGTCTAATGTTGAGTTGTCTTCCAGACAGCCACTAGAGGCACTTAAGGCTCCCTAATGGAGTTTTGTACTGTGAAATGACGTCCTCAAGCTTTGCATCAATTGATTCACTTACTTACAAAAAGATAGATAAGTAGTATGGTAAAAAACTAAATGTATTTTTTCAATTCTTTATTTTATTTGGGTTCATATGCAATCATCTATTACAAAAGCCCCCCCAAAAACCAAACCATATTCAATACACAAACAAAATGTTTACAGAGTATTGTCAAGGTAACCAGACCATTATATTCCATAGCCTTTGTTCCATCAACATATCCACGACATAATAAAAAATGTATTCAACTAGAAGCAATTAAAACCAATTACTAAACCCAAAAAAATAAACAATAAAACAAAGAAAAGCCACCACCAAGGGTTCTTGTTCATAAACCAATCTTTTTAGTCATGTGAGATTGTATAAAGCTCCCTGGGCGCTCACACCTTCCTGTTGTATCAATCCCTTCCTCAGGCTTGAGATATATAAAATCGAACCCATTCAGCGCCAGCGAACCACTCCTCCTCTCTGTTTGTGCAGGCCTAATTCACAGCTCAGAGGCGTCTTCAAACGTCTCATAAAAGTTCAGATACTGCCCTCTCGAGTGGTGCGTCTGTGAATTTGAGAAAGTGTCTAAGCTCCTCAGCCGCCATCTTGTTCCTATATCAGCCGTGTTTGCCCCCTGTGTGACTTTGTGTGCTGGAAGGGTTAAGTATGGACATGTCTGGGCTCTTTGCTGCAAGTAGTTTTATAAGAAACTGGTTTATCTATTCAATGATCATAATGTAAACAGGTAAAGGTGGGTTATCACCTTAGGGTGAATGGTCAGAAGTGATTGATTCAGATCTAGACTGAACTGACCATAGTAGGATGAGTAGGTTTAAAGACAACTACAGGTGATACTCGAAAAAGTAGAATATCGTGCAAAAGTTAATTTATTTCAGTAATGCATCGTAAAAGGGAAAACTAATATATGAGATAGACGCATTACATGCAAAGCAAGATAGTTCAATCCGTGATTTGTCATAAGTGCCATTATTATGGCTTACAGCTCATGAAAACCCCAAATCCACAATCTCAGTAAATTAGAATATTGTGAAAAGGTGCAATATTCTAGGCTCACAGTTTCCCACTCTAATCAGCTAAGGAAGCCATAACACCTGCAAAGGGTTTCTGAGCCTTTAAATGGTCTGTCAGTCTGGTTCAGTAGGAATCACAATCATGGGGAAGACTGCTGACCTGACAGTTGTGCAGAAAACCATCATTGACACCCTCCATAAGGAGGGAAAGCCTCAAAAGGTAATTGCGAAGGAAGTTAGATGTTCCCAAAGTGCTGTATCAAAGCACATTAATAGAAAGTTATGTGGAAGGGAAAAGTGTGGAAGAAAAGGGGATGACTGCAGCCTGGAGAGGATTGTCAGGAAAAGGCCATTCAAATGTGTTGGGTGTCAGGGCTCCCCGGTCCGTCGCTGCCCGCGGTCCCCCCTCCTCTTACCGGTCAGCGAGCGGCGTCCTCTCCTCTTGACACGCCGCTCGCGTCCTCTCCTCCTCCTCCCCCCAGCGGCAGCATGTCTAACGCTGCACGCTGGGAGCCGGCACCTATATCAGTACGCCGGGGTCGCTCACGTGACCCGGCGTTAAAGCGACAGTGCAACAATCACAGTGGGGGGTATAGATACCCCCCACGTGTGTTTGTTAATTCTGATTGGAAGTTATCCAATCAGAATTAAGGCAAGGATATTTATACTTACCTTTCCTGTCTCTCAGTGCCCTGTTGTGGTCTTTGCTTTAGAGTATTGATAATGAACGTGTGCTTTCTGGTTACGTACTCCCTGGCTTGTTATACTGACTTTGTGACTTTCTCCTACCCTTTGACCTCGGCTTGTTTCTCGTTATTCTGTTTTCCCTTACTCGGCTTGTCTCCTGACTATTCTGTGTGTGCTTAGCCCGGCCACTCTAAGGTCCGGTACTGCACACTTTCTGTGTGTGTGTCTGTGTGTGTGTTAGCGTGTTGGGTTCCCCGAATCGTGACATTACAACAGGGCCATAATGGAACCTGCTGACATACCACAGCTCCTAGTTAATCAGGAGGCTAGAATGGATGGCTTGGACCACCGTATGGATCAGTTTGCTCAAGCTTTGCAGACCATACTGGCTCGTACTGCACACTTGCAGCCTGCCGTCCAGGAGGCGGTTGCTGCAGTGCCCGAACCCATTGCCACTCCAGTACCCGTTCCTGCTCATGTAGTCCATATGACACCGCCACAGCGCTATAGTGGTGACCCAGCATTGTGTCGTGGTTTCCTCAATCAAATCGACATCCATTTGGTGATGAATCCACGTTCCTATCCCACCGACAGATCCAAAATTGCCTTTTTGATAAACCACCTGTCCGGGAGAGCTTTAGCATGGGCAAACCCCATGTGGGAAAATATGTCTCCTATGTCCTTTGCAGATTTTTTGTCAGCATTCAAACGCACGTTTGATCAACCCGGTAGGGTTGCCTCTGCTGGCAAAGCTCTGCTTAGGGTTCGACAGGGTAACAGATCTGTAGCGGATTATACTATCGAATTCCGCACTCTAGCAGCTGAAGTGGTTTGGAATAACGACGCCCTCGTAACAGCCTTTTAGGAGGGTTTGGCCGCTTACATACTGTATGAAATAGCATCCAGGGAACTGCCTGTCCTTCTAGATGATATTATAGACTATGTAATCCTTATTGATAACCGCATTAGAGAGAGACGTAGTCAAAGACGGCTGGATACACGGGTGTTACCTGCTCTACCCAGTACTGCATTACTAGTGTTACCCGCTCCTAGGCAACCATCCCCCGAACCCATGCAATTGGGTGCTACGGGGTTAACTGAGGCTGAAAGAACGTATCGTAGAAGGGAGGGGTTATGTCTTTATTGTGGAAAGAGGGGGCACCACTGTAATACATGCCCTAAATTACAGGGAAACTCCAGCACCTAAGGCCTAGAGAGGGGTCGGCCTCGGGTGTTATGACTTTGTCCCCTCATGTGTCCATCTCCAGACCATTTATTACGGTTTCTCTTTTGGTCAATAAAACCACTATAAGAACCAAAGCCTTGATCGATTCAGGTGCGGCAGACATCCTTATGGATGAGAACTTTGCCAAAACCGCAGCCTTGACTTTGATCCAAAAGGCCACACCCTTGGCCGTTGAGGCCATAGATGGTAGACCACTTGAGAAATCTCTGGTGACCCATGAAACCCAAGATATAGTTATGTCTGTGGGTGCTTTACACAAGGAAAGGTTAACCTTCCAAATAATTGACTCCCCTACTGCTTCCATCGTTCTGGGTTTTCCCTGGTTAGTTAAACACAACCCAGTACTTGATTGGAGTTGTTTAGACATACTCTCCTGGGGGGAATCCTGTCAACAAGACTGTATGGCCCATGTACGTCCCGTTTGTTTACTTAACGTGCCCACGGCTAAACCACTTTCTGTTTCTGTCCCTTCTGTGTAAGCAGACCTTGCTTTGGTTTTCGAAAAAAGGGAGGCAGATAAGCTACCCCCACACCGTGAGTATGACTGTGCCATAAACCTATTACCGGGTACTATGCCTCCTAGGGGTAAGGTCTACCCTCTTTCTGAGAAAGAAAACCAGGTCATGGAGGAGTACATACGGGAAGCCTTAAGTAAAGGTTTTATTAGAAGGTCCTCTCCTGCTGGTGCTGGTTTCTTTTTTGTGGCAAAAAAGGAGGGCGATTTGAGACCGTGTATAGACTACAGAGCTCTAAACAATATAACGATTAAAAATGCCTATCCGATCCCTCTCATTACTGAATTGTTTGATCGTGTCAAAGGTTCTAGATATTTTACTAAACTAGACCTCAGGGGGGCTTATAACCTTGTTCGTATCAAGGAGAACGATGAATGGAAAACGGCGTTCAATACACGTAGTGGGCATTACGAGTATCTGGTCATGCCTTTTGGATTATGTAATGCTCCTGCCGTATTTCAGGATCTCATAAACGATGTCCTTAGAGATCTACTGCATGTCTGTGCCGTAGTCTACCTTGATGACATACTTGTATATTCTCCGGATTTGCAGACACATCATACTCATGTTAGGATGGTGCTTAAGAGGTTGTTGCAGAACGGTCTTTATTGTAATTTAAAAAAAATGCTTATTCGACCAAACTTCTGTACAATTCCTGGGTTATGTTATTTCTGAACAAGGCTTCAGCATGGATCCTTCTAAATTGGAAGCTATACTGTCCTGGCCCCTTCCCCAAGGACTTAAGGCAATACAGCGATTTATAGGGTTTGCCAATTATTATAGAAAGTTTGTTAAAAACTTCTCATCCATTATTTCCCCTATCACTAAACTTACAAAAAAGGGTTTACACCCCAGGGTTTGGAATCCTAATGCTATTGTGGCCTTCGAGACTCTTAAGAAGGCATTTGCCACTGCCCCTGTGTTACACCATCCTGATCCTTCCCTTCCCTTTATACTGGAAGTCAACGCCTCTGAATCAGGATTAGGAGCAGTGTTGTCACAAAGACAATCGTATGACGAACCCCTCCTTCCCTGTGGTTACTTTTCTAAACGCTTGTCAGAGTCTGAAAAGAATTACGACGTCGGGAACAGGGAATTATTAACTATAGTGATGGCATTTAAAGAATGGAGGTACTTGTTAGAAGGAGCTAGACATAAGATTCTGGTTATAACCGATCATAAAAATCTATCCTATATCGCAGATGCTAAGAGGTTATCCTCTCGTCAGGCTAGATGGTCTTTATTTCTCTCACGTTTTCAGTACATAATCACATACAGGCCTGGATATCGAAATGTCAAGGCTGATGCTATTTCCCGCCAGTACGAACCTGGCGTACTGGCGGCAGTACCTCCACTCCTGAGCCCATTGTACCCACAACTAATATAATAGCTACTACCCGTTTGGTTATTTCGTCTCTTTTTCTTGATGGTATCAAGTCATACCAATACCAAGCACCCTCTGAGACACCTATTGGTAAGCTATACGTGAAAGTAAAAGACAGAAAGAAGTTGTTAACTTTATTTCACACAGCCAAAATGGCTGGTCAACCAGGGGTTACCAAGACTTACAAGGGTCTCTTCCAACAGTTTTGGTGGCCCTCACTCAAAAAAGACGTGGTAGATTATGTGCAGGCTTGCCGTGTCTGTACACAGTGTAAGTCCCCTAATGTTAAACCCCTGGGACTCCTTATGCCCCTATCTGCAGGGCCGGATTAAGAGCACACTGGGCCTGGTGCTGACAATTATGATGGGCCTAATTACGGAATCTTATCGACCAAAAACATTAAAACAATCATACCTCCCAAGCGTCATGTATCTTATGGAGATGGTGCTGGAGGGTAACTCATAGGATGCAGCTATAAGAAAACACATACTCTATGCTAATCTCTCTCTAATTTATATCTTTCATCTTTCAATTAAATCCATAACCCTAACAGGAGTGTCCAGTGAAGCAGGCAGTCAATGGGCGGGGTAAAAGGGTGGCCACTGGTACGAATCATGTGACCAGACCTGCCAAAAGGGGAGAACATGCCCAAAAAGGGGGCATGCCTGTCCAAAGAATTTGAAGGACAGCCTGGCATGAATGACATTTAGACATGAAGACAGCCTGGCATGAAGACATTTAGGGAAACTGGGAGAAATGGGGACACAGACACTGGGAGAAATGGGGACATTGAAACATTTGGGGACACTAAGACACTAGGGACACAGAGACATGGGAACACAGACACTGGGAGACTATGGGACACTGGGAGACTAGGGGACACTGGCTGGGAGACAGACACTTGGGGACACTGGGAGACATGGGGACAGTTGTGGACATAGACATGGTGACACTAGGCACACAGAGACATGGGGATACTGAGACACTAGCGACACTGGATGGGGACACTGGGAGAAACAGCGTCCCCATGTGTCTCAACATCCCCATGTGTCTCAGTGTCCCCAAGTGTCTCAGTGTTCCCAGGTCTCCCAGTGTATGTGTCCCCATGTGTCTCCTAGTGTCTCAGTGTCCCCATATGTTCCCTAGTGTCTGAGTGTCCACATGTGTCCCCTAGTGTCTCAGTGTCCCCATGTGTCCCTGTTGCCTTCCCCCCCCCCCCCCCATCCCTCACTTATCTGAGCTGTAGAGCTGCTGTTTGGACTCTGTGCTGTGTTGCTGGTCCCCACGGATCAGTGAGTAGTACAGAGAGGCAGGGATAGGCATAGACATAAAATACTAGACGCTGCATTGACTGCTACTTCCTGTTGGCGCTGATGAGCCGCGGGGCCGCCATCTTGGATCGGTCACAGTGTGATCTGCAGCATAGACATATATATAATATATATGTCTATGATCTGCAGAGCAAGGTCCTCAAAGTAAACATGGTTAGTCTTAAAATCCACCTGGAGGGTGTATAGATCCAGTAGCATGATGTTTAATCCTGGGATATTAAATAAAATTAACTGACATTTGCTGCTTTAAGACCTCTGTGGTTATTTACGTTATCGACTAAGTTTACTCAATACATTGAAATTATTTGAATTTCCAGATTGAAACTATGCGTTGCATTTGGATTTAGGTTTGCTAAAATTAAAAGTTTAGTGAACTAACCCCACAATCTATCATCTTAATATACATGTTTTAAACTGGGACTGGATCCTGATTTGTAATGTATTTACTTTTCACCTATTTTTAACTAATATGGATTTTGGAACTGTGCAGAATAAAATGTAGATATTTACAACTCTTTATTATTGTGAGCTCTGTCTTTTGCACTTTGAAGTCCGCATGGAGATAGCATAAAGAGAATATTTACTAAAGTGAGATTTGTCACTAAGGCAAAGTAAATTAAAAAAATTAGGGACAGAAGTCCTAATACATAGACATATAATACCACACCGGGTGACCGGCCTAAAATGGCGCCCGCATTTCATGGCCCCCCGAGGTCAATGCGGCGTCTAGGTATTATATGTCTATGGGGATATGCTGTAACTTCCTATCCCTGTAGGGGTCCACACACAGTGACCCCTACTGGCCGGTGCTGGTATTGCAGAGTAATCTCCACTTATTCTGAGAAAAATACCTGCATTTGTATTGCTAGTATTACTGCAATACCGGCACGGCCAGGCAGTCTCAAATACCGGCTGTGCCAGTAAAATACCAGTCAGGTGGCAAACCTAAGAGTAGTGTGTGTGTAAAAAAAAAAAAAATGTAAAAAAAAAAAAAAAAAATTGTTTTTTTTTTCAATGGGCCTATTCCATGGGCCTGGGCCTGGAGCTGCAGCTCCATCAGCCCCTATGTTAATCCGGCCCTGCCTATCTGTACCCAAGAAACCGTGGACACACTTATCCATGGACTTTATTGTGGATCTTCCTTCATCTGATGGGCAGACAGTAATTTTGACTATAATGGATAGGTTCTCCAAAATGGCGCACTTCATTCCACTTAAGAAGCTACCTTGTGCGGTTCAGTTGGCTCAGGTGTTTGCCAAAGAAGTGTTCCGCTTGCATGGTATACCACAAGATATCGTATCTGACAGGGGCCCTCAGTTGGTCTCTCGGTTTTGGAGGGGCTTTTGTTCTGAGATGGGGGTCTCCTTATCGTTTACTTCCTCCTATCATCCGCAATCTAATGGAGCTGCCGAACGAGCAAATCAGTCTGTGGAGTTGTATTTACGCTGTTTCACGAATGCACACCAGGACAACTGGTCCCATCTCCTTCCCTGGGCTGAGTTTGCCAGGAACACTGTGTCTCATTCTTCTACTGGCGTAAGTCCTTTTATGGTGGCTTATGGGTTCCAACCCGCTGTCCTTCCCGGTGTGTTCTCCGACAAGGGAATGCCCGCTTTGGACGAGCACCTCGCCTCCTTACGGAAGATGTGGGATCAGGTCCATGCTGCTCTATGTCGTGCTGCTGCTACTCAAAAGAGATTTGCTGATCGTCGTAGGTGTGCGGCTCCTTCTTATGCTCCGGGTGATAGGGTTTGGTTGTCCTCTAGGAATCTCCGCCTTAGGGTTCCCTCGATGAAGTTCGCGCCCAAGTTCCTTGGTCCCTATAAGGTGTTGCGTAGGGTGAATCCTGTGTCCTACTCCCTGGCCTTGCCCCCTTCCATGCGTATACCTAACACCTTTCACACCTCCCTTTTGAAGCCCTTGCTCTGTAATCGGTTCTCTGGGTCTCTCAGGCGTTCCGATGCCCTCCGCGCGGTCTCTAGTGACTGTAACGGATCACCTGGCACCCCGACTGGGTACCTCCGTTAAAGGATGCTCCTAGCGTTTTCTGAGGACTCCAAGCACTCTGGCAGACACCACAATCACCGAATCTGAGAAGCATATGAATCCTCTCAAGCCTCTGAATGCTGTAGACAGTTGAATAGGAACCATACGAATAGGTTTTCAATCCTAGCAGTCAAACTGGAACAGCATGCAATAAATCCTCCCCCAATAATGAGACGACACTTCACTTTGAGGGTTAAACAGGAACTCTGGACTGGCTCATCCAGCCTGGCTTTTATTTCCATCTCACACATACAGGCCACACCCAGGGGGAGGCATAAAATAACCAATGACATAGATGTTACCTCCCACACATCCCCTCCCCTTAGTGTGACACATAATCCCATTATTCATACAGTTTAAAATATACTTTTTACACAATATTTATAACTTCAAAACCATACATCACATTCACACAAAATTACACATCCACAATCAATCCATTCAGGGGAACAACATATTAAAAAATGGCATGGATCCGACCAGGGGTTCAAAAGTTACTAAAAGTATCTTTTGTCCCTTACTAGCCGCATGGCAAACCGGTTTAAACAGGTTTTACATAGGCCTCTATCCTGGAGACAAAGAGGAAAGTAATCCAATTATCCAGGGCTAGAAGCAGACTTTTTATCCATAACACACAGACATTTCACATATCCCCAGATAGCTGGGATCTGAGCGCGCAAAACTACCGAATAGCGCGCAGATCCTATTCACACAGTACAATTGCCATGGAGCTAAAGTCTTTCCCATAGTCTTTCATTATATGAATAGGCTCCATGGTATAGCTATCTGGGGTATCACCGCTCACACAGGGCCACAATCACTGGGCAGGAGGCTAGCAACCAGGCTTCTCCAGGGCCCAGTGGCGAGGTTGGTTTCGCCACAGTGACGTATATGAGGTGGCTGCTCTCCTTGATTCTCGTTTCTCTCGAGGTCGGTTGCAGTATCTGGTTGATTGGAAGGGTTACGGACCTGAGGAGCGGTCGTGGGTTTCTGTCTCTGACTTGGATGCACCCTCTTTGATCCGCTCCTTTCATGCGCGGTTTCCTTTGAAGCCTACGGCTTCCCGCCCTCTGGGCGGTCCTCGAGGGGGGGTTATGTCATGGCTCCGCGGGCAGCGGTGAGGGGAGGCTGCAATCCTCTTGCAGCACTCACCCTCGGTCCGTCGCTGCCCGCGGTCCCCCCTTGTAATGATATTGATGTTACAAAGTTTTGGAGGCCAGTAGCCAGATCAGCAATGTTTTCTGCCAGAGGTAGCCACTCGTTACCCAGGTGGTTGAGCCCCTGAGCCTTGAGTGGCCTTCTGGTCTTAAGCAGAGATGGGAGACTGGACCAGAGAGATGATAATCGTAGTGAGGCAAGCCGAGGTCAGTGGGAAGGAGAAGCAGCAAAGTCAAAACGGTCCAAAATCAGCAACAGGTAGGAGAAACAGGAACAAGCTTGATTAGAGAGTACAGGAACCACAATAATCTGGCAAAGGTACAGAGACAGGAAGTGGCTTTTATAGGCCAAGAACCAGACATGACCAGACACAGCTGAAGAGACTTGTCAGGGTGGTGTAGTGGTAAGGAAGAGGTTTAGCAGCATGTAAACCAGGGTTCGAAACCCAGCAGAGTCAGTTCCTCACATTACTCCCACCTCTACAGGCGCAGCCTCTGGATGCCCTATTTCCTGATTTAGCAGGGTACTGTGCATGGAAAGACTGAAGAAGATCAGGAGCATGAATATTGTCCACTGGTTCCCATGATCTCTTCACCATAGCCTTTCCAAAGAACCAAATATTGAAGCTTGTTGCGGAATATCCTGGAGTCAAGAATTTTTTCCACCTCGTATTCATCTTCACCATCCACGAGGACTGGTGGTGGGGCAGGCAGGGCTCGACCAGGGAAAGTATTTTCATGAAAAGGTTTAAGCAGTGCAATGTGAAACACTGGATGTATTTTCATGGAATCTGGAAGTTGCAGACGGAAGGTGACAGCATTGATCTGAGCGATGATCTCAAAAGGTCCCATGAACTTTTGACCCAATTTATGAGAAGGAATCCTAAGCTTAAGATTCTTTGTTGACAGCCAAACCTTGTCACCAACATGATAAACTGGGGCCTCCTTTCTATGCCTATCAGCAGCTCTTTTGTAACATTCCTGAGCCTCCGAAAGAGTCTTCTTCAACAGTTCTTGGGAATCTCGTAAGGCGGTTAGCCGGTCAGTGACTGCAGGAATGGAAGTAGTAATTGGGAGACTCACGAGAAAGGTTGGATGGTAACCATAATTAGCAAAAAATGGGCTCAGAGAAGTGGAGCAGTGTTGGGCATTGTTATAAGCAAATTCCGCCGTGGGTAGAAAATCCAGCCAGTCATCCTGCAGGTAACTAATATAGCACCGCAAATATTGTTCTAACGTCTGGTTGGTTCGCTCTGTCTGTCCATTACTTTGTGGATGAAAAGCTGACGACAGATTTACATTAATACCTAGAATAGAACAAAAATATTTCCAAAAATGAGATGTAAATTGCACTCCCCTGTCAGAAATTACTTCATCAGGCACTCCATGCAAGCGAAATATTTCCCGAATAACTAGGTCAGCAGTCTGTTTAGCTGAAGGGAGACCACGAGCTGGTATGAAATGACTCATCTTAGTTAACCGGTCCACAACAACAAGAATGGTAGTGTGTTCCTTAGAGGGAGGTAGTTCCACAATAAAGTCCATGGAAATAGATCCCCAGTGACGATGAGGAATAGGAAGAGGCTGAAGCATGCCAACAGGGGATGAGCGAGGAGTCTTATGTCTGGCACATACATCACAAGAGGACACATACTTCTTAACATCCTCATAATATTTAGGTCATGGTAGAGACGTAAAACGTCCAGTCGCACTGATTCTGGAACAAACAGACGTTGTTGAAAAATCCAAAACCCATTAAGCATGGTCATATGAAGATCACGAGGAGGATTACGAAAAACTGGATCATCAGCGTAGCCCTTTTTAATGCGAGACATTAGATCAGAAGGAAAGGTAACTCCTAAAAATCTACTCTCAGGCAAGATGGTGGCTTTGGTTACTGTAGTATGGAGGGGGTCAGCTATCCTAGACAAGGCATCTGCCTTGCCATTTCTGGAACCAGGGCGGTATGAAATCAAAAAATTAAACCTTGAGAAAAATAGGGACCAGCGCGCTTGTCTGGCTGACAGTCTCTTAGCTGATTGAATACATTCCAGATTTTTGTGATCTGTGAGGACAGTAATTGGATGGGTGGCTCCCTCCAAGAGATGTCTCCATTCGGCAAAGGCAGCTTTTATAGCCAAAAGTTCTTTTTTCCCTATGTCATAATTTCTTTCTGCTGGTAACATCTGGCGGGAATAGAAGGCACATGGATGTAACAACATCTTAGGTCCAGTCCTTTGAGACAGTATAGCCCCAACAGCTGAATCAGAAGCATCTACCTCTACAGTAAATGGCAATTCTGGCTGAGGATGTACCAGGATAGGGGCAGATGTAAACAGAGTCTTTAATCTGGAAAATGCAGTGTCAGCCTTATTGGACCACTGAAAAGAAGTCCCTTTACGTGTAAGTTCA
Source organism: Pelobates fuscus (assembly GCF_036172605.1). Lineage (NCBI taxonomy): Eukaryota > Metazoa > Chordata > Amphibia > Anura > Pelobatidae > Pelobates > Pelobates fuscus. Next base: position 469,185,435 of record NC_086317.1, read on the forward strand.
GTGATCGGTGTAATAACGGCAGAGAAATTCTTAATGAAACGCCTGTAAAAATTGGCAAACCCCACAAATCTCTGAATATCTTTTTCATTCTTGGGGATGGGCCAGTCCAGCACAGCTTTAATTTTACTTGCGTCCATACGTAAACCTTTAGGAGTTATTACATATCCCAGGAATTGAATTTCTGTTTGTTCAAACTCACATTTTTCCAGTTTAATGTATAGGTGGTGGGTACGAAGGCGCTCAAGAACAATGCAGACCTGTTTTCTGTGATTTTCAAGATTATCAGAAAATATCAGGATATCATCCAAATATGCCACAACAAACTGATCCAGGAGATCCCGTAGTACATCATTGATTAGATGCTGAAAAGTTGCAGGGGCATTACAAAGCCCAAATGGCATTACTAGATATTCGTAATGTCCGTACCTGGTTCTGAAAGCTGTTTTCCATTCATCATTTGGTCTTATGCGAACCAGATTATATGCCCCCCGTAGATCAAGCTTCGTAAATATTTTAGCTGAACGTAGTCTCTCCAGAAGTTCAGGAATGAGAGGCAAGGAATAGCGGTTTTTAACAGTGATTTTATTAATGTCCCTGTAATCGACACATGGCCGTAGACTGCCATCTTTCTTTTCTACAAAGAATATAGGAGCTCCTGCTGGAGAAGTAGATGGTCGAATAAAGCCTTTGGCAAGATTTTCTTGTATGTATTCACGAAGTGCTTTCAATTCAGGCTCAGAAAGGGAGTATATACGGCCAAATGGGATAGCAGCTCCAAGTAGCAGCTCTATGGGGCAATCATAAGGCCTGTGAGGTGGAAGCTGATCAGCATTCTTCTTATCACAGACATCTGCAAGATCCCGATATTGTAGAGGAAGCTTAGTTAAGTTTGTATCAACCATTTCATTAATTGTTGTGGCAACAGTTGTTGCCTTAGAGGGTTGACAATTTATTAAGCAGTGTTCTGAAGGAAAGGACAAAGTTCTAGTCTTCCAATCAATCTGTGGGTTATGCAGAGCAAGCCAGGGTATACCCAAAATCACTGGAAACTGTGTTGAGGAAATTAGGTGGAAAGATATAGACTCATGGTGATTCACTTCCAGCATCAATTTTAAGGGCACAGTCTCATGTGTAACCGGGCCTGACGTGAGTGGAGAACCGTCTACTGTTTCCATTAACACAGGTGAAGATTTAGGGATAGACTGAATTTTATTTCCTGCTGCAAATTTGATATCCATAAAGTTTCCGCCTGCTGCAGAATCTATCATAGCTGTAGTTGAAATTTTATTATCACCATATTGCAAAGTGATAGGCACCACCAAATGAGGATGTTGAGTCATCATACCCTCTTCACCCTGAGCCAGAGAAAACAAGGGTTGTGTGACAGAATCCAGTTGGTCTGAAATCTGGGATTGGTGTTGAATCTGTGCACCCTCAGCAGTCATAGCTATTGTTCTTTTAGACTTGCTAGGGCAATTGATGGCATAATGCCCTGCACTACCACAATACAGGCATAAATTGTGAGTGCGTCGCCACTGTTTTTCTTCATTGGATAATGACCCTCTTATTAGATCTACCTGCATAGCCTCAGGTTCAGATTCTGTAGGTGTTTGTGGGGTCGGAGTAGAAATTCTTGAATAGAAAGTAGGAGTAGCACTTGGTTTAAAAGAGCCCTGTCTTTCCAATCTTCTTTCTGAAAGTCTCCGATCAATACGGATAGCCAACCGCACAAATGCATCAAACTCAACAGGAAGATCAACACGAGCTAACTCATCTTTTAAAGCTTCTGAGAGACCCCTTCTGAAGTGGAACCTCTGGGCTGATTGGTTCCAAGTAGTATCAGCAACCCACTGTCTGAATTCAGCAGCATATTCAGCTACAGAGCGCCTCCCTTGATGTAAATGAAGGAGAGTGGCTTCTGCTGTAGCACAGCGATTGGGGTCATCAAAAACTAGGCACATGGCCTCAAGAAAGTCTTTTAAATTTCCCAAGACTGGACTGTCCTGTTCCAGAAAAGGGGAGCCCCAAGCCAGGGCTTCATCTTTGAATAGGGAGAAAATAAATCCCACCTTCTCTCTTTCAGATGGAAAACGGTTAGGTAACATCATAAAATGCAAACGGCATTGATTTAGGAAACCCCTAAATTTTTTGCGGTCTCCTCCAAATTTTTCTGGTAGAGGCAAGCGGGCATCTTGTGCAGGTGTAACAGTAGTAGCAGCAGCAGCAGCCGCAACATCATGTGCCCTGTAGCTGGTAAGCTCACCATGCATTGATCGAACTTCATTTTGCAGTTCAGCTACCTGATCCTGCAGCACTTGAATGGTCTGTGCATTAAAAGCAACCTGCTGGGCCAATGCAGAATCTGATCCGACGGTCTCCATGAATGGGCCAGATTATTCTGTAATGATATTGATGTTACAAAGTTTTGGAGGCCAGTAGCCAGATCAGCAATGTTTTCTGCCAGAGGTAGCCACTCGTTACCCAGGTGGTTGAGCCCCTGAGCCTTGAGTGGCCTTCTGGTCTTAAGCAGAGATGGGAGACTGGAACAGAGAGATGATAATCGTAGTGAGGCAAGCCGAGGTCAGTGGGAAGGAGAAGCAGCAAAGTCAAAACGGTCCAAAATCAGCAACAGGTAGGAGAAACAGGAACAAGCTTGATTAGAGAGTACAGGAACCACAATAATCTGGCAAAGGTACAGAGACAGGAAGTGGCTTTTATAGGCCAAGAACCAGACACATGACCAGACACAGCTGAAGAGAGAGGTGTAGTGGTAAGGAAGAGGTTTAGCAGCATGTAAACCAGGGTTCGAAACCCAGCAGAGTCAGTTCCTCACACCCCTCCCCTACTGGTTGGCGAGCGGCGTCCTCTCCTCCTCCTCCCCCCAGCAGCAGCATGTCTAACGCTGCACGCTGGGAGCCGGCACCTATAACAGTACGCCGGGGTTGCTCATGGTGTTAAAGCGACAGTGCAACAATCACAGTGGGGGGCATAGATACCCCCCACGTGTGTTTGTTAATTCTGATTGGAAGTTATCCAATCAGAATTAAGGCAAGGATATTTATACTTACCTTTCCTGTCTCTCAGTGCCCTGTTGTGGTCTTTGCTTTAGAGTATTGATAATGAACGTGTGCTTTCTGGTTACGTACTCCCTGGCTTGTTATACTGACTTTGTGACTTTCTCCTACCCTTTGACCTCGGCTTGTTTCTCGTTATTCTGTTTTCTGGTTCCCCTTACTCGGCTTGTCTCCTGACTATTCTGTGTGTGCTTAGCCCGGCCACTCTAAGGTCCGGTACTGCACACTTTCTGTCTGTGTGTGTGTTAGCGTGTTGGGTTCCCCGAATCGTGACATTGGGGACTTTCACAAGGAGTGGACTGAGGCTGGAGTCAGTGCATCAAGAGCCACCACACACAGACGGATCCTGGACATGGGCTTCAGATGTCGTATTCCTCTTGTCAAGCCGCTCCTGAACAACAAACAACGTCAGAAGCGTCTTACCTGGGCTAAAGAAAAACAGACCTGGTCTGTTGCTCAGTGGTCCAAAGTCCTCTTTTCTGAGGAGAGCAACTTTTGCATCTCATTTGGAAACCAAGGACCCGGAGTCTGGAGGAAGAATGGAGAGGCTCACACTGGAAGATGCTTGAAGTCCAGTGTGAAGTTTCGACAGTCTGTGTTGATTTGGGGAACCATGTCATCTGCTGGTGTTGGTCCACTGTGCTTCATTAAGTCCAAGGTAAACGCAGCCGTCTACCAGGAGATTTTGGAGCACTTTATGTTTCCTTCCACAGACTAGCTTTATGGGGATGCTGACTTCATTTTCCAGCAGGACTTGACACCTGCCCACACTGCCAAAAGCACCAAAGCCTGGTTCAATGACCATGGGATTACTGTGCTTGATTGGCCAGCAAACTCACCTGACCTGAACCCCATAGAAAATCTATGGGGCATTGCCAAGAGAAAGATGAGAGACATGAGACCGAACAATGCAGAAGAGCTGAAGGTCGCTATTGAAGCATCCTGGTCTTCCATAACACCTCAGCAGTGCCACAGGCTGATAGCTTCCATGCCACGCCGCATTGAGGCAGTAATTGCTGCAAAAGGTACCCAAACCAAGTACTGAGTCCATATGCATGCTTATACTTTTCAGAGGTCAGATATTGTTCTACGTACACTCCTTGTTTTATTGATTGCATGTAATGTTCTAATTTACTGAGATTGTGGATTTGGGGTTTTCATGAGCTGTAAACCATAATCATTGCACTTATGACAAATCACGGCTTGAACTATCTTGCTTTGCATGTAATGCATCTATCTCATATATTAGTTTCCCCTTTTACGTTGCATTACTGAAATAAATGAACTTTTGCACGATATTCAAATTTTTCGAGTATCACCTGTAATTACAGGGTACTGTGTTTTTATTGCATACATCGAGATACTGATCTTTTGTCACTATGCTGTTCCTGGCACGTACGCTGTGTTTTTTAACTGTATATAAGATATGTGTTTTTCATATAGAGGAAGGGCAGTCTTCTTTGACACTCTCCTTGTGCACAAGCAATAAAGGAATCTCTGCTTATTCAACTCTTGTGTGAAGAATCTGTGTTTAACGTTATTCAGCGTTTCACACGTCTTTTAATAGTTTGAATTTGCGAAACGTCCCGTCCGCTCTTGAAGTGACCACCTCATCTAGGCGGCTCCATTCTTGTACTTTTTGGTGGTACAGAGATGACATGGACCAATCAGAAGCCAATTAAGCCCATAGAATGCTTGTTTGGGCCCTTATTCGGTGTCATATCATGGTTCCTACCTTGATATATGTATAGTGCTTAAAGGGACACTATAGTCACCAAAATAGCTTTAGCTTAATGAGACAGTCTTAGTGTATAGATCATGTCCCTGCAGTCTCACTGCTTAATTATCTGCCATTTAGGAGTTAAATCACTTTTGTTTCTGTTTATGCAGCCTTAGCCACACCTCCCCTGGCTATGATTGACAGAGCCTGCATGAAAAAAAATGGTTTCACTCTCAATCAGATGTAACTTTTTTTAAACGTTTTTCATCTCCTGCAATCTATCGCCAAATCCTGTCATTTCCATCTCAAAAACATTGCGCGCATCCGCCCCTACTTAACACCAGATGCGACTAAGGTGTTGGTCCATTCCACTGTCCTTTCTCGCCTTGACTACTGTAATCCACTTCTCAGTGGTCTTACGTGCTCCCAACTTGCGCCGTTACAGTCCATAATGAATGCGGCGGCGAGGCTCATCTTCCTGTCCGCCCGCACCTCCCATGCCTCACCCTTCTGTCAGTCCCTACATTGGCTCCCTAAAAAATATAGAGCTCAATTTAAAATTCTGGTTCTTGCTTTTAAATCTCTACATAATGCTGCTCCCACCTATCTATCCTCCCTCATACACAAGTATGTCCCGTCTAGGCCCTTACGATCTGCTGAAGACTTACGTCTATCTTCTGCCCGTACTCCCACCTCTGATGCTCGCCTTCAAGATTTCTCGAGGGCTGCACCGTTCCTGTGGAACTCGTTTCCCTCCTCCGTTAGATGCTCACCCAGTCTCCACTCCTTCAAAAAATCGTTAAAAACACACTTCTTCATAAAAGCGTATCAATTAAACTGTTAATAGCTCCCAACTGATTCCTCTTCTGCAACTGTCACTAGTCTAATACTATCCTTACCTTTTGTGTCATTTTACCCCACTCCCTCTAGTATGTAAGCTCATTGAGCAGGGCCCTCAACCCCTCTGTTCCTGTGTGTCCAACTCGTCTGGTTACAACTACATGTCTGTTCGTCCACCCATTGTAACCCCTTAAGGACACATGACGTGTGTGACATGTCATGATTCCCTTTTATTCCAGAAGTTTGGTCCTTAAGGGGTTAAAGCACTGCGGAATTTGACGGCGCTCTATAAATATCATAATAATAATAATACAAAGAAGGGGTATTCAGTGTCATATTGTTTACTTCAAGTAAGTAAGCCATTGTCTTGTTAGATTTATTTAGCATATAGACATGCTATTCAGTAAGGCATTGTTTCCCAATTAGTGTTCCATGGAACCCTAGAACAAAATTGGGGTTCCGCTGCATTTTGCCATATCCAAGATGGCCGCCGCTACTTGCTGTTCCCGGAAGATCAAAAACAGCAGAGATCGCGGGAGCGCAATCTTAAGCCTGCCTTGCCCTCAGCACGCCTTGCTGTCAGAGCCCGCGCTAGCACCCGCCATGCCATGAGCCAGCCACTTAGCTTGGCTGGGAGAGAGCCTTCAGCATCCTTTTCAGTCATGTTGTGAGATCTGTATTTTTCAAAGTGTTTATTTTTTTTTACCAATAAAGAACTGGTTAAAGCAGGTAACTCTTCAGAGAAAAAAAATATTACTACTTCTTTCTCAGTTTCTATAAGTGCCGAACAAGTAGAATATACAAGTAAAAATCCAGAAAACATGCGCGAAATAGTTTTATCTACTGTTCCTCAAATAGCAGAGACAAGTGACAAGTCAAAAAAAGAGAAAAGCACACAATGCTAGCCAATCTTCTTCTCAAACAAAGATGATAGCTACTTGTCATTTGGATTCACAAGTGCCAGAAATAAAAATATACCTCAAGCACAATGCTTAGTTTGCAAGAAAATATTGCCAAAGAGTTCGTTAGCACCTGCTAAATTACGTCGTCATTTTGAGCAAAACCACGCAGAGTACAAAGAAAAAGACATTGCCTTTTTTAAGCGAAAGCGTCAGGAGTATCATAAGACTAGACTGTTTATGAGCACAATATTTGAAAATAGTAATAAAAAAGCCACTTATTAAAAGGTTTGTGCTACGGCGCAAATTTGTTTTCCAGGGTTCCACAGGAAAAATTAATTGGGAGCCCTTGCAGTAAGGTGTTATCTGTCAGAAATTCAGAGTGAATTTCAAAGTCCCTGGCATGGAGAATTGTTCCAAATGTGATATTCACATAGATTTGCCAAAAATTCACACTTAAGTAAATAGCGCTGTCAGAAGAGATACCAAAAATACATCAGATTACTGAAAATATGCAACCATATTTGTTTTGAAAGCAGCATTACCCCAATAATAATTATTTTATTGAAGTTAATTAAGCTCTTTTATTCTCCATACTGTATCTATTAAATTACCGTTTCAGATCACTTTTGAAATCAGAGTATTTTTTTTATATACTGCATTAGTGATTCTATTGACACAGCAATGCATGCAACCAGCTGGGACTGATGAGTCTCTTTTCTCAGCAATAATAAAATCAAGCTATTACAAAGAACAACAAAATGTACATGTGTGAACACATCACTTGAGTGTAATTTGCATGTTCAAACAAAGTTGAACATAGTCACCTGAACAACTTTAGCTTAATTAAGCAGTTTTGGTGTATAGAACATGCCCCTGCAGACTCACTGCTCAATCCTCTGCCATTTAGGAGTTAAATCCCTTTGTTTATGAACCCTAGTCACACCTCCCTGCATGTGACTAGCACAGCCTTCCATAAACACTTCCTGTAAAGAGCGCCCTATTTAGGCTTTCTTTAGTGCAAGTTATGTTTAATTAAGATTTTCTTATCCCCTGCTATTTTAATAGCTTGCTAGACTCTGCAAGAGCCTCCTGTATGTGATTAAAGTTCAATTTAGAGATTGAGATACAATTATTTAAGGTAAATTACATCTGTTTGAAAGTTAAACCAGTTTTTTTTTTCATGCAGGCTCTGTCAATCATAGTCAGGGGAGGTGTGTCTAGGGCTGCATAAACAGAAACAAAGTGATTTAACTCCTAAATGACAGTGAATTGAGCAGTGAAATTGCAGGGGAATGATCTATACACTAAAACTGCTTTATTTAGCTAAAGTAATTTAGGTGACTATAGTGTTCCTTTAATGCAAACAATGTATGGAAGAATGCTAACACAAAACTTAGCTATACATCAGAATGTACATTAATGTGTGTTCAGTTTTTATGGTGTGTGCATTAAACCCACCAACATAAACTTCAACTTGTGTTATAAATGCACAACTATTATTTCAAATCGTAAACCATAAATCTAACATGATAAGGTCATTCGTGAATGAAAATGGGTCATTGTTTTGCAATATGATTAATCATTACCTAGACATAAAACATTAATGTAAAACTAAAAGTAATTCTAAAATAACACACATTATAAAACACTAGACAGAGAATGCAGCATGATTGTAAATACACAGACAATATGAAGGATGGGGAATATGAAACTTTCACATTAAGTTTTAATGTGCATCCAAGGATATTGGGATGGAAAATAATGAGATTTCATTTGCCCACCTTTCTTATTCACTGGCATTCTTAATAATAATCTTCAGACTGGCACTGGATGTTAGGGGCAAAAGATGTCTAAAACTGTGTTTTTAACAGCCTGGTGTAATACAGAACTGTAAAAGTTAAGTTCCTAGAAGCCAAGTAGAATGCAAATAAATGTATGTGCAAGTATCTCCAGTTGATTGGAATGTATCAGAATATCAATGTATCCAAACAGGAAGAAAACAGCAGGCAGGGTTACATTTGTAAATACAATTTACTAGATCTGGGTTTCTGCCACCTTAGAAAACGAAATATAAAAAGAATGCCATCTGATTATAATACAGCTCCAGAAAGAGGTTTCAGAGATACATTGCACACAGGATGACTGTTAATGTTCAGTTCATTAGCTGAAATATCCAGCTTTTATTCCCCTCCTGAGTGGCAAGTTATTTGCATGTCCAGATTCCAGTTTGTTTACAGTACTTCCCTGAACAATGCCAGTCTATGTGGGCAGGATTTTCTGTAGATTCCCAGTACATTGGTAGAGTGCCCTGCAGCCCCTTCTACAGAGTGCCAGTCTGCACAGAGCTCCCTCCAGATTGCCAGCCTATGTGGGCAGCACTCTTTCCAAAGTAATAGTCTATTTGTAGGGTCCAGGTGTACCTCCTGCAGAGTACCAGTCTGCACAGAGCTCCCTCCAGATTGCCACCCTATGTGGGCAGCTCTCCCCCCCAGAGTAGGGTCCTGCTGTACTTCCTGCAGAGTGTCAGTGTGCTCACGACTCCCTCCAGACTGCCAGTATGTGGGCAGCACTCCCTCCAGAGTAACAGTCTATTTGTAGGGTCCAGCTGTACCTCCTGCAAGGTGTCAGTCTGCACAGAGCTCCCTCCAGATTGCCAGCCTATGTGGGCAGCACTCCCCCCAGAGTAGGCTCCTGCTGTACTTCCTGCAGAGTGTCAGTGTGCTCAGGACTCCCTCCAGACTGCCAGTATGTGGGCAGCACTCCCTCCAGAGTAACAGTCTATTTGTAGGGTCCAGGTGTACCTCCTGCAAGGTGTCAGTCTGCACAGAGCTCCCTCCAGATTGCCAGCCTATGTGGGCAGCTCTCCCCCCAGAGTAGGGTCCTGCTGTACTTCCTGCAGAGTGTCGGTGTGCTCACGACTACCTCCAGGCTGCCAGTATGTGGGCAGCACTCCCTCCAGAGTAACAGTCTATTTGTAGGGTCCAGCTGTACCTCCTGCAGGGTGTCAGTCTGCACAGAGCTCCCTCCAGATTGCCACCCTATCTGGGCAGCTCTCCCCCCCAGAGTAGGGTCCTGCTGTACTTCCTGCAGAGTGCCAGTCTGCTCAGGACTCCCTCCAGACTGCCAGTATGTGGACAGCACTCCCTCCAGAGTAACAGTCTATTTGCAGGGTCCAGCTGTACCTCCTGCAGGGTGTCAGTCTACTCAGTGCACAGCCTGCCAGCCTGTCTGAGCAGTATTTAGATGCATTTCCTGCACCCTCTCTCCCCCCAGTGCCAAGCAGCATGCAGTGTGCCAGGCTATGCACCCATGCAGCATCCCATGAGCTGAATCCAGTGCAGTTGGTTTGTGTGTGTGTGTGTGTGTGTGTGTGAGCCTGCAGTGGCAGGGTGTTAGTGTGTGGGTCTCCTCCTGGCCCCTGTCTCCATGCCAGGTGAGTGGGTGCTGGTTATTGCTGGCAGTGCTGGACACTCAGACACTCAGCCAGGAGGAGGAGGAGGAGGGGGAGGAGAAGGGGGGTCATGGCAGGTGCAGAGCCTGCACTCACTCTGCCCAGGCAGCTGGTCCAGGCGGCCCCGTGACGTCATCCGGCTCCTGTCACCTGACCGAAGCAAGATGGCGGCGCCCATTGCCATGCAGGATTTGTGAATCTCGCCCAGGGTCTTGCTGAGAGCTCCCGGCTGGGAACGGACCGCCAGTGTCTCTGTGGCTGTGACTGTGGAGCACGGTGAGTGCTGTTAAGGGGGGTTATAATACCAGGCACCCCAGTGTTTACAGGTAAAGGCTGGGTGTCAAGGTCACGTGCAGCCTGGCTGTGTTAATAGGACCCTCTCACCCCCCTCATTGATAAATAACCTCTACAGTTATCGCAGGCTGCGATATCTCATATGTCAATCACTATCAACATCGGCTGGAGAGTCACTATGGTTATCAATGGCGTACACACAATCCGTGGGCCCCCCCTCTACCCTGACCCTCTTGCCTCCCCCTCTACCCTGACACTCTTGCCTCCCCCTCTACCCTGACCCTCTTGCCTCCCCCTCTACCCTGACCCTCTTGCCTCCCCCTCTACCCTGACCCTCTTGCCTCCCCCTCTACCCTGACCCTCTTGCCTCCCCCTCTACCCTGACCCTCTTGCCTCCCCCTCTACCCTGACCCTCTTGCCTCCCCCTCTACCCTGACCCTCTTGCCTCCCCCTCTACCCTGACCCTCTTGCCTCCCCCTCTACCCTGACCCTCTTGCCTCCCCCTCTACCTTGACCCTCTTGCCTCCCCCTCTACCTTGACCCTCTTGCCTCCCCCTCTACCCTGACCCTCTTGCCTCCCCCTCTACCCTGACCCTCTTGCCTCCCCCTCTACCCTCCCCCTCTTGCCTCCCCCTCTACCCTCCCCCTCTTGCCTCCCCCTCTACCCTGACCCTCTTGCCTCCCCCTCTACCCTGACCCTCTTGCCTCCCCCTCTACCCTGACCCTCTTGCCTCCCCCTCTACCCTGACCCTCTTGCCTCCCCCTCTACCCTGACCCTCTTGCCTCCCCCTCTACCCTGACCCTCTTGCCTCCCCCTCTACCCTAACCCTCCCCCCACCCTCTACCCTAACCCTCCCCCCTTCTACTCTGACCCTCTTCTCTCCCTTCTACTCTGACCCTCTTCTCCCCCTTCTACTCTGACCCTCTTCTCCCCCTTCTACTCTGACCCTCTTCTCCCCCTTCTACTCTGACCCTCTTCTCCCCCTTCTACTCTGACCCTCTCCCCCCTAACAGGTTTTCCGCGTGGTCCGGGGCCGCAAAACATAGCAGCTGGTACCCGGTCGCGGGGGTCCGCAGGGCGACCGGGCTCACTGGAGTGACGGGCCCAGTCGCAGCTGCGACCCCTGCGACCGCGGTATGTACGCCGCCGATGGTTATATTGGCCTTGTAGAGAGCAGCAGCCACCTCGAGTGGCCAAGGTTAGCCCAATAGAGAACATTGCTTTAACTCACATAGAGATTATTCTTTTCTGTGGATGGGTGACTGGTCGTGGAGATAAGAAGAGTTGACAGATTTGCCATATTTTACTGGAAACATACTCCACATGGAAATTTGGAGTATCCCCCCCTTCTCCCCCCCCCCACACTGCAGGGCACCCAGAGCGATCACTTCCGGGTTGCCGCATGTGGTGCCGTGCAGTGTAGGCAAGAGCATTGGAAGCCTTCAGGCACTCAGTTAAAATATTTTTTTTATTTATAAAAAAAAAAAAACCACCCACGCCTGAAACATAGAGCGGTCCGTCTGCTCCTTAAATTGTAAGTATATTTTCTTCTATTATTCAAACTTACATATATGGAGAGCACTATGGCCCTTCTCCTCTTCTTTTATTGTATATGGCCTACACTGCAACTACCGTCAGAGGGATATCCTACAAGTGGGGAGTTTAATACCACTGTACGCTGTTTTACCGAGAGCTGGTTATAGCTCTGTAAGACATTAGTTGGCAATTCTTATCTCAGTGTTGTCTACAGTCCATAGACTTACAATATTGCACTATTGTTTTCCCATGTTTTCTTTTGCATATGCTGCTGATGTTTGAAGTCATACCATAGACATCTATTGAACACTTGAAGACCTTTATGACCCAAAAAGACTTTTTATCTCTTGCATACCTTTTGTATTTTTTATTGTATAAGTCATATATTTTTAGTGCTATTTTAGTTACTTATCGGTTTTATTTGGCGCAACCTGTAGCCTTTGTTCTGTTGGTTCAGTTTTCTCCGGAAGGATTTGAGGGTTACCCCATTTTCAGGTGTGCAGCCCCCTTGAGATCAGTTGTTGTAGCGCTGTTCCACCCTTGCTCCTTTTTTGTCCTCAGATTAGTAAAACTCCCCTGCACCACGCAACCGCTGGACACCTAACTGAGCAGTCACCATGAGGTGTATTTGCAAATTATACAAAGACCCCAGACTGTGACAGAGCCACTTAAATGACGTCTACAACATTTATATTAAGTTTTCTTCTACATTTATATTCTACAAACTGCAGGACAGTACTTTTCTTCTCTTTCACCTCCATGTAAGTGATGTGTCCGAGTCCACAGGGTCAGTCTGGCATCTCTAGAGCTTAACCGGATTTTACCGGACTGATGATGACATTGTAGCCCTTTCATTTGCTATGTGTAACAAGTTATGCACTTAAAGATTAAAAAGATAAATTAAGGAAGTTAAAGCAACATTCCATTCCCGTCCCCTAAAGTGTGTGTCCTCTTATTTTTCTTCATTTTACAAAAAGTGAAGATTTCAATAGAAATTGGCACTTCAATAAATCAACATTGTTACACCAAACTGGCTTTCAAGAGGACAACTGCTTCTGTTACTTCCTGGTATGGTTAGCTCAGTGGACCTCACTCAAGAGACAGGCAATTGCCCAGAACACCTACCTTGCAAAGACTTCTCATTGAACATGCATGTTTTCAATTGGGATTTAACTACTATACATTTAATTTTATTACCTTTTGTATTTGGGCAGTGGAGTGTCCCTTTATCCCTTTAAGTATTTCACACCTCACCTAAAACCTTACTACTCAAGCACAAACTAACACTTTAGTCATGGCATCATTAGGTATCATATCACCTCCTACCCCATGCTCCTCCTCCCATACCAAACTATAGAGATCCGTAGTTGTCCAGTGGTAACCTCTAGTGGTCGTCACTTTCGCTGGGCATATTCTACTTCCCTCCTTCCAAAGAAAAACTTTTAGGTTGCCAGTTTACCAATGGCTTAGCCAATTCTCCGCTATGTGTGTATTGTTCTCGCAATATGACCATATAACCATAATGCCAGATCTGTTGCCGCTTTATTTAGTAACAGGGCCTTGGTATGTATTGTTTTCAGTTCCTTAAAATGACTGCTGGTAACTTTTGGGGTATTTGCATATTTTGTGACATTGCTGCTTAGGGTACAGTGGCCTGGGGGTGCAGCTATGGTGAGTTCTGCTTCCTTAAGCTGTCCCCACCACCTTTTCTTCAGCTGCTGGCGCTCGATCCACCATAGAGCCCGCTGACGCTTGATCTACAAGAAGCCCGCATCGGTTCTGACATCGGTATCTCCACATTTTGTCGAAGTAGGATTTTTAGTCCTTACTTCTTCCTATCATATATTTTGACTATAATGGAATTTTAATGAAATTCCAACACAATCGTTATGAAGTGCTTAATTTGTTTTTCTGGTGACAGAGCTGCTTTAAAATGCATATGTGTAACAATAATGTTTCTGCAGCAGTACAACATGTCTGAAAAAGATCCTTTGTCAAGAAAGAAAGACCAACAGATGTTAAAAGTAGACATTGAGGCATTTTTAATGGAACGGTTTAACCGCCTCCCTGAGAATGACCGGTGAGTATGAATATGGTTTGCATCCAATGTTTGTGGTCTTCAATCCGGTCAGTCTATACAAAGCTGGGTTTTAAATTAGATATTTTAGGCAGGTTTCTAGAAAGCCTTCCCTGTAGAAGGTGCAACCGAACAAACAGATTACAATAACCACATCAAAGTGCTACGGTATCAAGTGGCATTTATGAAGAACAATTCTGGAGAAAAGTGCAATCGCCATGGAAACTAGTATAATGTTGTTTTTTTTTTTTTTTTTTAACAGTTTGAGTACATTTTGTAATGCTTAAATAGTATGCATCCCTCGGTCCAAATAAAAGGAATTCTGGTGTAGATTCAGGGATTTCAGTACAATATACCCTGACGTATTGAATTAACCCCTTAAGGACCAAACTTTTGGAATAAAAGGGAATCATGACATGTCACACATGTCATGTGTCCTTAAGGGGTTAAACTCCCAGATATATCAGTCTAACTACTTCCCATCCTGTCTCCATCCCTTAAAGGTACACTAGTCACCAAAACAATTTTAGCTTAATGAAGCAGTTGGGCTGTATAGATCATGCCCCTGCAGTCTCACTGCTCAATTCTCTGCCATTTAGGAGTTAAATCACTTTGTTTATACATTCCTAGTCACACCTCCCGGCTTGTGACTTCTACAGTCTCCCTTCCAGTAAAGTAAGAGCTAACGTTTACACTCCCTTTATTCCAATTTCTGTTTAATTTAGAATTTCTTATCTCCGGCACTGTTAATAGCTTGCTAGACATTGTAGAAGCAGGAGATAAAAACATCTGAAATAAGTTAGCCTCTAATTGAAAAGGAAACCATTTTTTTTATGCAGACTGTGTCAGTCACAGCCTGGGGAGGTCTGACTAGGACTGCATAAACAGAAACAAGTTATTTAAAGGACCACTCTAGGCACCCAGACCACTTTAGCTTAATGAAGTGGTCTGGGTGCCAGGTCCCTCTAGGATTAACCCTTTTTTTTTTTTTATAAACATAGCAGTTTCAGAGAAACTGCTATATTTATAATAGGGTTAATCCAGCCTCCAAAGCCGGTAGTGGCTGTCTAACTGACATCCGCTAGAGGCGCTTGCGTGATTCTCACTGTGAAAATCACAGTGAGAGCACGCGAGCGTCCATAGGAAAGCATTGTAAATGCTTTCCTATGCGACCGGCTGAATGCTCGTGCAGCTCTTGCCGCGCATGCGCATTCAGCCGAAAGGGAGGATCGGAGGCGGAGAGGAGGAGGAGAGCTCCCCGCCCGGCGCTGGAATAAAGGTAAGTTTTAACCCTTTCCTCATCCCAGAGCCCGGCGGGAGGGGGACTCTGAGGGTGGGGGCACCCTCAGGGCACTCTAGTGCCAGGAAAACGAGTATGTTTTCCTGGCACTATAGTGGTCCTTTAACTCCTAAATGTAAGAGAATTGAGCAGTGAGAATTCAGAGGCATGATCTAAGCACAAAAACTGCAGCATTAGGCTAAAGTTGTTATGGTGACTAGTGTAATTTAAAGTAATGTGCATAGCACCTCTTGAATGCAATCTGTGACCCTCATTCACCTCACTGTAGTGGCTAACTTGTGACATCTGCCGTATACCACAAGGTGAACAGCTTTTTACAATGGAATGTTAGAAACTTTGAATTTATGTGTTTCAAAAAGTCTTAACAGTTTTGTTTTAAAGAGAAGTAAGCTTTTTCTGTAGTGATTCAGAAGTCTGAAAATATATATTTTTAGCAGAATATTCCTTTTAATGTACGTTTACACTCAGATCGTTTTATTCTGTTGGCCTGTTTCTCAGGAAGATGTTTATATACGGATCTGTCTTCCTTGGCATAAATGGGGCTTTTTCTGGACTGATAGCCAACAGCTTATTCCGGAACATTCTGCACGTTACACAGGCCCGATTTCTATCAAGTCTACCAATGGCTGTTCTTCCCTTTCTGACTACAGTGGCTACCTATGGTGGCCTGGTATCTAAGCCTCTGCTTCAGGGTACGTACCTTGCATTCTGAACTTATAGAAATACATTTAATTGGTCAATTGTAAGTTCATACTGAGGCTGTATTTGGTGAAATCCTTGGTTTATTGCAGGAGAGCAAAAAAAAAACAAGACATTAATAAATATCTAACTATCAAAAATAAAAAAATGTTATGGGTAATGCAAGAAAGACCAGTGCAAAAAGTTACGCACATTTAATTTATATTTAGCCACTTACATTTTTTTTTTTTTTTAAATTGAACATTGCAGTAAAAGCAGATATATCCCAGAATGAGGCACATTTTAACCATGCATCTTTAGATATTAATAGCAGGGCTTAAAATGTAAATCGTACGCTACTAGCCGGGCCTTAAACATTACAGCTTACTGCAAGCCTGAAGGGTTTGTGGCAAACTCACCAGGGCTAAATTGTATTTATCAATGACTATAGGAGAAACTTTAAATCCTGATAGAATTTTATTTTCTATTCGGTGTTGCAATAGTTTAGCCCCTTGCCAAAATGTGGTGATTTATTGTATTATGAAATCAAGTGGGATTATAACTTGGTCCCCATATACATTTGACAAGTAGTCTCTCAACCACTACCACAATAAGCATAAATCACCATACTGATCACTGTGTGTGTTCGCCATTCGTTGATTGTAAACTGATGAGCTCCTACATGGTAGTATGGATTAAAGTAAAATAACGTGTCTGTGAACAGTAATAACCAATATGTCTGTTTTACTGTAGGCAG
The DNA here is from genome assembly GCF_036172605.1 of Pelobates fuscus. Lineage (NCBI taxonomy): Eukaryota > Metazoa > Chordata > Amphibia > Anura > Pelobatidae > Pelobates > Pelobates fuscus. The sequence continues at coordinate 469,202,065 of NC_086317.1, forward strand.
GGAAAAAAGACGTATCTGTTAAAACAGACGTTTGATTTCACTTTGATATTACATTTTATACCTCAGGACTAAAGAGACCAAGATAAAACTAATAATAGAGAGTGTAGAGTGAGACGGACGCTTGATAATGTGCTACCAACATTGACTTTTCCTATTTTATTAGTTTTTTCAATTTATCACATGTAGGTAATTTTTGTATATTTTCCTTGAATCTATTTGAAATTCATATTTGTTAAAGGAACACTCCACTGCCCAAATGGTCAGGAAAAAAACATCACTGTTTAGTAGATATACCCCTAATTAATACACATTTATTCAGAGTATATCTTTAAAGAGCTTGCCAAGGCTGCAGATCTTATGAACTTTCAGTCTCTTCACATGAAAATAACCAATCAGTGCTTTCAGCCTCTTCACAGGAAAGTAACCAATCAGTGGAATAACCAATCAGTGGCCTCTGAATTGATGCACACGTGCACGCTCTGAGGTTTGGAGGAAAATGTTTGAGGTGGAGATAACAGGCATGCTCAAGTAAAGCGTGACTACCACTTTTTTTTTTTAGCTTAGGGGAGCTAATGGAAAAAAGCTGCAACCTCCCAGGCTGTCTGACAGCCAGGGGGGTGTTTCCTAATTATTTTATAAAAGGGATGATTTCTATGGCACTTTTATAAACTGGAGTTAAACTAGGATACTCCTCACCCATAACGTACTCTAGCAAGCTGAGGTGATTTGGGGGTAAATAGGCAAATTATGCATTTTGTTTGTGATTCACAACAAAATTACTTTTTCTTTGGGAAGTATGAGAATTGAAAATTCTTACCCAAACTGTATGTTAACCCTGTGCTTTCTCCATGTTTCTCCTGTACCCAGGTGACCTGAATTGTTCTCTGTGCACTATGGTTAGAGGTGGGCTGATCGGATCTGTGACAGGCGCTCTATATCCAATACTCTTGGCCTTACCTGTTAATGGGGGACTAGCTGCACGGTAAGCTTATCTCCCTGTATATGTATTTAGTCAACATAATCTGTGTAGAACCATGTTGTTGGAGGGACATACAATGTTCTTATATGAAACCGATATATGAATAGCTTAATTGTCATGATTAGCATGCCTTGCATTAATGTTTATTCCACACAGATCTAGTGAGATACACCTTCCCATCTCACCCATTATTCGTTTCTATTGCTTGGGAGGTAGTCCCGGTTTACCTAGTAGTGAGAGCAGGACCTCTTTTGTAGGATATTACACTCTAATATTGAACAAAGTTGATAACATCATAGTGCAGCACCTTCTGTCTGTTATAGTGCAACAAGATCAGCTAGATAAAGCAATCTGTTTTTTTTAGTTGGCAGGGGCTCTTGGCACCTAGATCACCAGATAGTGTCACACGGGATGCCTGGTTGCTACTGCATTACCTATTAGACCAGTATCGGAAAAGTTAGATTTGTATTAAAATTCCCAGTTTCTATTTTTGAGTATTTACAAGTTTTTATTTCAGTAAATAAGGGTTGCTTTTGAGCAAATTGTAACGGTTATGGTAAAATAACCCAGTCTCTACTCTCACCTTGTGAAGCCATTCCATTTTATTTCTATATTCTCACAGTATCTGACACATAGGTGGCACAAAGCACACACATGACTCTGAGTTGGGGAGGGAACGCTCACAGTTCAGCCCCTAGAAGAGTATGGAAGGCTGATTTGTTGTTATAGAAAATAGTTGATATTCCCTTCAATGTCTGCAGTTTGGATCGCTATTTGCAGGGCTCTGGCACGGGAACCCATTGTGAAGGCAGGAAGGGCTTTGGCCACACATTAGGATATATGTGTAGTCTGTAATAGTAGCTTGCAGTGTCCTTGTATATTCGGATGTCTGGTCACAGTTATGGACAGTTTACTGGACATGGGAATTATGCCTACATACTGCAGTCATTTTTCTAGCACAAAATATCAGCAGATTATGTGAAAAAAATCTGTCTATTTTATAAAAAAAAATTTGTCACACCTAATGTACATTTGGAAAATATTTGTTGATTCACAAACATTTTTAAAGAAAACCGGAAGGCAGGTAAGGGATACTATATACCATTTCTGCAAACAATGTGCAGTAGTTGGGTATTATTTAACCGCAATGTATATTTACCTTGTAGTTTAATTTTACAAAATTGCAGTTGATGTATGCAATGGTATGCATTTTTACAGGTTTACTAACATCCTAATTAAAACCTTTTTCTTTTAGTGCATATGTAACATGTTCACAAAACAGGTTTATTAAACCTAAATGAATCATTCTCTGTTGTAGCTTTTTGTACATATTATTGTTTCCATTTTTTGCAGGTATCAGACTTCACCCCTGCCTACTGAGGGGAATGTTATTCGTTTCTGGACAACCATTTCGAAGCCAGTGCTGAGAAAAATGAGTTTTGTCTTAATTCTCCAAGGCATGTTCGGTCTGTATATCAGTTCACGACATTTTGCAATATATGAAAAAATGCTTCGTCTTCCCGCAATAGACATGGAAGCTGACACAGTTCCGCAATAAGTTGTTTTGTTGTTGCATATCAGTGAGTGTGCTTGACTGCATTTATTTTTAATAAACAATCATAAAACAGTATCTGTGAAAATCTGTCATTTTATTGACTGTAAAAAAGAATTTACTAAACGTGCTGTTTACAACTAGTGCTTACTGCTACAAAAAAAAAATCACTACAGCCTATTGTGGTTATTAAGGTGCTGGAAAACAGAGCCGACAAAGTTTCCTTTTATTTGGGTTAATTTACAGTGGTGTAAATCCAGTGCAGCATTGACAGCCTGTCTCATTTGCCTGCATGACCTGTGAGTGTATAGAATTCAGCTGCACCCTGAATTGGATCAGGACCAATGCTGTCAGTATGCACTCACAGTAACACTGACTGCTATATCTGATCCACTACTGGATTTATGTAGGTAATGTTACACTTCCTGCTTGTCTGTAACTTGCTGAAATTAACTACTCTAAACCCAACTCTATAGAAAACAACCAAAGAAACAAAGTCAATGACTGACCGTAAAAAAAGATGTGTAGTATAGTAGAGAAGTGAACCAATTGTAAAATGTTATGGCAATGAGGGCTATCTTTCATAAGAATATGAACCCATAATGGAATGGTCTTTGCATGCACTGACATAGCATTTATCAACTGGTCCAATTGTCTTTCCTGCTTTTTTTTCTCTCTAGTGTGGTCAATTGTCCATAGAGCACATTTTATTCGGGTGTTCTTGCTTTTTTTTTTTTATTGATTATTCAATAGTGTGAATTTTATTGTAGAACTGTAAACCTCCCATGCAAAATGAGTATTTCATAAGGATAACAATTTTATGAAATACTCTAATTCTAACCCAGTCAAAAGACATAGTGAGACAAAGTAGTGACTACTTTGTGCCAGTATTTCCCCTATTTCTGACTCTACTGGATACTGGGTGGAGCTACAGTGTCCATCTCCCAGCCGGCAGGGATGTAAGTTATATATATTGGAGAGTCACACAGCGATGTCTACATAGGGGGTATTTGTAAGTGATGTAAAGTCCCCAGACGGTGACAGTTCACTTTTAAATACAAGGCCATAATAGCCAAACTAGAAAATTGCTTTCAGCTATTCTTTCAGTTTGCCTACTTCTGCCCTCCAAGAGACCGCTCCACAATGATAAAACACTTATTGCTCCAACACTAATAATAATCACAACTTTTTGCCATGGTTTAACATTCAGATTTAAAAGGGACAATACAGTCACCAGAACAACAACTTAATGTGATTGTTCTGGTCTATACTGACTGTCCCTGCAGGCTTTTTAATGTTAACACTGCATTTTCAGAGAAAAGGCAGTATTTACATTACTGCCTAGAAGCACTTCTAGCGGCAGTCACATAGTCCACACTTTTGTACAATTCGATTAATCGAATTGTAGGAGGTGGAGGAAGTTCTGTCTCTCCAATCGCAATGAATCCTATTCACACATGTAAGGCCATTTGTTATTGGCAATCTCCATATAGTGAAAATTGTTATAAACTGAAAACAGGCTGACTACTAGAATGGAGTAAACAAACCACAAAGTGGGGGAAATTGACCACAGATTCTAGCTGCGCTCAAAACCTAAACATACATAGTTCTATTTTGACCTAAAATTTTATATTCACTGGTCAGTTAAGTTGTATGTATAACCCTATCTGTAAATGAGACAAGCCTAATACACTCTGTAACCGTGTTGGGGAATGCTCCGAAATGAGCTATTTAGAAATGTGGTGATTGGTGAAAACCCTGTAAGCAAAATATAAGTGTGCCCTTGAGGTGGTATATTCAGGGCAACAAAACCACACAGTGCTTACCTGTATAATCTCATCATACAGTTCTTCTCACACTGCTCCAACGACATCTTTTAACATGGAGTTTTAATTTAAATAGGCCCTTTTTCTTCTTTTGAGTTTGCAAAGCAATAAATGTAATTGTAGCTAAAACCATTGTGCCATGTAATTAATATCTTAAAGTGACAGTGTGCAGGTTTTCAGGTGCTTGAGCTTCCATTGCCTGGCTGAATTATGTAAAACCCCCAGAGGATGGTTGAGATGTCCTACCCAATCCAAGGTCTTCATTATTTTCAGTAACTTCCTGACCATACGCTAACAAATCTAGTATTTGCAAAGAGGTTAGAGACTAATTAATGCAATGACTTTGAATCTTTACATATTGTTTGCATAATGAAACGATAAGAAGAGTGGTTATCAATCCTTTCTAGACCAACACTTTAATGAGAACAAAATCTCACAGCGACACATACTTAGGTTTAATTAACTGGCAGATAAGAATTCCATTTTTAATGCACAAAAAAAAAATTGCATCCAGCCTATTACATACACGAGTTAAAGGGACCAAACCAGTCACCAGAACAACTACAGCTTAATATAGATGTTCTGGTGAGTAATCGTGCCCTGCAGGCTTTTTGCTGAAAAGACAGCGTTTACATAGTGGCACCTCTAGTGGCTAAACTTGATTCAATGCATCTCTGAGGAGGTGCCGATTGGCCAAGCTGCCATTTGACCCCACTCCATCCTTGTCAATTTCAGCCATACCAGTGCTTTCCCATGGGGATGGGGCAAGCCACCTAAATAGTTGTTTTAACACTATAGGGTCAGTTACACATGTTGTGTTCCTGAACCTAGTGTTCCTTTAATGTAGTCATTGCACACTGCTTGAAGACGATGATACACACTCCAGGCCTATTTTACATATGGATTTTTGCTGGGCTAGTGTTGTAGACCAACTCCAATCAAAATCCCTCAAGCAGGCACTAGCTGTCTACAGCATTATCTGAAATATATATATATATATATATATATATATATATATATATATATATATATATATATATATATTCACATTATGCTAAAGTGTTTAATGCTAACTGCACAGAAGAACCCCACGTGGAGAGGAGGGAATCAGGAGCAGGCCAACCAGTATTCATGGAGAGAAGGCATTAAGATATGTAGTAGGATAAGTTATACTGAGTTTCTGCTGTAGATACACTAGAAAGAAAGGGGAGAGGGGAGTAATGTAGAAACAGAATCTGAAAAGGGAATTAGAGGATAGGAATTACCAGTAATAGGGACATGTATGTATTTGCAAGGAACAAAGTAAACAGCAAGAGAACTGGAATACTAGTTAGGGAGTATACACGCAGGAGAAATATTAAGGCGGTCAAATTTGTGAAGACAGTGATATCACTGCTGGGGGTCCATTGGTGGCAGCTAAAGTTGAAACTGACTTAATTGAACCTGTCCCTCGTGGGCGCAGCCATCCTTTTGGCGGGTCCTTTTCATGCGTGAGAGTACAGCATTGATGGCTGTGGACGATTCTGCAAGACCACAGGTTCTTCCATAGACAGAGCCAATTCCCTGCAGCTGTCACCGAGGTTGGGATTGATCCTGTACCTCAGACAGCTGTCACCAGGGATTGATACTGTAGCTCCAGCCAAAGGTCTACTAAAGGAAATATACAGAGACAAAGTAATCTTTACTTTGTCTCAGTATCTCGAGTCAGAGTTGGAATTTCAGTGAAATTCCCACACACCCAAAACAAATATTTCATGCTTTATCCAATTGAACAGTGTCTCTTTAAGGAAATGATGAAAGAGAATGTACTATAAGAGGGAGTGAGGACAGCTTTATAAGGCAGATACAAGAAAAATATGTAGGAAACTGGTTTGATTACAATGGGAGATGTGTGTACCTTTAATGGGACTAGCAAGCCAACATAGACTGCTCCTTTAACCCCTTAACGACGAGTGATGGACCTCGTCCGTCACGCAGTAAAATTAACCCCAGATCGCCGCGATCGTGGGGTTAATGGTGCTCCGGTCTGCCTCTGTATTAGAGGCATGTCAGAGCGAGCACATGTGCTGTGTATACTCACCTTCCGCCTCCCTGCACTTCCGGGTTCACTGTGAAGTGCAGGGAGACGGATCAGTGCCGATTTATTTAAAATCCCACCCCCCTTTACCATTTTAATAAAAAATTAACCCCTTCCCTGCCAATTGCTCACTGACTACAGTGATCAATTGGCAGGGATTGCATTTTACTATGATCTGATTAGTTTTTTTTAACCCCTGAGGGTTTTTGTTTTTTTTTTTAAACCCTCAGGTGTTACATTTATTTTATTAATTAATTTAAGTATTTTAAAATTATATATTTAGCTAGCTGGGGAGGGTGGAAGTTAGTGGGGAATTGGGGGATTTGGTGTTAGGCTAACTAGGGGTTAATGTTAAAAAAAAGTTTTAAAATAAGCTTTAAAAAGTTAAAAATTAAGTTAAAAAAGTTAAAGTAAAAAAAAACACAAAAAAAAAACCAACCCCCCCCTTACCCAGTCCAAATAAAAATTAACCCCTTCCCTGCCAGTCGATCACTGCCTGCAGTGATCAAAACACAGATCACAGTATTATATTGTGATCTAATTTTTTTTTAACCCCTGACGATTAACTTTTATTTATTTTTTAATCCTCAGGGGTTCAATTTATTTAATTAACCAATTTAAATATTGTATAATTAAATATTTTTTTCTAGCTGGGGTGGGTGGGAGTTATGGGAAAATGGGGAATTTACGGTTAGTGCTGCTTACTGCAAGTTAGGGGTTAACGGTAAAATAAAACTTAGAAAAATGTTAAATCTGCAAAAAAAAAAAAAGTTTTAATAAAGTTTAGGAAAGTTTAAAAAACTTAATAAGCAAAACAAATAGTATGTGTTTGTGGGAACGTTTCAATAACCAACCATCTAAACTACTCCAAATTGGAACATGGACACAGCGTAAAACTTCAAAGTTAGAAAAAAACTGAATGGCTGCGTCACAAATGCGCCCCTTCAACATCCACATATACCTGACAAAGGTACATACGGTGGTATTGCTGTACTCAGACCACATAGCTGAGCAACATATGAAGTATTATACAGTCGTAGCACACAAGGTTTGCAAAATATACTGTGCAAACTCACTTTGTGTGTCAAAAAGGCAGAAAAAACTCTTATTACCACTACACCTGGTACAAGCTAGCGGAAAAATTATCCCACGCTAAGGTTCAAAATATGCCTTTTGAAATACCCTGGGGTGTCTACCTTAAGAAATGGTAGGCCTTTGTGGGGTAGTTTGAATTTAAAACCTGCGAAGATGCTTGGAAATTGCACATAGGCCCAGCGTCAAAATTCAAAGTTCTGTAAAAACTGATATGGCTTGGTCTCCTATATGGCACTGTAGCTTCACAAAAAATAGTGCCAAAGACATACAATGGGGGGTGTCCTTTTAATCAGAAGACTTAGCTGAGCATAATTTGGGGGGTTTGAACTTAGTGGCACATATGAAATATACAAAATGCCCAGCAAAAATGCAATCCATATGTAAAAAATGCACAAAATAATTTTTTACCACATACTTTGGCATATATAGGTAAAAAAAATGGGGGCATGTTAAGGCATGTGTAGTGGATGCAGCCAGTATTTGTGTAGTGTGTGTAGTGGATGCAGCCAGTATTTGTGTAGTGTGTGTAGTGGATGCAGCCAGTATTTGTGTAGTGTGTGTAGTGGATGCAGCCAGTATTTGTGTAGTGTGTATAGTGGATGCAGCCAGTATTTGTGTAGTGTGTATAGTGGATGCAGCCAGTATTTGTGTAGTGTGTATAGTGGATGCAGCCAGTATTTGTGTAGTGTGTATAGTGGATGCAGCCAGTATTTGTGTAGTGTGTATAGTGGATGCAGCCAGTATTTGTGTAGTGTGTATAGTGGATGCAGCCAGTATTTGTGTAGTGTGTATAGTGGATGCAGCCAGTATTTGTGTAGTGTGTATAGTGGATGCAGCCAGTATTTGTGTAGTGTGTATAGTGGATGCAGCCAGTATTTGTGTAGTGTGTATATATAGTGGATGCAGAGTGTATAGTGAATGCAGAGTGTTTGTGTGTAGTGTGTATAGTGAATGCAGAGTGTTTGTGTGTATATAATGCAGTGTGTGTTTGTGTATGTGTGTAATGCAGTGTGTGTATGTAATGCAGTGTGTGTTGTGTGTGTGTGTATGTAATGCAGTGTGTATGTAATGCAGTGTGTGTTGTGTGTGTGTGTATGTAATGCAGTGTGTATGTAATGCAGTGTGTGTTGTGTGTGTGTGTATGTAATGCAGTGTGTATGTAATGCAGTGTGTGTTGTGTGTGTGTGTGTATGTAATGCAGTGTGTGTGTGTGTGTGTAATGCAGTGTGTGTAATGCAGTGTGTGTAATGCAGTGTGTGTAATGCAGTGTGTGTAATGCAGTGTGTGTAATGCAGTGTGTGTAATGCAGTGTGTGTAATGCAGTGTGTGTAATGCAGTGTGTGTAATGCAGTGTGTGTAATGCAGTGTGTGTAATGCAGTGTGTGTAATGCAGTGTGTGTAATGCAGTGTGTGTAATGCAGTGTGTGTAATGCAGTGTGTGTAATGCAGTGTGTGTAATGCAGTGTGTGTAATGCAGTGTGTGTAATGCAGTGTGTGTAATGCAGTGTGTGTAATGCAGTGTATGTAATGCAGTGTATGTAATGCAGTGTATGTAATGCAGTGTGTTTGTGTAGTGATGTAATTTGTGTGGGGGGGCGGGGGGGGATTTTTTTTTTATATTTAAATTGTGTTTTTTGTTTCCTTTAGTCCCCCCCCTCCCTGCTTCTTACCTGGTGGTCCGGTGGTTTGTTAAGTACTGTGGGGGGGCCGGCAGCAAGCGCTGACTTACCTTGCCAGCAGCTCCTCCAGCGTAAATCTCGCGGCCCTTAATGCCGCGCGGAGCGTTGCCATGGTAACCTGTGGCAACAATCTGCGGGTCTCACGAGATTTAGAAATAGAGCTGCAGGCAAGGTAAGTCAGCGCTTGCTGCCGGCCCCCCGCAGGACCGCCAGGCTTGTAATGAGCCTGGCGGTCCTAGGAGGTATTATCGGCAATATCGGTAGCTATATTGGCCTTAACCGATATTGCGGAAAATACCGAATATCGGCCGATATCGGTAAAACCGATAATCGGTCGATCCCTACTCAACACACATGTAGATAGATACCTCTGAACTTAACGCAAGAATATGGAATGATTTGAGTGAACGGAAACGGTCACATATAAAAAAAACAAAAAAAAAACTGTGGAGCGCTATTTAGGAATAACTTACCCTTAAAGTAAGGGGATACAAATATTTGGTGTAACATCTGGAGAAAGAGATAAATGGGAACACAATATGGTGTCTAAATCTTGTAAATAGTGGAAAAGACCAAATGTAACAAACTCACATGGCTTAGAGCCATAGGGTATTTAAAGGCAATACCAAACTTCTATATTGACGTCCAGGTACTCAGAAAAGAGAAAGGAAAGTGGAACAAAATCCTAGTGTGTTATCCTTATTAATTGTAGGTCACAATTTAGAATGGAGCAAATACTTGCTCACCTTATTGAGAGCCAAAGATGACTGGGCTCTCAGTATAATTAGCAATGTGCCTATAAGAGGGCACAACTCTTCTTGTAAAGCAGGAAAAAGATGCTGCAGCTCATAGAACTCCGTAAAAAACAAAAAACAAAAAAAAACAATTTGTAAACAAATATATGAATAAAATACCATCTGATAGTGGTCTATTTAAAAGTCCCGGCTGCCTGAGACACGTTTCACTTTATCTGATTGATAAAGCCTTTGCGATAAGGTGAAACGCGTCTCATTATGATTTTTGACCATCTAAAAAAAAACCAAAGAGAAAAAAAAAAAAACTTTCAATCAGATGTTAACTTGTTTTATAATTTTTTAGATCTCCTGCTCTGTAAATTGAACTTAAATCACAGAAAGGAGGCTCCTGCAAGGTCTATGAAGCTAGCAACAGCGCAGGAGATAAACTAAATTAACCCCTTAACACGGTTACGGCGTTCTATGCCGTCCCACATTAAAAGTGCTTTAAAGCCATTTAAAGCCCCCAGGAGGTCCGCCTCACAGCCCAGGCAGCCCTCCCCTTGAAAATCAGGCCCCCAGGGGCCATGTGATCACTCTCAAAGAGCGATCACATGGCCCCCTATAGCTGTCTGAGGGGAAGGGAAGGGAGAAAAAAAAAAATACACTTACAATGACATTATATATATAGATCTTGATAAAGACCCAGAAGGGTCGAAACGTTGATGTAGAGGTGGTGATTTTTTGAAATATAATTTGAAATTCCCAGAGAGTGCTCCTGTCTTCACTTTTGGTTTATATGTCTGCTGGGATGCACCCGGGTATAAGTCATTGGATTATAAGTATATTTGAGGTTGAGTGCCAGAGGTTGAGATAGATAGATATATCTAAAATACATTTAGAGAGAGAGAGATCTATCTGAAATACAAATAACCGCAAATTAAAAGATTACATTAGTATACACGTAGAATTTAAATACATATATGTATATATTAAAATTCTACATGTATATTTAGGTAATCTTTTAACATAATTATGTGATTTGACTAATTAAAATTTGATTGACATGCCCGACAACACAGGGAGAAAGTGCAGAGAATTTAATTCGCAAGCACTATATTTGACCCTGTAACTCCCCAAGACACCATAAAACCTGTACATGGGGGGTACTGTTCTACTCGGGAGACTTCGCTGAACTCAAATATTTGTGTTTCAAACTGGTAAATTGTATTACAACGATGATATTTTAAGTAAAAGTGACCTTTGTTTGCATTTTTTACAATCGAACGGCACTTTGATGGACTATATTATTATTGTAATATGTTTTACTGTTTAAATACACCAGTATTTGTGTTTAGTGAAGTCTCCCGAGAATAACAGTACCCCCCATGTACAGGTTTTATTGGGGTTTTTGAACGTTAGAGAGTCACATATAAGGCTTGCATTTCATATTTTTGACATTGAAATTAGCCAGATTGGTTATGTTGCCTTTGAGTGCATATGGTAGCCCAGGAATGAGAATTATCCCCATGATGGCATAACATTTGCAAAAGTAGACAACCCAAGGTATTGCAAGTGGGGTATGTCTAGTCTTTCTTAGTAGCCACTTAGTCACAAACACTGGCCAGATTAGTTTTTTGCTTTTTTCACACAAAAACAAATATGAACGCTAACTTTGGCCAATGTTTGTGACTAAAGGGCTACTAAATAAGACTAAACATACCCCCACTTTCAATACCTTGGGTTGTCTACTTTTTCAAATGGTATGCCATTATGGGGGTAATTCTCATTCCTGGGCTACCACACAGTCTCAAAGGTAACAATCTGGCAAATTTCAATTTGAAAATGGAACATTCTATATTTGACCCTGTAACTTTCCAAAACACAACTTCTGGAATAAAAGGGAATCATGACGGAATATATCCGTCGTCTGTCCTTAAAGGACCACTCTAGGCACCCAGACCACTTCAGCTTAATGAAGTGGTCTGGGTGCCAGGTCCAGCTAGGGTTAACTAATTGTTTTATAAACATAGCAGTTTCAGAGAAACTGCTATGTTTATCAATTAGTTAAGCCTTCCCCCTAATCCTCTAGTGGCTGTCTCACTGACAGCCGCTAGAGGCGGTTGCGTGATTCTCACTGTGAAAATCACAGTGAGAGCACGCAAGCGTCCATAGGAAAGCATTATGAATGCTTTCCTATGTGACCGGCTGAATGCGCGCGCAGCTCTTGCCGCGCGTGCGCATTCAGCCGACGGGGAGGAACGGAGGCGGAGAGGATGAGGAGAGCTCCCCGCCCAGCGCTGGAAAAAGGTAAGTTTTACCCTTTCCCCTTTCCAGAGCCGGGCGGGAGGGGGTCCCTGAGGGTGGGGGCACCCTCAGGGCACTCTAGTGCCAGGAAAACGAGTATGCTTTCCTGGCACTAGAGTGGTCCTTTAAGGGGTTAATAGGGGGTACTGTTGTACTCGTGAGACATCGCTGATTACAAATATGTGCATTTTTGTGCAGTAAACCTAACAGTATTATGACATTCACAGCTAAAATGTCAGACGGAAATATAAAGTTAAAAAAAAAAAAAAAAAAAAATCTTATTTTCTCACATTTTTTTTAAATTGTATTCATAATAAATTCTGTTCCATATATGAATAGTTAATGATAAATTAAAGCCCTGTTTTTCCTTAACAAAATGATATATAATAAGTGTGAGTGCACTTAATGTGACAGCGGTGAATTACGGTTGAACAGACATAGCGCAAATTCCAGTTTTTGTTTACGTTTTGATCAGAACGTGCACGATTGACTCCGTCCTGAAGGGGTTAAAGACTGCAATAAAGAAAGTGTAAACATTAGATCTCTTCACAAGAAGTGTTTAGGGAATCTGTAAGTCACATGCAAGGTGTGACTAGGGCTGTATAAGCAAAAAAAATAAAAAATATTCCAAAATGGCAGAAGATTTAGCAGTGGAACTGCAGGGACATCTATACACCAAAACTGCTTCACAAAGTTAAAAGTTGTTTTGGTGCATATAGTGTCCCTTTAATTGCATCAACTCATTGCATACAGATGTTGCAGAATAAATATAGGGAGAATAAAATCCATAAAATTGTTTCTCATCTGTTGGAGCATCTTTAACAACATTTATTGGAATTGGCTAAACAAGATAGGAATAAAAAGGAAAAGGCAATTACTCCAGACACTGGAATCTGACTGATATTTGCAGCCCACTATAATGTTTATTCAGGGAGCATTTAAAATTTAAAACATTAACACTCATGATATTTACAATTCACTCATATCGTATAATGTACAGTATAGCTCTTTAAAACACCCAGTTCGGACATTGTAAGTCTGCAGTTAAATTTAACAACTGATGCTGCTTTGTTGTCTGAGCCATTTGCAAAAGAACAAAATAAACAGTTACATTACTTTAAACATAAATCAATGCTTGCATGTTTGTGAACAGGACAGCAAACATTATAATCTGCAATGAACAAAATGATTCAGCAATAAATCTATAAACAACCCGTTTCCTAAATGTGAAATCAATATATCTTAATGTGTAATATTGAATCCAAGTGTGAAACATGCAAAAATTGGAATATTGCTGGAACGGAAGGAAAAAAATATATTTTATTTTTACAGCATCACTTTTCTTAAAGAAACAGGATTATGCTAGTCTGATCAAGAGGTTCATTTTAGCACACCTTTGCATCTGGATTGTGCAAGGAAGTGAACGCCATCTTTGAATTAGTTCTACCATCTTTTGGGTGTCACAGGAGACAATAAGCAGGGTTCCCTTTGTGTATGCATTTGCTTGCCTTGCTCAGCTACTATAATGGACACTCCACAAAAGGTTATTTACTAACGTGGGAATTCAAAGTGGATTTTAAATTCAAGGTAAAAACTGGAAACGTTTAGCTACTCTGGCCTTAAACTTTGAAGCCTCACTTTAGTAAATAACCCTGGATGAACCTTACTTACTCAAACGGGACTATACGCTCTTTACACTAATGTTAGCAAATCTCTACAGAGCCGCTGAATTTTCCAGTAGTTTAAAGCAATATTTCAATGGAATGCTACTTTCCCCCAAAATTAGCATTTTATAAATATTAAGACTTTATTCACTAAAGTTCCAACGCAATAAAAAGATTTTTTGCGGTGCTTGACAAAAACGTGTTGATACCGGTGTCAAACCCTCAGCCGTCACTATGGACAGCAATGGGGGAAAAGGGCTTTGTCTACGAAGGATCAGGTGGGACCATAGGCCTCAGTTTTTTACTCCTGCGCACGCAGGCAAGTAAACCCCACCCCACAGTCACCTCAATGCAAGCAGCAAAGTAACCACTGAGGTCTATGCCAAATATGCAGACACCCCAGAAGGAAAGACACACTTTAAGGTGTGTAGAAAATTAAATAAATAAAACCCAGTTTGGTTTACTAAACTAGTGTGAACTGGGTATCATGAATTGTAATGGACACAATGTTTCAACTAGGAGTCAATTCTTACACAATGAGATATCCCATCCTCAGGACAATTCATCATATATTTAGAAGTTCAGACTTTCATGAATTCCAATACTTGCATTCAAACATCAAGAAGAAATATAAGAATTCCTGATATTACCTCGGTTTCCTCATGTACCATACTACCTTTTAAAACAAAGCACGACATGTGATCAGCAGCTGGTCCCGGATCTTCCTCCCCATACAGCTGAATCCACTTTAGCATAAAAGAAAATAAGGATGCTAAATACACATATTCAATGAAAATAAATGAGATTTCAAAAAGAATAATGGAGTGTGTTGTGGAACAATGGCAGATGAAAATAACTCAGTTTGTGGTCTCTGGTACACTGTATAGCTTTAGGAAATATTGATACAGATTGCTACTCCACTGGGGACCAGTCTTGATTCTACAGCGATAGACTGTTCAGCATCATAGAAATTAACCCTCAAACCTCTGCAGTGGCTTAAATTAGAGGGACAAAGGTTTAAAAATAATATCAGGAAGTATTACTTTACTGAGAGGGTAGTGGATGCATGGAATAGCCTTCCAGCTGAAGTGGTAGAGGTTAACACAGTAAAGGAGTTTAAGCATGCGTGGGATAGGCATAAGGCTATCCTAACTATAAGATAAGGCCAGGGACTAATGAAAATTGTGCAGACTAGATGGGCCAAATGGTTCTTATCTGCCGTCACAGTCTATGTTTCTATGCTGAGGTTAAGAAAACACTGCTCAATGCCAAATATGCATAACACTGTTAGTTATGTTGCAAGTTAGTAAAAGCATTTAAAATAAATCTCTCATGACTACACCCTGCATGGCAATATATGTTCATTTAAACAGTCAAAATAAAACCAGTTGTAATTGCCAAAAGAAATTACGTAAACAGGTTTCTAATGGAGAATAGTGAATACTGCCGCAACAACACACTTTGAATTCTTTGTGAAATCTCACTTTACAAATACAGTGCAAAGATTTAACAATTACACAAAATATAAACATTGTGTGCAATGTATAAAAATATTCAGCTTTCTGGGCTTGTGAAAGTACTGCATTTTTTTATGGATGCCGACAAGCTGTGATGAAGGAAGGGATATTCGCTAAACATCTTACTGGGCACAATAACCCATGCGTACTTTTTGACCTCTCCAACACCAAGTTAGATTGACAGCTCCATGGAGTGAACAGATATCACATAGCCAAAAAGTTAACGGAAAGCTGGACATTTGTTATCTATTGCTACAAAATGTACATGCGAGATGTGCTTCTCTGTAACGGACAGAAATTTGCCATAGATTTTGCTATCTTTAATGAGTTAACTAGCCTTTGCTACTGATGCCCTTTGAACTTCATAGTTTGATAAACCTAAAACCATAATGGCTACATTTGGCACTGCAGCTGTCAAAACATTTACCAGTGATGCTTAGTCCCCTACATGAGCTTTATGGGCAAATGTGTTCAGTAAATATTCAGATAATCCATGCTACCATAAAGGCATTAAAACTATTTAAGGAGGCTCTCTTGAGAATACAGAAAGCTAATGGCTGCAATGGACAGAATAAAGACTGCCAATGCTTCACCAGCCACAGTTTATACAAACTTTGCATCGTGTGCCCCTTGAACAAAATGAATAAGCATAATGGAATGCAGTTAAGCTCTGCAAAATACTAGTGAAAAAAAAAACCTTAAAATGAGGGTCAGTATCAGGTCTGTATTTTTGCTAGGTTAAATGTTGTAGATGCAGCCATTTGAGTGTACTGTTTGCACAAGAACATATCAATAGGTGATTTTAAACTGTTTACAACTCTGCAACATGCAGTGTCCAAAGACTTAAGTTTGCAAAATACAAAGTAAGTTTGTATTTTCACATGGACACAATTGCTTACATAAAAGCACAGATTTGTAATTATTTATAGGGATCCTTACCAGGTTGCGATGCGGAATCGACTGCTCTTTAACTCCTACAACTGAGCAAGGCGAGAAATCACCTAAAAAAGAAACTGTCAGAGAGGTTTACTAGCATTGTATAATGGATGCAGACAATCTTCATGCAGTTGCACCATAAAAAAAAAAAAAAAAGGATTAAACTGTTATTGCAGGCACATTTGAGCATTTTATCACCACTCATAACCATGTCCCACTTAATAAAAATACAAATCTTATCACTCAGTTAACCCTTAAGCAGTAAATTATGGTCTAGCTGTGTAGAAGATACCAATAACTATTCGCCAATTCCAAGTGGTCCAGCATTCAGCTACAATAAAGTTTTCTTCTCATTACAAAAAGTATAAACCACTAAGTGGGTGAACAGGAACCCAGTAAGACCTCCCACAGCCTGTGTAGATATTCCCCATGATGCTCAGCAAGGATTGGCCTACATTTCCCATGGGGCTCAGTAGTCATCCAGTTAGACAGGCCTCCTGGGAAGCATAGCCCTCCATAAGTGCTGGCATTATGGGAATGGCTGCAGTTAGAGCACTAGGAGTGCCATCATGGACACAGTGTCTATAGTAACAATCTGTCCTCTGGCTGAGCTGCTGTAGTCCTACATTTTGGTGGCAGACACGGCCTTCCTGGCACACGAGGCGCAGAACTCCACGGACACCTTCTCCCTGTCCACATGCAGACACACTCCGCAGGGGTGGGCTCCTTCTCCTGCTTCCCTGGCTTGATCTAAGTCCTGGCGGAAGCCTGGCAGAGCGTAGTCATGGTCGCCTCCTGACGTGGCGGGGTCGAGGAAGAGTGACGTAGAGAGCCTGACCCCGCCCAGCCCCGTCAGTCTGCCCAGCAACTGGGAGAGCGAGCTGTCATTGGCCAGCACCGCCCGCAGGTAGCGCGCCTCCTGCTCCAGCTCGCGCACCCGCGCGCCCAGGGCCTGGCGCTCCCTCTGCAGCTGTTGATTCTCGCCGGTCAGGCGCGCGACCGAGCTCTCCAGGCCGCTGACGTACTCCTTCTTGCGCAGGCGGTTGAGGCGCGCGGCCAGCGCGTTCTTGTTGCCCTGACAACGGCTGCGATTCCGCGGGAAGGTTGGGGTTGCGGTGGGCGCCATTTTGTCGGAGTCCACGCTGGCGGAGCAGTCAGCCACCATGTTGCCGTAGTCCGTCTCGGCCTGTAGTCCGTGCGGTCCGTCCACAAACCCCACGATTTGCTGCAGGAGATCGGCCAGCGGGGCGCCCTCCGGCCCGGCCTCTTCCCACCAGTGACAGGATCCGCCCAGTAACTCATCCAGCTCCGCGGCCGGGGAGAGCTCCCCCTCACAGTCCGGGCTGCTCCTCGCGGCGGGCACCGGAGTCCTGTCAGATCGCTGGGCGGGACCGGGAGCCTTCCTGTGCGGCCTGCGGGCGGAGCGGCGCCGTGAGGCCGTGCTGGGGGCCATGGCGGAGCGAGCTCTCAGCCGCCGGTCTCTCATCGGGAATCAGCGGCTCAGGAACCTCATAGCGCGGGCGGGAGGGGCAGAGTATGTCAGCCTTATAGGGGGCCCCTCGGTGTATAGAGCCGGTATGTCCGTGTGGCCGGGCCCCTCGGTGTATAGAGCCGGTATGTCCGTGTGGCCGGGCCCCTCGGTGTATAGAGCCGGTATGTCCGTGTGACCGGGCCCCTCGGTGTATAGAGCCGGTATGTCCGTGTGGCCGGGCCCCTCGGTGTATAGAGCCGGTATGTCCGTGTGGCCGGGCCCCGTGAGGTGATGCGTGTACGTCAGAATTGACAGCAGTAACGTACTAATGGCGTCCGACTGCCAGCACCGGAAGTTATGTACCGGAAGTTGCTGTCCGTTCACGTGTTACCAGGGGGCGGGGTGTATGATGGTGCAGCTTGTCCTGGCTGTCACGTGGTGGCAGGGGCGGGGTTTACCTTAGTGACAGCAGCTTGTCCTGGCTGTCACGTGGTGGCAGGGGCGGGGTTTACCTCTGACTGGGTGTTGCCAGGGGGCGGGGTTATGACCTGCTCATTAACATGTGGCAGGGGGCGGGTTTACCTCAGTGACTGGGTGCAGCTTGTCCTGGCTGTCACGTGGTGACAGGGGGTGGGGTTTGCCTCAATGACTGGGTGTTACCAGTGGGCGGGATTATGACCTGCTCATTAACATGTGTCAGGGGGCGGGTTTACCTCAGTGACTGTGAGCAGCTTGTCCTGGGTGAAGCTCAGTGCGCCAGCCATTGCTAATCCTGTCACTACCCTAATCAATGAATCCCTGGTGTCTGGATACAAACTATGGGAGACTGTGAGAGTTGTACCCATCCATAAAAGTGGTGACAATACTTTGGTTTCTAACTATCGCCCGATATCATTGCTCCATGTATTGTCAAAAATCTTAGAAAAATGTGTCCATACGCAACTATGTGACTATTACCAACAATCAAACTATCTGACCCCTGATCAATCGGGCTTTCGTCCAAATCACTCAACTTCGCTTAAAAGTTTGCAATAACATCCAAACTGGCATGGAACAAGGAGACCTAACTGGAGCTATTTTCCTTGATTTTGCCAAGGCCTTTGACACAGTAGACCATGGCATTCTATTGCAAAAACGTAAAAACTCAGGCATTGGTGAACGTTCGCTAACCTGGTTTCGATCGTATGTTTCAGACCAATTACAATGTGTGGCCATTTCTGATAGCGCTTCCCTCCCTTTTTCAGTCACGTGTGGTGTTCCCCAACGCTCCATTCTCGGCCCTCTGCTATTCACATTATTTATAAATGATCTGCCCAACGTCTGCAAATCCTCAACTGTACACATGTACGCAGACGACACAGTAATCTACGCTAGTAAACCCAAGCTACCACAGCTTGAGGCTGTGCTCCAAAACCAATTCACAGAGGTAGAAAAGTGGAAAGCGGATAACAACCTCTTCCTAAACACTGACAAACACTGACAAAACCGTTACAATGATCTTTGGAACTGTACCTACAAAATCAACAATTGTGTATCAGAACAAATCAGTGACGGATCCAGAGCCTGATCTCGGGCGGGGCACTTGTAGATTATTTAAATAAATAATCCAGACACAATAATCACTACAGCTCAGTGTTTATGGTTATGGTGTTCACTCTCGTGAGATCCAAAACGTTTCTGTGGTACGTGCTCACGAGAGAAGGACCAGGAGGAGCTGCAGGCTGAGCTCCTGGGTCTTCCCTCCCCTGCCGGCTGCCAGCAAAGTGCATCTCTGATCTCCCCTCCGGTCCATGAAGGCACATTGCAGTGCCGGCGCCTGCATGTGCTGGCAGGGGACAGGGAGACCCTCGGTCTGCTCGGTTTTCTCAAAAGGGGGGGAGGAGGCAATTACCCTGTTGCCCCCCACCTGGATCCGCCCCTGGAACAAATTCAAATCGCACACTGACAGCAGTCTGCTTTTTTCAATATCTAGGTATGTTGCTAAACTATCCTTTGGCCATCACATTGAAAAAATCTCTTTTAAACTTTACCCAAAACTAGGTGCCCTGTACAGAAACAAATCCTGCCTAAGCCCTACAGTAAGGAAACGGATAGTGCAACGGTCATTGATTATGGGGATGTAGTATGTGCACCTGCACCGCAAACCCACCGTAATAAATTTAGAACGTTATATAATTCGTTCTGCCGCTTTGTACTTTACCCACCACTGTGACATGTTAAAAGAGCTAAACTGGCTGTCACTGGAATCCCAACGCACTCTTCATCTTTCCAGCCTTGAGCATAAGAGCATTTCTGGCAAGCTCCCACCCTACCTGACTAGAATGCTCTCCCCAGCTGTTCCCATCTCCTATAACCTCCGATCCAGTACTAGCACGATATTTAGCATACCGCAATTCAAAAATAAAGTGTCTCAATCCTCCTTTTCCTACAGAGCACCGCAATTATGGAAAAACCTCAGGGACACAGTCAAATCTTCATTCAATCTAAAATCTTTTAAGAGGTCTATAGCAATATACCTCAGCACAGAATGCACCTGTCATGGTTTAATATATTTATTACCTGTTATGTATTAAATGTATGTGTGTGTGTATATATATATATATTGTTTGTATATTGTAATATTGTATCCTCTTGTAACAATGCAATGTTTTGTGGACAAAGGCCCAGGACATATTTTAAAACGAGAAACATCTCAATGTATCCATCCTGGTAAAATATTTTATAAATAAATAATAAAACTAGGTGGCAGGGGGCAGGGTTTACCTCAGTGACTGGGTGCAGCTTGTCCGGGTTGTCACCTGGTGGCAGGGGGTGGGGTTTACCTCAGTGACTGGGTGCAGCTTGTCCGGGTTGTCACCGGGTGGCAGGGGGTGGGGTTTACCTCAATGACTGTGGGTGCAGCTTGTCCTGGGTGTCACATGGTGGCAGGGGGCGGGGTTTACCTCAGTGACTGTGGGTGCAGATTGTCCTGGGTGTCACGTGGTGGCAGGGGGCGGGGTTTACCTCAGTGACTGTGGGTGCAGCTTGTCCTGGGTGTCACGTGGTGGCAGGGGGCGGGGTTTACCTCAGTGACTGTGGGTGCAGCTTGTCCTGGGTGTCACGCGGTGGCAGGGGGAGGGGTTTACCTCAGTGACTGATGGTGCAGCTTGTCCTGGCTGTCGCATATAGAGTTATTCTCCAAACTGAGCAGATTTAGACCTTTAATACCAAAATCACTGAATTGGAAATTTTTCTACTCCTTTTTTTGTTATTTTGGCAAAAATTCTGATAATTTTGGATATGGATAAAAATTATAGAAATTGTAGAGAATTGGTAAATCAGTTTGATACATAGCGCAGTTGGATATTTTCTCTATTTAAATGTGTCCATCAGCAGGTTTTTGTTAATTGAATAATATTTTTACAGAAATACCAGTGGGGAAAACTGATATTCAATTAGCAAACGTGAAGGATTGGTTTAACGTGGTTATTCAAGTGAGAATTCTAAGTGAATTTTAATTTGGCTATTCTGGCTTTAAATTTCGAATTTATCTTGTATTCGCACTTTTAGTGAAAAACGCTGCCAGTATTATAACAAGTACAAACGTGCTTTATTACAAGGTTTATAGAGCCTAGAGCTCTTTGGCCTCATTCTAGTTTTGGTGAAAAATATAGCTGTATTCTGACCGGAATTGGAATTCTCATATTTTAAGGATCACTCAATTCAGTGGGCTTTTAGTTTTAACCCTGCAATCAAAAACATTGCTGTTTAGTACATATGGCATTGTTATGATTGGAGGGATAACACACCTATAGTGAGCACAGAGTCAGACTCCGTTCTTAATAAATTGCTGCTCATAGTATTTGATTGGCGCAGTGTGACAATTCCACACACATGCTCTAGCCTCATTGAATTGGAAGTCATTAACCTTGATAATCTCAGCCAGGACGGCAGCGAAGTAATAAAGATATGTAACACTTGCTTTTCACTTCACATATGATGGGGGGGGGGGGGGCACTACACGGTTAACTCTTGTGTTGCCAAGAGTATTTTTTTCATCTGTTTGCAAGCTGGCTGATAGTCTTGCTAGCGGCAAGTAATTCAGATTTTTAAAATCCAGACCCTCATTTTAAACGTCCAGGTTTGGATATCCGTCATCAGGCAGCTGTTAGTCCTGCTGCAATCCGGATATATATATTATACTTCTTCAAAAAGGCATATAAATTAGGCATAAACAGTTAGTAACTTTCCTTCCCTCTCCTCCACCCACATGTCACTAACCTGCTTCACTTATTTTCTCTCTAAATTTGTCACATAACTTTCATGACTCGTATTACATTGTAAACTCACCTTGCAACTGTAACGGATTGCCTGGCACCCCGACTAGGTACCTTCCATTGACGGATGCTCATAGTGCTTCCCAAGGGCTCCAAGCACTCCACTAGACAACATAACCACCGCAGACCCCACGAACTGCCGTAGCTTGGTTCGGGTCTCGCCATCTTCCTCCTGCTCTGGGCCCAAGGTCAGAGACCAGCTTCTAGTAGGCAGATCTCTCCTAAATCCAGAGAGCAGGAACAGGAACAAGCTCTTACAAGAGCTTACTGTGGGGAGTATAGTGATTATAGCAAACCCCAGAGTGTAGGTAGTTCTCCAATCCCCCAAACATGAGCCAAGGCTTCATGAAGGGCAGAACAGGTCTGTTTAATTCAAGCCAGCACTCACAATTTATACAATTCCTCAGACCAGAGGCACACCCCCTGGGCCTAATGGAACACAGGCACACAAACCAATCAGAACAATACAACAATGTCTAACCCTCCCACATACAGCACACAAACCCTGCACATGATCCCATGCCCAAAACAGTTCCATACACTCGACGGCAAAACACTGCTGGACAATTTAGGATGGCTGTCGCCACATGTTTGAATCTGTTCCAGTTAAAAGTCCAAGGGGCAGAAACACTGCCTTTAAAATCCAATATGCCCAAATAGTGTTTTTAAAAGGGCAATATATCCCAGGGGCCATAGTCACAGGGCAAGAGGCTGGCAAGCAGGCCTCTCCAAACCCCAGTGACTAAGGCGCTTTCGTCACAGCAACTATGTAGTAAGAGTAGATAAAGTGCGCAGTACAGGATATGTGAAACCAATCTAAAAGCTCTAAAACACCTAGGGTGGAATGACCAAAAACTATGACCAAAAGGTTATAAATTATACATACGTAAGGTGGAGCTGTAGAGATCGATAAATGCTTACATCTATAACAAGAACACAGAAAAAACAAACAGCGCAATATTGTCTGTACATAAATTCTGCAGTAATATATATATCTGTCACGATTGGTAGGGAACCCTAACTCATAGACAGAATTGCAATACCGGTCCTTAGAATGTCCAGGATATGCAAAAGGATAGTCAAAGTACAAGCCAAGGTCAAAGGGAAATAGAGAGACGAAGATACGAGGAGACAAGGCGATGTCAGGAAGCAGAGAAGACAGAGTAAACATAAGACAAGCCAAAAATCAGTAACCAGAATATCCAGACAAAGTAAAACGCGCTATTGGGCTAAGTAAAGACCACAACAGGGCACTGAGGCAAGGGGGAGGTTAGCTTATAAACACACAGGGTGTGTCTGATTGGCTAACCTCCAATTAGTGTTGATCACAGCACGTGGGAGGCGTTTCTTCAGTTGTTATCTCTGAGGATTATCACTGTGTGCCGGATCTCATGACCGACTATATGAGGAAACTGCCTTGGAGCATGCAGCATCAGAAACACTGTCAGTCTGGGGAGCGCCGGGGCGGGGGACATGACAATATCACTCACAAGAGCAGAGTCATGTGGCTCGCGTGTATAGCGCAGTGGGACCATTACCAGGATGTCCCCATCCTTCTTCTCTTTAATCTCTTGTGGGATTAAAGAATATACACATACACAGTTACGCACTATGTTGTGCCCCTCTTAATTTCCTGAGCAGAATCACCACCACTTTTGAACCTATTAATGAAGATTTGAGGAAGTCTTCAGGGTGGATTTACTGCCTAAGGGAAGTTTTATTTTATCTACTTTACCTTTACACTGAATATTTTCACAAGATATTTGCACTTTATATTCTGAAAATTAATTTTAGGTTGTGATTGTCACTATATATATAAATTGATATCTTTGTTTTACTATTTGCAGGTTGAGGTCAGATATTAGAAGGAGTGCCTCATCGTTTCAAAGCTTCAAGCTTTTAATATTTGGTCTGTGTTGAGGATGCAAGTAGTCACCAACTCTAAAAATAAGGCTTGTTTTCATGTTTATTTTAATTGTTTAAAAACCAATAAAATGGCCATCATTAATGTTACCAATTGCCAGTTTCCATGCTAAAGAAAGTAATGTTTTATTATGGCAATTACCTGCTTCTGTGAAGGTTACCATCATCTTAAATACAGTCGCCATGAATAAAGTTTACAGCTACTTCACCTAGGTGTAAATAAAGTAATAAAAACAGTAATTTTACTTACCGTAAATTCCTTTTTTCTTAGTAATACAAAAGAACCAAACGGAGAGTGAATAATGCAAAGAATTTAATCTATATGAAAGAGGAGGGAAAGCCAGTACTGCCACTATACTAAGAAAAAAGGAATTTACGGTAAGTAAAATTACTGTTTTTCCCTACGTATAGTGGCAGTACTTACAAGTGGGATATAGCAAGATCCCTGCACAAAACAAAGGGTGGGAACTCAGCAGGCCACAGCTTGTAGCACCTTTCGCCCAAAAGCAGCTTCAGATGATGAGAATATGTCCAGCCTATAATGCTTGATAAAGGTATGTAAGGAAGACCAAGTAGCAGCTTTGCAGATGTCTTCAGGTGAGGTGGCTGCTTTTTCAGCCCAGGAGGTCGCCATAGCCCTAGTGGAATGAGCCTCTAAGGGGAATCCCTTTTGGATTGATAAGCCAACCTGATTGTATTTGTCAGCCATCTGGCCAAAGAGGGTCCTGAGACAGCACAACCCCTGTTAGTGCCTTGAAAGTATACAAATAGATGATCTGAGGATCTAAACCCCTGAGTCTTCTGAAGATAGATCTTCAGGGATCTTCTAACATCTAGGAGATGCCACTTTCTTTCCAGATCCGATGTAGGAGATTGACAAAAAGCCAGCAGGACAATAGGTTGGTTAATCTTTTTGCGATATCCGTCAGGTAGAGGTACCGTACATTCCAGACAACATAAGTGCTTAGATTTGCTTGTGGCTTTTTTCGGAACAGATGCTGACATCTTGTCTTTATCTGTCTTATCTGGAGATACAGGACTGGACATATCTGTGGGGAAAACACCAAAATAAAATAATTCTAGGAGCATGCATAATGAAAGGTTGAAAAGGAGAGTTTAAATAGTTAAATCTCACCTCAAATCACCTGAGATCCATGTAGGAGGGCTGGTGACACGGAGAACCAGGACTGTACACCCACCCTTGGTGTCAGGAAGGTCCTGCACAGCTTCATAAGTCCAAATGTTGAATTTGGGGCCAAACACCGTTTTGCGCATGCTCAGTAGCGCGATTCTGTGTTCGGTGGAACGCAACGCCTCCCGGGCGTGCGTTCCACCGCTGTGCGCATGCGTAACGAGCAATGGAGGACCGCCCGGGAACTCTTTCAGAAATGCCACAAAAGCCAGTACCCGGCCGCGTTCCGTAACGCGAACCCGGAAGTACTATTGCCGCTCAGTTCCCGCCAGGGAAGCTATCGGGCACTCACCTCCCGGTCAGCAACCTGTGCTGACCGCACCAAATCTCCACCTGCACTGTGGGGGAACCGGTCCGTCCTGTTGCCGGGACAAGAAGAACTGGTATGTGACTCTGGGTTACAGATTATATGGAGGCAGCAGGCGGAGCACAGCAATTCAATTCTAAGAAGGGGGAGCTTCTTGTCCAGAACCATAAGGAACATCCCACTTGTAAGTACTGCCACTATACGAAGGGAAAAACAAGTTACTGACTGTAATCTCCCAGTGCATCCTATTTGAAGAAGAAATGTATTCAATGTCTTATTTAAAAGTACAATTAAGAAAGTTGTTGCTTCCTATCTAAAAGCAGTTATGATAACATTGAGAAATGAAAAACCAGTGTCATAATGTGGCCACTACCACTTTAAGACCCTCCGGCAAGTGTTTCTTATCTATGTCTGTGATGTTTGTGTCCACCATGGTCAGTACCACAATGTCCGCCTTACTTCACATTCCATCCTGCTAACTGAACGCCTGTTTCCTGATATAGGTCAGAGCTTTAGGACGTTTTAAGTAAATACACTGACAGGAAGTGGGTTGTTTTTAGGGCACATCTTATTAATATTGGTTAATGTATTTTAATGTACTCCACCTTTTTAGACTCATGTCTAACTGAGTAGTTACAAATAATGTCTAACAATGCAAAATATGTATCAAATGAAGTGTGATCCTTCCTCACAATGATTCACTCAATAAACAAACCTATTTCTTTAACCCTTTAAGGTTGACAGGCGTACTTTACCAACCTGCAAAATGTGTTCTTTAATGGTGCAATGTAATTATATATATATATATATATATATATATATATATATATATATATATATATATATATATATATATATATATATATATATATATATATATATATATATTAATATCAAAATACACTTAGAGGGAAATTACATTATTTTATTAATTATATATTGAGGGACCTGTCTAACAACCTATGCGGAAAGTCCAGAGAATTTAATGTAATTGTCATTCCTGGGCTGCTATACAATTTCCTAGGCAATATAGGCCCAGCAAACCAATCTGGCAAATTTCAATGTGTAAAAACTGAAAAGGGGAAAAGTGCTCTATTTGACCCTTTAACTTCCCAAAACCTGTACATTGGGGGTAATGTTATACTCATGAGACATTGTTAAACAGAAATGTGTATTTTATTGCTGTAACGGACCGTTTCAGCAGACAAGGGGTTAAAATCCGTTTAGGCGATAATCCCCTTTCCCATAGACCAGCAGCTACTGCAATCACCAATCTCCCGAACTGCAAACTGTACGAATTCACCAACTCCCAAACTGCAAACACACGAACCCTGGAATCAGCCGAACAGGAAAAGCATACAATCCACTTACACTCCTGGCAGTCAGCATACAATCCAATTCCCCCAAAGAACGAGACGACACATCGCTTTGAGGGTTAAGCAGGAACTGTTTTACTGAGGGCTACCTGCCCAGTATTTATGCAGGTCTCCCACCTGGTGGACACTCCCCTAAGGGACCAAATGGGAGACTGAAACAGCAGACAGACATGCATCACTTTAGTACATACAGCCACAATACTTTCCCACAATGCATTCTGGCCAGGGCCGGACTGGGCATTAAAAGCAGACCTGGAAAAAAATGTTTTACCAGCCCCATAATGCGTCGCGCCAGCATAGTGTGCAGATACAGAGTTAGAAAAGAGAACTTAAAATTAAAAATTATTACTCCAACGTAAAAAAAAGCACTCATATGGTTCAAAATAAACAAAAGTGCTGATTTATTTTAAGCAGATGTGCCTTTGCATGTAATCAATGTTTCAGTCCAACTACCATGACATATTAAGGAAAGCTTGGTAATGGGACTGAAATGGTGAATGTATGTTGGGCACAACTGTAAAAAATTGACGTTATCTTGTTTATTAATGACATTTCTCTGTGTATTATGCATATATAAATGTACATTAATATATGTGTAAATATAATAGACATAATTATATATATATATATATATATATATATATATATATATATATATATATATATATATATATATATATATATATATATATATATATATATCTAATACACACATTAATATACATGTCATATACCAGTGGAGGATCCAGAGCCTGATCCCGGGAGGGGCACTTGTAGATTATTTAAAGAAAAAATCCATGCACAATAACCACTACTGCTCTGTGTAGTGGTTATGGTGCAAGGAGTGCCGGTGTTCTATCAGTCTGCTATACCTCGTCAGATTTCTATACCCTCGTCACTTCCGGGGAGGGGAAGCAGCTGGATCCTGTGCTGCACATGCGTGCTAGCACTCCTGCTACTCCTCCACAGCCAGGTCCTGGAAGGTAAGTAAAAATAGTGTTACACTTTCATTATATTTAGTGCATTCACTAAGCTTAGGCACACGGGACATTTAGGGTTAAGTGAGGGTTCAAATTAGGGTTAGGTAAGTGCTTCTAACCTCTCTCACTCTCTATTCTTACCCTAACCCTTGGGGTAAGGGTTAAAATAGAGTGTGAGAAATCCCTATTTAGTGATATTCCCCTATTGTGAAATATCACTAAATGTGAACAAGTCCCTAATCCTAACTCTAATTTGAACCCTAACATTACCCCTAAATGTCCCATGTCCTAAGCTTAGTGAATGCACTAACTATAATGAAAGTGTAAAACTAGTTTTACTTACCTTCCAGGACCTGGCTGTGGAGGAGTAGCAGGAGTACTAGCACGCATGTGCAGCACAGGATCCAGCTGCTATCCCACGCATGCTTAAACACTTCTACTGAGTTAACATCTACCACTCCAGTTGGAAGGCTATTCCATGCATCCACTACCCTCTCAGTAATGTAATACTTCCTGATATTATTTTTAAACCTTTGTCCCTCTATTTTTGAGACTATGTCCTCTTGTTATGGTAGTTTTCCTTCTTTTAAATATAGTCTCCACTTTTACTGTGTTGTTTCCCTTTATGTATTTAAAATGCTTTTATCATATTTCCCCTGTCTCGTCTTTTCACCAAGCTATATCCTTTAACCTTTCCTGGTGAATTTTATCCTGCAATCCATGAACCAGTTTAGTAGCCCTTCTTTGAACTCTCTCCAAGGTATCCATATCCTTCTGAAGATATGGTCTCCAGTACTGTATCCAGTACTCTAAGTGAGGTCTCACCAGTGTTCTGTACAATGGCATGAGCATTTCCCTCTTCCTACTGCTAATACCTCTCCCTATGCAACCAAGCATTCTGCTAGCATTTTCTGCTGCTCTATTACATTGTACATTGTCATTAACAGCCAGAAACTGGAGAACAAGAAATGTGAATTAATGTATAGCTATTTATAAGCTTAACAAAATCTCCATTATCTTTTCCATTTATTTTGCAGAAGACAATGTTATTTGTCTATTTTGTATGTTTTAAAAATACATTATCAGTGAAGAGTAGAATAAATTTTATCCCATTTGCGAGACATAAAATTGTGATAATGTATATTTGTGATATAAGTAAGAATTACATTTTGAGATGTTAGATATAAATTAATAAAATAAAGAACAACAGTCAGGGATAGCGTCTGTCTCCACGGGCACAAGTCTGGTGTGGGAGAAGTGGTGGGCTAGCCACTGCGGGGCACCCACGGAGTGAAACGTTCGAGGCCTGTGCAGACAAGATGAGCATGTTAGCCTTTTATTATTTTTCTCTAGGGAAAGCATAGGGCCAGTTAATAGTTGTTGTACATGGGCTATTTGCAGCCTCCATTGCATTTCTACCAAGTCTTGATTTCTGATGTATCCTCCATTGCTACATCACCTGACTGCTCCCTTACCTGCCCACCCCCGCTTACTCCTTCCACCGATCCCTCCCCTTCATCTACAGTCCCCCACTTTCTCCTCCTACTCCTCCCTATACTCCACCTTCTCCTCTCTCCTCCTACTTCTCCTCTACTCCTCCTCCTACTCCTCCCTCTACTCCACCTTCTCCTCCTCCTACTCCTTCTTCCTGCTCTTACTCCTCCCTCCTCTTCCTACTCCTCCCTCTACTCCACTTTCTCCTCCTACTCCTCCCTCTACTCCACCTTCTCCTCTCTCCTCCTACTTCTCCTCTATTCCTTCTTCCTACTCCTCCCTCTACTCCACCTTCTCCTCCTCTTACTCCTTCTTCCTGCTCTTACTCCTCCCTCCTCTTTCTACTCCTCCCTCTACTCTACTTTCTCCTCCTACTCCTCCCTCTACTCCACCTACTCCTCCTCCTACTCCACCTTCTCCTCTTCCTACTTCCCCTGTCCTTCCTACTCTACCTTCTTCCCCTCTCGCTCTATCCCCTACTCATTCCTCAATCTCCCCACTACCATATCCAGGCCCGGACTGGCCATCGGGCACACCGGGCAAATGCCCGGTGGGCCGCGATGACCGTGGGGCCGAGGCCGGCAGGGGAGATCACAGGATCTCCCCTGCCAGCCCCTGCAGGGCCAGCTCTACCCGAGCGCCAGCCCTGCATAGTGCCTCCATGGGCCGGTGGGGAGATCAAAGATCTCCCTCACCGGCCCAGAGACACTCAGGTGCGGCCGCCGGCTGGGGAGTGTGGGAGGGAGGCAGGAGAGAGGACCGGCGGAGCTCTAGCCAGCAGCTCCGCCGGGTCCTCTCGCGAGGTCTGAGCGTTGCCGCGGTAACCGCGGCAACGCTCAGATCTCGCGAGAGTGAACTCTAGCCTGCAGGGGGCTAGAGTTCACTCTCACCACAGGACCACCAGGGAAGAATGGCAGCAGGGCACCCCTCCTCCCCCCAGGCAGAATGGACCCCCCCTCCTCCCCCCAGGCAGAATGGACCTCCCAGGATAAAGGTAAGAAGGGGGGGGGATATAATTATTTTTTTTTCTTTTCTTAATACAAAAATATATTTAAATAAAATATACATTCACACTCACACACACAGCACCCCCAGACACACACAGCACCCAAACACAAACAGCACCCCCAGACACACACAGCACCCAAACACACACAGCACCCAAACACACACAGCACCCAAACACACACAGCACCCTCAGACACACACAGCACCCAAACATACACAGCACCCAAACATACACAGCACCCAAACATACACAGCACCCTCAGACACACACAGCACCCTCAGACACACACAGCACCCTCAGACACACACAGCACCCTCAGACACACACAGCACCCAGACACACACAGCACCCAGACACACACAGCACCCAGACACACACAGCACCCACAGACACACACAGCACCCAGACACACACAGCACCCAAACACACACAGCCCCCAAAAACACACACAGCCCCCAAACACACACAGCACCCGAACACACAAAGCACCCCCAGACACACACACAGCACCCAAACACACAAAGCACCCCCAGGGTTCTGTGTGTGTGTTTGGGTGCTGTGTGTGTTTGGGTGCTGTGTGTGTTTGGGTGCTGTGTGTGTCTGAGGGTGCTGTGTGTGTCAGAGGGTGCTGTGTGTGTCAGAGGGTGCTGTGTGTGTCAGAGGGTGCTGTGTGTGTCTGAGGGTGCTGTGTGTGTCTGAGGGTGCTGTGTGTGTCTGAGGGTGTTTTTATGTGCCGTCACATTCTAGGTTTCTAATTTTCTTTGTCTGTTAACTCACTGAGGGTTATTTTATATATTATATATATAATATATAAAATAACCCTCAGTGAGTTAACAGACAAAGAAAATTAGAAACCTAGAATGTGACGGCACATAAAAACACCCTCACATACAGCACCCCTCTTACATACACACACTGCGCCCCTCACACATACAATAAGTCCAAATATATATATATATATATATATATATATAAACACACACACACACACACTACAGCACCCCTCACACTGCACCACTACACACATTACGCTCCAGATACACGCTAGATCCCTTACCCTATATGCACTCTTAAGCCTCTACACACACACACACACACACACTCTCCTATACACACTGGGTCCTTTACACACACTACATTCCTTGTCAGCAAACACATACAACATTCTCTAAACACACCCTCTCTACAACCCCTACACACACTACGTCACCTATACACACACACTACAGCCCGTATGCACACACTCGCTACATCCCCTATAACACTATGCCCCCTATATACACACTCTCTACAGCCCCTAGCCACACATATTACACCACAAACACAAATGAAATTTACCTATTTACACAATACCACACCACACTCTACACACACGCAATCCCACAAGCACGCTCTAAACATATGCACCACACACTTTCCTGGCCCTTTTGTCCTCTGGTATCCCACTTGTGGAGACACCAGAGACAATTTAAAAGCAAACACAGCGCAAGCATGTTATTAAATTTGCTTGCGCTGCGCAGAACAAATTCAGGGCCTTTTTCTAATGCCAGAACTCTTCAGCGGAGCTCTGCGCATTGAACCAACATGCTCACTTTGAGAGGGGGCGTGCTTGTCATTAGTGATAACAAAACACACCCTCTCTGGCCCCGCCCTCTTAGGGGGCCGCTCTGATTGAAAAATGCCCGGGCCTAATTTTTTTCCCAGTCCGGCCCTGACCATATCTATATCCTTTATATGCCTCCTCCCTTCTTATTCCTTACCAATTTCCTCCGCTCATAGACAACTCTGCCTCTACCTGACAACATTATATTTTGAAGAAAAGTTGCTCTGGACACTCTTCCGCCACTTCCCAGGGGGGAATACCACACTAACGAAAAAATTATTCTAACGAAAAATTATTCAGACTGGTGGAGGTGCACTTCATCATGAAAGAACTGTTTTGGGCACTCTCAAGGAAATAGTGCGGTCCTGACCCAGATTCCCATGGAAGTAAGACACCTGTAAGGGAGGTGGCTGTCCCTCATGTTTTTTCTTCACTAAGTCCCCAGAAATCTCATGAAAGGAACCTGACTCATTAGAACAAAACATGAACAATCAATTTACAACTCTCTACAGAGGGGGGTCAGTAAGAGAACTGTAAATAGAAAGACAAATGCCCCCCAATCTCACACAGAAATAGGTGAGGAAACCTCTTCTACTGCTCCTCATGGTTGCTTTGAACAGATGAAAGAAGAAACAAGACACCTTTCAACAGAGCATGCAGTAGCTTTACCAGATCCTGACTCCACTCTGTTTGCGGATAAAGAGGAAAGGTACTGTAACGGATCGCCTGGCACCCCGATTTGGTACCTCCGTTAATGGATGCTCCTAGTGCTTCCTGAAGACTCCAAGCACTCTGGCAGACACCACAATCACCGAATCCGAGAAACCTTTTAAATTCTCCCAAGCATATGAATACTGTAGACCATTGAATAGGAACCATACGAATAGGCTTGTACTCCTAGCAGTCAACTGGAACAGCATGCAATAAATCCTTCCCCCAATAATGAGACGACACTTCACTTTGAGGGTAAAACAGGAACTCTGGACTGGCTCATCCAGCCTGGCTTTTATTTCCAACTCACACATACAGGCCACACCCAGGGGGAGGCATAAAAGAACCAATTACATAGATGTTACCTCCCACACATCCCCTCCCCTTAGTGTGACACATAATCCCATTATGCATACAGTGTAAAATATACTTTTACACAACTATCATAACTTTAAAACCATACATCACATTCACATAAAAATACATATCCACAATCAATCCATTCAGGGGAACAACATATTAAAAAATGGCATGAATCCGACCAGGGGTTCAAAAGTTACTAAAAGTATCTTTTGTTCCTTTCTGGCTGGCAGAAAAAACATCCCCACAATGCACCCTGGTTTCCTCCCTTCTGCCCTGGAGTTAATTGGAGAAGTAATCCAATTACCCAGGACTAAAGGCAGACTCCATTAACCACATGGTTGCAAAACAACATAAAACACTTTAAAATACATAAAGTCACATTTACACATAACACACAGACATTTCACCTATCCCCAGATAGCTGGGATCTGCACGCACAAAACTACCGAATAGCGCGCAGATCCTACTCACACAGTACAATTGCCATGGAGCTAAAGTCTTTCCCATAGTCTTTCATTATATGAATAGGCTCCATGGTATGGCTATCTGGGGTATCACATTCCCATAAAGTCTGGTCCATAGTCCAAAGGCAAGAGGCGGGCAATCAGCCCCCTCCAAGGACACGTGGCGAGGTCGGTTTCGCCACACTTCTCCCCTTTACCCCCCAGACTAACAGGGTACTTGACCTCCTGCCGGTCAGTGCCCTTGTTAGTCCAGCAGCCCACCCACAAGACAGAAACAGCAGAGCAGCCCACCCACAATAAACAGTTACTACACCTGGGTGAGGGAGAATCTTGTCCAGGTTCAGGTGCCTCACCACGGCTGTGTGGGGGACTGGTAGGCTGCCTTGGTAGGTTGCTGAGGGGGCAGAGACCAGCGGTACTATGTCCTGTTGCCAGCACTACCACGGGAGTAGTCTGGTTGGAGCCTGGTTGCTGGAGACCGACTGTCTCCCCTTTAAATACACCGCTCTGCTGCTGGAGACCGACTGTCTCCCCTTGAGTTACACCGCTCTGCTGCTGGAGACCGACTGTCTCCCCTTGAGTTACACAGCTCTGCTGCTGGAGACCGACTGTCTCCCCTTTAGTTACACAGCTCTGCTGCTGGAGACAGACTGTCTCCCCTTTAAATACACCTCTCTGCTGCTGGAGACCGACTGTCTCCCCTTGAGTTACACCGCTCTGCTGCTGGAGACCGACTGTCTCCCCTTGAGTTACACAACTCTGCTGCTGGAGACCGACTGTCTCCCCTTTAGTTACACAGCTCTGCTGCTGGAGACAGACTGTCTCCCCTTTGGCTAAACAGCCCTGTTGTGGGGGGGCAGGACCGACTGTCCCTACCCCCTGTGCTGGAAGTGCAGAGACCACAGTCCCATCTGCACAGGTGTGGGGCTTACAGTCTCCCCCTGGTACATTAAGCTGCCGCTGGGGAGAGGTGGTAACCAGCTCCTCTCCCATTAGAACACTCTGCCGCTGGGGAATGGAGACTGGGCTCTCTATTCCCTGTACATTAATGATCCGCGGCTGGGGAGAGGTGGTAACAATCTCCTTTCTCTGAACTGTAACCTGCCGCTGGGGATCTGGGCCGACTGCCCAGCATCCCTGTAGGGCCGGTAGAGAGACCGCAGTCCCATCTCCACCTGCCATCTGTGGGTCTTCCCAGGACCAATCCGTGAGGCCCCGCAACATTTGTGAGTAAGGGCCCGGTGGAGAGACCTTGGTCCCATCTCTACCTGCCTGTTGTGGTTCCTCACAGGACCAGTCTATGAGGACCCCCACTTCGGGTTCCTCCCGCCGCCTCAGGGAAAGACGGCTAACCTCCTCGGATGCAGCCTCTACTCGGCTGCTGTACCGCTCCTGCTGCTGAGCATACTTCCTCTCTTTTGCCAACCGGAATTCTCGGTCCAGCCTTGTGTTTCGCTCAGCCATGACCTGGTTCCAGATCACCCGGCGTGTCTCCATGGGTATATCATCCCCATACTCGGCCACTCGCTGCCTCACCTCGGCCAGCCAATCATCTCCAGAGCCAGAACCTTCCATACTTGTCTGCTCCCAGGGGCGCTGCACGACTGCTAGCGTTGCCCTCAATTTGTAAATCCAAACAGTGTCTCTGAGCTGCTTTACCTCGCACTAGGACGCCATCCCACCGCTGCCACCAATGTAACGGATCGCCTGGCACCCCGACTTGGTACCTCCGTTAATGGATGCTCCTAGTGCTTCCTGAGGACTCCAAGCACTCTGGCAGACACCACAATCACCGAATCCGAGAAACCTTTTAAATTCTCCCAAGCATATGAATACTGTAGACCATTGAATAGGAACCATACGAATAGGCTTGTACTCCTAGCAGTCAACTGGAACAGCATGCAATAAATCCTTCCCCCAATAATGAGACGACACTTCACTTTGAGGGTAAAACAGGAACTCTGGACTGGCTCATCCAGCCTGGCTTTTATTTCCAACTCACACATACAGGCCACACCCAGGGGGAGGCATAAAAGAACCAATTACATAGATGTTACCTCCCACACATCCCCTCCCCTTAGTGTGACACATAATCCCATTATGCATACAGTGTAAAATATACTTTTACACAACTATCATAACTTTAAAACCATACATCACATTCACATAAAAATACATATCCACAATCAATCCATTCAGGGGAACAACATATTAAAAAATGGCATGAATCCGACCAGGGGTTCAAAAGTTACTAAAAGTATCTTTTGTTCCTTTCTGGCTGGCAGAAAAAACATCCCCACAATGCACCCTGGTTTCCTCCCTTCTGCCCTGGAGTTAATTGGAGAAGTAATCCAATTACCCAGGACTAAAGGCAGACTCCATTAACCACATGGTTGCAAAACAACATAAAACACTTTAAAATACATAAAGTCACATTTACACATAACACACAGACATTTCACCTATCCCCAGATAGCTGGGATCTGCACGCACAAAACTACCGAATAGCGCGCAGATCCTACTCACACAGTACAATTGCCATGGAGCTAAAGTCTTTCCCATAGTCTTTCATTATATGAATAGGCTCCATGGTATGGCTATCTGGGGTATCACATTCCCATAAAGTCTGGTCCATAGTCCAAAGGCAAGAGGTGGGCAATCAGCCCCCTCCAAGGACACAGGTACCATACTGGATTTGCTGTTGCTACAGAAGATCAGGTACGTCAAGCATCTTCACTTTCCTCACCCACATCTGCTCAAGACGCTGAATTGACAGCCTTCTCAGTGGCATACAAAATGCCTGAAGGAAGACATGCCAATACCTACACTGACTCAAGATATGCCCTGGGTGCAGCACATTATTTTGGATCAATCTGGAAGATAAGAAGCACCACTCAGCTGACCAAAAGCTGCCAACCAAGCCACAAGTGCACCAAGGGAAGTGGACAGAATGGTGTCCGCTAAAGAAACTTCTATACTCACCATGTAGGTCCTACCCACAGATCTCAAGCTTCTGAAAGAATGACAAGCAGCTGCTGACCCTGAAGAAATACAAAGCTGGAAAAACAGAAAGGGGCAACCCTTGAAGACGGGCTGTACTCCAACACTCTCAAGTTCTGTTTACCCAAAAACATGTACTGGGCAGTGGGCCCATGGAACTTTATACCTATTCAAGACCCTCATGAACTCTTTGATCTCTAAATACTCTAAAGCACCTAGAATTACTCCTCTAATCATCAGTTACTGCCGATCCTGTGTTATTTGTGCCAAGGACAGCTCAGGCAGAAGAGGAGGAGAATCCTAAGCACCTAGCTAACTCTCACTATCCCTTTCAAGAATCCAGGTGACAAAGAGCTGCTGGGTCAAATATGCACTAGTTATAATAGACATTTTGTCAGGATGGCCAGAAGCCTAGCCGGTCATCAATGTGACAACCAAGACCATATACCCAATAGTGCATTGTGAAAGTTGCAGAGATCACTCAGTGGATTCATTGTTCCAGATTGAAGACTCTCTCTCTCTCTGCAACATGAGAAGTAACATTTGTTGATTTTGACACACTTTTGACTCTAAAGGAAAAATGACTTGTTAAAAAAAATAAAAAGATACCAACAAGTAGGTGTTTGATGGCCATAATAATGCCTGACCACCTGCCATCGATGGAAAGCCGAGGACCCCAAAAGGAGACCTCGTGAAGCTAAAAAGATCCAAACGCCAAGCTTCCTCAGGATTATCTGCCCATCCTGAGTTTGTGGTGATATTAATATTGACTAAATGATCCGAGTCCACCTACGCTGATGTAGCGTGGGACAGGTTTAATACTACGATGCATAAGCAAATGTGCCCTAGCCAAGGTTATTATGTCCATACACATAATACATGACAAGGTACTCTTGACACACCACATTCATGCTTCAGAACACAAAGAGGAGCACCCCATCTAAAGGGAAAGTTTGACACATATATATATTGATGCCATAGGTGTGCCAAGGGGGGTACCAGATGATTTTGCAGTAAAGGGAAAGTTTGAGTCCATTTTCCCAAACGTCACTGCTAATAATAATATTTTGATTTGCATTTATTATATCTATTGCAACCAACCATGTTTACCTGTCACCATGACTTGTTGTGCCTATACTCCAGATAACACAGGTCCATATGGTAATGTAAGCTTGTCTATTTTATGATGTCCCTCTGAAGAACTAAGAAGACTTTAAGAACCGTTACTTCATAGGGTTTTGTGCCTTTGGGCTAACCTGTCTTCTGAAACTAACCAATAAAGTTTATCTTTTTTAGAATCTAAGATTTCATAGGGGGGACTGATGTAGAATTATTTAAAAATCACACACAGCACCCACAGACACACACAGCACCCAGACACACACAGCACCCAAATACTCACAGCACCCAAACACACACAGCCCCCAAAAACACACACAGCCCCCAAACACACACAGCACCCAAACACACAAAGCACCCCCAGACACACACACAGCACCCAAACACACACAGCACCCAAACACACAAAGCACCCCCAGGGTTCTGTGTGTGTGTTTGGGTGCTGTGTGTGTTTGGGTGCTGTGTGTGTTTGGGTGCTGTGTGTGTCTGAGGGTGCTGTGTGTGTCAGAGGGTGCTGTGTGTGTCAGAGGGTGCTGTGTGTGTCAGAGGGTGCTGTGTGTGTCAGAGGGTGCTGTGTGTGTCTGAGGGTGCTGTGTGTGTCTGAGGGTGCTGTGTGTGTCTGAGGGTGTTTTTATGTGCCGTCACATTCTAGGTTTCTAATTTTCTTTGTCTGTTAACTCACTGAGGGTTATTTTATATATTATATATATAATATATAAAATAACCCTCAGTGAGTTAACAGACAAAGAAAATTAGAAACCTAGAATGTGACGGCACATAAAAACACCCTCACATACAGCACCCCTCTTACATACACACACTGCGCCCCTCACACATACAATACGTCCAAATATATATATATATATATATATATATATATATATATACACACACACACACACTACAGCACCCCTCACACTGCACCACTACACACATTACGCTCCAGATACACGCTAGATCCCTTACCCTATATGCACTCTTAAGCCTCTACACACACACACACACACACACTCTCCTATACACACTGGGTCCTTTACACACACTACATTCCTTGTCAGCAAACACATACAACATTCTCTAAACACACCCTCTCTACAACCCCTACACACACTACGTCACCTATACACACACACTACAGCCCGTATGCACACACTCGCTACATCCCCTATAACACTATGCCCCCTATATACACACTCTCTACAGCCCCTAGCCACACATATTACACCACAAACACAAATGAAATTTACCTATTTACACAATACCACACCACACTCTACACACACGCAATCCCACAAGCACGCTCTAAACATATGCACCACACACTTTCCTGGCCCTTTTGTCCTCTGGTATCCCACTTGTGGAGACACCAGAGACAATTTAAAAGCAAACACAGCGCAAGCATGTTATTAAATTTGCTTGCGCTGCGCAGAACAAATTCAGGGCCTTTTTCTAATGCCAGAGCTCTTCAGCGGGGCTCTGCGCATTGAACCAACATGCTCACTTTGAGAGGGGGCGTGCTTGTCATTAGTGATAACAAAACACACCCTCTCTGGCCCCGCCCTCCAGGTGACAAAGAGCTGCTGGGTCAAATATGCACTAGTTATAATAGACATTTTGTCAGGATGGCCAGAAGCCTAGCCGGTCATCAATGTGACAACCAAGACCATATACCCAATAGTGCATTGTGAAAGTTGCAGAGATCACTCAGTGGATTCATTGTTCCAGATTGAAGACTCTCTCTCTCTCTGCAACATGAGAAGTAACATTTGTTGATTTTGACACACTTTTGACTCTAAAGGAAAAATGACTTGTTAAAAAAAATAAAAAGATACCAACAAGTAGGTGTTTGATGGCCATAATAATGCCTGACCACCTGCCATCGATGGAAAGCCGAGGACCCCAAAAGGAGACCTCGTGAAGCTAAAAAGATCCAAACGCCAAGCTTCCTCAGGATTATCTGCCCATCCTGAGTTTGTGGTGATATTAATATTGACTAAATGATCCGAGTCCACCTACGCTGATGTAGCGTGGGACAGGTTTAATACTACGATGCATAAGCAAATGTGCCCTAGCCAAGGTTATTATGTCCATACACATAATACATGACAAGGTACTCTTGACACACCACATTCATGCTTCAGAACACAAAGAGGAGCACCCCTCTAAAGGGAAAGTTTGACACATATATATATTGATGCCATAGGTGTGCCAAGGGGGGTACCAGATGATTTTGCAGTAAAGGGAAAGTTTGAGTCCATTTTCCCAAACGTCACTGCTAATAATAATATTTTGATTTGCATTTATTATATCTATTGCAACCAACAACGTTTACCTGTCACCATGACTTGTTGTGCCTATACTCCAGATAACACAGGTCCATATGGTAATGTAAGCTTGTCTATTTTATGATGTCCCTCTGAAGAACTAAGAAGACTTTAAGAACCGTTACTTCATAGGGTTTTGTGCCTTTGGGCTAACCTGTCTTCTGAAACTAACCAATAAAGTTTATCTTTTTTAGAATCTAACATTTCATAGGGGGGACTGATGTAGAATTATTTAAAAATCACACACAGCACCCACAGACACACACAGCACCCAGACACACACAGCACCCAAATACTCACAGCACCCAAACACACACAGCCCCCAAAAACACACACAGCCCCCAAACACACACAGCACCCAAACACACAAAGCACCCCCAGACACACACACAGCACCCAAACACACACAGCACCCAAACACACAAAGCACCCCCAGGGTTCTGTGTGTGTGTTTGGGTGCTGTGTGTGTTTGGGTGCTGTGTGTGTTTGGGTGCTGTGTGTTTCTGAGGGTGCTGTGTGTGTCAGAGGGTGCTGTGTGTGTCAGAGGGTGCTGTGTGTGTCAGAGGGTGCTGTGTGTGTCAGAGGGTGCTGTGTGTGTCTGAGGGTGCTGTGTGTGTCTGAGGGTGCTGTGTGTGTCTGAGGGTGTTTTTATGTGCCGTCACATTCTAGGTTTCTAATTTTCATTGTCTGTTAACTCACTGAGGGTTATTTTATATATTATATATATAATATATAAAATAACCCTCAGTGAGTTAACAGACAAAGAAAATTAGAAACCTAGAATGTGACGGCACATAAAAACACCCTCACATACAGCACCCCTCTTACATACACACACTGCGCCCCTCACACATACAATACGTCCAAATATATATATATATATATATATATATATATACACACACACACACACACTACAGCACCCCTCACACTGCACCACTACACACATTACGCT
This sequence comes from Pelobates fuscus, assembly GCF_036172605.1. Classification (NCBI taxonomy): domain Eukaryota; kingdom Metazoa; phylum Chordata; class Amphibia; order Anura; family Pelobatidae; genus Pelobates; species Pelobates fuscus. Next base: position 469,243,038 of record NC_086317.1, read on the forward strand.
CCAGATACACGCTAGATCCCTTACCCTATATGCACTCTTAAGCCTCTACACACACACACACACACACACACTCTCCTATACACACTGGGTCCTTTACACACACTACATTCCTTGTCAGCAAACACATACAACATTCTCTAAACACACCCTCTCTACAACCCCTACACACACTACGTCACCTATACACACACACTACAGCCCGTATGCACACACTCGCTACATCCCCTATAACACTATGCCCCCTATATACACACTCTCTACAGCCTCTAGCCACACATATTACACCACAAACACAAATGAAATTTACCTATTTACACAATACCACACCACACTCTACACACACGCAATCCCACAAGCACGCTCTAAACATATGCACCACACACTTTCCTGGCCCTTTTGTCCTCTGGTATCCCACTTGTGGAGACACCAGAGACAATTTAAAAGCAAACACAGCGCAAGCATGTTATTAAATTTGCTTGCGCTGCGCAGAACAAATTCAGGGCCTTTTTCTAATGCCAGAGCTCTTCAGCGGGGCTCTGCGCATTGAACCAACATGCTCACTTTGAGAGGGGGCGTGCTTGTCATTAGTGATAACAAAACACACCCTCTCTGGCCCCGCCCTCTTAGGGGGCTGCTCTGATTGAAAAATGCCCGGGCCTAATTTTTTTCCCAGTCCGGCCCTGACCATATCTATATCCTTTATATGCCTCCTCCCTTCTTATTCCTTACCAATTTCCTCCGCTCATAGACAACTCTGCCTCTACCTGACAACATTATATTTTGAAGAAAAGTTGCTCTGGACACTCTTCCGCCACTTCCCAGGGGGGAATACCACACTAACGAAAAAATTATTCTAACGAAAAATTATTCAGACTGGTGGAGGTGCACTTCATCATGAAAGAACTGTTTTGGGCACTCTCAAGGAAATAGTGCGGTCCTGACCCAGATTCCCATGGAAGTAAGACAGAAACCGACAGCTGTCCCTCATGTTTTTTCTTCACTAAGTCCCCAGAAATCTCATGAAAGGAACCTGACTCATTAGAACAAAACATGAACAATCAATTTACAACTCTCTACAGAGGGGGGTCAGTAAGAGAACTGTAAATAGAAAGACAAATGCCCCCCAATCTCACACAGAAATAGGTGAGGAAACCTCTTCTACTGGTCCTCATGGTTGCTTTGAACAGATGAAAGAAGAAACAAGACACCTTTCAACAGAGCATGCAGTAGCTTTACCAGATCCTGACTCCACTCTGTTTGCGGATAAAGAGGAAAGGTACCATACTGGATTTGCTGTTGCTACAGAAGATCAGGTACGTCAAGCATCTTCACTTTCCTCACCCACATCTGCTCAAGACGCTGAATTGACAGCCTTCTCAGTGGCATACAAAATGCCTGAAGGAAGACATGCCAATACCTACACTGACTCAAGATATGCCCTGGGTGCAGCACATTATTTTGGATCAATCTGGAAGATAAGAAGCACCACTCAGCTGACCAAAAGCTGCCAACCAAGCCACAAGTGCACCAAGGGAAGTGGACAGAATGGTGTCCGCTAAAGAAACTTCTATACTCACCATGTAGGTCCTACCCACAGATCTCAAGCTTCTGAAAGAATGACAAGCAGCTGCTGACCCTGAAGAAATACAAAGCTGGAAAAACAGAAAGGGGCAACCCTTGAAGACGGGCTGTACTCCAACACTCTCAAGTTCTGTTTACCCAAAAACATGTACTGGGCAGTGGGCCCATGGAACTTTATACCTATTCAAGACCCTCATGAACTCTTTGATCTCTAAATACTCTAAAGCACCTAGAATTACTCCTCTAATCATCAGTTACTGCCGATCCTGTGTTATTTGTGCCAAGGACAGCTCAGGCAGAAGAGGAGGAGAATCCTAAGCACCTAGCTAACTCTCACTATCCCTTTCAAGAATCCAGGTGACAAAGAGCTGCTGGGTCAAATATGCACTAGTTATAATAGACATTTTGTCAGGATGGCCAGAACCTAGCCGGTCATCAATGTGACAACCAAGACCATATACCCAATAGTGCATTGTGAAAGTTGCAGAGATCACTCAGTGGATTCATTGTTCCAGATTGAAGACTCTCTCTCTCTCTGCAACATGAGAAGTAACATTTGTTGATTTTGACACACTTTTGACTCTAAAGGAAAAATGACTTGTTAAAAAAAATAAAAAGATACCAACAAGTAGGTGTTTGATGGCCATAATAATGCCTGACCACCTGCCATCGATGGAAAGCCGAGGACCCCAAAAGGAGACCTCGTGAAGCTAAAAAGATCCAAACGCCAAGCTTCCTCAGGATTATCTGCCCATCCTGAGTTTGTGGTGATATTAATATTGACTAAATGATCCGAGTCCACCTACGCTGATGTAGCGTGGGACAGGTTTAATACTACGATGCATAAGCAAATGTGCCCTAGCCAAGGTTATTATGTCCATACACATAATACATGACAAGGTACTCTTGACACACCACATTCATGCTTCAGAACACAAAGAGGAGCACCCCTCTAAAGGGAAAGTTTGACACATATATATATTGATGCCATAGGTGTGCCAAGGGGGGTACCAGATGATTTTGCAGTAAAGGGAAAGTTTGAGTCCATTTTCCCAAACGTCACTGCTAATAATAATATTTTGATTTGCATTTATTATATCTATTGCAACCAACAACGTTTACCTGTCACCATGACTTGTTGTGCCTATACTCCAGATAACACAGGTCCATATGGTAATGTAAGCTTGTCTATTTTATGATGTCCCTCTGAAGAACTAAGAAGACTTTAAGAACCGTTACTTCATAGGGTTTTGTGCCTTTGGACTAACCTGTCTTCTGAAACTAACCAATACAGTTTATCTTTTTTAGAATCTAACATTTCATAGGGGGGACTGATGTAGAATTATTTAAAAATCTTTATTGCACCTGTATTGAATTATTGTACTAACTCCATTTTAATCTCACATAACCTCACATTATGACAGACCCTCCATTTTGTCTACATTACATGACAGAATTTCCTAACAGCATTTAGTATAATGAATAGAGACTGTATTTTCTATAAAGACATGACTAACCCCGGAATTGCTGAATCTCCTGTAATTTGCAACATAGTATAATCTGAAGGCCATGAGAACACTGTACTAATGAAATGTTCTATTCATAAAAAGAACCCTGAGCCTGATCACGAGTCTGACATCACTAACTACCCAAAATGGCTAGCCGCCAGATTCCCCCTCCCATCGAGTAAAGACGACATCCCATGATGGGAGGGTGCCCCACTAGTCACTCAAATCCCTGAGCCAATTAATAATATTGATGGGTGGACATTGACATAGCCACTTAACATTTAATCCAATTAATGATGTTTATTTGTTATTATCTGATATTCAATGATGATGTCATTTTGGTCTTATAAGGGCCTGCAAGCCTGTTTTTTGCCCAGATGCCATTACATTTTCTGAAGTGCTTTTAACCTGAACTCCATGTGTCAGTGTGAACTTACTTCTGCGTATATGCAATTTAATCATCTCAGATTTGGACAGGAACAGATAGACATTTAAACATATTTGTTTATTTCTAAATTAATCTACATCACAGACATGTAACATATCCCCAGATAGCTCAGGTCTGAGTGCACATTATCAGGTGAATGGCACTCAGACCACACGAATACAGTTTAATTGCCATGGAGCTTAAGTCTTTAATTATACGAACAGGCTCCACGGCAGGCTATCTGGGTTAAAGCATTCACATAAAACAAACTACCGAATTTACATGCATTCGTTTAATCCATACGAATTAGAACCAGGGGCTGGAGGTTCAGCGGTGCCTGCACGTAAAAGTGTCCGTATTTGGTGCATGAAAGCCGGGCAGAAAAGCGCTGGCTTCCCGGGGAGCTCCAGAACACCGCCACCTAGCGGCCGCTAAGTGTAACAGAGGCCACCCAGTAACAATCAATTAAGCTGCGGTTAACCGCAGCTTCAGGGAGGTAAATTTGCAGCACACTACAGCTTCTGGGTGGTCAATTAACGGCGCCGGTCGGCTTCCCACGGCTCTGGGGAGGTTGCAAACAGGCTGTTTGTTCGGTAGATAAAATCTACTGAATGGCTGTGCAGAAAGGGAGAAATAAATCCTTCTGCACAGTGAAATTAACTCTTTAGCTGCCGGTCCATAATCTAAAGGCAGCAGGCGAGCAACCAGGCTTCTCCAGTTCACAGTGGCGAAGTTGGTTTTGCCACAATTGCAGTAAAAGCTAACAGTATTATGACATTCACAGTTAAAATACCACGTGGAACTTAAAAAATCTATTGAACAGCGCTACGGAATCTGATGGCACTATATAAATAATAAAATAATAATAATTAAAAAAATTAGAAAATGTCTTAATTTGTCAAATTTTTATATTTTATTCATATTAGGTTATGTTTCATATATAATTATTGTGAAATTAAAGTCCTGTTTCGCATGAACAAAATTATATATAATAAGTGTGGGTACAATGTGGATTGTGGTTGAACAGACATATAGCTCAAATGCTAGGTTTTGTTTTGATCAGAACTTGTACAATTGCCTCCGACCATAAGGGGTTGAGAGAATACAATGCCTTTTGCTTTTGTGATGGATAATCTTTAACACAGTATATATATATATATATATACTATAAATATGTGTCATAAATATCGCAAGACAGGTGTATGCAAACACCGAGGGTAACAGAGTCAATCTGAAGACCAGATAAAAGTAATTCCGGAATAAAATATAAATCCTTTATTAAACATAAATGTAATTGCCATCTAGTTAACCAATCATAAATCATGTTTCAGAATCACGAAGGTGGCAATTGTTCCGGATTCTGAACTGTGGGGCATTTTATTGGACAATTATATGCTAATTTTATATCTCCATGGTAAGTTAATATAATGCAAATTTTAATGATCTACGCATGTCATAAATTATTTTAACAGGGATAAGTGTGTAAAATGCTACTTTAATGCCACCATGCCTTTATACTATGTATTTTCAATAAGATAGACTTATTATAATTGTGAAATGTTAGATAACACAGAGACAGATTAAGATTGCCCAGGGCACTAGACAGTATGCCTGATTGGAACCCTGCTTAGTTTTGTGAATGAGGGTGGCTATTGCTAGATGATGTGTGGGTGGAGGCTGAGTGTGGCGTGTGGTGGCTGACTGTGGCTGTATTTTGTGTGTGGAGGATGACAAGTGTGGCAGGGTGTTGTGTGCTTTGGTGGAGGAGGATAAGTCTGGGGGTGATCCCCACACATCTATTATTTTCCATTTTCCCTAATTCCTTTTGATAGGAGGAGGTGATATACTTGGTTGTCCACTGGAGGGCACTCTAGGATGGATCCCTGTTGGCCAGGTGCCAGGTTGTGGTTTTTACCCCTATCAAATGCAGATCAATTTTAGAGCTTGTCTGCTGTCCAAGCACTCTGTCAGTGACTCAGAGAGCTAGCTGTAGTATTCTTCCCCTCTTTAGAAGCACGGGGAACTCTTAAATGTTTTCTGCACCTTGAGGTATTGAGGTGGTGCAACACTGAGCAAAGATGGACCTCCAGGAACAGGCAGGGTCCTACAGGGTTTAGGTAGCTCCCTATTGGGTAATCCAACTCTGACATATTAGTGATATATATGTGTATATATATATCCCTTCCCCCTGGATAATCAACCAGGAGCATCTCATGCTGGTTTATATACTCTATTCTTATGTCATATAAGGTAAGATTATCCCACACGTTCAGTTTCACTCATCACAAAAGATGAATAGCTCTTAAAACTTATTGTAACTGTACCATGTTTGCCATCAGTTTATACATAGCCTAGTGCAAAGTATAGATTGGAAGAGCCAAACTCATGGAACATAGAAAAATAGAATGTGATGGCAGATAAGAACCATTCGGCCACTCTGTCTGGGTCCAAGTCTAGCTGACAAGCAGTGCCCTCACAGACCTAGTGGCAAGATGTTAAAAATAAAATTCCCCCCAGAACCCTCTTTCCCTGGGCAGCACCCACACACGTTATATATTCCTGGACACCTCCAGGTCGTAAAATCCACTCCTGGAATACAGCATGTTAAAGTTTTACCAGGTCGCAGCTAGTCTCTGGGGCTTGTGGCTGTTGAGTCATGGTCTCACAAAATGTGATTCCTGTGGCTCTGAGCAAAGACTAAACCCCCACATTTTATACAGTTGTAATAAAAATTATTCAACCCCCATTGAAAAATCAGGTTTGTCAAAATATACAGACTTTCAGCGGTTTGCAATGAACCAATGAAACAAAAGCAATTGCAATAGTGAATAATGAATGCTTCAAGTGATTTCCCCAAACTCAACTTATAATGACTTCTCCAGTATCAAAATTATTCAACCCCTTCATGGCAAGTATCTTTAGCACTGCTTCAATGTTTTCCTATGGGGAAGTCTGGACGTGCACACAGTGCTTGCATCACAGGTCCCCGATATGCCTCAATGAGGAGCATTGGATTGGAGCATTGTGAAGGACATCTCCACCGTGACATTGCTGGAGGTAGAGAGGCAAGTACAAAGCTTTATATTCCTTTTGCAGGCACGCCTATCTAACTACAGACAGAGACAAAGTGTTAGGAATACAAATTTGTATTCCTAACTCTTCAGTGTTCATTTACATAACTTAAATTACACCTTATTTATAGAAGATATTGATAACAAAATAGTGACATATTCCATAGTCCTAAAAACATAATATCCTCTATGTTCTCGTATGTGTATTGATATGTTGACACTTTACCATGGCACAGCTTATACTACATCACCCTCACATTGCCGTCATGGACACACATGCCTATACACACTTACACACAGGTGCACAGTGACACACATTGACAAATACAGACACAGTCGCAATGTGTGACAGGGTGTATGTGTGTTTGAGTGTGTGTCTGTGCGGTCTGTTTATTTTTATATCATTTTTATTTCGTTCATCAAAATTTTGAACAATACAAAGATTTCCAGAAGCGTACAATACAGTTTAAGTCATAGTAAATTACAGACATGGTTAGTTTACAATCGGACACATTAAAAATGATAAGGTTGTGCCCTGAAACCAGGTAATAATGGTTAAGTGTCCTAGAAGATATGATTTATGTACGTCCATGTCATAGATGAACCTTTTTTTCTTTACAACGTTAAGTGTGGATGTATCGTGATGTCAACATCGATTTTACACATCGTGTGAAGGTTTGAGCAGGAATAAAAATCCTGTCCGAAACAGATACAGCAGTGGGGTGGGTGGTTTGTTTATGTGCCCAAGAGTGTGTATCTGACAGTGTGTAACCTTGTGTGTTAAAGTGTGTCTCAGCATACGTGTGTGTATGGGCAGCTGCTTGTGATTTTTGTGTGTTGTGTTTATGAAGAGGCTGCATTTCAGGGAGTATGTATGACGGAGTGTCTTCAGGGGGTGACAGACAGCGAGGGGGGACGAGTGAGACAGGGTAAAATGGTGTTAAGTGTGTAGGGGTGACTATGTATGGGGGAAGGCTGTGTTTTTGTCCAGCCTCCCCACACTGCGTATGAGATTTCTCTTTTGAACCTGGGCTCAGTGGTTGGGTGATACAAAGACAATCTGCTTTGAGGCATTACTTACCCTGTTGAATTATTGGTTTTAAAGATTTTTCCCCTTTAAACCATATGCAGCCATATACACTCTGGCAAAACTCAAGGCACTGTGTTTTATTGTAAATGTTTTCTTCCGATGGTAGTTGCTGAATTTTTCTGACTTCATAAAACGTCCATCAGGCTTTTCTGTGATTCTTTCCATATGATTTTCAGATTCTTTCTTTCAAGCTTAGCAACAATTCACCAATGCAGCAGCTTGTAACAAACAAGTCTTTATTAAATACAAAATTACTAAAACTGGAACACGCAGTGGCTCGTCGCTAGATGTTTTTCATGCCAACCGTGGCACATAATCAAACCTATAATCTCTGTAACGGAGGATTGCAGCATTTTAGACCCATCAGGTAATGCTAGTGGAGCTTGTTGCCCTAATGTTTTATTTTATGCTGGATTCTTAAGCCTTTTTTTCTCCTGGGCAGGGAGATTGGCAATAATCCATTCTCTGCGGGTACAGTGGGCAACCTCGTGGTTCGAGACAGGGAGCCAATGTATAGCTATTTTGTATGCCCTGGAACATGAAGTGTAGTAACCTGCGGAAATGCTCCAATTGGCTGGAGCTAGGGAGACAGTTACTCATGGTTCGCTCCCATTGGACACAGACCAGAAGTGCTTGGCTCTGTGTCCCAGTACCAAGCCCTCTGATACCCTCTGCTGGCCATGGACCACTCACACATGACAACCATCTCCAAATCAAACGCATGCTTTCATTGAGCAATATACATTGTGTGCTTTGGTGGGAGTTTTGCAGCCGTTTTATAGGCATCACAAGGGCTGGGGGGCATTTTCCTCTCTGCATCATCAATTTTACAGTCATGTAATGTTGTAAAGGTACTTGTAGTGCTGGGCCAGGGGCAGAGTACCATGCACACATTCATCTATGAAAGCTATATTCACCTATAGTTGGTCAAGCATACATGCCTTTTATGTTTCATATGATCACTGCGTCAATACAGAACTTCATATTTATCAATGACATTTTAAAAACATTATAAATGCCTTGACCCAGGGGTTGCGGTGATCGAACCATACCTTCACTTTACCAGACTGACTAATAAAAAGGGTGGAGAAACTCAGCTTACTACATCTAAGAGTTAACATTTTCATTCCCAGGCAACCTATTGGGCTGCAAGTAATAAAAAAGAAAAACCACAACTAAAAAGACATTTACCAGAATTAAATCATTTTATTGAGATCGTTGCCATATATTTACATATTTATTCTAAAAGATTTTTGCATATCATTTTTCCTTTGTACAGTACCCAATATGCATGTAAACAGCAGCCATTATATCAGTATATGCTACATCATTTATTTAAAGTATAGAAAAGGAACGAACAGACAGGGAAAAAAATCTGAACAATCCACCTTCACAATCCATAAACCCTCAAACAAAACCACACAGTATGTGGCATTCCACTTCATAAAACAATTTATTAAATATAAAAAGTATTTATAACAAATGAATATTTACCATATTTTACAACGTTTTGCCCTTTCCCCATCAGAGGTGCACATGAAGTGAAAGGACCTCTAAGGTAGCGTAACAATATAAGATGCCGTCACGAAAAGAGTAAAGAATAGGAAAAAAAAATAAAAAAATATCCACATTTTATTGTGAAATACAGCTCTGTAGTTTTTTTAGGATTGTTTTTTTGATAGCAGCTTCATTGGAAAAAAAAAAAGTTTTGATTTGAACAATTATTACAATTGAAATCTTTTTTTTTTAAAGGGTTCGGCTGGGAGGACATTTCCCCCCCGAGCTGAAAAAGCCTACTGGTAAACAGTATCATGAAAATCAGCGCAGTCAATCAAAAGCCAAGCAGAGATTCCCTGCACAATAACAGTAGAGATTAACAGGCCAGACATATATATCTTAAAAAATAGCTTTGGCAAAATTAGTAAAAACTTGTCTTCGGCATATCAGTGTCAGACGGGTCACACAAAACACCCAGATTATAATGCAGTTATATTCTATAACCACAGGTCAATGAAAGATATTTTATTAACAGGAAACAATGTTACTGGCGTAATCGTTTAACCCAATACATGCATTCTAGACCCGCTACATCTTTTAGTAGGAGGTCCAAACTGGACGTGTGGTTGGAAGTGCACCTTCTGTTATGGTAGTGAACGAATGACTGGACTATACTATTGGAGTGATCGTGAATGCATAACTTTTATTTGGCAAGCTTGGCCATTTTTAGCATCCTTAGTGGAAGTACACCTTCAATCCAGGTGTTTGAAGATTTAATCATTTTTTCCCACAAAGCCGCCTCCTCTGCGTTTGAATCCATCCAGTCTACAGCCGTTCCATAACTCTTTCCTAAAACAGAAATACACATTATAATAAATGTATTAATAGAGTTTTCCTGACACTCTGGATTTCAGCTTACCTTGGTCTACCGGGTCTTAGAATGACCACACTCACCCAATTTATATTGGTCTCTCTCCTTTATGTTTGTCTCTTAGCTGCTTTTTTTCTCAGTAGCCTTGTCCTTACCCACCAATCTCGCTCTCTCTCAGAGCCTCCATCTCCATCTCCAAGCCAAAGCCAACCCTTCTTTTGGTTTCCTTATGCCCATCTCTTAGCCTCCCTTATTTAGGTCTATCTCTCTACAGCCCATATAAACAGGTTTATCTGCACCTGTATCTGCTTATGTGGGACTAACCTTATGAGACTTGGTATATATCACAGCTTTCCTCATTTCCCCTCCCGTACAGTTTTCCACCCACCAGACAGATCCAATCACCACAGTGTGAAATGTGGTCCGGGAACTATACTCCCACTGCTTACCAAGTCCATACATTAATTTTGTAGGCCATGTATCTTTTTTTGATAAAGGTTCCAATGATGGTGAACTTGAATCATACCTGTTCCAAGGCCAATACGCAAGCCTCCCAAAAAGTGATTTGTTAGTTTGTTGTGGTCCCAAACTGTGAGTTCCACACAGGCCTCTGTCAGGTCTTCTCCTTTAAAACCATCATAAACCATTGTATGATTGAACACTGGATTGGGCGTTTTGTCCACAGTCCGTGTTTTCTGACGACTTTTTCTGCTTGTGTCAGGAAGTATTGTGCTAGGAGACAAAATGAAGACTAGCATAAAAATTCTATTGTTTCCACTAAAGTTTGACAAGATAATAGTTTACCTCATTAGCTATCAATTTGATTTGGGTGCAGTTTTGTAGATATTTAGCATATTAATAGCAAAGTGTTAAAGTCTAAAGCAATGAACATTTAACTCCCTCTAATATCTCCTATCACATTGCCTTCTGGAATATGCACACTGTGTACATCATCACTAAAACTACTGCTGTCCATGATGGTACATGCATAAATCTACTGGGTCTTCGAACGACCACACTCACCACATTTATATCTGTCTCTCTCCTTTATTTTTGTCTGTTAGCTGCTTTTTTTCTCAGTACATGATGGTACACACATAAGCCCATCCTTGCAAGCTCACTGTCTTGGTGTTATCTTTGATTCTGGTCTCATCTTTGCACCTTACATCCAGTCTGTTGCCAAATCCTGCAATTTTCACCTTAAAAACCTTGCCTGGCACTGCCCCTTTTCTTACACTAGATGCTGCTAAGGAGCTTGTTCATGCTCTAGTAATCTCTCGATTGACAACTGTAATTCTTTCCTAAATGGTCTCTCCAGAAACCAGACTGGGTCTCTGCAGTTCACCACCCGGCAGATTTTTCTCTCCCTTTGCTCCTCTCACACCTTGCCCCCTCTGTCAGTCATTACATTGGCTTCCTGTACCCTATTAGGAGTCAATCCAAAATACTTACACTTACCTATAAAGCTCTAAACAACTCTAATCCCCGTTACATTCTACACTAATTCGTAGGTATGCCCCTTTATGATCTCTCCACTCTGCCGGTGGCCTTCAGCTCTCTGCTGCCCATACCCTTACTGCTAACTTGTGCTTGCAAGACTTCTGGTGGGCGTCTCTTTTTTTGGCCTGCCTACCACCATCATACTCTCCTCAAATCTAAAGTCATTTAAGAAGTCCTTATGACCCATCTCTTTAGAAAAGTATATGGCCTCCCAGAGTAACTTCTATTTCACAAACCTGTCTCTTGCTATTTTTATTTAATAATTTTTTTTTTTTTTTTTTTTTTAAGGGTGACACTCCACTCTCACCATCCAATTCCGCCAGTTTCCACCTTGTTGCTATCTTCCACTCTGCCCTTCCTGTTATTTTTTTTTTTTTTTATACACTGCCTCCTCTAGACTGTGAGCTCATTTGAGCAGCGTCCTCATCAACCTATTGTTCCAGTAGCATTTTGTAATGGTCTCATTTATTCCTCCTTTATAATATTGTTGAGCACTGCGGAATAAGTTTCTGCTATATACATGCTAATAATAAAATATACAGTAAAATCTCCATATCATTTGCAGTTCTCTAAAAACACCTTACCTTTCATACAATTTGACATTAATGGCATATACAATACTTTAATGTCTGTTTAGAAAAGTACACACACGTCGACATAAAAATAAAGCTTAGCCTTTAAATCAGTGTTCTCAGTCTTTGTTGTCCCAACCGTACCACATGGGGGCAGTGCATATTTTAGAACGAGATGTTGCTGAACTGCTAGCAAAAAGTATATAGATAATAAATCTATTTAAAAATATGGTGATTCTTCTCACCTGGACCTGTCCACCTTAAAGCGGTGGTCAAGCAGTACCCTCTAATTTAGTATCTCTAAAGTCTCTTTGGTAAAGTTACATGTCTTTAAGGCAAGAAAAACATTGTTGCCGTTAGAAGACCTATATTAAAGAAGAAATCTTTACTTCCTCTAAGCCATTTCAATCTAACTAGGACTTCCCACCTCCCGTCTCTCAAACTGTGACTTTGTAGTTCGTGGAGAATGAGAGAATACTTTGCACAGTCCCATTCACAAAATAATGGAAGGGCTGTCCAATTTCTAGTACCAACAGAATACAGCTTCCAGTTGATTCAACAGTTCCACTCAGATCACAGGTCTGACCTGGTTTGGAATATTAAGGTGATATAACAGCATACCGGGGATCCGATGTAGCCTTTTTCAGATACCTGAACAGATCACGATCAGAATGTTGGTAAAAAGTAACATTAAAACAAAATTACCATTTAACGAATGAGTTTATTTTGTTTCCTCTGAGCATGGGGAGCTGATTGCAATCTTTGATCCAGATGTGAACTTCGCCAGTTTGGGAGGTCTTTACACCTGCTGTGGGGATATTTATGGGATGATAATATTAAACAGTTGAGAATTGCCCACTATTTCAATTCTCTTAGATCTAAGAGATCGTTATCATGTAAGTGAAATGTATTCCATACAAATAAAATCACAATTTGTTATACAAATAGATATAATTTATTGTGACAAATAAAATAATAATAATATTAGGCAGCATGCATGATAATAATCAGTGAATATTTAGTATAACATAAGCATGCAATACAATGGCTATACACAGTACAAAGCTACAGCATCAACTGTCAAGACAAGATTTATGGGGTACTTCACAGACAGAAAATTAAACTTCACACAGTCCAGCGAAAAGTCGTAAAACCTTGGCTAACAGTTAAATCAACTGAGTAACCCTTTCAATGCTGGCTAGATCCTCCTAGGCATATAATATCCTAGTCTCATGTAATTTTCAATTAAAATAACATTCAAACCAGCTCATTAATCCATTTCCTGGAACCATCCGATAAGAATAATCTACCAGATTCTATAAGCCGAATTTTAATTTGCCTAAAAAGATATCTTATCTTATTTAGAGCAAATCAATACACCTGGATAAAAACAGCTGTATGCCAACACGTGATAATATCACATTAATATATAATTATTCTTAATTCCACCTGCAGAATGGAATGGTTATAACTATATATTCTTTAGTTAACTAAGATTTCTAAATATTGAAACCTGACCATGATTTATCCAGTCATATATCATGCTATTAGATTTTTAATTAATTTAGATTAATTAAATAAAACCAGCATAATTACCAGTTAAGTAGATATTCTCATCAGAGGAGTAGGTAGTCCCAGAGTGAATATCTGTGCTGGATCTCTCTGCATGTCCGAATCTGAAAGCCCAAACTAAACTCTCTTCCCTTTGTCCTAACTTTTTAAAGGGAAAGATTCTCTGTACGTCATCAGTTGGTATAACCAATAGGATACTAGAGGTGTGGTCAACCTGCAGATTGCAATTTAGGTATTTGGTCCATAGAGGGCAGTCTCGTCTCACTAAACCTTCCTATCCAGGAAAGAGTTAACTTTTCCTGATGACGATTTTGACGTCATTTGGTTTATCTAAAATGACTACCATAACTTAAATTTGCTGTCAGTTCAAAGCGTTTGCCTCAGTCTTTGTGGCAACGACTTTGATCGTAATTTCTAAAATTGACAGTTCTAAACTCAGTTTCACCCCTTACTTACAATGGGACCTTGTAAAATGTAGAAAGTAACATTAATTACTTTGTCTTCTCTGTCACTAGTGTCTGTGTTTAAAATTATTTCTATTCTATTAACATTTAGACAGAGCATTCCACCCCCCTGCTTCAATGCTTATCACTTGGCTTGTTTATATAATGCATTCCTTAGCTCAGGCTAGTGGTTAGTTACAGAAAGGATAGACATTTTGTGTCTTTGTTAGCCTGAAGATCCAAAATGGAGTCCCGCTCTGTTCTGAGTGACTCTGGCAATATACACTTTTCATTTCTATCTTAGCACAAAATGTCTGCCGATATAAATATCCTGACACTGCATAAAATTGAGATGTTTTAATTTACCAATTGGATCATTTGTCATATTATGCTTCTCAAAATTTACAGGTAGAAAATCTTTAAGAAAAACAGATATAAACTTTCTTTAGGAATATTGAGGAAAGATGTATTTAAACACGAGATGGCTTGCTTACACTTGCTCTGTAATAGGTGTGATCGAATATGTATGGTTGTAAACCCATTAAAGTGGTCATGGTGCCTAGAGCCTGTATGTGCATTGTTTTATTATGAATAGGGATAAAATGTAATGCCTTTGCTGTCGGAGTTCCGGGTTTCTGTTAATTTAATGCAAATTTTCATGCACACTGTGCCGTTCATTGGCAGCAGAATCCGGCATGACATCACCCGGCATGACAGGAGCATCTAAGGTAAGAGGGCATATCGTTGCTAAATGGTTTGCTCCAATACCAGAGAACCAAACAGGGTACTCCTGGCATCATTACTACAATGGGCTGTAGTGGCTGTGATGCTTGAAGTGACCCTTTAAACACAAAGTTTTAGATCACTTTAGAGCAACTCCATTCTATTCAGTTGGAACACTGCTCTTGGTCATTGTTAGGGTAGCAAAATACCAGGGGATTTGAGCTCAAAAGAAAATGTGGTGATTACTACACAAAAGCAGGCATGTATTGGTGTGGCGCATGTGCATGGATGTGTTTGGGAATGCAGAGTTGTGTTGGTGTGTGTGAATGTAGTGAAATATGTATGATATGTTTGTGTGGATAAAGGGGGTAATGTGTGTTGCGTGGAGGAGTATAAATGTGGTTGTTTGTGATTTCCAAGTGTCCCACCTAACTCTTATGCTCTTTGTGCCCTCTACCCCTTGTGTCTCTATGTCCCACAGTTCGCCTTGTCCAGTGTGACCCATTATCTCACGGATATTAATCTATCTCCTTAAAGGCTCTTTGATCTGTGATGGAGCTCAAGGACTAGCTAGTGTATGTTAGGCTGCTGCTGCAATGTTGCTCCCCCTGCCTGGTCTAATTTAGTGCAGGCCAAGAGCTGAGCACTCTGTTTAAATAGAGACTTTGTAATATGACATCCTGTTGTGGAGTTTCTACGTACAATATTCTTCTGCCAGTGCTTGGTGAAGGGGAGGAAGCCAGAAGCGGCAGTAATTCTTCCCAACCGGCTGGCGAGAGATTTGAGGCTCTAATCCTCCCAACACTACGTAGTGACTCATAGGCTAGCTCTCTAAATACATTATCTGCAAAGTTCTGAACAGGTGAAGAGTTCAGTAATTCCCCAGTGAAATTCAATAGCACTTATTTTGCACTAGAAACCTATTAAAGTTCTACAAAAAGTTTTCACCACATTCAACACAAAGGACGTTACATTTAAATGTGGCTGGGTCACTTTACTTTACATTTAGCTGAATTCTACCATCCACAGTCATTTAAATGAGTGAAATACAAAGGTTTTGATTGTATAACTTTTTGTATACATCACACAGACCACTTTTAAAAGAGTTCATGTTCCAATGACTTCTAGAAAAAGCAAGCTTCATAAAGTAGTTACATACCAGGACTAGGCTCCGGAACATATTTCAAAGACAATCTCATCTCTCCTCTTTTTTCCAATCCAATGCCAGCTGCTGGTGTCTGAGAAGATGGGAAGAAGTACAATTCAAGACCAAACTGTGCAAATCATCAAGAACAAGTCTGCATTTTTCATTTTAGAATGATGAAAAACATTTATTAAAACCCCTGCAGATTCATGAGTAGAAAACAAATATACATAAAGTATACGCTAAACTGAACAGTAATATCAGATATAAAAGAGGTTGTGGAAATGTACAGAGGTCTAAGCTTGGTGGGATGGTGATGTAACTGGTACATCATAGTTTGAGGAAGTGGCAAGGTTGTCCACCTGGTTATGTCGCAAACTGATGTCACAACTTTCAACCATTTACATGGTAACCTGATAAGGGAGAACTTCATATGTGCTAGTTAAAGGGCCTAAAGAATTGAAAGGAGATTAGGAAAGAAGATTGTAACGGTGGAGAAGGCTCTAACATGGACAGAGAAGCTTATAAGGATTGTTGTAGTTACTGTATCAAAAGGGTGAGAAAATCGTGTGGGGCATTAAATGGAGTGAGGAAAAACAAGAGTCAAATGGTGCAACAAAGTAAAAAGACAGGGGGAGGGGAAGGGAAGGGGACTCCACAGGAAGTGGGTCTTTAATTCTTACCCAAAAACCCGACTTACATATTCATTATTAGTCTACCTAGATCACCATTGATTCTCAGTACTACAGTATTATTTAATAATATGAATAGCATAATGTGAACTTGTTCCTCACCCGTGGCTGAAGTGGATACCAGTTCATCTGCTTGTTATTCCAATCCCACTTATCCAAAGCAATCTCAACTTCACCAAGGAAACTATTGCGACCAAGTGCATCATTGTGCCAGACAGAGACGTTTAGTCTTTGAGTCTGAAGTGCAGCCTTGTCGATTTTATACTGAAAGGAAACAAGAACGTCATTGGGAGGGTTTCATGAGGACAATACAGCAAGCCAAACATAACAAATACATGGATCTCTCCGACACTCTAGCATTATATATTAAAAAAATGTATTTAGAATGCTGGAGTGTTTCTTTAGAATTGACAGTTTCTTTACAATATTGTTATCTTTACTAGTAGACACATCGCCATATATGTTTTGATACCTGTAAAGTAAACCTAATTGTTTTTGGTTAGTTTTTTTTTTTTTTTTTTTTTTTTTAAACTGTCGTCATTCATCAGAACAGGTTTCAGAGTCCTGTACTCTAATGGGGATCAAATATGTTAACATCAAGATCTTTACCAACTACTACAACCCTTAAATTCTTACAAAGGAAAAATAAACAAAACAAGAACACTCAGAAAGATACTGTCGGAGGTTGATGGAAGCTAAACTCAACTGCTGACGTGATCACAACCAGCCAAGTAAACCAATGGCTTATCCTTAATGGGGTGAATAAAAATAAACAAGTGGGGTGGCTTTAATATCTGAAATCTTACTCGAAGTATTTCATTGTACGCAGGATTTAAAGTCTTCTTCTTGACAGCGGTTTTTCTTTTGCCCATTTTGGCTTTTTCTGGCAATAAATAGCTTTTCACATACCTGACAAGAGAAGAGAGAAGGGTTACTTCACCAGGTAGATTTAGGAGTGTTTTAAAAAGGGCTCTGTTCTATACACCATACTCTGACGTCTTCAGCTTTATCTACACTAAAAAAAACATGCATGTCGACAAAGATATTTATCATGGGTCCTATACATTGGATAGTCAATATAGTCTCTTACGAATGTAGTACAGAGTTTTTCGGATTCTTTGTGGTGTACATGGAGTACTGCAATAACCCTTACTAGACATTGTTGTACCAGTGATAGGGTAAGAAGTTTGGCTCAATGTTTTCATAGATACTATTTGTTATGTCAAAAGAAGGAGAGGGGGTGGTGGGGGGAGAGACCCTCCAGATTATATTATAAGGGTCATTTAAAAAAGATTAAAGGCTTGCCCATAGAATAATTGATTGGATGATCTAAACAGGCATATACAATTGTACAGCTCTGCAGAATTTGTTGTCGCTTTATAAATGCCAGTAATAATAATATACAAGCTAGACTTACTTCATATACACATTCATGTGATTTAATATTCAAACATAAAGCAGAGACACTGCACAGGGGAAACAAGGAAGTCACGGTAATAATGATTAAAGCGTGGGCATTTGTGCCTTTGCCCCCCTTCCTTATGTTAACAATATCAGTAGTTCATTAAAAGTTACAAAACCATGATTGGAAAGATTAGGAAATCCATTTAAAGAGTATGACAAACAAGTCTTTCTAACATGAAATATATAATCCATTACTTCCCGGTTCTGTTTTATTTATGTTTTTTACTACTTTGGTTAAATGCACCATTTGTTAGTCTGTAACCAACATCGATCAGGCCATTTAGTAAAACGCTAACACGTTTCACCACAACATGGGTCTTTCTCAAAGTGTCCATGTTCTGGTGAAATGCGTTAGTTTGACAGTTATATTCTGTTTTTATCAATTTATTTTATTGCATCAAAATATGGATATTATTCCCAAGACCCCTGTTTTATTCCAAATATCTGCTGGATTCCAGGTCTATGGAATGAGCAAAACCTTAATAGCTAGTCAGTGGATTTTCACATAATTGCACTTATTTTAACACAGTGTGCACTATAGATTTATTTTTTGTTTTCTGATGTATTGATCATGGAGGAGACATGGCACTATCAAAATATCCTAGAGTGGGGAATATACCACTTCACGCTGTTTAAAAAGAGCCATTTAGAAGGCTCCATTACATGTGAGTGCAATTTCACATATTTAGCTGTCCCATACCATCACGATTTACCATACTATATAGTTTTTTTTGTTTCATACGTTGGACTGTCCACTTGGACAAAGAAATACTACAGATCTTTAAACAGGGATTGTACATCAATTCAGAGCCATCCTCCACTGTCCCATTTTTCTTATTCCATATACCATCTGAGGACACATCAAAGTGCTACTCCCACTTCTCCCTACAAGTATCTCCTATTTTACCAGACAAGAGATTCCAAATGTTGAGCTGCCACCAGTACCCTTTTAACGCAATTTTTTTTGCCTGTGTTTTCATTTAGTCTTAGATTACTATGCCAAGATTGCAAATTGTATCGCCTGCCTGGGCTTTGATTGGTCAGATTTTACTTACGGGTCAGAGCGTTGCCTCTTAACATCTCCGATCGCCAAATCCTTGCACTGTGACACAAAGACATGGAATTCTTTCAGCTGATCCACGTAGTCAATGGCAAACTGGATGTTGCCTTTTATGTCCACATTACCAAAATCTCCACTGTAGATGCTCATGACACTTCCGCTTACCTAGAAATTCATACAATTAATGAATTACTAGTAAAGAAACAATATAATTGGGGGATATTTGTGAATTATTTAAATGCATTTAAGTAGGTGATGTCCACAACATCTGGAGTTCCAAAGACCACCTACACCTGGCAAAGATGCACTAAGCCTCTTTAATGTGACAGTCATATTATGGACAATATAATCCAATGCGCACTTGACTGAGTGAATACTTTGAAACTCAATTGGTACCTGCAGTTCCTGCCAGCATGGACAGGCCAAGTCAATGTAGACACAAAGATCCCCCGCTTTCTGTTTACCTAATTTTCCAAGCCGTGTTCGGTATTAGCCAAACTTAATATAGAGTGCAGCGCAGCAATGTAAAACACCCTCTCTGTAGCCAATTACTGGCTTTAGTAAAAGTAAAAAGACCCACTGAGTTCCAATACGCATACTTAACATAGTTCAAAGATTAAGATATTCTACATGTCTAAACATCCCTGAAATATGTCAAGTTACAGAAATTTTAACAAGAAGTTTTTAGGAAATAAATAAGTAAATAAATAAAATCTATCCTCCCTGCCAACTCCCCTTTGGGGGGTCTCAAATTCAAAAATAATTTACATTTTAGGGCACAATATCTGTAATTCTCATGTTCTCAGTTTGGCTATTTTGAAATTAAATAAAAATAAAATAAATAAATTAAAAAAACAGAGGAAAAAACAAAACAATTTATCCCATCTAGTCAGAGACAGAATTACAAGGATACATGTTGTACAAGGAAGAAAACCACATGCTAGAGTTCCAATTCATACAAGTTAGATACAGTGTTACTAGGAGTACCATATACACAAGGACAGGATTAGTATAAGCAATGTGTTACAGTTTACATACAGAGGACATGGACGCCATGCCAGAGGAGCCACTAAGATTGGTTAGAGAGCTGGGACTCTTCTTGTGTTTGCCACTCTGAAAACTGTTTTCTGATGCAGAATCTGTGTCTCTGCCATCGGTCTAGAAGACATTACATACAGTCATGGAACAGCACAATGTACACAGCGCAGTGCCACAAGCAAATAATGCATTTTCAGCCACATAGGTGGATAGATTAAACAAACATACAGCAATCCTGCGTGAAGACGGCAAAGACTGTTATAAAGCTCAACATTTATAAAACTCAAATAAGTAGACTTTCTACTGATAAAAATGCTACAAAACAACATTTAATTCTACATTTGTTTTCACACATTGTACTCTTAAAATTGTGTTTAGTCATTGCATTCATTTAGCATAACTTGTAGGTTATCATTTTTTGTTAACTGAGCAGTGAATTGAACAGAAAGTGTACGATTTAAGTCTATGGGGAACATGCAGCGTCTCAATGCAGAGCATGGAGACATTGAATGGAGGTGCTGCACGATGTGCAGCTCTAGACTAGGAAACACCTCTAGGGACCATCTGGGTGACAGCCACTAGTGGTGCTTTCTCTGAAAATGTAGCATTTTCATTGCCGAGCCTGCATGGACAGGCTATAGACACCTTAACTACGACATTAAGCAGTATTGGTGCTGGCGACTATAGTGCCCTTTTAAGCGGTGTGCTGTACGTTTTTTTTTTTTTTTTTTAATCTAATATTCCTATATGCAGGAACAGAGTCCTATTTAAACAAGAGACAAATAAAAAACAAATGAACATAAAAAACAGCAGTGTTTTATACATTCTGTTAGAGAACATGCATACATGCACCAACACAAAGAAGTGCAAACATAGGTTAGCAATCATTCCCACATACCACAAACACAGAAACCCAAATAACATTCCTTTTAGAATATGTACAGGTTGACAAAATGCCCATATTTAAACAAAGAGCAATAGAACATCCACAGCTCCTGTCCAAGTTCTCTACCTCCCCAATTTCCATTGCAATACCAGGATCTTGTGCCGTGCGCTTCACTTTCTATGAGAGCAACAAGGCATCAAGATACTGCCACACAACTTGTCATGGGGTGCAAAGATAATAAACAGCCAGTCACAACTTCCCTCGTAAACATATACCATACAGATGTATTCACTAAACACCAAGATGCAGTGAATTAAAGAAATTGCAGAATTTAAGCAAAAACTTGTGACAATGGCCGATTTATAGAACATTTCCAAATCTGATAAACAGTAGACATGTGCAATTTGTTTCGGTCCGAATATGAATTCGGACGAATTTCGGGCAATTCGGACATTCGGGTCCTTCTGAATGTCCGAATTGCCTAAGTGCCGATTTCCCGAAGTTCCGAAATGACCGAATTTCCAAAGTGTCGAAGTGCCTAAGTGCCTAAGTACCAATATACTTACCCACTGAAAGAAGAAGAATGTTACGTTGTATACAATTTTAAATAAAAAGTATACAAACATAGCCAGGATTCAGCTGTAAGCATTTGCAACACTTACATTCAAATAAAATGTAAGTTACTTGGCCAGTCAGTGTAATGACAGGAATGAATAAGTAGATAACTCCCTAATTCCCACGGTATTAGGAAGCTATCTACTAAAAGGCTGAAAGACCTAAATTGGTCTTTCAGCCAAATTTAGTAAATTATGCCCCTACTCGCTTTTCAACTAAAAGGGGGACCAATTGCCCCCCCCCCCGGCCCCCACCCCTGAGTGGCGGGTGGGGGCCCTAATGTAAAATAATGGGGGGTACCTTTAACTAAGTACCTGTAAAAAAAAAAAAAAAAAGGTACTATTCGATGTTTTCTTTCTTCTAAAATCTTTTTTCAGCCCCAAAAAAGGCCAAATAAAAAAACCATAATAACCGACGCAATTAAAAAAAACTAAACAAAAAATAACTGCAAAAAAAAAAAAAATCCATCTTCACCCATGGAGGGCTCCGCGCAGACTGAGCTCTGCAGGGCGGGGCAAGGCTTGTAAAGCCTTGCCCCGCCCTGCAATTAGGCTCAGGGCACTCTGATTGGTGGGTTTAAGCCAACCAATCACAGTGCTCTGACAGGTAAATGAAGAGACTGACAGGTAAGTTGGTGGTAATTGGTGGATTAAGTAACCAGAGTTATGAGTCAAATTACACAGCATGGGGAAAATCCAAAGAACTTTCCCACGCTGTGTAAAATGACACAGAGCACTCTGATTGGTGGATTTCAAACCAACCAATCAGAGTGCTGTGACCGGTAAATCTAGAGACTTACCTGTCAGTCGCTTCATTTACCTGTCAGAACTGTAACGAGAATATACCCCTACACGCAGGATCCAGCTAAACAGAAGGCAGAACAGAGGAGAGATACGTCTACCGGACCTTAGAATGGCCGGACTCGACGTATATAGGAGAAGTACAGAGTCAGGAACAATCCGAGGTCAATGGCACAAAGAGACAGCGTAAACGAGGACAAGCCGAGGTCTGGTACACAGGAAACAGCAAGCCGGCAAACAGAACAGACAAGGAAAAAGCGAAAACGAAGTCAGAATACAAAGCCAAGGTCAAGTACGGAGGAACACAACTGAACACAACAAGCGCTAAAGGGAACTGTAGCAGAAACCAAGATAGGGCAAGGAACTAAGGGAAAAGGGTGAGTGTAAATAGGTTCAAAACTAATGTGATTGGCTCCTGTCACTTCCACACCCCCAAAAGGTAAGTGTATGGGGTGTGTGGGATGACAGGGGCCAATGGGAGCCTTTTGGCAATTTAGGCTCCCACTGTCTCTTTAAGAGCGCGCCCGAGACTCACGGCGCGCTCTTAGATTCAGGCAGGACATGTGACCGCATCTCGCGGTCACTGCCCACCTTCCTGTCTGAAGCGTCGGATGAGCCGCGCGCGGCTCGTGCAGCCGCAGGAACGCGCGCGGCTTGAAGAGAGGACCGCGGCCGGCCCCTGGGAAAGGTGAGTAACGCTACAAGAACACTCTGATTGGATGGCTTAAACCCACCAGAGTGCTCTGAGCCTAATTGCAGGGCGGGGCAAGGCTTCATAAGCTCAGTCTGTGCGGAGCCCTCCATGGGTGAAGAAGGATTATTTTTTTGCGCTCTTTTTTTTTTTTAATTGCGTTGGTTATTATGTTTTTTTTATTTTACCTTTCTTGGGGCTGAAAAAAAGATTTTAGAAGAAAGAAAACATCGAATGGTAAGTTTTATTTTTTTACAGGTACTTGGTTAAAGGCCTCCTCATTATTTTTAGGGTGAGGGGGTAGGTAGGGGGATAATTTTTTTTGGGTGGGGGTCGGGGGTGACTAGGAGTTTGGAGACCCCTAGTCACCTGGGGGTGGACAATAGGTCCCTCCCCATCATTTTACTTTAGGGCCCCCACCCGCCGCTCAGGGGTGGGCGCCAGCGGGGAGGACATTAGTTCCCCCCCTTATTAGTATTTAGGGCCCCCACCCACCGCTCAGGGGTGGGGGCCGGGGGGGGGGGGAGGACAATAGGTTCCCCACCCCCCCATCATTTTACTTTAGGGCCCCCACACGCCACTCAGGAGTGGGGGCCGGGGGGGGGGGGGAATAGGTCCTCCTTTAGTTAAAGCGGTGGGGGTTCGGGAGGGGGACCCTATTTTTTTTTTTTTTTTTTTAAACACTGTTTACTAGACATGCCCCTACTCACGGTATAGCGAGTAGGGGCAAAATTTACTAATACAAAGTCATTTTTACTTAGTATTAGTAAATTTGTCTGAAAGACCAATTTAGGTCTTTCAGCCTTTTGGTAGATAACACCCTAATACCGTGGGAATTAAGGAGTTATCTACTAAGTGGCTGCAAAATAAGTACCGAAGTCCCGAAATGCCGAAGTTGCTGAATTTCCGAAGTGTTAAAGTGCTGAATTGCGAAAATCCCGAACCGAACCGAAAATTTTCCCCATGCACATGCCTAATAAACAGTGATTCGTTTTGAATTGAAAGCAGATTTTTAGAATTTAGGTTAATCTAGCAGATTTGGACATGTTCTCTATTGACTTGTATTCACAAGTTGGCTATTACGACCAAACTGGTTTCAGTGCTATCAAAAAGTGCTTAGAGGGAACACCAATGGTATGGCTCTCTCTTTGACTGTATTCACAGATTGGCTATTTTAACTCACAGTTTACAACAATATAAAAATATAATTTGGTACACTTTGCCCATGTACTTTATTTTTTAAAAGACATACCTCCTCGTGAAGAAATGCTGGCACAGACTTGCTCATTTGTTTGAGTTTCTCTGGATTTGAAAACTGGCTTTCTTGAACTTCGATATCTGTAGGAACTAAACATAACCAGTGCTCTTTAGATCAGTCTTTAACTCACATTAGTTTATATGCACTATTACATATACTGGTTTATGCAGAATTAGAAATCCCTCCCATACTTCATTTAAAGGGTTAAAGTATTAACTTAAATATAATTAAATACTATCAAATTAATCATAGTCTGCCAGTTCTTCCATCTTCCACACTTTAGTGTGTCTTTAAACTTCTGGACTAATTGTGGCTTGTGCCATCATCAGCTGGTCTCTAGGGATACTTTTGCAAAATGGAGTTCCTTATTCATTAAAACTCAACCAAACTGTATTGAAAACCCACGATTAATACAAAATATATCCAATATCTGTTTCAAATAAGTGCTACATGAGTATTGTAATATTAAAGCTGATCTGTTCTTTTCAGTATTTCGTAATTATATGTTCTTTATAAAATACTGATTAAGGCTACGTTAGGATTGTAATAAAATGCCAACGTTATCCAAAGAGACCACAAGACAAAGTATGGACTATTTTGTCTTATAGACAAGCCTGAGGTTGACATAAAGACAGAGAGTTCCGCAGTCAACTTTTGTCCAATCTCAGCATTTGTCCTAAGTAATTGTTGTGGGATTCAGACATTGATCTATGAAAGCTCCGACAGTTTCACAAATAAAGCACGAGCCAGAGAGGACCGGCAGGATGAAGATGGTGACACCTTTAGCCCCATAAGGACACATGACATGTCAGGATTCCCTTTTATTCCAGAAGTTTGGTCCTTAAGGGGTTAAATAAGCGGGAAGGGAAAAAGGAAAAACAAAACTAAAAAACAAACAAAAAAACACCACTGGACACCCAAGCTGTCACGGATATGGAAAGACCCCCGAAAACGAAAGATCTGCTTTTAATATATGGTCTTTAAATAAACCAACAATATACAATAGAAATAGGCATCACAGTGCAGCAATTTCAAACCGTGAGAAGTTAAAAATCCCTAAAAATGGTACACACATGAAAACAGAACTGATATGTTGATAGGTTAGCTCTAACTTAATTCCTCTAGCCCCATTCCCTCAATGATCGTATTATTCAGCAACTAGGGCATTGTTAGAATCCACTCTGCTGGAGCTAGTTTGTGTCAACTAGAGCAGTACTTTGCCTTATGAAGATCTTTGACATTCATACAGATTACAGTATGGCCTATTGCTCTCTTTTTTTTATCTTGAAAGTAAATTTTACCAAAGACATACTTGCTGAATTATACTACCATTCAGGGGAGGAGACACTGGAACAAGCCCAGAGGCATTTATGCAACATTTATTAGCTCCGTTTCATGTGAGTGTCCTATTTTTAGGGACTGAAATCTTTTAGAGTTTTGAAATTGCTGCATTATATTTCCTTTTTTTTTTTTAGCCTGTAATGTTCATTATTTAAAGACAATATACAATAATAAATGTGCAACACGAGTATAGTAATAATAAAACAAATACTGGGTAGAATAACCAAAAAGACAAAAAAAATGTATAAAAAGGTTACTTGCGCTCTATTCCAAATCTGTATGGAATGTGGTAGCAGCATTCAACAAATCGGAGAAATATACATTTGTACACATATACATACAAACGCGCGCACACACACACACACACACTAATAGCACCGATACACAATTGCATGTTTTTGTTTGTACTGGGAGGCAGAATAGAGCAGCAAAATCCATGCATTGCATAACCAAATACACTGGTGCATAAAAGAGTTCACTCATTCCTAAAAACATTCATCACGTCCATGCTGTGTCGAGCTGGTCTGTGACTGAACAAAGTTGTCACAGGCAATAAATAATCCACTCCGTAGAAAGATGTAAGATTGCAGTTTCCATAGAGCGATTAAAGAAACCTGTCTTGCAGGTCCTTTGCTCTCATTCCAGGTAAATAAGCTGGATCATCACGTAATCTGCAGTTTTATAGATTCCGAGAGACACATGCATCTCGATCCAGCTAAACCAGAGCTACATTGTGTATAAACCTGCTCGCTACTGCTAAACCAGTGTGGCTTCAATTGTACTTAAACAAAGGCTTCAAACTTAATGCCCAAAGGTCAACTAAATCAGTATTTACAGAAGCACGAAATAGAGTCATGGCACGCCATTGCATAGTCTTTTCTCACCTAGTTTATGACAATTGGGCTTTAGCTGTTTCACTGGATCTTTAATAAAATTAAAAATAAAAAAAAATTGAATTTTTTTTAAACAAAATTTACAATTGTATGCCTATGCTCTCCCAGCTCAGAAAGCCCTGCCTCTCTGCTACCTCCATGATATCGAGGACGTTTCCTTTCTCCGTATAAGCTTCATCCAGGTCTGGACAGCAACGATGGGCTGCATGTACTGGGTGAAAACTGTCACCACTGCGCACACCGGCAGCCCACCACAGCTAGACATCTATATTAACTAGGAGACAGCAGGAGGGATGCTGAACTTCTCCAGGAATTCTCAGTATTTCATAACATTCCTCAAAAACTACTTGCAAGAATCCAGAAGGAAAAACCACTTCTCGCACCACAATTATTATTAAGCTATATAGCAGTTTATAATAAAAGTGCCCAGAGTATCTCTCCAAATCATCCTGCCCTTTCATTCTCTCCTTTATTCTGGTTTAGTTGCTCACTCCGTACTGTTTGCAGGCAATTACAGACCACAATGTCTTAACTGCTCCTCCTCTAAAGAAAAAAGGATGCTCAGTGTGAACAGATACCATACGCAAAGGAAGCCTTCTCTTCCTGATCAAAATAAACATGGGTGAAAATAAACCTAGCTGGATGAAGCCAATCGTTTTTCTTTTTAAACAGACCCCGTTCAGAATTAATGTCCTGTTTACACTTTGCCTTTGTTGTTCCTTTAAGGCCAAAGATTCTCAAACAAAAACCGTAACCATTTGAACAAAAACTAAATTTTCTTTATCTTATTAATCTTATATTTTCTATTTATATTTCACCGACAAGTTATCCCAAACTACATATTTTATTTTTCATGTATAACTATTCTCCTATTTTTTCTAAGTGATTTTCAAAGTGATCATTCAGGATCTCTCAATTTATTTATTTATTTATAATTTTATTAAAGGTTTAGAAAATATATATATATATATATATATTTACCTAATGGAGCTTCAAGTTCCAAATTTTCTTTTAGTTCGGGCATCTCTTCTTCATCTGTGCAGGTAAGAGAGTGCAAAGAGTTAATCATGCAAGAGAAACCACATTTTATTTAGATATTTACCTTACCTTAACTTACCTTAAATGCTAGAAACAAGAGGAGGTATAAAACAGTAATGAGTGGATAGGGAATTGCAGGCAGTGATCCGCGGCAGGCACATATTTAACATGCAAATGACATGTTGGAAATCACAGCCAATATTTCCACACAAAGCATAATCTAGCTTCTGTGAAGTTAAATATAAACGGTATAATCCAAATTGACTATAATTCTATTTATTGGCTCACTAAACCCTGCCCCAATCTCTGACACAGGACTAGACTAATAGTCTAGTTTGTATCTTATACTTATTATATGTGAACCTTCCAAATGGCATCCCCTGCGTACATATAGGTGCTCCAATGCGCATGTTTGGAAAATAGAGAGTCTGGCTTTAAATGCTGCAATGGGACAGTTTAAACTGCATATAATGGTCGGGTAAAGGGTAATTGGCCAATTTATTAGTTTCCAGCTATGTCAATGGGGTTACTTCTGACTCCTCCTTCTGATTCATAAACACTGTATTAATTTGTCCACTTTATCTGGTAAGAACCCATCATATTAAAAATTCTAATTGCATTTAACAATATATGTGAGTTATTTGGATAGATGGATAATCTGTAACCATTCATCTTAAAACCTGTAGATTATTAGGTTTGTGGCACTAATTCGGTATTTACTGTGCTAGTGAAATCAGCAGCAAACGTATGGATGTTGCATTTACCTGAAACTTGGGTCCCAGACCCCCAATGCCAAACATGCAGTCACTATTAGTTTATATTTACACGGATAGCACAGATCTCTTAGAAATTAGTTCTTAAGTTAAGATCGCAGCTAACTGTATGCATGCTTGCAATTTGATGACAACAATGCATGGATTCAAATAAATAGATTACCCATAAAGAAACATCGTGTCCTATTCAGAAAGCAGGGAGATACTTAAGGATACATACACCGCAAGACAAAAACGGAACTTCAGAATGACCAGACCAAGGAAGCAATCTATCTGCCAACATACAGTGTCAGAGCACTTCTCAATGACGATTCGAGCCAAGCAACGTCACTTTACCATAAAATGCCAGTCCTGATCACGTTCAATCTGCATAGCATTTATTCCCTTTTTTCAATAATCATGTCTCAGCAGATACTTTCGAACAGTAACAAGGAGAAATAAAATAGTTTATCTAAGATTTTTTTCGCCCTTTATATCAAAATTAGACACTTACCTATATCAAGAGAGTCAAAACAATTAGAAGAAAAAGTATTGTAAATTATCTAGTGTGAAAATAAAAAACTTATGCAGCATTGTAGGAGAGAGACTGAAAAGTTCTAAAAAATTTTTTTAAAAAAAAGTTATTTCATTGTGTAACTGAAAATATACTAGAAAGTTGTAGATATAGTTTTCATAGCCACTTAAACATTAAAAGGGATATAGTACTATGAAAATTCACATCCAAAAAAATCTGCATCTGAGCAGGTAGCACTCCGGCTGGTAATGAGATTCAAATGATCAAAGGGCTCTGTAATGTACAACGAGGAAATGTCACAAAATACCATACGGATATGATCATTGTAAAACCAGAAACCTTACCAGGTAATCCCCCACTGGTTTGATAATCATATACATAATGGATACAATGTGATACATCCCCTTCAAACTTGTAGTCATGCATTTTATTTAAATATGCATTTTCTCAATCACTATACATCACATTCATTGGAAAACTCCCTTTAGAATGATGAACACACATGCATGGACTCAAAGAGATACCTGTAGTCTGTGTTGGAGAAAAATACAGACAGGTGCATTCTGAGAAAGAGATACAAACATGAGAGCATATGAAATGTCAAATCGGATATTAAAACAAAATCTAATTTAACTGATGATCTGCAGTGCATGGAAACACTCACTTTGGGAGCTTTATTTTTTTCATTATTATAAAAAAAAAAAATGGTTAAAGAAAAGCCATCTATAGCTTTTGTATACAAATAGACCGTTTGAACTACATTTATAGGTGTTGACCGTTTACAATTATTTGAGGAGGTAATGAAAGATGCAACAAAAAAAAAAATTTAGTGGGGAAGGGAAAAAAAACCAACACATTTTTAAGTTCTAAGCAACCAATCAGAAAAGTGATATATTATTATCACGGACCAGAAAATGCAAAGATGAAAAAAAAATGATTAATGATAACCTCCTGCATTTAATAAGACACACCATTTGTCTAAAATGTGTTTAATAAAACCAAACTAAAAATAAACAAATGTTCGATGCAATCTGTTCCTATTTCATAACGGGACTCTGCTTGTCAAGACAGTTAATACTAGTGACCTTTAAATGATTCACCGATCTGATATTGTTAATAATTAGTTAGGTCAACGATGTTTTCAATAATGATTGAGAAAATGACAAAAATCCAGAAGAAAAACAAAAAGTAAAAAAAACAAAAACATCACAGAAGTTTTAGATGTATTTCAACCTCTCATGCAAACCCATTTAATACATAGATGTGACCAGAGGGTTGGGTTTCATAATATATTGGAAACGGATCATATTTAAACATGATCTGATGGAAAATAAATCCAGAATTTCTGGCAACATTATGCATTAAATCCCAGGAATCGAGGAGTCAAAGGACACAACCCACTTTTAGTTGTAACTTAGTGGTTAGTGTGGCAGGCATATAGACATGAGATTAGAGCATGTTAGCTAGTTTAGTAGGGCCTTAAAGAGATAGCAGACATGCCACATTCTCACTTGAACTTGGTAGGGCCACATCCTGTACAGGTTTGGCAAGTGTTTTAGCTTCACTCCTTTTCAACGCGCTCAAAATTGGATTGTTTGAACCTGTTGTAAAACAAAGCATGTGAGGTCTACGTAGCAAATAAAAAATAAAAATAACTAAAAAATTATTCATAAGAAATCCTGATTTTACCATGTTTTTTTTTAAATAAATAAATAAAAAAATCTAAATTGATTGGTTGGTTCTGTATGGAGAATTGGGGAGACTTCTTTCGCCTACATTTTGTAATTTACTTGAATTGTTTTTTTTAAATCTAATTGTGCCATTTACAAAGACAACCACATATATGTATATAGAATGGCACCAAAGAACAAAAATAATAATTTTGTGGGAGAAGATCATAAATAAGGGTATTATAGAGTAATTCGGTCAATTAGGATTTCTTTTGATACAATTAAGAAAACAAGGAAATCTAATAAAAACCTACTACACATTAATTAGGAAATATTGTGAAATAAAACCTACATTTTTTTCCACCTTCTGAAGTGATATATCCGGTGAGCACAAAGTCCACACTTTTGGACATCTCTCGTCGGTATGGAGTTTCGAGGAAAAGCTCCAGAGTACTCCTCCTTAGTGAGCTGTTCGACTGATTAATGGGTGTACTACTTCTTGATGATGTAATGAGTGTGGATTCAAACTGGTCTTCAAAAACTGTAGATTTTTCTCCATTTTGAGAAAGATTTCTGCCCAGTCTTCTGTCTGAAGACCTACTCTCCAATGTTTTATCACCAACAGGTGGAGTTTCAGAGACTGCATATTCCAACGAGACACTTGGTCTCAGCTCGGCTTCAAACCCATTTGGTTCAAAAAGTGCAGTGTTTCCTATACATTTAGCCTCCTCATCATTCCTTGCTTCTTTCTGAAGTTTTTCTAAGCTTTTCACAAATGATTCCCTGGTTGGTGCAGTCGTTTTTTCAATGTGTTCATCTACTTCCTTATCCTTGACATCAGTAAATCTTTCATCATCGCTCTTCTCTTCAACTAGATTTGTGTCGTAAGAGCCTACATTTTCTTCTGCATCTTTGATGTTAGGACTTTTTAAGTCAGCAGACAAAGAAATCCCTTCCTTACAGATATTTTGAGCATCTTGTTGAGTGTTCTCATGTATGTGTTTGTTTATGCTTTCAGTGGCTTGCAGACACTTAGAGGGATCCATTGTCTCATTGTATAATTTTAGCAATCCTGATTCAAAGTAATTAAACTGAGTTCTAGGTAAAATGACCGGCTTTTCAATTTTTTCCACAATTTCTTTTCTACTCTGCCTTTGTGGCATGTTATTGCTTTCTTCTATATTCCTATTGCAATTTACCAAATCTGGGATTGATGCAGAAACCTCACTTGCTTGAGACACTTTGTTACTTACATCAGATTTGCTTACTGGGTCATGAACAATTTCAGTTAACGAGGTTTTTAAAACGATTGGGGGCAGGTTAGTGCTTGAACGGAATACAGAATCATTTTGACCGCTTTTAATTTCAATTAGTCTTGTCCTCTGAGGAATATAAGCTTGGGAAACTTCCATGGAGTTTTTAACTGTAAGATTGGCAGACCTTTCAAGATCTTCCAATTGACTTAATGACTCATCATTTTCACTGCACTGTTTTGTGGACACACTCAGAACTACAGATTGGAATTTTGATTTTGTATCCTCGTCTGGAAGAAATGAATTCTGGCCATTCACATTATTTATTGGGGATATATGCGCTGAAACATTCATAGAGTCATCTCCAGATTTAATTTTGTCATAAATTGTAAGGTCCTCTGGTTTCTCATCAACACTAGGTGCCACATCCAATGACTCCTCATACATTTTTTGAAGTCCTGCATGAAAGTCACTAAAATTGTCCCTGTGTGAAACCGTTTGTTCAATTTTTTCATCTAAAATTATTTCACCTGCATTGTCAGAGTTATTTTCTGTACTAGGAACCTCTCTCTTATTGTTTTCTTTAAAATTAGTACTTTCAGAGGACTCCAGGTCTCTAGATTCTTTAGCCAATTTAGAAAGACCCACATTAAATGCATCTACACTTCTAAGATGATGTGATTTCTCAACTACCTCATCAACTTCTTGAGAAAGCAGTTTCTCCCCATTTTGTACTTCTTTTAAATTACTCTGACTTGTGCACTTTTGGGTTTCATTATCCAAAGTTTTCTGTTCTTGTGAAATCTTTCTAGAAGCAGGTAAACAATATTCTGTAGACAGTTTTACCAAATCATTATCAAATGGATAGGATTTGGATTCTTTTTCAACTATTTCTTTTGCTTCTAGGTGCACTCCATCATTACCCTTACCTTCACTCAGCTGTATTTTGCCGTCAACATTCCTATTTTCAAGAGGTTGGTTTTCAGAAATACTGGTGGACTCCTCTGATAATTCTCTTCTCAATTTATTTAAATTTATGCTAAATTCACTCAACTCAGACTTTTTTGGAACATTAGATTTTATGATGACTTCAGATACAAGTTTAACAGAAGGGGTTTGTTCTGGTAATTTTGGCAAAGCTTTTTCCTGGTTTTGGCAAACTTTTGGTTCAGATTCATTAATTTGTGCCTTTTTTGATGAAACCTCTATTACTATTGGCCGATTTGGAGAAATATATGAGTTTGTCATATCGTTTAAGGACGCTGAATTGCTCTGGTTAGGTATATCATTTGTGTTCAGAGAACCTGCAGATAAATTTGTGCTACACCCTTCATTTAATAACTCATTGCTGGCTAGAACTGTATCTTCCTCAGTTAGTTCCCCTGATCTAGTTCTAAATTCAGAATACTGATTGTATAGAGTCTGTAAACGTAAACTGAAAGAACTCTGCCGAGGTTTGATAATTACAGGATTTTCGATGACTTCCTGAATTTCTTTAGCACCAGTTAACGCACTTTGATCTTTCAAATTGGGTTTATCAAAAACGCTATCGGCAGTAAGATTTTGAGATTGTAAAACTGTGGACCCAAACTCTGCAACTATTTTTGGTTTGCCAATGTTAAATTCCTGTTCAACATTCTTGTCTGAAAAATAGCCGTTTTCCTCTTGAGGAACAGTCATGGGAGAAAATGTATCAATTTTGCGATCTGAAGAAAGAGGACTCTCTTCGGACAACGGATTCTCTAGCTTTGGTTCATTCTCAATCTTATCAGGTTTTTTTGAAACAATCACTTTGGATTCAAGAACATTTAACGGCTTTACCATATGTACCTGGGAAGCCGTTTGGGGAGTGGAATCATTATCTTCTATGCCCTGTAAAGTGTTCCTTCCCTTCTCTTTTGAAAAGACGAGTTTATTACTTTTAAGACTGTCAGGAGTAATAGATTGACTATTGTTCCCAACATTCCAGAAGCTTCGTACACTATGAAAGGTTGAGGGCATTTGCATATCTGATGCCTTGCTTGCTCCATCACTTACAGACATACTCCTAAGAGAAGGCTTGTGCACAGTCTCTGCAGTGTGTTCTTTTTCAAAAAAATTATGTAATGTGTGTCTCTTTCGAAACTTAATACTGGGATCTTTTGTATACCATCTGTCCTCATTTAAATCTTCACTCATTAATGACTGTGTGCTGGAAGCCTGTTTAACAGCAAACTGGCTAGTTTTAATATTTGACAGGCTTGCCCCTTGTTTATCTTTTGGATTTTGTAATTTGCTCTTTTCCCAGAAGGATTTCAACTGAGAAACACTAGGAGGATGTTCATCATCTTCCACAATAACTTTTTCAAATGTTACCAGGCTTCCATTGTCATTGGTATCAATTAAACCACCCTTCATAGTTGTTCCATCAAGCTCTAAGGTCACTGGGATCTCTGTGGGACTAACTACACTTTTATTATCATTTATGACTGGTTTTGTGGACACAGACAGAGACTTTCTATCCTCTGCCAATTCTAGATCACTTCTGTCTTGTATAGTACTGGGTGCTCTAGATTCGTTTATTATTGGGTGTTCAAGAGATTCACATTTTTCGAAAATACCAGGCTTCTGCCATGCTACTGAAACCTCTTCGTTTTGTGGATCAAGAAGTACTGGAACTTGTTCTGCAACATCAGTTACAGATTTAACTAGTGGGACATTTTCCTGGCTTTCATTGTTATCATGCTCAATTAAACTACTATTAAAATCAATGGTAACTGGGATTTCTTTTGGAATATCAATCTTGTTTTCTTTAAGGATAGCTTCTGTGACTACAGATGGAGATCCAACTTGCCCTTCCTGTTTTAGATCACTAATACTGGTCTGTATGCTAATGGGTGCCTTGACCTCATACCTCAGTGGCTTTTCAAGACATTCATGTTTTTCTAAAATACTAGGCTTTCTCCAGGCTAATAAAGGCTCTTCATTCTGCTGAAAACCTGGGACTGGTTCTGTAACATCAGTTGCATGTATGTTTACAAGCGAGACATTCTCCTGTGACAAGTTTATTGGTTGAATCGTGGTTTGTAAATCTTCATTTTTCATTTTGTAATGGTCTTTCTTCATATCTTGAATCTGTACACCGCTCTCCGTTTGGTCTGTATCATGGAGTATTTGTTGGTCTCCACTAACTACCAAAGTTTCTGCATCATCTAGATTTGAAATTTTTAGATCTCTGTTTAGAACAGATGTACCATCAAGATTGACAGGTGTCTGTAAGCCATCATTCAAGATATCTGCTTGGACAAGTGTATTAGAGTCAAACTTTTGATAATCCATTGCTTGTGATTGTTCAACTACGCTTGGTGGATCAAGATCAGATTTGACATCTTCATTTACGTTTGTGACGAGTTCTAAATGCTCAACATTCTTTCCAACTTCAACGCTAGTTAAATCTCTGCTGATGTCTAATGGTGATTCAGTCTTCTCAGATTCTCTTCCCAACACATTTACACGAGTAGCGTCATCATCAATTGTTTCATAGCTTCTATTAAACCAATCTAGTACTTTAGATATAGACTCATCCTTTGCCTTCATGACCTCAATTGTATATTTGTCAGGTCTGAAGGAGTCTGTTTCATGGGGAATGGCTACCTGTGCTGGCTTACCTTGCTTAGAGTCTACGGAGGGTTTTGACACTTCAGGGGATTCAATTTCTGGCTTCTTATCTGCAATATAGAAATGAATAACTTTCTATAGGCCAACCTTCTATTGACAAGCAAAAGCATTTTTCCTACTAAAAGAGAAGTTACAATGTAGTTAATATCAACAGCGCCACAAACTTGGTCTTATGAATGTGGGCAAAGTAGAATGGTGACAAAGTGGTCATGGGGGTTAAAAATTGGTTGTTGGAATTGATGCCACAATGTAGGCGCCTAATCTGACCTGCTGAAATCTAGCCCTGCCCAAATCCATTATTGGTTAAACCAATGATGGAAAAATTATTTTAAAGGAGATGGCCCTTTAGAGCTTGTTATTACATTAAAAAAAATATATATATTTTTTTTTCTATGTTATAGCCATCATCAGCTCCATCTTTTTGTCTCTACTTTCTTTAAATAATCTATCACCAATAACTTCTTATACATGTACATCAAAGCAAGGAACAGAAAAACACCACATTAACAGGTCATCCATTAACAGAAAGGACAGTAAATCGTCTATGTACCCTACACATCTTCTAGCATAGCCAAAATCTAGGATTCAGAACCTTAAGCTGGTCTATCAGAGTGTGACCTACACTGTTGCATAGCATGGTAAAAGTTGCTTGATAACTTGCACTCTAGAGAAATTATAGCTGGAAAAAAAAAAGTGATATGGCGCTTCATGAGGTACCATAAAACCAGAAATAAAAATTGGATGCCTCCTAAAAAAAATAAATGCAACAAAAACCAACATATAAAAAAAGTGTGTAAATTACAATAGGTATAAAAACACTATTTTTTCATCAACCATACGGTGACAAAAATGTTTAATTCTCAAGGTCCATAAATCTATTATTAATTGGATTAGAGTTTTGATGGTTGAATATCCATTTTTGTATTTCTTACAGGTTATGAATGGGGGGGTGGGGGGTGGGGGGGGTTAATAGTGGGGTACCGTCACTCAGGTTTTATAGGGCTCTAAAAGATGTGAGTGGTTCCAAGAAATAGCTTATAGTGAAACTTGTATAATATAAGCAGAGCTCTGAATACCTTTTTATTGTTTATTCTGTTGCAGCAATTTTGCAGCTCAAGAATTTAAGAGGAAAAATATAACATTTTCTGTCACTGTGTAGTTGACACACAAGATTGTGTTTTTATACTTCTTTACTCCACTTTGCACACTTCATATTTTTTTTAAATCAAGAATTGAGCCTTAACCAAAAACACTCATGGAATACACTGAATATTTGCATACAAGAGTTCAAGAAAACAAAAATAATTAGCAACTTTGCAAAAAGCATATAGTTGGCGATCTATAAAAATGCCAATAATAACACAATTTCTGAATAGCAGTCGATAGCACACATTTAAGCAGTGGTTCCCAACCCAGTTACTTAAATACACCTCTTGTCAGCAACCCCACAGAAATAGCTTTGGGAAATGCCTACATCCCCGTTGGTCTACTTTGAGGATCTGTGTTCGGAATCACTAGATTTATAGGAATATAAAAATTATTTTATATGAATCTGCGTTACGTTGGTAAATGAGTGTATAAAAGTATTTGACAGGTCTAATCCTACTGCGATTAAGCAGCTCTGCATTTGTCAAGGAGAACTAATAACTGCTGCAGAGAGATACAGAAGAAAAATGGAAACCATTTTTATATTTAACCAAATATGCAGAAAGATGATCTGAACACGTTATTCACTAACCAGAATAAGCAAAAATGAATAATCTAATGGCCGCAGAAATCAATCTGAAAACCCGCCTTTGAAGTGAATCAAACCTTTAAAAAAAATTGACCTCAACCATTAATTGAAGCAGTTAAGCAATGGAAGGGGATAAAATACTTAAGATTTTTCACCATCTAAATCCGAATGATGTACACAATTGTAGGACAACGTAAACGGGTTAACGTTTTTGTTTTGTTTTTTAAAGAAGGCCGGAAGGCTGGGGCGGTGGGAGGAGAAAGGGTAATAAAGGCTTTTTTGGATTCCTTTGCAATCACCTAATATAAATTTTGGATTGCATCAATTTTCTGCACAAAAAAAACCTCCCCCAAAAAACAAAATGGTAATGCAGAATTGAAATGAAGACTAAACTGCTCACTTAATCCATTCCCCGTGCTTGTCCTGTAATTGATAGGGTAATCTGTTTTGGAGAGAATACTTTTAGGGCGGTTTTTATTGGCAGAAGCAAGGTAAATATCCAGCAGGGTTCTCTCTTTTACTACATCTGTTGGGTCAGAACCTTTATCACCTGTTGAAGAAGCCTGCTCGTCTTTCTCAGTGGTGGGCATGAATTCAATGCTTGGGTACACCTTTTTGGAAATGAAGACTTCTTTATTAGGAAATTGGGAGACTTTAATCTCGTCTGTTGCAAAATCTTCCGGTACTTCCACACTGTCATTTTGTTCCCCATTTGGTTCATCACAATCCTCGGTCAGTTTCTCTTCTAGTTGAAGTAATCTGTTGCGAAAATCGACAGAACTTTTTTGTGTTTCAACGGCATCCTTAATAATTTCCTCCTCAACAACTGATCGGGTTTGCTCTTCAGAATTCTCTGAATCAGCTTGGCCTGTAGTAGAAGCTTCCATCTCTAGCTTCTGTAAAGCAGAAATAAATTCACCAGTGTCATTTTTTCCCACTCTTGTTTTCTCAATTACTTCGTCTGTTTCCTGTAGATTTTCTGGCACTGGAGCAAATTCATCATTTTCCATCAAATTTTCAAAACCGATTTTAAATGAGGATTCAGCTGGGGCAGCCATTTCTGGTAAAATTTCTTCTGAGGGTTGACCATTTTCATATATATTGCCAGAATCGTGTAAAGGCTCAGATGCTTTCAACTTATTCAAGGAAGAAATATAGTCCTCCTGTCCCCTTCTTGGTGGCACTTTAGCCTTCTCCATAATTTCCTCAAGTTCACTTTGAGTGCTATCAGGAAGTGGTGTTTGTGGTATACCTGGTGTAAATAAAGTAGGTCTGTCATTGACAGAATCAGAAGTAATCTGCACAATTCGATCATAGAACATCCTTTCATTTGGTTCAAATTTATTAGGAGATTTCTCTTCCATGTCATGAACTTGGGGTTCTACGTTGGTTTCAGGAAACTGGGCATCTTGTGATGCTTCATCTATAAGTTTTTGTAATGCGCTACTAAATTCCTCATCCTTTAATTTTTGCCTTTCATCAGACTTCTTCACTTCTACTGTTTTTTCATTGACCTCTTCACGATCTTCGTTAGAATACATGGGATCATCTTCATAAAGGGACGATGTTTGTGCCAACCAGGTGGCTACTTTGTTAGATGTTTGGTCTTCCTCAGAGAGATCTTCATAGTTTGGTAGTATCAGATCTTCTGCCATGTCTCCAGAGTTTTTGTTCTGGGGGGGGTCTCTCCTGGACCTCCGGAGTACTTTACTTGGTGATACATTTCTCTCTTGGGTAGGTGGGCTCCTTCCCTCAGCATTCCAGAAGTTTTTTAAGCTTTCAAACTGAGATGGATTAGACGTCACTTCCATTGAGACATCATTAATTCTGTCTTTAAGAGACATGATTTTAAAGTTGGATGACTGGAGTCTCTCAATCCCTCCTTCAGATTTAGGCTCCATGAGATTAAATGATGGTCTCCAGACTTCATCTCTTTCCAAGCGGTTTGGTCTTCTCCAGCCTGGAACAAAAGGAGGCACATCCATTGGATTAGAAGCATCGCTTTCTGGATTGTCCAATTGTGCATTGGAGAGGATATTAATATCTTCAGCGGATGACACTGGATTACTGGCAACAAAAGCTTTTTTACCACTGCCACCATAACTCTTCCCAAACTGCAGTGGAGTTCCCACTTGGCCATTGAGTCTTGGCTCCATTGGGGGTGCTTCCATATCAAACTCTGTGGGAATATTAACATTAGCTGTATTTGCATAAGAACTTAATAAAAGTACAGTAAAAATCAAGTTTAAAGGGACACTCCAGTTGCTGAAGTGCATGAATGTATCTGACAGATCTTGTATGTATATATATTATATTTATATTAAAAAAAAAAAAAAAAAAAAGTGTGCATATGTACATATCTTTCACTATCGAGAATACACAATTATGGCACCATGAATGCACACAAGCTTAGCAATTCTTCTATAAGAATATAATAGCTGATAAATCACAGCCACTAACTGGATGTTGAAGGATCAGATGTCAAAAGATTTTATGCAAAAAAAAACAAAAAACTCACTTTGTTTTTTAAAAGTTTATTTTAAGGATTGTGATGCATGAAAATGGGTGATAAAACCATTCTGGAGTGTCCCTTTAAAGAGTAAAAATAGATTATATCATCATGTAAAACACTCGAACCGTGAAGGAAAAC
Organism: Pelobates fuscus; assembly: GCF_036172605.1. Classification (NCBI taxonomy): domain Eukaryota; kingdom Metazoa; phylum Chordata; class Amphibia; order Anura; family Pelobatidae; genus Pelobates; species Pelobates fuscus. The sequence continues at coordinate 469,283,065 of NC_086317.1, forward strand.
CTAACAAGCATGCAGAGTTTTCTAACTTGCACATAATAAACAAAAATGCATCGCATCTTGGAGGTTTTCTCAAACTTTCTTTTTAACATATATGGAGTATATAGGATACAATCACATGTGAATTAAATAGCTGGTTGCGGATACAAATGGAGACGCATGTGAGAATGTAATCTATAACGTCACTTCTACAAAACGGTTCAGTCTAGCACAATTATTCTATACACGCGCGCGCACGCACGCACACAATATTCACAGACCATAGACTTGGCTTTAGCTCCTTATTATGAATCTCTTATTTGAAATTTTATACTGTGCAATATACATACAATATGTTTCTACTAAGACTGTTTCCAATAAACTTAAAAAAATATATATATTTTTTTAAAGTCTCTCCTTCCCTGCCCCCCACACCCCATTGTTTTAGGATTTAGTCAGCCATATACAATAATTAAAAATAAATAGTTTACCTGGTGTTTTTGGAGATTTCTTTACTTCAGCATAGAGGTGTTCTGGACCTACAGTTTTGAAGAGAAAAAAAAAATTACAGTCAAAAATAGTGTGTAAAAACCAACATATACAGCATTTCCAAAAAAAATTAAAAATAAAAATAAAAATAAAGTGTAATTTCTAATAAAGTTAAAAAAATATATATAATCTGCAAGGACATATTAACCAAAATAGTTTGTAAATAAACATTTATAAATATATATATATATATATATATATATATATATATATATATATATATATATATATATATATATATATATATATATTAACCCATACTGTGTGGTACATGTTGACATCTTGTAAAAATATTGGTGTAAAAGCTATTGAGTAACATTACACTAGCAGTTCGATACAGAAATCTCTCAATACTGAAAAAGTAAAAAGGAGTTTACTAATTTACAAACTACTTTGCAAAAAGTTAAAAATGATGGGTGTATGAGAAATCACAAATGTTCAAGGTCAAGTCATATTACAGAAAATCCAGAATTAAATCATTTGTCAATTGCTACATGCAAATACATAAGACACATTTTTACTTTTAATTGGAATTTCACAAATTTGATCAAAGAATGTTTCTTTTGAGGGGACTTGGGGAAATATAAATGAAATAAGATTACAACCAATTTGTATTACTGCAAAAATCAAGAGACGTGCAATCAGGTGACGCACAAAAGGAATAAAGGAAAATTAAAAAATAAAATAAAAGTGTAAAACGTTTGACTGTTCATCATAAACATTTTACAAAATCCCTTACCAGTAGAGGTAATATCTAGATCAGGAATTGACGATTCCGATAAAGTCACTTTTTTCTTTTCTTCACATGAAGACGAAGCATCTAACATATCACCGACATCAGAAACAAGTGATGCACTGGAAAGAGTTGACGTACTTACAGAAAAATCAGGAGTTTCCAGAGAATTTTTATTAGAAGAAACTTCTACTGGAGCCTCATTCAGTTCAATAGCCATGGTGTCTTTAAAAAACTCTTTATTATTAGTGACTGAAAGGTCTGATAAACTTGGATCAAGTATTCTGAATTCATCAATTTCTTGGCCAATAAAGGGCTCTGGACTCTGGGGTGGTGTTTTCTGGAGAACCTTTGGGGAGAACCTAACATGTTTTAATCTGTCCACTGATTCTGGAGATCCTTCCACTGTCACTGTACTTTCTCTTCCCACTTCAAGAATGGGAGAAACCGGCATAATAATTCTATTTGACTCATTATGCGCTAATCTTATATTTTCAGAGTCTGTAGAGCTTGAACTTGAACAACGTTTTAAGATGCCCCTTGGCCTGCCCGTACCATTGACAGAGTCCTCTCTCTTCATTTGAGAATTAGACCTGTCCAAGGCTTGATCATTTTTTAGCAAAGTTCTTGGTTTTGGGACTGGAGGCTGCCCAACAGATTTTAATGAGGCATTAGTTGTTCTCAATGAAACTTGAGAGTCTTCATCTAGTTCTGGGTACGGTAATTTCACACCAAACTTAACTTTTGGAGATAATTTGTCTGGAAAAAACATGCAAATAAGAGCAAAGATGAAATAAAGAGTATGAAGGACAAACACCAGCACACCCGAGAAAAATCAGAAAATGGAAAGCATGGATACAAATTAAAATCACAAAAACAGATTTTTTTTTTGACTGGTTTAATTTTATTAATTATTATACAAGAATGTTACAGTACACTAGACAAGATGCACGCACTTAGACAAGCACAATACAAAAAAATAAACACACAGAGTATTTGTTTAATCATTTATTTATCATGCATGGTACTTATCGAAAATATTAAATTAAAAAAAATCTTATTAAAATATATAAAATGATAGGTTTTAAAATATTAATGTTCAATTAATACATCAATACATTTTTAAAAAATAGGATGTTAAAACAAAGAAAATTGTAATGTAAAATTGTAGCTCTCGATAGATATATTTATCTATCTATCCATCTCGGTTTAAATGGATTTGAACAGTTTACATTTCCTCTTCTTTCACTATTCAAAATTTTGATCTTGTAAAGTGACTTAATTTTATTGTAGGTAAACACAGTAAACATTTATAAATTTGTGTTTTACATTTTGTAATTTTTTTTTATTTTATTTTTTTTATTATTATTTTTTTAAGTACACCAGAGACATATCTCTTGGCATAGGTTTTTGATACTGGATGGGTCAGGAAGTATGAAATTGAGACGGGGAGTGTGTGTTTTTGGGGTCTATTAGGGTGTGCCTGTGTCACCATTTGCATTACGGAAATGAATGCTCAAAATGTGCAGTGTTGCATGGAAATTAAACTTCGGGCAGGCCATGCACAAGCACCTGTGCATGGTCCTAGCTTAAATGACACTATTATGCACAGCATGAGCACATATAATGAAGTGCTCATATTACTCTTGCTGGGGACTGTTCACTGGTGTCCCCAGATGTGGGACACCAGGGAACCATCCCTGCACAGTCCTGCCCGATCTGAGATTATTTAGCGATATTCAGAGGCACTAATTAAAAAAAAAAAAATTAGAAAGGTGGCATATAATTATGCCATTTACACACTGAAATATAGTAAGCTGAAAGTAATTTCATAATTTTTTTTAAAATTTAGGAAAAGTGACTATAGCCAAGTTGGAGATTATTTTTTTTTTGTGCAATCAGCTTTAGGAATTTGGCAATTTCCTTTTAACTTCGTACCAGTTTGTAGTTTAGTGTCTAAAAATCCTATGTGATGAAAGTGGTGAGTATTACACTGTAGATGAAAATGTGATCATATCTATTCGACTTATTTTTTCATTAGCAACTGGAAAGGGCCAACCATTACTTTCATCATAGATGTGATTAAAGCTTTATGCGATTCTTGAAACACATTTGACATTAACAACGCTCTCCAAATGTGTATTGCCATTGCCTTTGTAAACCAGACCCAAAACATTAAATTGCATTTACAGAAGCATAGCAAAAAGACAGACAGAAACAGTGATAGCTCGAACTTATGGCAGAGCAGTGCAGTCATGGTGCATGAAGTTACCCTCATGCACGGCATTCAACAAAGAACCAGATACCAGAAAGAATATATCAGATTGTTGGTCTACAATCTGATAAAACTAAACAAAACAAACAAAAACCTAGAACTATACTAAAGAAGGGAATAGAAGGGAACCCAGGAGAGACAACCAGCACCTAGAAAGTGAACATGTAAGGAAGAGTGTGGTATGTTGTTGGGATCAACAAGAGATCCGAAAAAAAGATGAGACACCGCAAGAGAAACATATGTATGGAGGACCGATTCTTACTTGGAGACAAAAAACTGGGTTCAAGTAAAAGGAAGGAAAAAAACCCACAGCATTAACCTACAAAATGTAACTGGATAATGGCCTGTATCCACCGCAAAGTATTGATGCCTTGATTTAATATCTTTAGATACATTTTCCAAGAGATTAACAGGTTTGGATATTCAAATATAGCACGATGCATATTTTACCGAGTGTGGGCAGTTTTTTTTTTCTTTTCTACTTCAAATTTCATTACAATCAATTACAAAAAAAGCTTTCCTTGAGGTTTAACAATCTAAATCAGTGGTTCCCAAACCAGTCCTCAAGGCACCACTATCAGTCCAGGATTTAGGGATTACCCATTTAAGTCAAAAGGTGATTTATTTTGTTTTTTTTTTTTCTTCTAAAAAAACACCTTGGACACAACTGGGAAACCTCCAAATCCTGGTTTGGGAAGCACAGATCTAGAGTATTGCTTTGTAACCTTGACAAAAGGCAGGCTGAGCATTTTTAGTTCAGAAACACCCAATGTTCCAACATTAGCCAGTGCAGACCTAGGCTGAATTCTTCTGAGAGGTAGAATTTAAAAGGCTTTGAATTTATTCTGCCTAGGCTTATCCCTTGCTTGATTTGACAAACGCCTTAGCTGGCTGAAACGTTGTCACTGTGCTTGATGTTCCTATTAAAGTCCTCACTTTATATGACTTTCAAAGTCCCTGGACCTTTCAAACTATATAAGTTTCTCCCTTTGACTTTCCAATTTGCCATTTTACTAGCAATGGGCTAAATATTTGAGATCCCTGTTCTCACGCCTTTAATTTAAAATATGTTTCTCCTTGTTACCATTACATTCCAAGAGTGAAGCTCAAGTTTGTTATATCTATATCCGGTTATGTGGGGTTAGGATCCTGGTGCCTTCTAATACTGACAGTCTTTGGGACACCTTTCAGACATGCATGATTACAGAAGCATAACAAAATTAAACTGCAAAATGTCCAATGCAGGTACAAGGTCCCATATTAGAATTGAGTATTCTTTGTTCACATAGGAGCCAGCATCCAGGTTTAAAAGGTGTAAGGATTTTCAGAAACTGACTGTGTCTTCCTCCAATAGTTCGTTTCTTGGCTAGGAATGGATTCACCAGCTCATGGGGTCAGTGCCAGGGTTCAGGTGGCAGAATTCCTCCATTAAAAAAAAGGGGTCAAATAGATATGGTCCTTCATGCAGTTCTTACCATCTTTTCATACCTTATAGAACATTTTAAACTAGATTTATCATTATACACCATGTACACTAAGGAGATTTATGTAGTTACCGATTCTGACCAAAAACGAACTACTACTTTCTTTAAAAGTTTGTTTTGGGTTTTTTAAACGAGGCTAATAGAACTTTTCAAGACCAGATTTAGCCTCCGTAAAATTCGAGACCTTACACTGTACATTTTAGTGAGAAGGTTATAGATTTGCTGCCAAAGTAGCAAGGAAATCTGGTTCCATTTCATTCAGCCCTTAACGGAGTCGGAGGAATACACTGGCTTCTCAAAAAGGAGAAGAAACCTCCAAGATCTTTCCACGCAGAGTCTTTACAAGTTCCCGGATCAAGTGGAACTCATAACATTCTCAAAGTGTGACGAGATTCATCTGCCCCGTTTAACCATAGAATAGTGCAGACAGATAACGCTATCCATCTATTGCTGTTCAAAGACCTAATAGGACCCACAATGAACATCCAATCCAAGGGCAGCAATGAGAACTGCCTGATGGTTGAATTTGAAGAGTTTGCGAAAAGGCGAGAATCGAATTGAATGAGAATTGAATGAGAGAACTCCAGAAAAAAAAAAAAAAAGCTGATCAAGTTACCATATATTGATAAAAAGAAAAAGCATTATTAGTCGGGACGAAGTGCTCTTAAGAACATATCATAATTTAGTTCTACAATCGCACACACGAGGAGACTCAAAGAAAATGAAGCAGGTATTAACCTACTTCTACTGATAAAGTAAACTGAAGAGAATAGAAGAGAATAGAAAGCAAAAAAACAAATCTTTCCTACCACAACAGAGACTTACATGCCGGAATCAATGACTCAAACATCCTACAGATCCGATACCACTTTCCTCATTCTATTAATATTTAATTACCTGCTTATCTCTAAACATAACTCGAAACTATTAATTGGGTGCAGAAAGCTTCCCCTTTCTCTACCAATGGGAGAAGGATGTTGGCAAGAACAGAAAAGATAGATACAAAGGTGGTGGTGAAGTTGCAGTTTGCAAGCCACGTACAGAAAGGGGTAGTGGTAAATGGCAATCTCTATGAGAACAGATCTGTACATCAGTGGACCAGCTCTTCATACATGAAGCCAGACTAGTTATGTAACATATGGCCAAAGAAGGCCATAACTTTGAATGTGTCATATGGCGGTTGCAATGCAAAATAAAAAGAGTATGTTGAGGATGTGAAATTCTTTTGGTGGGGACCGAATATGGGTCACACACTTACCATTTTTTGGTAGGTCTTCTACAGGCTCAGTGCCATTTTCAAGGGTTGGAATTTGTTCATCTGCTACAGAATCTGTTACATCTTCGGCATTTTCTGAATTAAATGGATTTTTTCTTAGCTAATAATAAAAGCAAAAAATAAAATATTATGCTTTAACTATCCATAAAAGTAAACACATAACAAGGACTTCAATTTAATTCCTGTGAAATCGATCAAACGAATCAAATCCAGACCACTGAATCCTTCTTACCTGTGCTGGTAAAACCACATATTCAGTGATTCTGAACAGACTCAAAAGATCTCCATGAATTTTGGCCTCAATTTAATATTTTTGAATAAACTTTCATAAATATATATCCGTATTTCAAATATATTGAAATATTTTTTTAAATTTTAAATAAATGTAAAAGTTTACTCAAAAATAAATAATTTTAAAATCTTATCCAACAAAAAAAAAAAAAAATTATGCACCAGCCTAATAAACATAACTTCGAGCAAATAAAGCAAAAGTAAAATGACATTGTAACACTAAATTAAAACCACGATCGAAGATTAACATAAAGCTACTTTTCGAATATGTAACATCGAGATGGAGAGACAGTCACTTTTTATAAACAGATCTGTTTTATTTATCTGCCAGGATAGACAGACACATTCAGATTATGTATACACGGTCCTAAACGGTCACATTTATGACTGTACAGACCGCCTTTATATTGGCTAGGCATTTGTTCCAAAAGTAAAGGTAAAAAATAATGTAACATCACACATTGCTTACTATACCATTTCAAGTTATAGGGAAGAGAAAAATACAATATTATGACTGCATTACTGCATTAAGACACACTACCACCCCCATAATAAACTCATTTAAGTTGTTATGGCGGTGGGAGTGTCTGGGGGCCTCCTTAAGTTCTGGAGTGAACACATTTGGCAACTGTAACTCTAAAGTTGGGAGAAAGATTCTCATGAAAAGTATTTATTTAGGGTTCTATACGTCAGATTTGTTCACTTTTGCCTTACTCTGCTATTAATAGAATAATCTAGATAACGTGATCACAGAATAAAGGTATAAGATCTTGGTCCTTTTCCCCTGTTATAAAGCTGCTTTCATCCATTGTGTTTCCAGTAACAGATTATTAGACAATCGCAATAAATAATGCGTTCCCTTGAGAGGAGTAATTTTACCTTTGCTGGTGAAGCTAGACCGTTATTCAAAGTGTTCTTCTCTACGTCAGGTGTTAAGAAGCTCACTTTTCGTGCACTAGTTAAAAACACATCACAACATTTAATGAAAATGAAATACAATTTAGAAATATGCCACAAAAAAAACCATGATGACCCCCAAAATAAATAAATGAATGATTAGACTGCGCAGACTTTAAAAGAAATTGAAAGGCAATAAAACATGTGACAATATGTAGGTTACTGCACCAATCGTAGATTATGGTCTGGTTTCAGTGTTTTCTTACGTTCAGTTAAAAAACAAAAAAAAAACACAACGCTCCAAACACTTCCAACTGCATCCATCTTCACTTCCTGTAACTTTATATTGATGTTGTACTGTTTCTCGAGCTAAAGGCTCAAGGTCGAGCCTGCACCACATTATCCTAGATGTCATAGTATTAGGTCAACACAATGAGAAAACTACAAAGTCGGTGCATTTTGTACCCTTTCGCCTATTCTAACTGGATCACATAAAAGGAACAATTTCTAGTTAAGTAAATATCTGCCGTGAAGAGCTTTCACATGGCACATGTCCTTTGTGAGTTAGGTGTGTGAAGTTTATTTTGGGAGGGTAAATCTGACCTGTGTAAGCATTAATAGTGACTCAATGTCAATATTAACCAAAGAACACAATAACTCAGCCCCAAAAAGTAACATTTCTATCACGGACAAGGTTATACACTAAAGGAAGAGTTGTCAGGAATTCTACATTAACCAAGTGAATTTCAAATTTAAGGTCAACGTAGACAATGTGGAAAAATTCTCCAGGCTAGCTATGCCTCCAGATTGGCTACACTGGCTCTTGAATGAGAAATTTACTTTAAATTAACTTTGAATTTCTAGCAATTTTTATTCAAATAACCCTGTGGGGTAAACAATACATTCCAACAGAAGCATAGTGTGCTACCAATAACTCTGCTGACGTGTACTCAAGCTAAATACATTGGTGATCGGAATCCTAATAGGAGACAGCCTATTGGCTTTTTTTAGATTTCATATTTAATTAACACTTACTGTTTTAAGAAATTATAAACTTTATACAACTTGTGGCCCTTAAGACAGACATTACATTTCACATCTAGCATTCGTAATGCAACCTCAAAGTGTTCTACAATTTTTCCTATAAGTAGACAGGCCTCTTTAGCCTTTTAAGTACCGATTATGGTGTATTTTGACATCTATCTGTAGCTGAAACAGACCTATAAAAACTATTACCTTTGATTTGTTTCCACCTTAGCCTGTTTGAGCTCTTCAAGTACCTCTTCAGGACCTTCCATAACACCATATAACTCTGGAGGGATAAAAAGGTCTTTGTTGACACTATTCACCCAGCTCTTCTTTGCTCTGTTCTTATTGCTCATACCTAGTTCTGCTAAAATATAAAAAGTTGCTGTTAACATTCATTGCTTTCAAGCTGTGGCCACAAAGGCCTTAGCATGGAGAACACCCTCTGGATTCATTCGTGTTTGTATTGTGCTGGCAAAATCTTCTCATAACCTAAGACTGCACATTTTACTCAAGACTTGTTTATGATTTGGAATACCTGCCACTTCACTCTGTTTCAGATAACTGTTGAAAATCTGTCTTTGAATAGGGTATGCTACCAATATTTGTTTATTTTCAAATAAATAATTGTATGTGTGAATGTGTTAAACATAGGTCATTTGAACATTTAGCACTTTTGCCTGAAAACACTCCACCTACGCGTTACCGTTGCAAAGAACAGGCCAGTCCAGGAAAGTCTTATCTGTCTCGTAATCTAGCATTTCTGATTTTAAAGAAATGTTCATTAAGATATCTATTTGTATACAGTAAATCAAATGCTATAATTGCATCCTCTTTCATCTGTTATTCAAGATGTAACCTCACGCCCAGGCATCAACTTTATAACCTTCAACCTAATCATATCCTTATATGATCCTTATAGTCTTCCAAACTTTGATCTTATCCCACCTCTCATCCCTCACTGCGAAAAGACCAGTGCCACCAAAATGCATGAGTCACTAAGACACTTACTGCAATGAACTCGTGGGCTCCTTTACTCAAATTTTATGACATTTACCTAGACTTCCACAAAGACCTACCTACATTTTGGAAGTTCTGCTACATGTGTATGCATATACTGTCTATTTTTTAAGGACTTTGGTATATCCAACATATACCATATGAGAATGCAGGCCATCTCAATCGAAGCACTTTCAACATCTGAGGGAATCAGATACATAGCTGAACCTTACCAGGAGAGGAGGCAAATTCCATATGCCCTGTTGACACTTTCTCTACAATGTAATTGAATATGGATTAAAAATGGAGAATAAATAAGCGTATTGCTGTAACATTAAAGTCATAAATAATCTTTTCCCGTAAAAAAATCTTCCACCACCTTAGAACATGCTTCATTTCAAACAGCGAGGATCTCACCCACAACCAATTTTTAACACTGCTCCATTTATAAAAGCCTTAAAGAGTGTCTACCTTGGCAGATGCTTTAGCATACTATGTTTTTAGCTGGAAAAAATGGTTTAGAAAGCTTCACAGTTGGGAAAGAAAAACAAAAACAAACTATAAACATTTTTAAGAAGACAACTCAAAACACAAAAAGCAGTCAGTCAATCTAAATACCTATAGTTGTTGGCTTTTTTCGTTTTCGAATTGATGCTCTAACAAGATCTGCTCCATGAATTTTGTCACGGTGTCTCTTTGATTTTGCTTCATAAAACCATTGGCCAGTTTTGTATTTTAGTTCACTCTCATCCTCAACTGCATCCTGTAGATGACTACAAAAGCAAAAAAAACAAAACAAAACCGTGAATCACAACTGCAGTAAAACCTTCGGAGGAATCAGAAGTAGCTTTGAAACCACACAGGAAAGATTGTTGTTGCCATTAGTTTTGTATCTAAACATCTTCACCTCCTCTTAAACCAAATACCATAAGCACACTTTCAATAAAATAGCTATTTTAGTTTAGTAAAGTTGTACATGCTTGGAAACTAAAGACATTCTATTGCTTTTCTGAAATTCTTTACAGATTTACATACAAATGTTTCGATGTAGACAACCAACATGGCTATAGAACCATTAATAGTCTAACTCTAGAACCTCATTTTAAATCTTGCTTTGTGGTGTGGGTTCCCCCCACCCAGCAGTGCCAGTATGTCCTATGGAAGACTGCCAGTCTGGACACCCAGTGTTTAAAGCACACATACTGTAGAATGGTGTTGGAGCGGTGGCGGTAGTAGTAGCTTTCCTAAAGTCAAATTGTAAAAGATGTAAACTGGCAAGGATAAGGCCAACATACAGCCAGCATAACCAAGTCAATATGAACTGAGCCAACATGAATTAGAGGAGCAGAAACGCTGAAGCCAAGACAAAACATACAAAGAAAATGAAAACACGCAAACATTGAATTATAGACCTTGGGTGGCTGGGGGTTTGGCATCCGTTATGAAGGACTAGGGCTTCTATTGCCAACATAGTGGTGACCTCAAAACAACAGAATGGCTTCAAGTACAGCGCATTATTTTTCCCCAATGCACACTTAACGTTATCCCTAGTCTACACACACACACACACACACACACACACGACGAGACAAACTTGCCAGTCTGGTCTTGAAAGTTTAGCATGTGGTAGGTAGGTGGTCACAGCAATATTGTTTTTTGGAGTATTCACCTGCTTCTCCTAAAAGACCCACATAACTGAAACAGACCTCCTTTCACCTCCAGACAGGTATGTTATTTTGTCTCATTTATAAAGGACACTGGAGGAGACCAAACAGAACAGCTACTACATGCAAGTATAAAATATCGATAGACCGACCGGTTTCGCCGATTATTAGAGCCGATATTTGGCATATTTCTAATTGGTATCAGCCTTGTAATTTACAGATATTACCAATACTCACCTCTTCCAGTCACCGCACGCCATCTTCAGCATCCAGCCAATGAGGCATCACATCACAATCACATCACAACCTCACGTCACCCCTACCTGTGAGTGCGAGTCCCCGCATGCGGAGCTCAGCTCAAGGCAGGAAGGTGTAATGTACTGTAATGTACTAGGCTGGCTTACAGAGTGATAGGCGTCTGAATGCTGACAGCAATCACACTCCTATCAGTAACAATACTCAGTGATCCCAGCATGTATTGGCTAGCTGAGAGTTATTGGAGTGTGATTGCTGACAACAATTACACTCCAATCAGTAACACCACTGTACATGCTGATCCCAGCGTGTGCCGGCTGCCTAAGAGTGATAGGAGTCTGATTGCTGTGAGTATGTTCAGTTAATGTCAGATTTGTGTAGAGATTGTATTGCTTTTTAAAAATTTATGAAATAGAATTAGCGGCATTGGTTTATCGAAAATTGTCCTGAAATGTGACCGATAATCTGTATTGTATTGGAATAATGATATTGGTCATCACAACATACGTCACACCAGAGTGAAGGGTAACTACGCCACTTTCCCTATCACCTGCGAGTTTAGAATGGTGGGAAACGCATAATATCACGCCATTAATAAAAATCTATTTTTAACTCTGCCATTTCTGTTTAAATAATAAAAGGTAGAAAAAAAAAAAAAGAGCTAAAGGTGGTCTTCTAATAAAACATTTAATTGAATGGCCATGGGGAGGGGGGGGGGGGGTGAAGGTGGGGAGAGGGTGGTAGGGATTTAAAAAACAATAATAAATAAAAAGATTTTTAAGCTACTGAGTTGTGTGTTGCTAGAGTCTGCAATCATATGAAGGAAAAAACAAAACAAATTGTAATAAAGTATATATTTCAATTACAAACAAAAACAAACACTTCCTATATTGAAAGCTGTAGATAAAAGGTAAATACACAACGAGTACTATATAGCCGACAGAGCAGACTGTATTACAGTAAAAGAAATGGATACATACCATTCTGTACGGACGACGTTACAGCCTTAATATCCAGCGTACGCAGCTCAGAGAACCTACGGCACGGGTTTAAAGTTAAAAGAACTGTATCACGATGTTGACCTGCGGCTTTGAACATGCTGAAAGGTAGAAACCCGAGGCAAATGCCATGGATAAGTAGATTTCAGCGGATCAGCTCCAGCAATCTGTATGTCAAGTGACTTCTTAGCTCACATGATAAAGTAATGAAGAAGAATGCACAGGGAGGTTTAAGGAGCTGTGAGAATTAAATGATTAAGAGATATAGATCTTTTTTTAAATGTTGAAGTGCTAGGCAACGGAGGTTAGTAAAAGCCTGCGCTGCACATGTATTCCAAGAGGAGATAAAATATGCAGTCAGCTGCTGGGAATCTGCTGCATACATAGCAAAATGTTTAGGAGGAAGATTTCAGCTATGTAGATTTACATTTCAAAAAAGGATTTTTTACAGTAATGGAATGCGACGAAGCCCTTCCATGGGGCGCACAGAGTGGTTTATTCCACACATTGTCTCACAATGCAATGTTGGCTGAAAAACAGATGCAGCCGATCTACAGATCCTCTCAGAAACAGCTGGAGATTCTTCGGGCAAACGTGACCGAAAATGTACCATGAAGGCTAGCAAAGCATCATGGGAACCAGTTCTACGACAGCTGGAGGGATAATGTTCTGTCCCAGATTATGGCTACAGGGACAGGGTGGGTAAACGTTGGCATTCCAGACTACTGTCCTATAACGCTCAGCCAGCAGCAGTATAGACTTTAAAGTCCCATTCACCTGAGTGACAAAGCAATGTATGTTTCTGTTTTCTAAGGATTTAGAGAACTCGTTGCCCTTGTTATACATGAATCACAAAGCATAGGCGTTACTGCAGAGGGGGGGGGGGTGAATTGCCCCTCTAAATTGTGCCTTGTCCCCCCCCCTCTCCCTCCCCCCCCCCCCCCCCATGTGCCTCCCCCCCCCCTCCATGTGCCTCACCCACAACAGATTTTCATTGCAATTGGAGAGATCAGATATCTCCATCACTGGTGTTCTATCATATTCTGTTACCCCAGCACTCTGATTCTCCAGAGCTATGCCTTCTGTGACATAGGCTGCCAGTGCCTGGCCCGCTCCCTCTCTCCTCCCATCATTCTTCTGTTAAATTCTGCTGTTATCACTGCTAAGCCCTCCTCCATTACGCCCAGGGCCAACAGCAAAATTCCACAGAGGAATGAATGGTGGGAAAGCCCCTATTACCCCATGCACCCACTACAGCCCCTATCCCCCACCGTTGCACTACAGTCCCTATTCCCTGAAATGTGTTTACATTGCTGCCTAGTAACACCTTTAGCGACAGTCACTCAGACGGCCACTAGAGGGGATTCCTATAAGAGTGCAGCACCAATATTCAACGTGCCTACTCTCTGCAGGGAGGTACTGAACGTTCCCCATAGAAATGCATTGATTAAATGTATCTCTATAAAGAGATGCTGATCAGGGCAGCATTTTGCCATGCATGCGCAATAACCTCCCCAATGCTTTCCTATTGGCAAGCATTGGATTGGCTGAGATAATCAAAACTGAGGCAGGGCCAACCGCGGCATAAAAAAATAAATAAAAAAATAAACATTTTTCCTAAGCGATCTAAGTGGGGCTGGGGACCTGAATAAACAGGAATACAGACATCCCAAGTCTCCTGGTAGTTCCGGGAGACTCCTTCATTTTGCATCCCTGACACCTGCAGAATATGTATAATAATATCACGGAAATCATACACAATCGGACATACAATGTATATCGGGTTGTGTGTGTTGGTTTTCCAGGATATTTTACATGATTTGTGCCCCCCTATCTCACCAAGCAGATCCGGTGTAGTGCTGGCACCACAGAATCAGCCGGCAGAGTGGAAGTGATGACAGCCTGTCACTTCCTCACTGCTTCACAGAGAGCCGCACGGGAGGACTGGAGGGAGGAGGCAGCATGGGGCAGAGGAGAGGCTGGAGTGAGCTTCTACTGCATGCCCACTCCCATCAGCCTCAGCCAGAGCTCCAGGACACAAAGGTAATGTAACATGACGGTGGTGAAAATATATAAAGTACGTGTGTCATTGTGTGTATCTGCCAGTGTGTGTGTGTGTGTGTATGTGTGTATCAGAGTGTGTGTGTGGGTTGGGGGGGGGAGGTGTGTGCGCATGCGCGGAGGGTAAAGGGAGGGGGGAGGGAGTGGCGCTGTAGATGGTAAATAACCACCTCCCTGAAATGCATTTTTCCATGTTGGGATGTCTGGGAATATGTAAATTTAAGAAATCAATACCCAAGAGTTGCTCTGCTTCAACCAGAAGGGACATGTGCAGGAGCAAATTCAAATAGACACACATTGCTTCCCCAATCACATGACAGGAGGCAGCGGCATGCATGGTCTACAGTGGATGTCAAACACCACACTTGCACAATGCTCATTTTGTTATGTCGGATCTGCAGTGATTCTGAACAATTTTAGTGTTGTCTACTTACCACTTTAAAAAAAGTGCAGTTTTAAATAATTTGATATGAATTATAAATATATATGTAATTTGCACAAACCTGCACAATGAAAAAAAATAAATTGATTGGAAACAAAACAAAACACACACAAAAAAATAAAAGAGCACAACCGACAATATTTTGCTTTAAAAAAAAAAAAAAAAAAATTAAAATAAAATCCCTTTGTACTCAATTGAAGGACATTGCAGATAGTAAATAAAAAGTGCATTAAGGCGATCAATAGACATTCTGCACAGTTATGCAAAGTCTGCGGAACAGGAAATAAGATGTGCGCCAGCAAGACACAGACGGGCACTAGGAGACAGCATTAACAGAGTTACAGGTAAATTGATAGAGCTCAGGGAATGCAAATCAAGTACTGAATGCGTCTTTGAGCGAGGGTAGAATGGACTTCATTGTTTGTGCCTTATACACGACTCTCTGATGTAGCCATCACTTCCCAATTAAATAATAGCTATATCACACAAGGAGACCCATTTTATCAACGGTGTAATCAGGGCGCACATTTCTGTTACAAATTAAGGGCTAGTTTGATATTTGTACATTCTATATATTGTACCGTATCGAACATTCTATAATAGAATCCCTTCACACAGTCACCTGACATTTTATACAATAAGCCAAATGTAGGCATTCTAATAGAAACAGGCACTTTTAGAAATTCGAATTTACATGAGATGATCGGGATACAAAGCACTCAGAGGGACAATTCTAGTTTTTGTAGTTTAATGTGTATAATCCATCAAAAAAATTTAAACATTTATCTTTTGCACTTGTATATGGATAACTTTTTGCGTGACGTTTAAAGCGGCATGGTAACCCTGAACTTACCTTTCTCCTATTGTTTCCTCTTATCTTCCTCTCAGAATATGTTCCGCTTTTCTTTATTCCTGAACTAGTTTTCCTTAAAACAGAAGATAAAGTAGGGACTACTTTACGTGTGCATTCTTCCTATGCTTGACCAGCTATGACCCAAGGAGGAGCCTTAGTCCGCTCCATTTCCTGTGTCAAGGAGGAGTGCCAATACTTTCTCTGACAGGAAATGGAGCAGACTTAAGCACCTCCTTGTGTCAGAGATAGTCAGGCGTAGGAAAAATACATAGGACAAAGTAGTCCCCATTTAATCTTGTATTTTAAATAAAACTAGAGTTTAGAAATAAAGCAATAAAGAGTAACAGATTCTGAGAATGGAAGAGAAGAGGAAACAATAGGAGAAAGGAACGTTCGGGGTGACCGTGCTGCTTTAAGTCAGACATGTAGTCTCGGCTGAAATTCAGCTTCTTTCGTAATTATAGTTTTGGGCTTGCTTGTGTTTTGTTCGATTCTTTTTACACAGGTGAAGTTTAGAGGTTAATGGAATCCTTTATTTTAAATTCTCCTTTTCTAAAGCTAGTCTATGATTCAGTGCCATTTGTGTTCCGTCTATAGTGTATGGGAATGTTGCAGGTGAACAATACTGGCTGCTGGAAACCTCTGTGTAAGTTGTTGGTTTTCCAAGTCGACAATTTAGTTTTCCTTAAATGCTTTAAAAAGCAGATTTATTTAATTAGAAGATTAATTAATCCTGTGCTGTACATAGGGCCCTCTTACTTCTATGCACCCGATTTGATAGCACACAGCGGAGGAGTGGGAAGTGACTAGTTATGGAGTAAAACATTTTATCAGACTCCACAAACAAAGCAGGGTGTCTGTGGTTTTTCTAGAAACTACAGCGGCTAGCCTCCCTTACTATTCGCTAGAGCATGATGAAGGATGTGGAGGTATGTCATCTTATTTCTCCATGCTATGCACCCTCAGGTGGATTGCTCCCTAGATATCTGGATCCAGACGTGGCACCCCTGGTGCGTGGGAGAGGTGGGAATAGGTGTAAAATGTAAGGAGATACATAGTATAGATCTTGTTCAGACTAGGGCCACCTTTTTTTTAAAGGGACACTATAGTCACTAGAACAAAATAGCTTATTGCATTTGTTTTGGGGAGTATAATCAGTCCACCATAGGGTGGTTTTAACACTACAGGGTCAGGAATACAGGTTTGTGTTCCTGACCCTATAGTGTTCCTTTAAGTGTCTAGTAGATTTTTAATGAGGTTTATTATAAAAAGTCTTCATAAACTAAAACACTGTACAGTAAATTGGCAACATTACATTCTAAATGGATATATGTACTACAATAAATCTTCGACCCAAATGAAAAAAATAAAATCACTGTATATTACAAAATCTGATAGAAACTAGTTTAAATGTTCTTGGTTCATTCATTTCCAACTTCTCATTCATTCGCAAACAGCGGAAGTTGAAACTTGTTTGTGTTGTGTTGAAACACTGTTTACCAAATGAGTGCGTTGCCATGGCAATAATGTCGTTTTGTTCAGGGACTGCATAGATTGATGCAATGCAACTTTCATTGAGGTGGTTTGCATAGTCTTAAAAACATTGTATTAATCTCCTCCTGGGAGCAAATGAGATATTTCAGGAAAATATAGTTTTAGCACCCACGGCACTTGAATCTGAAATTGTTTCACTTCCTGTGTTAGGTTTTCCTTTTTTAGACGTGCCAGCAAGATATTGCAGGAAATACTTTTTGTGATAAAAAGAAAGCATGTCAGCTTTAAGACGTGACATTCTGATATGCACGTTAATAAAAGCATATTATTACTATACAGTCTATAAATAACTATATTAAAGATGCAGAGTTAGGGCTGTTTTTGAAGCATTGTGCATTAAATGTAGACATTGCTCATAATACGAGGATTATTTATTGAAGGGTTTATTATGCCAGTAATAAGAGCTGCTGATCCTATAATAATAGACAAATACATGATTAATGGCACACTACGCTAAGCGCCTTCAAAATCACCATCGCACAATGCAGGGAAATGGATTGGAATTCTACTGCGGACATCCCAGACACACAGAAAAAAAAAACCATTGTTTATCTACATAATTATGTCATTGCTATTTTATGTAGAATTTGTGTCTTATATACACATATTTATGACAGATACACACACACACACACACACACACACACACACACACACACACACCAGAAAAAAGCACAACCCCTTAATAACTTTAAACTGCTTACAACCACAGAGCCTCATGAAACCACCTAAAATTGCTATATAGTCAAGGTACTGGCTGGTACACAGTAAAATAAAAATAATAAAATTTAAAAAAATATATTATTATTATTATTATTATTAATAATAATTATATATTTTATAATTTTCAGATTTTAAAAGAAACTGTTTAAACCGCAAAATATGGCGAACCACTTCTAAAATGCATTATGAGAGTTGTAGTCCTCAAAGAACTGGGGTCTGCATTTTGCCCACTTGTGCTCTAGTAAAAGATTTCTTCAAGCAGCATAACATTCCATTTCCAAGCAACTTTAGAATAGAGCGATATTGTATTCCAGTCATTCAGCAAACAGTTGGTGCATTTGGGTAGAAAGAAAGTGAAAGGTCTCTTACCGAACACGCTCTTCTTCCACCTTCTTGAGATCAGCATCTCTTTGAAGAACTTGGAGGATGGCCTCCTGCTCCGTCTCCGTTAAAAAGCTCAGATCAATCATTGTGAGTTTCTGAATCAATAAAAGCACAGAGCAAGCGAGGTCTGAGCAAGTCCCTGTTATCAGACTGCTAGCACACTATCAGAGCGTCTCTTACACCGGGTGCAATTCGTTGGCTTAAGACAAGAACATAGCATCACTGGTCATCGTCCGGCTTATAAGAAGGGGGCTGCTTTTGTTCCCCACTTTCTTCTGATCACATGCTCTTGAGCCCAGCATTCAATTATCACAGGGCAAATCCTTTTAACTGGAGGCAGTCATGTAGAATAACATCACCTAATAGGGAAAAAACACAAACAAACAAATATAAATATGTGATATGGTAATTACGACAATTATTGTGCAAGTTAAAATGTGTTATATAATGCGTTGAACATGTGGGTGTGGATGGGAGAAGGAGTTTAACTTGAACCCTTTAAGGACCAAACTTCTGGAATAAAAGGGAATCATGACATGTCACACATGTCATGTGTCCTTAAGGGGTTAAAGTTCCAGTATTTACTGCACCAGGAGATAGTTGTGGAAAAAAAAAAAAAAGAAGATACATTTGTCAATAGGTCACTCCATTCTTTTAAGCAGATATTTGAGATACCAATTTCAGTACCGGCAGCAGTTTCATTAAAATAGAATAAAAGAAGCTTTGGCCTAAATTGAGAGAAGACATATTAGGTCTATCTGCTTAGCATGACTGGTGGCAAGACAGACGCCTTCATAGAAAACTATGAATGAGCCTGCATGCTTTGCACAGTCTCACTTTTTGTGACAGCCACCATAGTTACTTGCCATGCAAAGGGGTAGAATAGCTCCCCCTAGTGGACCATTTCAGTGGCGGAAGGAGCTTACACCTGTAGCTATTTTTTTTTTTTTTTTTTTTTTTTTTACAAGTTGCTGAAATTCTAAGACAGAGCTTGGAGACTGGGGCCGTGTCTGCACCTATACAAAGATCATAATGTAACCAGTCTTGGAGAGTCATTTTAAAGGCGGCCTGACATCCACAAATCACGTGAATGAACGCTCACATTCTGGTAGAGATAGATACAGTCTATATAGAATACTGGCAATGTATAGAATGAAACAGATTTATCCAACTATCTACTCCGGCAACAATGCCACAAGGGAAGTGATCTGATTGTATTCTGAATATTTGGATTATTGTACACCAAGCACAACATATGAAGCCAGTAGCCGTCTTACACATCATACACACAGGGTAATTCATCAATGTGAGGATTCAAAGTGAATTTCAAATTCAAGTCCAAAGTAGATGAAATGTAAGTATATCTCACTTAGAGAATGTTGCCAGTTCGGCTGTTTTTATCTTGAATTTTAAATTTGTTTTATTATTCTTACTTTAGAGAATAACCATTAAAACTAAAACCATCGCACATGCCTTTATATCAAGATCTTTTACTTAGTTTTACCCAAGCCAGGCAATTACCTCTGCTCCAGCACACTTGATACATCAGTGAAGGACCGAAGGTCTACAGAGAGACACATTCTATGGAAAAAACAGCCAGAAAGGTTTTCACCAATACACCACAGCCGTCCAATTATTCACTAAAAAGGGAATATCTGTGTGACATGTCATGATTCCCTTTTATTCCAGAAGTTTGGTACAATCCGTTTTCCTGGCACTGAAGGTTCCCTCTTCCTCCCACCCCCCAATCCACGGTTACTGAAGGGGTGAAAACCCCTTCAGTCACTTACCTGAGGCAGAGACGATGTCCCTCGTCGCTGTCTCCTCCTCCTCGCTCCTCCTACTGGCTCTGTCGGCCGGTTGGCGAGACTGATCCCGCACACCGGCCGAGGAGACCTAATGCCACTAGAGGTTGAGTTAACCCTGCAAGGTAATTATTGCAGTTTATAAAAAACTGCAATAATTACACTTGCAGGGTTAAGAGTAGTGGGAGTTGGCACCCAGACCACTCCAATGGGCAGAAGTGGTCTGGGTGCCTGGAGTGCCCCTTTAAGGGGTTAAACCAGCAGCTAAGTCGGAAAAATACTGAGTGAAATAAATTTTACTATTCAGCCATTTTGGTCCTAAATGTAATGATCCTGTGAGAGTTGATCCCACTATAATCAGAAGACACGTTTTGTCTGGCAATAACCTGAAATTATCTCGCCCTCTACACAACCCACGGAGGGTTCTCCTGCTCTACACATGTTTAACATGGAGGGTGAAAGGCATGTCAAAACAATGCTGTGTAGACAGACTGATGAATTATTACAGGACATACACACTTTGTTTTGGGTAACCAATCATAGCTTTTCATAACAAAATAGCCAAGATAAAAAATATTAATGTGCACTGAACACAATAGTGACACAGTGTGTTAATTTAGATATATTGTCCTACGGCATCCTGGGATTAACAACATTTTAAAAATATTGGTTGCTCTCAGCATTTTGTGTGTCTTTTTAATCTGCTACTTACTATGTAGATTAATCAGCCAGTCTGAACCTTTAAAACAATATATTTTACACAACCAAAGAGCACTCATACAACGAATGCAGAAGGAAGACTCTATAGAGGAGAGCATTTGTAAAGCAGGAAAACCCCCGAACGACCTATTGGGAAGAACAGGAAGTCTACTCCATCCATGTGGTCAACTAGGCAAGACACTAAACGTATCGAAAATCACTTTCCACACTCTGTTGTATTGGCTTTGTATGGATTATCGGAGGATCCGACATGTGGGATGAATGTACTTTACAGGCTAGGATGAACACGTTATAGAATAAGTGGCTTTCCTCTTGGTCACTATTCCCCCAGGTAACAGACAAGGGACCGTGATCAAGAGGAAAACCGCTTGCTCCATAATGTGTAAAAAAAGTGTTCATCCTACTCTGTAAGAGACATTCATCCCACATGTTGGATTTAAGAAGATGGGACATGTAGGACTGAAAACACCATGAGCCACAGCCTTACACCGAACAGACATAGGACTGTGAAATAGCACTAAGCAAAATATGTTCTCAAAGTTAGGCAGGGCAACAAGATATACTTCCCTTTCACTAATCTTCATGTCCTTCCTGGAGAGAGTGATTACCAACCTCAACACCCCACAATTTTGTGAAACATATTTCCCATAATGCTTCATCTGCACGGTCATTAAGTGAATTTTAATTAACCATTGCAGATCCATGGTACAGAGAGAACTGTACGTAAGACTTTATTAACAGAGATTCCCAGAGAATGTGATTATAGAGCAGACAGGAAATGAAGTATTCTGACACGACTACAAAATATTAAAAGGCATTAATGCAAAAACCCGGGAAAGGGTAAGAGAAAGTGACTTACAGAGCACCGAAGGCTGGTGTCCATGTCTGATGTTCAGCTAGCAGTGAGAGATCTGGGAAATTAAGTCTTTAGTTAAACGCCGAGACTGACCCAACCAGTTTCTGGTTTAGCAACATTCATTTCAATCTGTAAAGTAGTTAATGCTACAGAGCAGGCTCGAGAAATGTTAAATATGCTGGTTCACGCAGTGACGAGTTCTGTTAGTCACAACTTATTCATTCTCCCAGAAACACATTACTAGTAAAATTGAGGCAAAAGTGCCTCTCGGGCATAAAAAGCAATTCTTTTACCAGTGTTAAATGGTTCAAATTCTCATTTGCTAAAGCAGATGTTAGCCTGTGGCTAGTGTCAGAGGCTGAATGTGACCCCCTGCATTCCACACATATTGTACAGCTTCTCAGTCAGTTTCCTGATTTGCTGTCCTGTAATAATTAAACAATTTGATCTATACAATGTGCCATGCCATGTTCTGGCTGCACATGTACACAAATTGAGTTTCAACAGGCTTCTCCCAACAAATGGGACACCAGAGTTAACACGACCACTCATCTGTTAACAAATACATAGAATTATCTGGTTTTATCGATAACACCCCATGTCATTTTATCTCCACTTCATTGAAATTTTTACTACATCCATGCCAGCACGCATGCACTAGGTTTCAGATTTAGAAATGATACTTTGTTAGAGCATTCTACTCATCGTAAATCTTAAATGTTTCACTTCTAAATATCCTGATATAACCACTTACTACAACAAACAACTGTTACTTTCCTAATGAAAAAGTATTGTCGGTCTTAAAAAGATCGAGCAATAGTTAGGCTGGTGACAAGCAATTCACAGATTTTGGATCAAGTCCAGTTGAAGAATCTAGATAGAGGATCCATTTGGAGTTTACATATCCAGTTCTATTACAGTTATTTCACCCATCGAACAGATCTCAGATACATAACGTGTATAAGATATGACACCAGCCTCCTCCTCCCCCCCACCCCTTACCTTGACTGCCCAGGCAGGTTCTTTCTTCCACAACCACATTCTTATGTCACTATACGCCCTGCCTCGTTTAATCTGGTTGATAAAGAAACAGGGCTGTCCTACAGAAAGTATGTGGTCAAACGAACATTCAGAAACGTCTGCTCCTTGACCAAAGAGCATGGTTGCCAAAAGATTAAACTCCTCTTTAGCTAGAAAGGACTACAACTACAATGAAGCTTTGCTAACCTTCCTGCTGGATTTTATTTCTACAAGAGCTGGATGATTGCCTGATCTGTTGCAACATTCTATAGCGGGGTTCTCCAAACTCTATCCTTCCAGATTTTACTGAACTACAGCGCCCATGATTCTTTGAATGAAATTGATAGCCAGAGAATCATGGGAGTTGTAGTTCAACATCATCTGAAGGACCAGAGTTTGGAGAACCCAAAAGATCTGCAGTATCAGAAGTGGCTGGAATTCAAAACCTGAAATTACCCACAAGTGCATCACGGGGAGTAAATAAAAATCATCAGGGATATATAAAAGTAAGAGTTTACATACTGATTAAAATTAACACTTTTTTGGGTCAATCCTACACAATTTTATGGGAAATTTGTAGAGCTCTCTAAAGTCCATTCCCATGTGGACACCTTGTCTACCTAGAACAGGGATTACAAAATATTCCACACTGGTCACCCAGATGTAGAAGGCCCAGAATTCTTGGAATTAAAAAATTGCCCACAGAGTCATGGGAGTTCTATTTGTTCCCAGAATCATCGGGGAGAGGCAAAGAGTTGGAGATTCCCATGTTCAATTATCCTAATCAATACAGTGTTTCCTACGGTCTTAAAAGCTCAAAAATAAAATAAAAATAAAACAGGCTATTTTTCCTTTAACGAATATTCTGGAGTTAATAGTTCCTGACACACAATTGCAATTTAGTTAGTAGAAAACAAAAAGTGAGCTGCCCACACAAGGTTGTTGTGGCCATTTTATTTTAAATCCGCTTTTAAAAAATGGTGAAAAAAAAATTTAAAAGATGGTGTTTTGCTCTGATGCAATCTTAAAAAGCAGCAATTTGGCCTTTACTGGCAAGAATTGCTGTGTGCAGAAAATGTCCCCATTTTTTGCCAGCACGACCCTGAGCTGGCAGGATCTGATGAAGCAGGAGTTAAACGTATTTCACTCAATAAATCAGTTTGGATTAGGACGGGGGTTCCTGCTTGCTGAAGACATTTTTTTAAATGGGAAGCAGTTTCTATTTCTGGAACAGTCAATGCGGTTTTATGCACTATGTCCATTATATATGTAAATGATTAGTTCAGAGCCTGCAATGTAGACTAGATTCTCTAAATAAACTGCAATCATTTGAAAGCTGAAATGCTCAATTTAGGCTAATAACACAGTGTCTGTGAATAGCAGATTTTTTTTTTTTCTCCAGCCATTTTGGTTTTCAGTTTAGGACATTTTACAATTTAGCAAGTAAAGCTCAGAATTTGCACTTACAATATAGAATATTTTATGCCAGAAACCAGTACCAGAGGCAATGTGCCCAAACAGAAAAGTGGCCCAATTCATGTTCATGAATTTTGATGCAAGATATATATAAAAATAATTGCACTAATTCAGCTTTTTTGGCATTTCATTTTTCCTATAGTCGCTATTTGGCATTATCTGTGCTTTGTAAAAAGTTGCAACTTTGCTCATTTAGACATCTTTAGGCAGACTATACAAGGTAAATATAACAAAGTATAACAGAGCATGCATGGTTTTCAGGACTGCACCATTTCAGCAGATTTTAAAAGTGCGTCAAACACCATAACCACTACAGCTCAGCACAGATGGTATGCAAGCTCAGCGCTCTCGGCATATATTTGCCATCAAGAAATTGCACTTTATACTTAGCAAGTGTAGTTTACCTAGTCTCAGTAGGGCTGATGAGAGTGTAGACTGTTCGTGCTGGGACAAAGCCAGTTTTTAAAGACATCTGTAGACTTTCAGAATGAGCAGTACAATGTACTGTACAGGTTATGGTGCTTTGAATCAGGGTCGATCCTGGTGCCAGGGAGCTGAGGCAGAAGGGCCTGACCCGGGCTAGAGACTTGAGTGGGCCCCTTAAGTGCCCAAGGTCTAAAATGTTCCCTTGTGGAGGCTGGGCTGAGCCCTCTGCCAGGCAAGCTCTGGTTACAGAGAGTGCTCTGACAAGCTGCATCTCCCATCTGGTGGTCACCAGGGATCAGTAGTTCCCAATTCCTGGCCAAAGAGGGGTTGCATTTTGTTTTGTTCCCATTTAATTAAAGCCACTGATCTAACTCTCTAGACCAGCTCACCCAACACTACAGCCTCTATCCTCCACACTACACCCCCTAACCACCCCACTGCTGCTCCTACATCATCTAACCCCACTTTAGCCTGTAACTCTCCCTCCTATCGCCTTTATACCCAAGTACCACAGCTCCTAGCCCCCCCCACCCACTACAGCCTCAAATTGAGAGATGGAGCTGTTGCCATAGAAACAGGCATTCCTTGACGATTGCAATGGGGAGAAGCACTAACAACATCAACAAAAATGTTTGCACACAAGCATCTGTGACCCTAGGATCAACCCAGATTAGAATGTTTATTAAAGAAAAAAGGGAAGTTGTATAAAACAAGCCAGTTTAACACACACACTGAGGAATACCACCAATTTGACATTAAAAATGGGTTTAAAAAATAAAATACGAATGACACAACAAAGTTTTCTTGCTGTGAAACCTAATGGAAGTATAGAGAGTCCTTTAAATGGACCAGTATATTCTGCAGTAGCCAGAAAAAAGTAACCTCCTTCATAAAACTAGTTTAATACAAAGCATGAGAAATGTGAGGGTGAGACCATGGGATCACTAGCAATGTGCGGAGAGACAGGAGGATTGGTACAAAGACAGAAATTAGCAGTAAGGTGATAAGCGTTCAGAAAGAGATTAAGAGAGCTTTAAGGGACTTTAGAAATCTAGGGGAGAGTCTAAAAATGTAATGCTGGGGTCAAAGGTCAGGTGGAAGTTCAAAGTTCTGCCCATTCACTAACATCCGTACTAGACTGCGTTCAGTTCCAATGCCAGCGCTAGTGCCAGGATAGCAAGGTGACACTAGCACCCGATTCCGCCCGACTGCCCACACCTGCTCAGCCGTACTATAGGAGGGACAGTGATTAAAACAGAAAAAAGAGGCATGGGAGAGAGATACATACACACAAAATGGAGGGGATGGGGAGAATGTGACAAATTGGGAGGGGGAGGAAAAGATGGATAGACAGAGTAAAGAGCATGTGACCACATCAGCATGGCTATGGATTGCATGTTTGTTGCATTAGCGCATACTTCCTTAGTGACCCCATTTCGGAGGGACAGTCCCTATTTTAGACCATATCGATGTGTCTGAGTGTATAACAGAGCTCCACAGCAATAATACTCCCAGTAATGTGCGTGTATAACAGAGCTCCACAGCAATAATACTCCCAGTAATGTGAGTGTATAACAGAGCTCCACAGCAATAATACTCCCAGTAATGTGAGTGTATAACAGAGCTCCACAGCAATAATACTCCCAGTAATGTGAGTGTATAACAGAGCTCCACAGCAATAATACTCCCAGTAATGTGCGTGTATAACAGAGCTCCACAGCAATAATACTCCCAGTAATGTGAGTGTATAACAGAGCTCCACAGCAATAATACTCCCAGTAATGTGAGTGTATAACAGAGCTCCACAGCAATAATACTCCCAGTAATGTGTCTTTAGACTACATTTGTTTAGTCTGTGTAAATAGGATACATTGTTCTTGTTCTAAGTTACATTTTAGTTGTATAAATTGTCATTAGTCACCTAAAAGTTCTCAGGGCAGCCCTGCCCCTGGCCACACTCCCCACTCACCCCCATAAAATTAGAGTGCCCCTCTATGTCCATCTGAAATGTTGGAAGTTGCGCATTAGCAGGTAGGTGTGTGTTCAGAAGTATATCTTACGCTGTCCGTTTGTGTTCTGCTGTCTGGCTAGATGTGCTGTGTATGTATCAATATTGTATCCTGTTAATTTACTTTTGCAAAGGAAAGAGCCAAGCTGTAAGAGCGCAGCATACATTTATAATTGAGAAAGTCAGATGTGGAGTGAGACGTCCTCCAGCAGTTCTGGAAATATCGAGTCAGCTTGGTGTGCCAAGGTTGTAGTTGGGGGCGAGTGCTGCATTTAAGTGTAGGAGGTGCCATGATGTCTAGTTGAGAGTAGAGGGTGGAATTGTAGAAGGAGGTTGCAGAGCTAGGGCAGGTGAGATTTCAGATAGGTAAAAGGAGAGTTTGGAGGTTAGTGGTGAAGTTCTCTAGGTCAAGACATTGGAGTTTTCTGTGATATTGATGTGCAGAAGGTGGTGTCAGTTGGGTCCTGGGTGTGCTCATGTCAAAAGTCAGCAGATGGTGGTCAGATAGATGAAAAGGAATATTGGAGATTAGAGGCGGTACAGAGGTTAGTGAAGGCAAGATTAAGAGTGTTTCCCACTGTATGGGTTTCTGAAGTAGACCATTGCGTGAGGCCAGAGGAGGAGGTTACAGAGAGCAGACAAGAGGCATCAGTGCAGTTGGGGTTGTTGACTGGGATATTTAAATCCCCAAGTATAAGGGAAGGAGTGCTAGGGGAGAGGAAGTGAGGTAGCCAGGAAGAAAAGTGCTCAATTAATAGCCTAGGATGACCGGGGGGCAGTAGATGATAGCAATTCTTAAAGGAGTGGGTTTAAATATGCGGACAATGTGAACTTCAAAGGAATTAAAGGATAGGGCAGGGGAGATTGGTTGAAAGGTACATTGAGGGGAGAGAAGGAGGCCTACACCACCTCCTTTACAGTTAAGTCTGGGAGTGAGAGAGAATTGTAGCCCACCAAAACAAAGAGGCAGGAGTAGCGCTATCATATAAAACACTTTATTAATCTACATGCTTTTGTGATTTGGAGCGTCACTTTAAAGCATTCTCCATATAGTGCAATAAAAAGTGTGGTTAAATCCGTCCCAGAATGTCTATTACATAGACATTTTCTGGCTGTGCGGTTACAGACATTGTGTGGAGAGGTTTTATTGCCTATTCTGCATAATTCTAGCAAATCTATTTTAGAATTTAATTCTACATTTGGTTTAGGAAAAAGCATGTAATTGTTAAAGTGGCAAGTCAGTAAAAAAAAAAAAAAAAAATGAACAAACCACAAACAAGTATTTTGATAAGCAATGGTAAATATAGGCCATTCTTGCCTTGACTGTGTCAAAGCAAAAAAAAAAAAAAAAAAAAAAAAAAAAAAAAAAATCGCCACAAGAATGCAGCCAGACTACAGCAGCCAAATCCTTATTTGGACAGTGGGAGTTTTAGAGAAACCCGTGTTTAGTTAATCCTTTGAACAGCAGAGCTCCTCCATCAATCTCTATCAAAGAGTTAGTGATCAGCAGGTAAAAACATTTCAAAAAAATAAAAAGTTATTATCAACAAACCCGAATAAAATAAAAAAATTAAATAAAAGCTTATTGGGTTTATTATCTGAACACGGAGTTGATATCCCAGTAGTTGCTAGATTCAGTTTAAAACCAGACTTGGAGAAAACCATTCTGCTGATTCATACCTCAACATGATGACTCAACGTTGTAATTAAAAAGTGCAACAATGTTCTTTGGCTCCTACAGTGATGTTTGCAGATACAAGGAAACCAATTATAGATGTTATCGCTCTAATTTTAGTGGTATCACTGAATGTGTAATTCAATACACAGCAAGTAACATCAGCAACAAATATTTATGCAACAATTTTGACATTTGATTGTGGGATGGGGTAAGGGTCGTTGATGGCAGCCATTGGATTTGTCATGCCCTCATTGGCATTACCCATGTTAAGAATTATACATCCATGAGGTCGGCTTCACATTCACCTTACAGCAACGTTGCTCATTACAAAAGACATTTCAGCTTTTTAACTGTTTTTTTTTTTTTTTTACAAAGCTGCAGAGTAAGGATTTATAGCACAACAAAAATGAGAAATGTGAATATTTGGTTTTATGTGATCAGTTCTCTGGCTCAGTCTGGCATCCAATGCAAATATTAAAGAAAAAACATGTCCCATAAGTCCTTGCATATGACAAGTAATTATATGAAGTGCTCAAGAAAAAGTGAACCTGGCAACTATGTACATAAGTCAACAATAAAGTGAAGATCGCACAACTCACACATACATGACAGGTATGTTTGTTTATAATTCCCTTCACAGTACAACTCATCACAGCAACTGTATAAAATAGCGTTTCAGAGAAAAGGGACGATAAGTGTTGCACAAAAAAGGGACCATCTCTTTCTCTCTCTCTATATATCTATATCTATATCTATATATGTAGTATACAGCAAACAGACTCAAAGGAATCCACGTTTATAATGAAATAAGGCAAAAATGTGATTCTTTGTTGAACTAGTTTGCATATGCCCGCCCAGAATCCTTTGCGGTAGTAACATCACTGCAAAGTTGTGATTTCTTTGGGAAAAGCAAGTCTTATGGCTTGACTGGTGTGCAGATTTTTGTTTAGCAGTGTATTGAATACAGCAGAACTCTACAATGTATGCATGTTCAGGTGAGTGTAGCCCTCTTGGTTTCTTTTATATATTTGGGAGTCCAGGCCAACTCCTTGGTTTTGCACCCCTCCCTGTCACAGGTGCCTCATTCCAGGACCCTATTTAGCTTTGAGTTGCAGAGAGTCCCAGTAAGGAAGTATTTCACAAGTAAGTGGATTAATCTCATAAGGGCGGGCATTAAGCTGCTAGAATAGGACCTGCCAAGAATAGGGTACATTAACATTGTGGTAGGCTTATGTAATATAATGTAACTAAACCCCCATTACTTTTTGCCTAGTTGAGGTGTTTTTAAATAAAACTATGAAAATCTGTAAGATTTAAAAATCATTGTTTAGTGAATAAGCGAGTGCGCTGCAATCTGCAGATATCGATATAGAGAAAGAGAGAGCGAGAGATTGTGATCATTTTGACATATTTAACAATGATAGCCAGGTTCCATCATGTAACAGAATATGAAGTATTAAATTAGGTTTTATACACAAGTCCCTGCCTTGGCATTCACACATTGTAAATTGGGAATACGTCCAAATAACACTGCTGTTATGTCACTGCCGGCCCTGAATGTCCTTACCACCAGTCCATTGCACATGTGCAGTTATTTTTATGTATGACTACATCAGGGCAGAATGGACATGGATCTACGGTTGGATTAGTCTTAACGAATTCTGGAATATGCCCCGCCCATGAGGAACTCATTCTGAAAATAAAATAAGTTGGTTACATGTGTTTAGTAGCTCTGGTGCAACAAATCCACAGTCCATGGCTACTGGAACTACCTAACCATGTACAAGTATATTTTCACATTCTTATTCATTGTACCCAGAAAATGGAAGGCTAGGTTTTTAAAAATGACTTTAAAACCACATACTGCAAGTCAAAGCAGCTACACGTGATCTATTCCAACATGGTTTGTGAGATTAATATCTAAAACCAAACAATGAAGACTGAAAGCTACATCTTAAAATAGAAGGAGCAATTGAAGCCAGTCTGCAGAATATTTTTGCCAAAAAAGGAATTAGCTCTGAAGCATCCAGTTGGCGTTTGCCCATAAAAAGCTGGACAGTCTAATAAATCATTCACCCGAGTGGATGTTTGCTGGGAATGTGACTTGAGGTTTGCTTCTGCAATTTAGATTACTAAGGCACAATTAACCCTTTACATTCCAAAAAGGGGTTTGCAACTCACTGCTCTGTTAAAGCAACATTCAACACAAAAAAAAAAATATAAACACAGACACCAAATACACAATCTTTTTATACTATGCTGTGGTATTTACATCACACTTTTTTCTAACCTTAAAATTCACACTAACCAAGTTATTCACTAAACGGAGAATTCAAGGTGAATTTAATTTTTTTATTTTTTTTTTAATTCTTTATTTTAGATGTGCAGTGTTGAATACAAGCTTTGTCAAGATGTGCTGCACTTTTTGTTTCTTAAAACAGAGAACTAGCTTTTCGTAGAAAACTTAAACATAGCGAGGTAATAGAAAACATGCAAATTGTCAGTGCATTAGTCTAGAAGCGTATAAAAGTTAACAATTAGGCAACACATGAGAGCATTGGTGTGGCATAATTAAAATATCATCTAATCCAAACATTTTCTTGTAAGTAAGCAATTTGGTCACAGTTTAAGAAAAAATATGCTTAGCAATAGTGTGCACCACTGTCTGAAGTAAAAGGCTCTATATTAGTATATGAACAAGTGTAGACTGCACACTGAGTAATACATTTGAGATCCTTATATATGTTGAAGTGGCTTAAACAATATGTTAGACAATTCCTAACACCCAATCTGCTCCAATTAGAGTATAAGAAGTACAGTGTGCTAGTGGGTTGCGCAGGCTAGAGCAGGGGTGTTAAGTAAGCTAGTCACAGGTTAAACATGCTGTGTAAAATTCGTAACATGCCTGAGTAAGTAATGCCAGCTGAGATTGTCAGATATGTTATCTAACTTTTGCGACATCTCTTATACTCTAACTGCCATAGTTAACTGATTGATTCTCAAGTATCTTATTAAATACAAAACTTTGAAAAAAAAAACGTTGGGGTTTACACAGTAAAAAAGAAAAACAAAAACTATCTGTCGTAAACTCAAAGCTGAATTCCCAAACGTAGGCAAAAATATCAAGCTGTGACTTGAGCTGGAGAGTATTTTCACAGCTATATGGTCCCGAATATTACAATTTGGCTGTCCACTCGCTATACACAGTTTAGCAAGTAGTCTTCTCCTGGGGGTAGTTAGAGGGGTCTCACTCCTGGTTTTGAGTCATCCATTGCCCCTTCTGGAGGGCTACTGTCGATTCGGGCATGAGTCCATCGTAACATAAGCGTGTGGGGCTGCAGCCAGTTCCCGTCGCTGGTTTTTCTCAGTCGCCGGTAGTTCCGGGTGCTCTCGTATGCGCGGTCAATGGGTTGTCAGCCTGTTGGGGGGCGAGAGTAATGAGCCATGTTCGGGGGGTGTGGGGCCTTCTGATGTGACATATTCTCGCAGGTGAAGCCAGAGTTTTGGGGAAGGAGTGGTGAAAGGGAGCCCCTGAGGTAAGTCCTTGTTGTGGTGTAATACGGCTCGCTAGTCTAGGATTGTGATGTTGCGCCTACTCCGTGCTCTCCGCCTCGTTCTGTAGGGGGTGGTAGGCGGTTTACGGATTGTGGCGTCTGTGTTCGTGTGCCTTATTGTTACCGGTATCGTGCTGTGAGGTGAAGACCCGGGCTGGTGGGTACCTTCTTGTGTCTAGGTCGTGATTGTCGCATATACGTGCGGCGTGGAGACTCGGGGGGTGAATGGTGTGGTCAGGTCTGGGTCCCAGGTGTGGGTGCGATTTGGGGAGCCGCTATTGGCGCTTGCCAGCCCTACCGGGGGCATGGAGTCTTGAGGTAGATTCAGGCTCTGCAGGAAGGCTGGGGCGTCGTGAATATCTTGGATGGTATGCACGACTGCCCCTCGTTGGACCACCAGTGTCCTAGGGAGCCGCCAGTGGTAGTCTATCTTGTGGGCACATAGCGTCGTGGTGAGTGGCTTGAGCGACTTACGCCATGCCAGGGTGCCACCGGACAGGTCCGAGTAGAACGAGAGGTCCATGTTCTCGAAACATAAGGGGGTCCTGCCACGGAGGGTGGACAGGAACGTCGCCTTTTCTTTTGTGTTTCGGAGAGTCACGATGACATCCCTCGTGGCCCTGATTGAAATACCTCCACTGGGGTGATTGTTGTGGCCTGTCCGGGTGGCAGAATAGCTGGGATCAGGCACCCCAGAAGCTTAGGTAGGTCGGCCTCTGGGATGTTCTCCTGGATTCCCCTAATCTTGACGTTGGAGCCGCGCCTGGCATCCTCAAGCGCCGCGAGGCGGTGCTCATATTGCTGGTTCTGCTTTTTTAGGTCTTGTACAGTATGGTGCAGTGCAGTGACTTCCTGGGCCTGAGAGTGTACAGAGCCCTCCAAGGTGGAGATGCGGCCTGTCAGGCCTTTCAGGTCTGCACGTAGTGTTGTGATGTCCTCGTGAATACTGCTTTTTAAGTCCAGCAGCAGTGCCTTCAAGACCGCTGTGGTGACCGGTTCCGAGTCTGCTTGTTTGCCGCGTTGTTTTGCCTTCTGTGGTGAGGGCTGGGAGGGCTGTGTGGCAACAGGGTGAGTGTATCCCCCATCCTCCTCCTCCGACAAATCCTCAGAAAAATCTGAGTACCCACCATGCAGGGCCGCCATGCTTGTTTCAGTTGCTCCTTGTGCCTGCCTCCACATCTGCCCTATCGTGAGTCCCGTGGAGGGCTTGTTCGGGGTATTTTTGTTCCCCTTTTTCCCCATAACAACTAGGAGGTTTTGCCCAGCTTTTGGGGTCTCGGTGGGGGATATTTCTGCTCTTTTCCTCCGGTAATAGTTAGGAGCTCCTCGTGTGTGCGACCGTTCGCTTCGGCGTGCTAGCTCCGCCCCCTCTCGAATTTAAAATTTAAAGTAAAAAATAGCCAGACCGGAATGTTTCAAAGTCTGCTATGCTGTCATTTCAGATACTCAAAAGGAACACTATAGTGTCAGGAACACAAACATGTATTCCTGACACTATAGTGTTTAACTAGTCTTGCTGCGGCTGGCCCCACATCCATGAAGGAGATCGAGCTTAATGATTTCAGCCAATCCAGCGCTTTCCCATAGGAAAGCATAGGAAGGCTATTGTGCATGCGCGGGAAAATGCTGAACCACAGAAGCAAAAAAAATGTAAAAAATAAAAGGTGTGGTGTAACTTTACAAATCTCCATGGAAGTGTGAGTATAATACAATACCTGGGAAATCTTTTTAATGTGATGTCTCAGAGTCCATATACACATCGCAAATGTCAAGAGGAAATTCTTCCAAATTTTTAAATCACTTAAATTTATATGAAAGACAAACATAACATTGTAAAACCAACACCAATATAATTAGGCTAAAATATTGCATTCACAAACGTGGGGCCACTATAAGTGGTCAGTAGGGCACGTAGAAAGGTCTAAAAGACCTGCATTGTGCAGCAGATAAGTCTCTGGCAATGGATTTGGCCCTCAGTCCACCATCTTGTGCTGGGTCCAGATCCCTTCCAGTGGGGGAGTAGATAAAATCCAAATAAGTTTTAAATAGCCAGGTTGGAGAAATAAAGGCATTAATTGCTCCATGATGCCAACCAGTTTCGGCTCTCTGGACTTCAAGGCAGACAAAAGGCTCAGAGATGCGTTGAAACATTCAGCTTCTCCATTCTGTACACTGTGCAGCACCGGACTAGGAAGCACCTCTAGTGGCGATTTGTGTGATTGCAATTAGAGGTGTTACTAGGCAGCCATGTAAACACGACCTTTTCTCTGAAAATGCAACATTTACATTGCTCAGCCTGCAGGGACAGGCTATAGACACCAGAACCACTACATTAAGCTCTAGTTGTGGTGACTATTGTGTCCCTTTAAATTTGAAATTCACTTTCAATTCCCACTTTAGTAAATAACCCTGCCGAACGTTCTTTCATTCCATCGCAGAGACAGCCTCTTCTGAGCCGCGTGATCCTCACACATTTAGTTGCATTTGGAATCATCAGGCGGAATACAACAAGTAAATGAACGCGCTTCCAAAAATCAAAGGATCTGGCGGAAGAATCAGCTCTGATGGCAGCTCTGTTGAAAGCTACTAGAGCAGAGTTTTTAGCCATATATGAACACTGTCATTGATAAGTGGTAACTTTGGAGAGTTCAGTGTCCTCTTAAAGGTCACACTACATTTTAAAATGCATTATCAGACAAAGCAGAAACTTTTGGGGACAAAAATGAAAAGTCAGAATGGGTCCAACTCTTTTTGTTCTGATTTGCAGCATTTTTTTCATTTCACATAAACCCCAAGTCAGCAGCCTATGTGTAATTAGTCACATTCTAGCTAGACCCTTTGGAAAACAGCACGTGCATGCTGACAAGCAGTCCACAACGAGAATAGGAATCAGGGAGGGAGGGATACAGTGCAATAGAAAAAGCAGGTGACTGCCAAGGTCACTAGAAAGGGGAAAGCAAAGTGAACACACCTATTTGAGACACTTTAGAGTCACTCACTGTATAAAAAAAAATTGGGGCATCGTTAGCTAGTCAGGAACGAGAAATCCAGGCTGGCTAATGCCAATTCCCTTTATATTTCAATACACAGAATGACATTAATTGGCTTAGGGTGGCTAAGAAAATGTATAGGCACGAGAAGGAGAGAATTGTTGATGGCTAATAATAATAATAATAATAATAATAATAATAATAATAATAATAATAAGTGGGTTATCTAACTAGCTCAGCCTTAATTTTGGACATTGCCACAAGGAAGGTAAAATAAAAGCATAAAAAAAAAAAAAAGAAAGATCAAAAAAGAAAAGATCAAAAAATAAAAAATGTTTAAAAGGAAGAAAAATAGAAAAAAAGATACAATAAAGGAGAGAAAGCAGTGTTTAGAGTGGCTCATGTTTTGACAAGTTAAGTTTTGTTATCTTTTATAAAATAAAAGAAAGAAAGATGGAAAAGAAGTAAAGGAAGGAGAGAATAAAGAGAAAAGGAAAAAAGAGACCCCTGATATATTGATATAATAGAAGGAAGGTGAAGAAGAAGGCAGGAAAGTTAGAAAAAAAAAAAAAAGGGTGAATTTCTTTTTATGGGGACACGTAATAAATATTGGCACCTAATACAGTATTGTTTTGGGTGTTTGTAATAAAAGGGAAAAGGGGGTGGGGGGGTGAGAGGACTGTGTGGAGTGCAGATCAAATCGTGGTAAGAGTAAAAGTAGTTGTTAAATTGTGCAACAAATTTAGAACCCACGTCTGGAGAAAAAAAATAAAAAATTTGCTCGTGGCTATTTACCAGAAATGTTACCATCAAGAAAGATGCATTAGTGGGCGGTAGGTATAAAAAGGTTGACTATCCCTGATCTAAACAGTTAGCAGATTTTTATCCCCCTCCCCCCCCCCCATGACTCCTCTGCTGCAACAGTAAAAAAAAATAACCTACTAAGTTCTCAGTGAATACTTTTCTAGCAACCTATTTCATTACCCATTACTTATACCGTTTGTGTCACTATACCCCACTCACTCTAGCATGTAAGCTCATTGAGCAGGGCCCTCAATCCCTCTGTTACTGTGTCACTATACCCCACTCTCTCTAACATGTAAACTCACTGAGCAGGGCCCTCAATCCCTCTGTTACTGTGTCACTATACCCCACTCCCTCTAACATGTAAACTCACTGAGCAGGGCCCTCAATCCCTCGGTTACTGTCACTATACCCCACTCCCTCTAACATGTAAACTCACTGAGCAGGGCCCTCAATCCCTCTGTTACTGTGTCACTATACCCCACTCCCTCTAGCATGTAAGCTCACTGAGCAGGGCCCTCAATCCCTCTGTTACTGTGTCACTATACCCCACTCCCTCTAACATGTAAACTCACTGAGCAGGGCCCTCAATCCCTCTGTTACTGTGTCACTATACCCCACTCCCTCTAGCTTGTAAGCTCTTTTAGCAGTGCCCTCCACCCCTCTGTTCCTGTGCGTCCATTTGTCTGGTTACAATTACGTGTCTGTTGGTAGAATTTGCTGGTGCTATAGAATAAAATTAAAATAATATCGAGACCTGCTAACAGATCATAATTACAGATGAGATTTATTTGGTGAACCAGAAACTGTAAGGAATGCCAAGGGAAATTGCAATTGTTATGCCAATTTGTGCCTAAAATTAAATCTTTTACAATTGTTTTTTTTTTGTTCTGCTATTTTGGTTGCCCTGTAAATGTTCTATTAATGTAAGACTGATCTTACCTGGAGACCTAGTAGCCCTTCTAGAGAAATGCATACACCTGTATTGTCGGGATTTTAATAGAAAGGTGAACACAATTCTACCGATTCAATAGTCTCCTTTGAAGCATCAGGACAAAAACACATTTAAATATTTTAAGCAAGAGAATGAAACTGAGGAACTAAATTTCACCACGAGAGCTTCTAAACTGAGCAGGACCTTCCACAATAATGCATGTTCTTTCCAAATTAAAATAGGTTAATAGTTGAGCTTTTTTCCCCCCTGCGGTGAACAATAAGGTTCTTATGAATAAGCCTCTTTACGGTCTCATCCCGCTAACACTGCACATCTTTCTGCTTTTCATGGATCTCTCTTGGAAAGCATCCAGAGGCGAGCACACAAGCCATCGCAAAACAAGACGGGAGTTCAAGTCACGGAGAAGGTTCACAGTCTAGCCTGTTCTCACTCATTTGCTAAGACAGTATCTATATCAGGCAGATGGCCAATCAGGTTACAGAGATTATTACGGATACAGGTATCAGTGTTTGTGTTCTGGGAATGTCTGCTTCTCATACGTTCCATTGTTGTGCATATTTTATAAAGCAAGTCATATGTTTAACTTCTAAATTGAGCAATATATGATTGGCAACACTAATTTCAAACAATGACATACTGAGCTCTGAAGAAAAAATAAATAAACCCACACCATTGAACAAAGACAATGTGGCAAGGTATGGCCTGTCATATCAGAGTTCTGCAAGTATTCTTATAGGTGGTAAGCCCAAATTAAAGGAACACGATTGCATTTTTTTAAGTCATCTGAATGGTTTTAGTCTAGGTTTTAGTTGGCTAAATCTCAAAAATTTGAGTCTACTAAAATGGTTAGTCGACAAAATTAACATTAAAATTAGTCGACAAAATTAACATTAAAATTAGTCGACAAAATTAACACTGCATCGTGGCTGGTCAGCAACCAAAATGAGTCAATGGGTGAAGACACTCGTAACATACACTGTATGGTTAATCGCACCCACGTCTCCAGCAAATGAGGTGACATACCATACAGAATCGACATGCAATTAGTACAGATCCCCCTGGCACCTTTATCAAGCCATACCTTTGTTAGTTGGCAATACCTGTAAATTCCCTTCACCATGTACCAATAGAATACAAAGTAATACAAAAAGAGGGAAGAAAATAAGACCAAAATCAAAAAGTAAATCCCCTCCACCCTTAAAAAAAATAAAAAAAAATATTTAAAAAAAATCTACAAAGATATGGAAGACCGGTATAAGAAAATGTTCCATACCAACATCCTATTCCAGTCCAATTTCGAATCCATAACTTGAGTTTTCCTTGAACAATAAAGCGGTTTTCTGGTACTTAATTCAGCTCAAGTTTTATGAATCGATATGTAACCTCCCCCCAGCCTCATATTAACCACATATTGATAGCCTCAAAGTGCCACAGCCTTTTTTTTTTTTTTAAGTAGCTTAATCATTATTTTGCTTAGCCCCCCTCCCCGCATTAATGAGTGTCACTTTAAGAGCCTTTTAAATGCTTCCACTTGGCTAGTAGGAAGGAAGGAAATGGCAGTAAAGATGGAGAGGGGAGATAAGGTGTGTATAAGCAGTTTGAAAAAGATGATAATTCAATGCAAATAAAAAAAATACAAAATTTAAAGTCTTACAGTTACATCCCCAAATTTCTAACTAATTTTATAAGGTTGGGATGAGGACGGCCACTCCGCTTCCCCCGCGCTTCTGGTGCGAAAACCCGGTTCACAAATTTGATATATAATGATAAATAAATTCCAAAATGTAGTGTACGCTAAACCTTGTCATTGGTGAGTAAATCTTTAACTTCCCACAAAGATACATTGGAGTATTCAATATAAATTATTCATAACAGGTTTAAAAAAAAAGTTTAAAAGGTTGAGGACAAAATACCTTTATTGTGGGTATTAATCCAGAGGGGACAAATGTCGAAAATCTCCTTTAAACCTCAAGCTAGCAACACATCGACTGACTCGTGTTCGTTATAAAGACACGGCAGAGTTTCCCAAAGGAAGTGAAGAGAACAAATGTTAAATCGTGGAGTTTTACATTCAGTTGCACAATATTTATTTCTATAAATGGACACTATAGTCACCAGAAAAACAGCTTAAATGTAGTTGCTCTGGTGTCTATAACCTGTACCTTCAGACTTTTTTTTTTTTTAATGCTCGCTGAGTTATGCGTTGCTGTGCATGGTCGGCTCACTGACAGACAATCCGTTCCCCATTAGCAATGTGTGCCGTCGCCGGGCTTTACTGGATTGTGATGTAATTTAATAATTCGAATTAAAAATAAAAAGTACAAATTTCCCTTTAAAACTAAATTTCAAATCCCAAAAGAAAAAGTTCTGATCTGTAAAATTGTCTAACTCTGCTAGTCACGGCTTGGCCATTTTGCAATCTGCTTTCAAATCATTACAATTATGAAGGTTTATGCTTGCTCGTATTTATTTTAGAACTAAAATGTAACATCACATCACCCAGTGCTTTGACATTGCACAAGGAAATACAGTTTCTAGAAAAAAAAAAACCTTAGTCAATTTATTAAACTGTCTCATAAAATCTAATTGTGTGTGTTTAAAACATGTTCCATCAAGACAAAACATTCAGTGCAGTAACTCAACTGAACACGCTAAGTTATGGCAGCCAATCCTTTAGTTTTCGATACACTTGAACGGGAGGAATTAGCAACCGTGTGTAAAGCATGGCATCATGCATTGGCATGCGCATGCTCCAGCAAGGGAACAGAACGTTATACGTAAATACTCTTCCACCAGTGGAACGAAACCTCCAATGACTGCGGTCTTTCACCTGCACAAAGGATTTGTTTGTTTTTTCCGGTTTTGTCTCATCCTCCGAGGTGTTAAACCACCAAGGGAATCACTTTGATACGACCAGGATAGGGGCGAAAATCCATTACAGTTACCAGGTAACCAGAGAGAAGCTAATCAACAGCACAGAAGTTACATTCGCCCAACGTACCTAAGGGCATTCGTGGTAATCCTGTATATGCAACGCATTAACCAAGCGAGGCCATGGGGTAAATATCCGTAATAAGGGACAATAATAAAGGTAAGGGAAATAGTAGGTGCTCTTATTTGTGGGGAGTCCAATCTTCACACCATCTAAAGCTAGGGATCTCAAAAAACTGCGTACGTCAGATGTTTATTATTACGGCTATTTATAAAGAGACAGCAAATTCTGTAGCGCTGTGCATTTGGGGAAAATAGAATAAAAAAAAATTAAAAAAAAGAAGGCGAGGGCCTTGCACTAGAACTGCATTTACAGCCGTTTCATACAAAGTACTACGTTAGATGGTTCATGAGTATTCAATCTCAAGCTATCTAGCCTAGAACTTTGCAAGAAAGGGCTGTAAATGTCGATT
Source organism: Pelobates fuscus (assembly GCF_036172605.1). Lineage (NCBI taxonomy): Eukaryota > Metazoa > Chordata > Amphibia > Anura > Pelobatidae > Pelobates > Pelobates fuscus. The sequence goes on from NC_086317.1 coordinate 469,323,201, forward strand.
CCCACCCAACAGGCAAGATCCTCTATAGAGTTATTAGAGACATTAATTCAGCTCGATCTATGAGCTTAAATGTGTCTTTGAATAAAACAGTCTCAGAAGAGGTTTTTAAAGAGTTGATTTGGGCTACGAAGGAGTAAGAAGAGAGGACAATACCTGCTAAGAAGAGGGCTAGGAGATTCCCACCAGGCCAGTATCTACATGGGGCACTCTCTCAGAAGAGATATTGAGGATATTAATGGTGGCAGAAGAAAAGGGATCAATAAAGCAGGACAAGTCTGAATCACAAGTTAGGGACCAGCCACCCCTGTTCCACTTGAAATGTTCTATATTTTAACCATCAGAAACTGTAAAGTCCCACTGTGTGAGTTATTGCTAGAGTATGGTGCCCAAGGATTGAATCTTTAGGAGTTATAGATTCAATCCTCAAACCAATGTGTTAGAACCTTCTCTATCACAAAGCACCATAACCACTATAGCTTTTTGCGGTGGTCATGGTAAAGAGAGTTTGTCAGTCCCATCATTTCAATTTTCAGATATTCTTGTTTTTTGGTAAATTACTATCTCCAATCTCTGCCGAGCTCAGAAGCTCAGTTGCGGTGGCAAAAACACACGATGCCAATAATTTCTCCCTTGTGCATACAAAAAATAAATAAAATAAAATAAAAAGATGGAACAAGATCCAAAGATTTACGCAAACATCCTGACTAAACATTACTCAGTGGATTTTGAACATTTTAGCAGCTGGAAGAGAATCTGTCTTGTAGGCTTGTAGAAACATGTACATACTCATACATAGCTATGGTTTAACCCTCTGATGTTTAGATCATAGAAATATTAATGCCAAGTCATAGAATGAATCAGGTCTACTCAACTCTGTTCCGGAATGCCTACAGATAAGTATAATCAGCGCACAGGTGGCTGACACGGTAAGCACTAATGTACCCTCCCTGCATTTCTTATTGCCTTTTTTTGTAATCCCTCCCTCCCACCCCTTCCTGGCTCAAAGCCCATTCATGCGCTTTGAGCCGGGGAAAAAGGTTCAACCAAATTCATCTATAGGAGAAGAAATTGATTGAACCATGCGAGGGAGGCTGTGACATCAGACAAGGCATGGAAGCCAGCATGGTGACATTTGCTCAGTGCTGGATTCCAGATATTTTAATTTTTAAATTGTTATAAGGGGGTGACCCACCTACTTGATAAAAATGCCCAAAAGGGCACTGTAAAGTTTTTGAGTAACCCTTTAAGGATTCAACGCAGTACAATCGATTTTCAAAGAAAATGTATGACTAATTTGAAACATTGCTGGTTAATTCTGTAGGCTGAATAAAAGTTAGGCCTGTTCTCTAAAAAGGTATGTTTACCATTGACTTCCATTGAAACTTGCTCAAAAAGAGATTAGAGGGAAGAAAAAAAAATACATTAAGTCTTGCCGATCAATCACAATTCTTGCTAATGCAAAGAGACTTCTGAAGTGGTAAAAGTCTCATCCTGTGATACTCTGTATAGTATCGACATTCCTGTCAAACCTCTAATGCAGCCCGAGGAGTGCCTTGTGCCTTAGAAACATGGTGTCAAAAGATGGTCATGATTATTATTGGTTTATTTCACGGGTAGGCAGACAGAAGTGGGCAGTTATTCTCATGTTATTACTGTATTGAGACCCATCTCATGCCAACAAGTAACTTCGAGCAAGGAATGGACTTTCTCAGCCAAAGATACAATTCTGCAGGAACAATACAGGGTAAAGGAGGATAAATGAAAGTTTTACAAGTATGAGTGTCAAAACCACTGGCTATCTTGGCATTTCAAAATGCATTTCCTATCCAGTTCTTATATAGATTTACTGATAATGAATTAAAATCCGTGAGACAGCAGAAATGTTATCAGTTTAGTCTGTTCAGTTTGTTTCCTAACGATTTTTAAGTGGTTTAACAAAACCTGAAGGGTTTGGGATGACCAGTGGGCTACCATAGACAAGATGAAGAATTAGAGGAGCTACGGTGGACAAGGTGAATAAGACCTTCATCTACATGAACACAAAAAGAGTTTAGTTATACAATGTTTGAGCATTGTCAAGAGGAAGTTACCGTCACAACTAGAAACAGATGGACTACACAAAACATACACGAGTTGTGAGAAGGATGAAGTTCCCATACCCACATCCATCCTTACAGATGGTTGCTATGCTGAATTTCTGCCCCAAGATGTCATAACATAGGATTGTATTAGAAAGATGGACATAGAAAAGCTAGCAGACCTTGACCACCAGAAAAGATTACCCAAGATCACAGGAAAACTGCCTCCATTTTCATTTTGAGTAATTCCTCTATCTTAACATGGAACTGGCACCTTCCTGGCAAGTTAGCAATTTAATAAAACATTGAAAAAGGAGGTGTTAAAAGTGAAAACTTTCACTTACACATACAGGAAGTGCAGAATTATTAGGCAAATTAGTATTTTGACCACATCATCCTCTTTATGCATGTTGTCTTACTCCAAGCTGTATAGGTTCGAAAGCCTACTATCAATTAAGCATATTAGGTGATGTGCATCTCTGTAATGAGAAGGGGTGTGGTCTAATGACATCAACACCCTATATCAGGTGTGCATAATTATTAGGCAACTTCCTTTCCTTTGGCAAAATGGGTCAAAAGAAGGACTTGACAGGCTCAGTAAAGTCAAAAATAGTGAGATATCTTGCAGAGGGATGCAGCACTCTTAAAATTGCAAAGCTTCTGAAGCGTGATCATCGAACAATCAAGCGTTTCATTCAAAATAGTCAACAGGGTCGCAAGAAGCGTGTGGAAAAACCAAGGCGCAAAATAACTGCCCATGAACTGAGAAAAGTCAAGCGTGCAGCTGCCAAGATGCCACTTGCCACCAGTTTGGCCATATTTCAGAGCTGCAACATCACTGGAGTGCCCAAAAGCACAAGGTGTGCAATACTCAGAGACATGGCCAAGGTAAGAAAGGCTGAAAGACGGCCACCACTGAACAAGACACACAAGCTGAAACGTCAAGACTGGGCCAAGAAATATCTCAAGACTGATTTTTCTAAGGTTTTATGGACTGATGAAATGAGAGTGAGTCTTGATGGGCCAGATGGATGGGCCCGTGGCTGGATTGGTAAAGGGCAGAGAGCTCCAGTCCGACTCAGATGCCAGCAAGGTGGAGGTGGAGTACTGGTTTGGGCTGGTATCATCAAAGATGAGCTTGTGGGGCCTTTTCGGGTTGAGGATGGAGTCAAGCTCAACTCCCAGTCCTACTGCCAGTTTCTGGAAGACACCTTCTTCAAGCAGTGGTACAGGAAGAAGTCTGCATCCTTCAAGAAAAACATGATTTTCATGCAGGACAATGCTCCATCACACGCGTCCAAGTACTCCACAGCGTGGCTGGCAAGAAAGGGTATAAAAGAAGAAAATCTAATGACATGGCCTCCTTGTTCACCTGATCTGAACCCCATTGAGAACCTGTGGTCCATCATCAAATGTGGGATTTACAAGGAGGGAAAACAGTACACCTCTCTGAACAGTGTCTGGGGGGCTGTGGTTGCTGCTGCACGCAATGTTGATGGTGAACAGATCAAAACACTGACAGAATCCATGGATGGCAGGCTTTTGAGTGTCCTTGCAAAGAAAGGTGGCTATATTGGTCACTGATTTGTTTTTGTTATGTTTTTGAATGTCAGAAATGTATATTTGTGAATGTTGAGATGTTATATTGGTTTCACTGGTAAAAAATAAATAATTGAAATGGGTATATATTTGTTTTTTGTTAAGTTGCCTAATAATTATGCACAGTAATAGTCACCTGCACACACAGATATCCCCCTAAAATAGCTAAAACTAAAAACAAACAAAAACTACTTCCAATAATATTCAGCTTTGATATTAATGAGTTTTTTGGGTTCATTGAGAACATGGTTGTTGTTCAATAATAAAATTAATCCTCAAAAATACAACTTACCTAATAATTCTGCACTCCCTGTAGACTTATATGGTGATAAACACCTTCTAAACCCTAAGATCCCCCACTCCTTGGAACCGCTAGCTAAACTCTAGATGTATAAAAGAAAAAAGGGCCACCGCACAAAAGACGATATCACTCATGTATAACTGCAATGTTTTTATCACAAATGTCTTATCTTGTCTAACTGCCTTGAATCACCCGAATAAAATAAAGAATAAAAAAAATGTAAAAAGTGAAAACTTTCAAGTGTGATACTCCATTTTGTTTCACAATGTACAGTAAATATTTACGTGACAACACTCCATTTCAGTCCAGGCACAGCCATGGCACACAATGCAAATGAGGAGAACAGAAACATTGTTTTGGTGTCAGTCAGTGATGTCTATGTAAATGTATTACCCAGTTTATCAGCATTATAGCAGGAATAGATGCCTGCAAGACATTGTTTTGTTTGAACACTGTACATCAGGAAACACCCAATGATATTGGTTAGAATTCAGTTTTTTTTGGCAGAGTGCCAGTTTCATGATCGCAGTATCCTATACGGATTTTAATCTTTTCTACTTAAAGCAATATTGTTGTTTTTCTTACACGCCTAATGTTGAGTTTTTCTGCCTCCTTCATTCTAGCTCTGGAGTGGTCTCTGAATGTTCTCTGATCCAGCTTATCCTGACATTGCTGGAAGCATTAAATAGGTGAGACCACCAGTTATAATAGAGGAGTGGAGGTTCCTACAGGATGGGGACCTCGACATATTCTGATATCAAGGAAGTAGACCACTAGAGTATTTCTGGTCTCTCTCAAGAAATACTCAGAGATGCACTGGTTTCAATGCCTCTCTATGTAAAGACAAATTGCATTGATGGTCACACGTCTGGTTCCCAATACTTCTTCACGTAGAAAATGGGCCTGGCTGATAGATTGTCACTTGTGATGTTCTCCAAGATGGGGAGAAGAGCTGTCGAGAGGAACCCCCCCTACCTATTTTAGACTGGGGAGGCCCAAAAATATCACAGTAAAAGCAATCCTCCAACATAAATTTTATTTTTATTTTTTTAAATAAATAAATTATTTAATATTTGAGTGTTTCTTTAAAGGTATGTGTTAATAAGGAAACAGTAAGTCACAGTTTACCCTTGGGAGTAGCAGGATAAAGATGCAAACAAACACAATTAACACAATGGAATGTAAGAAGGTCAGCCAGGTTGGATCTCCCCCCCCTAATCCCCCGTTAATACATTAAACAGGTAAAATATTAAACACTTAGTGGGAAGTGGTACGCACTGCTGACATTTCTACATTTGCTGCAAGTCTCCAGGATCTGCAGGAAGAGCCCCCACCACCAGGAAGTGGTTACAATCTCTCGGCCATTCCCGGTGTCTCCATTTTTGGTGAGAATGTCATCGCCCATAATCCCCCCTCTACATTGATTATGTCATTCCACACCTGCAGTCAAACCTTTCTTCGAACACAAGGTGAATCTGGCATCCTAATTTCTGAGTCCGTTCTTTCCCTCCTGTCACCTAAACCCCCTATTTAACTGACAAATCCTCAGGGCACAGATACTTCAAAATCTATTTTACATTTTGCTTCAGAACCATCTTCTCATCCCCCCCTTACGCCACCACGATCTCATGGCATGTCTTGAAAACCACTTCCTAACCTGGCTGTGCGGGCTAATTTAATATATACCGACATATCTCCCAAGTGTCCCTATTTAGCAGGGACAGTGCCTATTTTGGTCCCAAATTCCTTTGTCCCTCTTTTCAATACCAATCTCCCTATTGTCTATGAGCTCCACATTGTTGGTGTGTCTGAGTGTATAACAGAGCTCCACAGCAACAATACTCCCAGCAATGTGTGAGTGTATAACAGAGCTCCACAGTAAGAATACTCCCAGTAATAGTGCAATAAATGTGTCGAGAATCAGTCTGTGTAAATAGGATACACTGTTCTTGTTCTAAATTACATTTTAGTTGCATAAATTGTTATTTGTAAGTCCCCGTAAATTACTAATAACAGCCCCGCCCCTGGCCACACACACCCATAAAATTAAAGTATTCCCCTTTGTCCATTTGAAATATTGCAATATCACTGGAGTTTAACCAGTAGGCCATCCACAGCCAATGATTCAATTCTGTGTATATGAATATGCTGAGGATGATGACACCCCACTGATACCACTACAGGTGCAAATATACCCCCGGCAGCAGAGAGCATAATTTGTAAAGTTTCACAGCATAACAATGCACAGACAGACTCCGGGCACCATAACCACTTCAAATCACTGATGTGCTCATGGTGCTTGGAGTAACACTTTAATGTTACAATTTATACACAATAGTCCTACAAAGCTTCAGTTAAAGCCTTGAGGAAATACCGATCCTCTAAATGTAAAACGGGGCAAAGTACATTATGAAGCTTGATCAATCTCCTTATCGCCAACCACATGTTCGATACAAATGATTGCACAGAATTTAGCACTTGTGTAAATTGAGTGGACACGGCAGGGTGGTTATATATTTGCTTTTGTGTTAACTCCCTATTTAATCATCTGTGAGTCATACTTCTGGTGACATCGCTTATAATCAAGAACATTTTAAAAACGAAGAAACAACCTTTGAAAGGAGAATATAGTTCATTATGTGCTAAATGCCTGGAGTAAGACAAGGCAAGCTGTAAATCCAGTTATTGGCAAGGGGTGAAAGAAAAAAAAAAAAAAAAAAAATCAGTCACATTCCAAAAATTACACAATGACAAAAGGTTACACATTCACTAAACTGGCTAAACTACTAGACACCAACATGTGTCAGAGCACACACTCCATAAAGAGCATTCAATAAAAAGAGAAATTATATGTAAATATTTTTTAGAAATGTGCATGTAGGTTGCTAGATGCCCCACTGATGATCCAAAATACAGAAAATATATAAAACACAGCCTCTTAAAGTGGCATGATATCTAAAACATTGGAAAGGACAAATTAAATTTTAGCCAAGTTACACAATTTGCATGAGAGATATATTTTGTTTGTATTCAGAACTTATTATAACAGTTGAGTAAACAAGTAAGAGTGATATTTATAAAGCCACATAAACGTGTGACAAACTGTCTCCCCCTCCTATAGTTAAAGCTGCAGGAATGCGGGTCTCAAATAAAACAGGCTAATGCAGACAGATGAGCCCCAGAGAAACATTCGAAGAAACCTGTTGTGGAAAGGCCAAGCTCCCTCGTGAACATGACAAATGTACAAACCATGAATGTATTGGCGAGAGCCATCGAGAAGCTGGGCAATGAATTTCTAACAGATGCTCCATTCACCAAAGACCCCTGCTGCAGTGGAGAGAACCATTCAACCCAAGAGACTTTATTCAACAGTGACCAGATTTTAGGTGTGATACCCATGTGAATACCACCTTCCTGACGTTAGGGCGTGCTATGCCTCCTACAAATGCAGTTAGGGTGGCATTGCATGCCCTAATGATCTGGCACGAATAATTACCCCGCACTCAGATTGCGATCAGAGGACTTGTCTGACAACCCAGGCAGTCCCCCTTCACTCAATGTTCATCGGTCTGAGTCAGCCTGTCACTTGCAATAGTTGTTACACTATCTCAGTTGATCAATTGTAACATTGGCCGAAACATTGTTCTCTGCCCCTCTCTTGTACCTTTGATCTGAGATGGGAGATGTAGAGAGATCAGTTACTCCGGGCGGGCTTTGTGACTAAGTGGCTACTAAAAAAGACTAGACATACAGAATTTTCTCCTCTTTTTGGTTTATGTTGCAGTACATTTGCGTGGGCTTAGAGGGACCCCGTGCTCACTCTGCCTAGAGGGGTATCAGCTTATATCTCATTGAGGAGGCCGAAAGAAATTCAAAACAATCATCTGGGGTTAATGCATCTCTTGTACAGCGAGAATATTTCGGTTCTGGACTGCCCTGATGGGCGTGATCAGTCTGATATGCAAATTGTTGAGGTTCACTCTGTAATGGCACAAGTGAGCAATAACATTTTTAACACCTGAATGGGGATGATCTGAAGGGCAAACTTCTGAGTTTCTCTAAGCTTTTGCCTGTTCTCATATTCTCTGTTTTTGTTGCAAACCATTTTGAATACCCTGGGCTGTCTACTTTTGCAAATGGTATGCCATGATGGGGGTAATGCTCATTCCTAGGCTGCCATACAGTCTCAAAAAATAAATAAATTAATTCAGTAATGTCCTGCTGAAATGGGATGGCTGGAAAGTCAACCTACCAATCAACCTGTTAATGCCAGTGCAAGTTTGGGAACAGAACAGCTTTACATTGCTTCTGTTATGTTTTGATTTTAAAGCCTCCAATGTAAGAATTAAAGGTTACTTGTCAACAGATTAGCAACATTTTTTATTTGAACTATGGTTTGTGACTCCATAATGCTCAGGAGACTTGGAGCTTTGTTTCGATCTGAATTGCAGTTCAATCAAATTTGAGCCAATCGGGTGTTTGGGTTAGTTCCCGATCTCAGAGCCCAAATCAAACAAAATGAGACAAATGCAGAACATGTTCATTTTGAATTGTGATTCTGAATTCAGCATGTGGTGCTGAAAGCAAAAGATAATTAAGGGGAAAAAGTGAATTTTCCCCCTACTCCTCCATGTATTGGTTACTTTTCTTGCTTGATCTGTGAACCAAATGGTTATAATATTAACTATATATTTTGCAGTAAGCTAGTCTATTTTTTTCTCCTTTTTGGTTTCTTCTTCTTCTTCTTCTATAAAAAAAGCAACAAAAAAAAAAGTTGGAAGGAGTTCATAAATTAAAAACTATATTTTTGGATTGATGACTGTTTCTTTAAATACAATAGACCGAGTGCAGCAAATTAAATTTTCTGTACACGTTTCTGAATATCCACACCAATAGTCATGCCTTTCCTATCATCCTAAGGACTGTTCTAGATATTCGTAAGAAAAATGTAAAACCATATGTTAACATTATATCTGCAGCCACAGACACTCGCTCTGCATATGTGAGGAATATAAAATGTGAATGAATGCCCTTAAAAAGGGGGAACATTCTCTCCCATATAAATATAATTTAGCAGTCAACGTTTTCTAAAAGCACCTCTAGTTAGGCAAAAAAAAAGTCTGGTTAACATTGTGAGAGAATAATTGTCTGGGGAAAAAAACAGTACATCATTGGATGTCCTCTGAATGTAACTACGCAGGAAAAATGGAATTCTTTACAAACTGCATTCTGAATGAAGAATTTAAATTATTAAGGCCAGGGGCTCATTAATAATGGTAGAATGTTCAAAATAGGGGCAGGACAACCTGTTGCATTCCTGCTTAGGAAGAATAAAACTGCGTGAAGATTGTTTGTGTTCCAAAAATCTGATTTACCAGTGTGTTTACTGCCCCAGGTCGCCTCCAATAAATAAATATTCAATCCCTCCCACTGTCAAAGCAATGGCAACTCAAAGCAGCAAAATAAAATAAACAAGGGTCATGTGCCATCACCTGCCCTCTAGTGGGCTATATGTTTACTACAAATCATTCTTCCTTTCCTGGTCTATAAAAAACACATTAGCAGCCTTATCAGAGGGCCTTGTTTGCTCTTAATATAGACAGACTGATAACCACTGTGCAAATAGAATACACATCACAGTAGAAACAATAGACTTTCTAGAATCTAGAAGAATTCATTCTTTGTCGTAACATATGCTCTTATTCTAATGATTTGTACTATTTAGAGCATGTTAAAAATGCCCAAGGTGCAGAGGAATTTAAATGCTTTATCCATACCTCTGTCTATTCACTTCCTGCTAACATGGCTAAGATTTGCTCATAAGTTACAGTTCTAGGGCAGATCGGTCACCTAAAATGTGAATCTTTTTTCAAACACAGGAATTCCAGATGCTCAGACTCCAATTCCCACAAATATATTTGCTATAAAAAAAAAAAAAATACAAAAAAAACCACTAAACCGGAACTGCGAGAACTCCAAATTTCAGCATTTGATTAACAAGAACAGCATTCTCTGATTGGCTGTTTTAGCTAAGAAGCATGCTTAGGTTATGGTGGAAGGATTGCCCTTCCAATCTGAGTATTCTGCACCTGTGTTAGAACAGAATAGAATAGATCCAATTAAGATATTCTAACCTAACCAGGAGATTCTGTATAGTCCCACGCAGGACGTATCCAAGAGATGAAATACAATATTCATATTCTCATTGTTTCGTTTGAGGACCACTGAAAGGCTATTACAGATTTATTCGACAAGTGAGAATATGTGTGAATTCAAAATGAACTATCGAATTTTTGCCAAAAATTACCAAACTAATCTACATTTTGCCATTTTAAATGTAAAAAGTAATTCAAATACACTCGTTACGTGGTGGCATTTGCAATCAAACAAATTAGATTACATTTAAAGGGACACTATAGTCACCCAGACCACTTCAGCTCAATGAAGTGGTCTGGTTGCCAGGTCCCTCAGGTTTTAACTCTTCAGATTTAAGCATAGCAGTTTCAGAGAAACTGCTATATTTACATAGCAGGGTTAAGCCAACCTCTAGTGGCTGTCTTCCTGACAGCCGCTAGAGAAATGCTTCCCTGTGGACTGTTGGAATGCTGCGCATGCACATTCTGCACCACTCGGGAACTGACGTCGGCGGGGGAGGAGAGGTCACCAGCGCTAAGGAAGCCCGGCGCTGGATAAAGGTAAGCTGCCGAAGAGGTTTTAACCCCTTCAGCCCCACAGGAGGGAGAACCTGAGGGTGTGAAAACCGCTTTGTTTTCCTGACACTATAGTGATCCTTTAATGATTAGGGTGGTCACCCAGGTAATGAGATATTACACTAAAAGAGAATGGGAATTGTCCTGTCTTAATTATGACCCGATGGGTAAGTTACTCTATTGTAAAAGGAACAGCACTAGAATAGGGGAGGGGGGAGGGGCATATATCTAGTTTAAAATTTGTGGCATACTATATTTAATGTCATCTTCAGTTTTTCTGCACCCCAAGCATGACTTTGGAATATGCGCCATCTTTTCTACTGCTGGAATGAACGTTATTAAAAAAACTTTAATATTCCTGCCAGAAAATAACTTTTACATTTGGCAGTCTTCTCAAAACGGCCATTTCTGAGAACAACTCGTGAAATTTACTATGAAGAAAAGCCCATCACATTAAGATCACTTTAGGAATACAATTCAAATAGTGTCACAATGTAACTGGCACTTTTCAGAATATCCATATTGCAGAAGTAATGCTCAGTGGTAACATTACCCCAGAGTGTTGTGAATGCCCAGCAGTGGGGTAAGTGACTGTGCTCTTGGAGCAGATTGCAGCCCAAGATCAGGCACATTGGCTGCACTCACTGGGCAAAAAAAGAGGGGAAGTTAGAGGTCATTTCTGCTAAATTTCTATAAAGAGAAAAAGAAAAAACCCTGCTGAACTGTAATATGTTTGCCAACATTCTGAATTTTTTTTTTTTTTTTTAATCTTCAAGTGGTTTTGCTAATTATTTTCAATTTTCACAATATCTTGCTTAAAGAAACAACAACAAAATACATCCACCAGTGTATAGCAAGGTTTCTCTAGAATCACCCTTATATAGAGTAGCCAGATCGCTAGGTTTGTTTGGGGAACAATAATACAATCTGCATTCTGTTTCGCCCCTGGCTATATGCTTCAGGTGTGAAAGCAACTCAATCAGAAAAATACAAATATAATGCAAAGTATTGAGTGCATTTAGGAACCAAAGAAATTCTCCAATCCTCTTTATTTTTGCCCAAAATATTTTGCAATTTGATTAATGGGGAGACTGAGGTAAACTGGGCGCAAAATAAAGAAACAATCAAATAAATCTACTTTATTTATGGAGATTGGATACAATCAAAAGGGTCTCAAACACTCTGATCCCTGGGGATACATCATGAGGACCAATTGGAGCCTTCCTGGAGGCAATGAGAGGTCTCCCAACACTGCACTTGTACACTAGAGATCAATGATGTCCACTAGTCTATAGAGTGTTTATGTGATACATAGAATGCTACAAATATATAATCTGAAAAAAACAAAAGTAACTCAAAAGGACATGATAAACATAGGCTGTGCAGGCTCAGTGTTTACATTTTAAATTACAGTATAGCAAAGTGCTGGAATTAAATACCTCTGCACCCCACTCACACCATCAGATTCTAGAAACCCCTTCAAATAACCTAGGATCTCACTGCAGACATTCAGCAAATTGCATACTTTTTCCAAAACCAGTTATGGGATATCCAAGACTTGGCACAGAGAGTGCCCCCCGACCCTAAAAGTTTACTATTCCAAAGTTAGTGCAATAAGTTGTATCCTCTACAAGCAGGGAGAGGGATGCAGTTATAATGCATTACTGTGTGTAAAGAAATAAAACGTTGGAGTGTTTTACTCCACACAATACTTGCCCACAGAGCTGATAATCTACCAACACAATAACAATCTTTTATAATGACAATACTATCCCTTTACAATCCAGAAACACCAGTCTTACAAGACACTGCAATAATATTTAACTTCCCAGATCAGCTACAGTCACTTGCTGCCTTCTCTTTAGCATAGTTACATACAGGAAACATGTCTCGTGTATTGAAACAAAGTTTTACAAACAAGACTTACTGCTGCTCCAGGCTGTGTGTGCTTCTCCCCCCCTGTAAAGCAGGGCTCTCTCAGAACACCTTGTACTAAAAGGCTTGTGATGACTTAATTGGCTGTGTTGATTTAAGCAGTGACCCCTTTCCAGGATCATATGAGGATCCCAGCTCTGTGCTGAGCCTTGCAGTGAGCTTGTTCTGCAGGGAGGCAAGGTGGAGTTAGTGGCTGGCTAGAAGTTTGTACCAATTAGAAGCCCCTCCCTGGGCTGTGAGTGAGCACACACTTCACCTTCAGCTCCAGCCCCTGCCCTACCCTGACTACCCTGAGGCAGCCAAGTGATAGATTCATGCAGTGTTGCAAAAGTATTACCCTGGAGGGGTAACTAGTGGAGAATGCCAAAAAAACAAAAAAGCTATTTACAGTAGGGAGCTGGAGATAGCTTGTCAGGGCTGTTCTGCTTGCTGGTTCAGTTTAAGGTAGATCTGTATGCTAGTGGTAGTTTTATTAAAGACATGTTTACCTGCATGTGTTTGTAAGGACAATAAAGTGTCAAAGCAGGAAGAGAGGCAAGAGGCTATGGCGAGCATTTTGTGTTAGTATTTATTCACTACTTTGGGAATTGTGATGAATTTAAAAAAATGAATTTACCCAAAGTGGAAAAATAGCTGACGGGAAGGTTAGTCAATAAACTCCAAATTGTAGCAAAATTCTCAAACTCCGCTATAATTACAGTTTGAGTATTTTAAACTTTATTTTGCAATCCAAGTTTAAATTGGATTAGGTCAGGGACTACCCATGTATTCTAAAGATTTTATTTTCAAGTTCTGCTGTTTTGGTCCAAAAACCGGTTTGTTTAGCTGAATACTACTGTATGCTTCGACCTTATTGATATTGCTGTTCAGACCTGCATGTCCATTATGCTTGATGTACCATTCACGCATGTCCTTCCTCATTTCTGCTGTACTCAATAAACTGAGCCATTTTACACCAAAAAGAGGGAGGGTCACGCGTTAAAGTCCCTATTCTGCCTTATGATATCTTTTGCCTGGGTTGGAATTTCAAACACAGTCTTTTATTTTAATCTTAAAAAAAATAGTAAAATTATTTTTGAGGGAGGGTGACAGGGTCTCTTTAATCTCAGATGAAGAGTCTGCCTGATCGTCACATTGTCCTTTGCTGTAGTAAGGGAGCGTGTGATTTGGTGTAGACCAATGCACAGCTGCCACAGGGTACCTATACCGCACTCAGATTCATGCAAATTATGCCGCACTTACCATCTGCCTTTGCCATGCCATCCTATGTAACGGAGAGCCTGAAGCTGTCAGTCAGAGTCGTCAGAATTACATTGACATTCTAATCTGTCTAATCTGGGTAATATTGGGGTCCCTGGGGCAACTGGCTACGGCCAATATCAATTTGTTGGGTAAACTGCAAACCTCGGGGATCTGAAGCTTCAAACAGTAATTAAGAAGGGTTGGAATCTGGATCATCCATGCTTCTAGGTTTGGGAACATTGGCTGCCAGATTGGTAACCTTAAACAGTTAAGGTTACCAATTTCAAAAGACAAAACAGAAGGTCCACATATTAGCATAATTTTCCAAGGTAGTTACATAGTTACATAGGCTGAAATAAGATATGTCCATCAATCAGGGCCGGACTGGGTAAAAAATTAGGCCCAGGCATTTTTCAACCAGAGCGGCCCCCTAAGAAGGGGGCGGAGCCAGAGAGGGTGTGTTTTGTCATCACTAAGGACAAGCACGCCCCCTCTCAAAGTGAGCATGTTGGTTCAATGTGCCAAGCCCCGCTGAAGAGCTCTGGCATTAGAAAAAGGCCCTGTATTTGTTCTGCGCAGTGCAAGCACATTTAATAACATGCTTGCACTGTGTTTGCTTTTAAATTATAATGGGATCATGGGTATGTCAGGTATTGTGCACTTTTCTCTGGCCATCATATATAGGGCACTAATTATATACCTTCCAAACAAAACCCTCAAATCTTCCATATTGCTTCATACCTCCCAACACTGGAGCAGCAAAATCTGGATGGGATGGGTGGAGCCATGAAGCCCACTGCCCACTGATAAGAGCCCATATGTGGGACACCAAGGAAGTAAAGAGGGGCAGGACCGCAAAACAGGACTGTCCACTGAAAGCGGGAATGTTGGGAGGTCTATTGTTTCTTCTAATATTCCTCTTATGTAGGAACAGAGAATATTTGGAATATTTTTACTGTATCACAGAGCTCCACAGCAATAAAATTCCCAGTCATGTATGTGTCGTGTGATAAAACTACCTATTAGTTTTCCAAAAGTAATTTTTTTGCATTCAGTAGATAAATCTACCGAACAACCGACAACCCCCTGACTCATTAAGTTCAAAGAAAACCACAGGATTAGGTTCTCTCCCAGTATGGCTGCCATTCATTAAACCGAACAACACATGCTGGAGAAAACAGCAGCCATCTTGTTGCACGAAAAGAGGCAGCGGGACTTGGTTGTCGAGTGTCGCAAACACTGGTCAACTTCACGAACGCCTGCTTTTTTTCTAAGAAAAGTCCGGAGAGTGCTGTTCGGTAAGTTTGTTCACACGAACAAGGTGAACAAACGCTACCTATGAGCCAGGGGAACCGTTTGTTTTTTTGGGGGGTTTGGAACTCCCGAAATTGACCAACCGCTGCCACTGAAACTATGGGAATGTTTTGGGCAAATGCCTCATGAGCAAGGTTATCTTGTTTATCTGACATCTCCGCTCTCTGACCTCGGCTTGTTGCTTGACTACTTTCCTACTTGCTCTTTCTGCCATTTTGCCTTTTTGCCTTTTTATAGGCTTCCTGTTACTCCTGACCACTCTAAAGGCTGGTAATACAGATTTTCCTATTTCTCCTGATTTGGGGAATTTTTTTAGGATTCTAGCTCTGCGTGTTAGGTATCTTTGATTACTATAACAATGTTTTAAAACTCCAGCACATATAACTAGAAAACTAGAAATAAAAAAGTGCGCTGTGTCTTTAAGACAATAGATCATTTAAGCTGTTTTCCTGGCACTATAGGTATAATAGGTCAGGGTTCGCCTACACACTCAGCCCATGGGGAAAATCTGTTGCTGGAGGTCCTCATGCAGAGTGTGAGGACGTCCAGCGTCAGATAACGGATCAAAGGTAGACAGTGGTAGACAGCCACTGAGGGCAGAGCTGCAATGTAAACATTCTCCGGAACAGCAGAACTAAGTGCAATAGGGACACTGCACCCAGACCACTTCAATGAGCTGAAGTGGTTTGGGTGCCTACAGTGTCCCTTTAATAGTGCAATTTGATTTTCAAACATCTTCATTTATAAAAAAAATAAGTGCATACAATACCTATTAAATGCATTATAATAATAGTGCTAATGCAATGCTGGCAAATAATACAACAATGTGCTATAATTAACTGTGCAAAAACAGGGTAAATTGCAAAGTGCAAAAATCCACTTACATTAGTGTATATCCACATACAATGCATTAGGCAGGTAGGTAGCTTTCATTTAGCATCACATGTAAAAAAAAAAAAAAAGAAACACACTAGGACAATATTGCCAGTTCACCTAAAGTCATAAATAAAGGAAGGAGAAGCACTCACAGACACAGAGCAGTACAGTCTAATCTAATTATATTCGATCCAAATAATATGCCAAGAACTGTGGTAAAGGCACTAACAGTAGTACTTTATTCTAGTCTGCAGGTGCTGACTTTGCCCCTGATCTGCCTCCTTGGCTGACATCATCAGAAGTGACAATCTCAGCCAATTACAATGCTTTCCCATAGGAAAGCATTGGATTGGCTGAGATTGTCAATTCTGATGATCTCAGTCAAGGAGGCAGGCCGGGGGGCAGAGCCACACAATGCCCTGGTAAAATCAGCATTTGTTCATAGAGATGTATCGAATCAATGCATCTCTATGAAAGAAGTTCAGTGTCTCCATGCAGAGGGTGGAGACACTGAATGTCCTCTAGTAGCGGAGTGTTCCCGAGAGGTGTCCCTAGGCCAGTGGCGTACATACTGGGGCCAGCCTCTTCTCCTAGGGGGGCCCAGGAGCTGGCCACCTCAGGGCCCCCCGAGGCTGGCCCTGCTGTCACCCGGCTGGCTGGTCCTGCGGGTGCGTGAGGGAGCACTCTCCCCTGTGGGCTCCCTCTTCAGCTCCCTCGCGCACCGCACTGATACCGGAGCCGGAAGATGACGTCATCTTCCGGCGCCGGCATCAGTACGCGGCGCGCGAGGGAGCTGAAGAGGGAGCACACAGGGGAGAGTGCTCCCTCGTGCGCCGGCCAGCCTGCCTGCCCACCCAGTGACTGGCCACCCAGGAGCCCAGCAGCACCACTGGACCCCAGGGAATCCCCCAGCTCTCCCAAAGGTAAGGAGGCTGGGGGGATTAAATTAAAAAAAAACATGGGTGTGTGCGTGTTAGTGTATGTGTTAGTGTTAGTGTGTGTGTTAGTGTTAGTGTGTGTGTTAGTGTGTGTCTGCTAGTGTGTCTGTTATTGAGTGTGTGTCTGCTAGTGAGTGTCAGTGAGTGTGTCTGTTATTGAGTGTGTGTGTCTGCTAGTGAGTGTCAGTGTGTTACTGTGTGTGTCTGTTACTGAGTGTGTTTGTGTGTGTCTGTTAGTGAGTGTTTGTCAGTGAGAGTGTATGTTTTGTAAGTGTGTGTATGTATGTCTGTCGCTGAGTGTGTCACTGTCAGTAAATGTGTGTGTCTGTTAGCTAGTGTGTATGCGTCTGTTCGTGACAGTGTGTGTGTGTGTCTTCAGCACTTACCTTTCTCCAGCGCCGGACTCCCTTGGCGCTAGGGATCCCTCCGCCTCTCAGCTCCGAATGCGTATGCGCGGCAAAAGCCGCGCGCGCATTCAAACCGAGCATAGGAAAGCATTACTCAATGCTTTCCTATGGACGTTCAGTGTCTTCTCACTGTGATTTTTCACAGTGAGGATCACAGAAGGTCCTCTAGTGGCTGTCAATGAGACAGCCACTAGAGGCTGAATTAACCCTCAGTGAAACATAGCAGTTTCTCTGAAACTGCTATGTTTTCAGCTGCAGGGTTAAAACTAGAGGGACCTGGCACCCAGACCACTTAATTGAGCTGATGTGATCTGGGTGTCGGTAGTGGTCCTTTACGTGTGTGTATCTGCATGCACTGGCGTACATACCGCGGTCGCAGGGGTCACAGCCCTGCAACCCCTGCGACCAGGTGCCCGCCGACATGTGTTGCGGCCCCCGACCTGCGCAGAGTAAGTGGGGGGGGGCCCACGGATCAATTTTCGCACTGGGGCCCCATGGTTCATGTGTACGCCACTGCCCTAGGCTTTAATGTAAACACTGCATTTTCTCTGAAAAGACAGTATTTACTGCGAAAAGCCTACAGGGAATAATTAACTTGTAGTTCTTCTGGTTACTGTACTGTCCCTTTAAGGTCCAAGACAAAAGTGATATCCTCAACCAACTATACCTTCTAAGACAAGAGTGTAATTTTTTTCCATCTGTAATGTTGGGAAGTATTACATTATCCCCATCTCTACTGGGCACTTATATCACACACCTGTGCTGGTCTTTACTTTCTCACAGTTACTGTGGACTGATCATATATAGGTATAGTACCTGGTAAAATATAGGGTTATTTAAAGAATAATATCTGTACACTAAACATGCAGAAATATTTATATTATATATGTTCACTGCACAACACATGCTAACTTATTTATACTTAGAAAAATCAACAAAATATATTATTTAGTTAGTTGCCCAAACCTTGTCATAAAAAATTTACCTACTCTATTTCCATACAGTGATATCATTATTTAAGAACCTCTGCTGAGTCAACCTCCACTTACTTACAGATAACTCAGCCTGGAGAAAAATCTGGTGATTTACTGATTAAAAAAAACCAAGCGATAGAATGTCTCCCTTCATTACATAACAACGAGAGAGAAACAGTGAGCCACCTAAAGTAAATATGACCAGTTTAAATGTTGGTGAATCAAACGTGCCGAGGTACTAATGACATGGGAAATGTAACATTGCCGCAAAGACAAGTGGTGTTGGCAGAACGTTTGCAGACTCAGTGCTTCTGCTATATTGTATCTGCAGATATTCAATTTCATGAAATGTGTGTGATCTGCTGAACTTCATTTATTGTGTGCAGTGATTAGAGGGTCACTTTTGGGCGGGCAGGGTCCGATCAGTCGCACATCAATTGAGTTCTATGTACTTTTTGAAAACTATTTGATTGAATTTACTGGCACTGCAACCATTGGTGTTTGCCTTCCTTCTTGCCTGCTCAACGAGCAAGTGTTGTGATGGAGACATTCCTGATTATTTTTGGGCAGATTTCTTCTGCTTGGTGCTTGATGCTTGTTTGACTTGCTATGCCTGAACCTTGCACCTTGTTTTCTAGCCTGCACCACAATTACTCTTGCTGGGAAGATACAATCTGGGCAGACCACTTGAGGACCTTACAAACTTACTTCGAGCTTTTGATCATTTATGTAAGAAGTTGGAGAGTAGGCTGAGACATTTAATCCAGGCCTTCACTAAGTCGATGCAAGTGCCCCTATAGCCTTTCAGAAAACTATGAAGAGACCCTTGGTTCTGTCTGGTCGCTGGCTCATTACTTGTTGGTTCTGGAAAAGATTTGCTGACTATCGACAAGCAGCTAGGGACATCACTCCACTGCACCGCTTCCACCCCACAAGGATACATAAGGGAAAGCTGCAGAGATCCACAGGTCAATCACATGTCATGCAACATTTCTATCTACAACTTCCATTTGGATCCACAACTGGGATAGACCCTGACGCCTGTGGACTGGGAAACACAATGTTTCTTCCTGCAAGTATGTCTGGAGTAAGGTTGGTGATCCCTCCCGGTTCTTTACAGTCTTGGGCCTGGTGGCTATAAGAAGATTATTCCCCCATACTTATTCCTTGCCACAGCATTTGTTATTATTTCGACAAGTCGACTACCTTTTTCTGACGTTCTAACTCATGGAACAGATCTGAGCAAGTTATTTAGCATTTTATTATTTTCACTGCCTCATTGTATCCTCTAAATCCTCATGCCCAAGGTTTTATAACTGCAAGTTTAACATTTTCATATAAAAAAAAAAAATCTAATCTACGGAACAAAGTAAGATGACAAATACTTTTATGGTGGTTTGTATGATTGAAAAATTTACCATTTAGTTATATTCGACTCCCATGCCAGATGTTTGTACCTCACCACAATGTTACAATAAACCTTTTATTCAGTGTTCCAGTCAAATAACATGACTCATGTTGATGAGAACATGCACTTACTTTTCTGAAGCACAGCAATTCTACAAGAGATAAATCTCCATAGAGCATAATGAAATCTAACGCCCCATCCACTTCAGATCGCCCATCGGTGACTACACCCTATGTCAATCGTGGCTGACTCTGCAGCTAGCGTGAACTATACAACAACATTATTTAGCGAGTGTAAATTCAACCCTGGTGATTATGCTATGGCTTACAGAGGCGAGTAACTTTTAAGGCCTGGCTAATAGCATTGGACTCCAAATAGTATGCCCTGTTAAGCCTACTGGATCACCTGGATTTGCACTTTGCATTGAAGTAATGCATATGCTAAATGTTAGGCTCATCGACAGGGATCTCCGTTCCTTTTGTCTAATTATATTTCCACCTGTCTTCAACCCTTACTTGATGTTAATTCACCCATTGTACAGCTCTGCAGAAATGTCCCTTTACGAATAAACGTTAATTCAAAAGTGTTATTTGGCTTTGGTGTGTAGCGCTCCAGCACGTTGCTTACTGATTAGTTAGAAGCACTAGAGAGTAATGGTAATTAATTATTGGATGGTGGTAATGGGTGAGGCTTCAAGAGGATATTCAAGTTGTTGTATTTTTAAAGTCCTTTTTGTTCCATTAAGCAAAACTAGCCAAGTTGGAAAATTCAGTTATGGTCCTTTTCATTACACGCTAATAACAGAATTTATTTAATTTTTTTTCTATGAAACAAAAATCAGGAAACATCTGTCTGAGGTTATTGTTACGGTTTAGCTTGGGAATCCGTAGATTCCTTGCTGAGCTGGTGGTCACTTTGTGTCTATTCCAAAACATTGCTACTATTGTACTTAGTTCCTAATTACTTGAATAATCTAATGACCCCACTAATTCTTTCTCTATTAATTACACTTCCTTATATTTCTCTGTGAATCAGGGATTTATTGAGCACCTGTTACTGATAACAGGGAAGTTCCTTTAATGGTTAAGGGTATATTTTGATTTAAAAATAACCGCGACGATCCTCTGTCATAAAGGTCCAGCAAAGGGTGGAAACCATATGAATGGGCCAATAGTGAAGATTCTGGTGTTACAATGTACACAACTGATTTCCAGAGCCGATGAATAACTTGTCACAGAAAAATACATGCATTCTTAATATAAACACAAACAAGATGACCCACCTGCTTTCAATATTCAAGGAACACTATAGTCACCTAAATTACTTTAGCTAAATAAAGCAGTTTTTGTGTATAGATCATTCCCTTGCAATTTCACTGCTCAATTCACTATCATTTAGGAGTTAAATCACTTTGTTTCTGTTTATGCAGCCCCAGCCACACCTCCCCTGGCTATGATTGACAGAGCCTGCATGAAAAAAAAAACTGGTTTCACTTTCAAACAGATGTAATTTACCTTAAATAATTGTATCTCAATCTCTAAATTGAACTTTAATCACATACAGGAGGCTCTTGCAGGGTCTAGCAAGCTATTAACATAGCAGGGGATAAGAAAATCTTAATTAAACAGAACTTGCAATAAAGAAAGCCTAAATAGGGCTCTCTTTACAGGAAGTGTTTATTGAAGGCTGTGCAAGTCACATGCAGGGAGGTGTGACTAGGGTTCATAAACAAAGGGATTTAACTCCTAAATGGCAGAGGATTGAGCAGTGAGGCTGCAGGGGCATGTTCTATACACCAAAACTGCTTCATTAAGCCAAAGTTGTTCAGGTGACTATAGTGTCCCTTTAAATTATATTAACTGGTAATGAGATATGAGCATCACTCTGGTGGAATAAAGGTTTAATCATGTTTTTTGCAGGTCTGTTTTACAATTTCTCCTTGACTCTAGGGTTAGTTTCAACATCAACACAGTCCCAGATCCACTATATTTCTTGAGGGCTTAAACCTAAATAACCACATCCTGGACATATGTTGGCTACCAAACTAAAAAGAAGGGCAGAATCATATCACAGTTTGTGAGATAAATGCCCCCTGGATATGTAACAATATCCTAAGTAAGTAGTAAGTGGCTACAGTGATAGAAAGCAACTGTAACAAAACAGGAAAAGTAACACAAATGACTAATAAGATAACAATAAAACCAAAGCCTTATAAGGCTATTCCTCTACTTCACTGTACAGCCAGGAAATTAGAAGAACATGCACACAGCTGGCTTTATTATAAAATTGGCCAATACGAGCATTATTCAATAGAGGGTAAATCCGAAGTAGTGAGAAGTTAGATTCCTTGTCTATAGAGGGTCAATGCCCCTATTGCTTAATAAATTGTGAAAGCTCAGATAGAGTGGGGTTCCAATAATTGTTCCAATAAACTGTGAGATGATTCTGCTCTTCTTTTTGCTTTCTGCATACAATAGAGGTTAAGCACCGAGACACCCTTGGAGTGTCTCACTGGTGTAATGGATACACACAGTTACATGCACTTTGTACATGTGTGCTGGTGCGTTCCCAGCCACAGGATCTTTTTTATTGCTTTGTGGCTACCAAATTAAAAGACGTTCTGAGAAATTCTGAGTTCAAAGAACCATAAAATATTAGAAGGTCACGGGCTGCGCAGAGAGACTGAGAGGGGCATACCTATGGATCAGTGAAGAGATATAAGAGGGGCTAGAATTGGTCAATGCTTTAAATGTATGGGTTAGCACTTTGAATTGACTCCTATAGGATAGCCTTATGCCTATCCCACGCAGGCTTAAACTCCTTTACTGTGTTAACCTCTACCACTTCAGATGGAAGGCTCTTCCATGCATCCACTACCCTCTCAGTAAAGTAATACTTCCTGGTATTATTTTTAAGGAAAATACAGGAAGCCAATGTAAGGACTGACAGAGTGGTGAGGTGTGAGAGGACCTGTCTGGCGGCAGCATTCATTACAGACTGTAGCGGGGCGATATGGCTTTTGGGAAGACCAATTAGGATAATAATTCCATGTGAATGTATATTTCCCATGTTGTGTGTCTTCAGAGGAAATCACACAAACACATTGCTTAGATTAATGGCATAGAAGGGTTATGGGAAATATGCGCACTCATTAGCAAAATGTTTATTTCTCTAGAAACTGATTTTTTTTTCCCCCAAGGAAAATACATCGAAATTCCTTTCATATTTTTACCGTGCACTGGAACACAAAACATAATGTTACAGAGTTAAATATTTAAATGTATACATTACAAATGGTTAAAGGTACACTGCAATGTTAAAAATAAATATATTTATTGTCTATTCTCTTTGCAAATACCTGTTCTTTCTCTTTATTTCCATGTTTTGACACGGTTCTTAACTCACAAATCTTTCGGTAAACAGCAGAGTGTGCTAAGAAACTGACTGACGAATATAGTACATAAAGCATTGCAGGCTCCTCAGCTGCTGTTGGCCACTGACTCCCATCAGATGGCTAACAGTCTATGCAGTTGTAGACAGTAAGTTTGTTTGCGCAGGGCCGTAACACCTACGGACTTTGGTGGGTAATCTGCTTCTGTACGCTGTCGTACTATGACCGTTCCTTATATATGATTTCCCACAGAGAGTCTGATATGTCTGAGAGTCTGATATGGGGGAGGAAGGTTAATCCATTGCAATGGAGCTGTCCGCAAGACGTCCTGTAAGCACGAGTTAGCAGTATGGATAGTTGCCCAGTCGCTAGTTTTAAAGTTTAGTAGATATCCCCCCACCTGCCGCTTGGCATTTGGAGATTAAAAACTTCCCTTTTAGTAATATGGGGTTCTTACTGACCGCCATAGAATTTGGTATTTTCTTTTCTTAAATGTGGCAGCTAGCTAACAAGCACTGGCCAGCCACCACATGGTTAACCCTTTAGCACCAGATTTTTTTTACTATTTGCCAACTGCCAACGGCCAAATAGTACTTGAAATTATCATTAATCTGTTGCAGAATTCTTCAGACTAATGCCCTATTTGGCATTAGTAAATATGAGTATTGCCATTATAGTCAGAATGTGACCATTTTCAACTGATTTTGTCCATCCAGATAAAAGCCATTGTTTATAGAATATCCCTGTAAAAAAAAAAAAAACTACATCTACCAGCCTATGGCGTTGGGAAAGTAAAAGAGTAAAGGCAAGGGTAACCTCTTATTCATTTATCTTACCCTACACCCCACTGTACATGGGGTGCGGAGATAAGGCAGTCATTGCAGTGCCACCTAGTCTATAAGGAACCCCTGACGATGTTTTGTTGAACATTAGGTGGGGTGAGGAGTATGCCTTTTAGAGGGGCCAATTTTTAATAAGGATTGGCTAGTACGGCATTGGGGCTACGATAAAAGAGACAGACAATCCTGATTGACTCTTTACTTACCCTGTGGGACGCTGCTTGTGTTTTTACCCAATAACTGTTGGTCACACGTGCACCCAATATTTTTCAGTTGATTAATATTGAAAATATGGGGGGTGATAAATAGACAAATTATTGCATTTAGTCAATAGCAGAACAGTTATGTTCATTTTTGCATTCAAACCAGCGAATATGCATTTCACAATATAACTATGCAGTTGCAAGAGCGAAGAGCTGTGTTCATGATAACATTGAATTTCAAATGAGTTGATGTTGTTCCCGGTGATTTTTAAGGTAGTGAGAGTGTTCTATGGTGCACACTTTATATCCACCCGAACGTTGCGTAAAAAGCTGTGCACATTCTAATAACATTGAGCACATTAAAGTATTGACTTTAGCACATGATGCACCTATTTCTTCATGCTCCCTGTTCACACGACTGGCTGAGGGTGATGGAAGATACTGACAACGTCAACTAAACTGCTTTCCATTTACAGCTGTCATTCTGATTTATAACCTCATCCTGAAACCAAACTAACAAAATGAAACTGAGTTTAAAACCGTAATTCACTTTCCCTGTAAAGTCAGTTTCTGCTATGACCCAGAGGCTGCAGAACACAAGATGCCCTTTTACATCTTTACAAGTCATATGTTTCCTTTTTATGACATTTTTAAAAATGATACATTTTAGGATTCCATTAAATATTTCTACTTTTAGTCATTTGACAGATTTTTTTTACATTTTAAATGGAAAACTGTGAATCTTGTGTCTGGAGCTCATTATGTAAGGGTGCAGAAAGAGGCTTAAAGGGTTACTCCACCCATCATGACCACTTTAGTGATTTGACGTGGTCATGGTGGTAGGAGCTTGAAACACTGCACATCCTGATGTATTGGCATTTGGCAATTGTGTGCTGGGGGCAAGTTGCACCCCCAGCACACATGCCTTATGTCAGTTCTGTGTTTAATTTATAGTGATGTCGCGAACATAAAATTTTCGGTTTGCGAACGGCGAACGCGAAACTTCTGCAAACGTTCGCTACCGGGCGAACCGGGTGAACCGCCATAGACTTCAATGGGCAGGCGAATTTTAAAACCCACAGGGACTCTTTCTGGCCACAATAGTGATGGGAAAGTTGTTTCAAGGGGACTAACACCTGGACTGTGGCATGCCGGAGGGGGATCCATGGCAAAACTCCCATGGAAAATTACACAGTTGATGCAGAGTCTGGTTTTAAGGGCATAAATCACCTAACATTCCTAAATCACAATGGATATGGATTGACACCTTGACATATGGATTGACACCTGTCCTCAGAGACCCTGATACACACTGACACAGAGCAGAATAGGGACTGTTCCCCCTACATAGGGTCACTTTGCAGATATGGATTGACACCTGTCCTCAGAGACCCTGATACACACTGACACAGAGCAGAATAGGGACTGTTCCCCCTACATAGGGTCACTTGGCAGATATGGATTGACACCTGTCCTCAGGGACCCTGATACGCACTGACACAGAGCAGAATAGGGACTGTTCCCCCTACATAGGGTCACTTGGCAGATATGGATTGACACCTATCCTAAGGATCCCTGATACACACTGACACAGAGCAGAATAGGGACTGTGTCCCCCTACATAGGGTCACTTGGCAGAAATGGATTGACACCTGTCATCAGAGACCCTGATACACACTGACACAGAGTAGAATAGGGACTGTTCCCCCTACATAGGGTCACTTGGCAGATATGGATTGACACCTGTCCTCAGAGACCCTGATACACACTGACACAGAGCAGAATAGGGACTGTTCCCCCTACATAGGGTCACTTGGCAGATATGTATTGACACCTGTCCTCAGAGACCCTGATACACACTGACACAGAGCAGAATAGGGACTGTTCCCCCTACATAAGGTCACTTGACAGATATGGATTGACACCTGTCCTCAGAGACCCTGATACACACTGACACAGATCAGAATAGGGACTGTTCCCCCTACATAGGGTCACTTGGCAGAAATGGATTGACACCTGTCCTCAGGGACCCTGATACACACTGACACAGAGCAGAATAGGGACTGTTCCTCCTACATAGGTTCACCATTTTTAGCCCAAGGCAGCTCATCTCATCAGGCCTTTTTTAGTCGAATGTATCGCCCACTGTCAGTCCCTTCGGGATCCATCCCTCATTCATCTTAATAAAGGTGAGGTAATCTAGACTTTTTTGACCTAGGCGACTTCTCTTCTCAGTGACTTCTCTTCCCTGCTGCACCGAAGGTCCTTTCTGACAGGACACTTGAAGCAGGGCAGGCCAGAAGTTCTATCTCAAATTGGGATAGCTCAGGCCACAGGTCAAGCCTGCACACCCAGTAGTCAAGGGGTTCATCGCTCCTCAGAGTGTTGATATCTGCAGTTAAGGCGAGGTAGTCTGCTACCTGTCAGTCGAGTCGTTCTCTGAGGGTGGATCCTGAAGGGCTGTGGCGATGCATAGGACTTAAAAAGCTCCGTATGTCCTCCATCAACAACACGTCTTTAAAGCGTCCTGTCCTTGCCGGCGTGGTCGTGGGAGGAGGAGGATTACTTTCACCTCTTCCCCTGTTAGATTCCCGTTGTGCTGTGACATCACCCTTATATGCTGTGTAAAGCAAACTTTTTTCACTGTTATAGATTGAATAGCAGTTAGTTGTCTTCAAGCGGGTGTCAGGCCTACAGCGTGTACTCTGCCAACCTCTGCCAGTGCACATTGCCACTCATATCTGGTGTCACAATAGCGTGCATTTAAAACCAAAAAACATTTTTCACTGTTATAGATTGAATAGCAGTTACTTGTCTTCAAGTGGGTGTGTCAGGCCTACAGCGTGTACTCTGCCAACCTCTGCCAGTGCACATTGCCACTCTTATCTGGTGTCGCAATAGATTGCATTTAAAAACAAAAAAACTTTTTTCACTGTTATAGATTGAATAGCAGTTAGTTGTCTGCAAGCGGGTGTCAGGCCTACAGTGTGTACTCTGCCAACCTCTGCCAGTGCACATTGCCACTCATATCTGGTGTCACAATAGCGTGCATTTAAAACCAAAAAACTTTTTTCACTGTTATAGATTGAATAGCAGTTAGTTGTCTTCAAGCGGGTGTGTCAGGCCTACAGCGTGTACTCTGCCAACCTCTGCCAGTGCACATTGCCACTCTTATCTGGTGTCGTAATAGATTGCATTTAAAAACCAAAACATTTTTTTCACTGTTATAGATTGAATAGCAGTTAGTTGTCTTCAAGCGGGTGTCAGGCCTACTGCTTGTACTCTGCCAACCTCTGCCAGTGCACATTGCCACTCTTATCTGGTGTCGCAATAGATTGCATTTAAAAACCAAAACATTTTTTTCACTGTTATAGATTGAATAGCAGTTAGTTGTTGTAACGGATCGCCTGGCACCCCGACTGGGTACCTCCGTTAAAGGATGCTCCTAGCGCTTCCTGAGGACTCCAAGCACTCTGGCAGACACCACAATCACCGAACCAATGCAGCATATGAACCTTCTCAAGCATATGAATGCTGTATACAGCAGAATAGGAAAAACCATGCAAATAGGTTTACACTCCTAGCAGTCAGACTGGAACAGCATACAATAAATCCTCCCCCAATAATGAGACGACACTTCACTTTGAGGGTTAAACAGGAACTCTGGACTGGCTCATCCAGCCTGGCTTTTATTTCCATTTCACACATACAGGCCACACCCAGGGGGAGGCATAAAATAACCAATCCGAGATATGGTACAACCCACACATCCCCTCCCCTTAGCCTGAGAGATAATCCACTTAATATACAGTTTAAAACATAACTTTTACACAATATCTATAACTTCAAAACCATACATTACATTCACATACAAATCACATATTCAGACTCAGCATACTTTAAACATAAACACTTCCAAAATTCAGGCAAATCCCTTCAGTGGATCAAAAGTTACACGGAAGTCCTTTTATGACCGACCGCAAGCACATTTTCTTGCCCAAAACAGTTCCATAGATTTGGGCTGTGCGGTCGGTCAATTCCTGGCATAAAAACGGCTAAGTCCCATTCGAAGTGTGCCTGTACTTCGACTTTAGTCGAAGTGTCGAAGTGGAGTTGATGTTAAGGGTCGGCAGTGTTCGAAGTTAAAATGGCCGCCGCCACGTGGTCCTTTGTCTGATACCGGCCACTTCGACGACTTCGACAACTTCGGTAACTTCGGTAACTTCGACCGCTTCGACCGCTTCGACAGCTTCGACAGCTTCGACAGCTTCGACAGCTTTGAATGTGTCCAAAGTGCCATATACAAAAGTACCAATCTGTCCCCAAAGTATTTAAAGAGCTAGGGACAGTATAATACAATCCACCTGCCAAAAAGTAGTTCTTAAAGGGTCAGTACATTATGGTAGCAGTCCATAAGCCCCAATTCAGTCCCTTAAAGGGCAATATCTCCCAGGGACCATAATCACTGGGCAGGAGGCTAGCAACCAGGCTTCTCCAGTTCTCAGTGGCGAGGTTGGTTCCGCCACAGTTGTCTTCAAGCGGGTGTCAGGCCTACTGCGTGTACTCTGCCAACCTCTGCCACTGCACAGTGCCACTCATATCTGGTCTCACAGTAGCTTGCACACATAGTACCACTAATCAAAAAAAAAATGACAGGCAGAGGCAGGCCACCCCGCAGGGGCCGTCGTGGTCATGGTGCTGTGATTCCCTTTTGCCCTAGAATAATGCCCAATTTTCAGAGGCCACGTACCCTGAACTTGAAAAGTTCTGAGGACATAGTTGACTGGCTAACACAGGACACCCAATCTACAGTTTCCGCTCGGAACCTTGACGCACCATCCTCCTCCAGCTTAGCTTCGGGCACCTCTCAAGATACCACTCACCCGCCTGCCGCCACCACCAACACTAGCACCACAGCCGCTTCACTTTATCTGTCAGAGGAGTTATTTACACATCCGTTTGAAGAAATGAGTGATGCGCAACCATTATTGTAGATAACAGGGATATGTCTCAGTCAGGCAGCATTACACACATGGACGTACGGTGTGATGATGATGATGTTGTACCCACTGCTGCTTCCTTTGCTGAGTTGTCAGATATAAGTGAAGCGGTTGATGATGACGGTGCGTCCATGGATGTCACGTGGGTGCCCGCTTGGCAAGAAGAAGAACAGGGCGAAAGTTCAGATGGGGAGACAGAGAGGAGGAGGAGACGAGTTGGAAGCAGGGGGAGGTCGTCGCAAGGAGCTAGTGGCACAGTCAGACAGCATGCATCAGCACCCGGGGTCAGCCAGACAGCACGCCAATCAACGCATGCTGTTGCCACCACCAGAATGCCGTTATTGCAGAGCTCAGCAGTGTGGCATTTTTTTTGTGTGTCTGCCTCTGACAACAGCGATGCCATTTGCAACCTGTGCCAAAAGAAACTGAGTCGTGGGAAGTCCAACACCCACCTAGGTACAACTGCTTTGCAAAGGCACATGATCGCACACCACAAATGCCTATGGGATCAACACATGAGTACAAGCAGCACACAAACTCAAAGCCGCCATCCTCCTCCTGGTCCAGCATCTTCAGCCACGTCAACCACTGCTGTCCTCCTTGCCCCCTCTCAACCGTTTCTCGCCTTAAACAGTTCCTGCTCATCTGCCCACAGTCAGGTGTCTGTCAAGGACATGTTTGAGCGTAAGAAGCCAATGTCACAAAGTCACCCCCTTGCCCGGCGTCTGACAGCTGGCTTGACTGAACTCTTAGCCCGCCAGCTTTTACCATACAAGCTAGTGGAGTCTGAGGCGTTCAAAAAATTTGTAGCTATTGGGACACCGCAGTGGAAGGTACCCGGCCGAAATTTCTTTGCACAAAAGGCAATCCCCAACCTGTACTCGATTGTGCAAAAGGAAGTAATGGCATGTCTGGCACACAGTGTTGGGGCAAGGGTCCATCTGACCACTGATACCTGGTCTGCAAAGCATGGTAGGTATATAACCTACACTGCGCATTGGGTAAACCTGGTGATGGCTGCCAAGCATGGAATGCTTGGTGACACCTCCACGACTTTCAGGCAGGCCTGCTGCCACCTCCTCTACTCCTCCTACTCCATCCTCTTCCATAACCTCCACGGCTGAGTCCTCTTCTGCTGCTGCATCTTGCTCCACATCAACGGAACCCCCCCAGCTCCCCAGGTACTATTCCACATCCCGGATACGGCAGTGTCACGCCGTCTTGAGGTTCACTTGCATGAAAGCAGAGAGTCACACCGGACCAGCACTCCTGTCCGCCCTGAACGCACAGGTGGTTCAGTGGCTGACTCCACACCAACTGGAGATCGGCAAAGTGGTTTGTGACAACGGAAGAAATTTGTTGGCGGCATTGAATTTGGGCAAGTTGACACGTGCCGTACATGGCACATGTGTGTAAACTGATCGTACAACTATTTGTGCTTAAGTACCCAGGCTTACAGGATGTCCTGAAGCAGGCCAGGAAGGTGTGTGGCCATTTCAGGCATTCCTACACGGCCAAGGCGCACTTTTCTGATATCCAGCGGCGAAACAACATGCCAGTGAGGTGCTTGATTTGCGACAGCCCGACACGTTGGAATTAAACACTCCAAATGTTCGACCGCCTGCTCCAACAAGAAAAAGCTGTTAACGAGTATTTGTATGACCGGGGTGCTAGGACAGCCTCTGCGGAGCTGGGAATTTTTTTGCCATGTTACTGGACGCTCATGCGCAATGCCTGTAGGCTCATGCGTCCTTTTGAGGAGGTGACAAACCTAGTCAGTCGCACCGAAGGCACCATCAGCGACATCATACCATTTGTTTTCTTCCTGGAGCGTGTCCTGCGAAGAGTGCTGGATCAGGCCGTAGATGAGCGTGAAGAGGAACAGTTGTGGTCACCATCACCACCAGAAACAGCCTTATCAGCATCGCTTGCTGGACCTGCGGCCACGCTGGAAGAGGATTGTGAGGAAGAGGAGTCAGAGGAGGAATGTGGCTTCGAGGAGGAGGAGGAAGACCAACCACAACAGGCATCCCAGGGTGCTCGTTGTCACCTATCTGGTACCCGTGGTGTTGTACGTGGCTGGGGGGAAGAACATACCTTCAGTGAGATCACTGAGGACGAGGAACGGGACATGAGTAGCTCGGCATCCAACCTTGTGCAAATGGGGTCTTTCATACTGTCGTGCCTGTTGAGGGACCCTCATATAAAAAGGCTGAAGGAGAACGACCTGTAGTGGGTGTCCACGCTACTAGACCCCCGGTATAAGCAGAAAGTGCCTGAAATGTTACCGAATTACGGCAAGTCGGAAAGGATGCAGCAGTTCCAAAATCAATTAAAAAGTATGCTTTACACAGCGTATAAGGGTGATGTCACAGCACAACGGGAATCTAACAGGGGAAGAGGTGAAAGTAATCCTCCTCCTCCCAAGACCACGCCGGCAAGGACAGGACGCTTTACAGACGTGTTGTTGATGGAGGACATGCGGAGCTTTTTAAGTCCGCATCGCCACAGCCCTTCGGGGTCCACCCTCAGAGAACGACTCGACTGACAGGTAGCAGACTACCTCGCCTTAACTGCAGATATCGACACTCTGAGGAGCGATGAACCCCTTGACTACTGGGTGTGCAGGCTTGACCTGTGGCCTGAGCTATCCCAATTTGCGATAGAACTTCTGGCCTGCCCCGCTTCAAGTGTCCTGTCAGAAAGGACCTTCAGTGCAGCAGGAGGTATTGTCACTGAGAAGAGAAGTCGCCTAGGTCAAAAAAGTCTAGATTACCTCACCTTTATTAAGATGAATGAGGGATGGATCCCGAAGGGACTGACAGTGGACGATACATGCGACTAAAAAAGGCCTGATAAGAGGGACGTAACAGGGTGTCGCGGCTGCCGGCCCACCGCGTGATATTTAAATCCCTAGCTCACCCCAGTACCTTGCCCTGTCGTGGTTTCCTGTTCCTGGTTTCCTGAGAGTGCTTTATCATTGTGAATCTGATTTCCTGGTATCCTGATCTTTGCTTTTCCCTGGTTATTCTGAATTCTGGTTTCCCTGACTTGGCTTGTGTAAACGGTATTGTGTATTTTCTGGCTTCCTTGACCTCGGCTTTCCCTTTGACCATTCCCTGTCTCTAGCGTATTAATCCGCCCATTCTAAGGTTCGGTTTACGCTCTGTACTTTTATTTTCCTTTTCTTGCCTATGTATATGTTTATGGACTGTTTGCGGTTGTTTGCGGTGCGTTAAACGGGGAGTTTGGTATGTCACTGTGAAGCGGGCGTAACCTTTACACTACCTGATCGATACAACATCATACCTGATGTTTTAAAGCAAGTTATTCCAAACAATTTAGGAATGTTAGGTGATT
The DNA here is from genome assembly GCF_036172605.1 of Pelobates fuscus. Lineage (NCBI taxonomy): Eukaryota > Metazoa > Chordata > Amphibia > Anura > Pelobatidae > Pelobates > Pelobates fuscus. The sequence goes on from NC_086317.1 coordinate 469,355,776, forward strand.
TATGCCCTTTATGGATTAAAACCAGACTCTGCATCAACTATGTAATTTTCCATGGGAGTTTTGCCATGGATCCCCCTCCGGCATGCCACAGTCCAGGTGTTAGTCCCCTTGAAACAACTTTTCCATCACTATTGTGGCCAGAAAGAGTCCCTGTGGGTTTTAAAATTCGCCTGCCCATTTAAGTCTATGGCGGAACCGAAAATGTTATGTTCGCGACATCACTACTGACCACAGATTGGATCTTTAGTTGGCATTCTCTGCCACCTGACTTGACCTCAAAGTATATGACTGAAAAATAATTTTACTTATTGGAACAGCTCAGGTAGGAGACTTGTTGGAGCGACAACAGCTATATTGTATGGTATTAATGTGACTGAAAACCTCCAAAAGTATGTGTAGCTGCAACGAGAGCATATACTGGAATGGGATAGATGGTTAATCCGAGAAGTCGGTGAAGTTAAATTACGTTCTATGGTTAATGCTGTGTCTTCTCTTACTCGGTATGAAATCCATACTTGATTCTTATTACAGTAAAATTGAGTTGACATTTTGAGTCCTACCTACAATATTACAGCCAGCATAACTTACAAGATTTGGACCCAGTACACGCCAGAATAAATCTATATAAGAAAGCGTGCAATGCTTCAAAAAAAAGAAAAAAGTTTTGAGCTGTACAAAGAAAGATAAATAATTAAATGGCGAGTCAGACGTACCATAGCACGTGGGACGGATAATGGTAATTAGCAGCTGTCGAAATTCAGGGTGGAAGTTTTTGCTCTCCAAAAATGATTTGTTTGATGTGTTATATAAACATAGATCTGGTAATAACATGCATGGACAGACAGACAGACGTATATATGATATAGCACAAAAGCTTACACTTCACATTGGAGTGATACTAAAAATTCCTGTTATTTACATGTATGTAAGAATTTGGGATAGTGCACAGGTCATTTTTTGGGGGGAATTGCTGTATTTAGTTGCATTGAAAAATACTATAATGCTGCCTAAGAGTAGTGGGAGTTTGAGTGCAGAGCATTTTGGGTGTTTGTATTTGCTTTGCTTGACATGGCAGGTTAGTTTACAATGTAATGGCCATTGGAGTGTGTGACGATAGTCGTCATCACCAAGAGCTTAAGATGGACAATTTAATTAGGTATCTGGATGATTCCTATGTGTCACGCCGGCCGCGGCTCCTGTCAGAGGGCACGTATTGCTACAGCGGTATTCCCACAAACTAAGGGGAATACTGCCAAACACTCACCAGAGGTGACCTCTCCTCTCTCAGCAGCCGGCTCTGTATCATTACGGGCGCCGCCTGCTGCTGTGAATAATAAAGGGTTTCCTGTTTAACCCTTAAAGGGCCAGATCAATTAATTTTATTTGGGTGTGTTACACACATAATCTTGATCACATGTTTTCCTACAGCCTATCAGGAAACACCTTTAGCTATTTGAACCTAGTTTGTCCATTTCTCTGTGCCCAGTTGGTTATCCGAGAGCGCGTTCCTTGTATTGATTTCTTGTGTATCTGACCTTGGCTTCCCTTATTGACTATCCGATCTCTGTATTCCTTGAATTTTGGCCTGGCTCCTGACTATTCTGAAATTTCCATTCCTTGACCTTTGGCTTGTTTATCGTTTGTGTTATACCTTTGTCTTGGCTTTTCCCTTTCTTTTGTCTTTTGCCTTTTTACGTTAAATCCGGCCATTCTAAGGTCCGGTAATACGTCTTAGGTATTTGCTTTATATCTACTTAAATTCTGCATGTTGGGCATCTACAGAACTCCTGACACTATGTTTAGGTCTGTCAGGGTACCTGAAGTCTCTACCTCGGAGGAGGTTAGACTTCCCAGCGGCCGTCCTCTCAGGGGGGCTGATTCACCCAATCCTCACAGCTCTCATAGCCGTTCACACGCCGGCCGCGATAGCCCCGCTTCCTTTTATGATGCGGCGCTCAGGAGCCGACGTCATGACGGCAATCACATCCCGACCTGTCAATCTAGTTCTGAACAACGAATCAGGGCTCGGCAAGGGTGGAGTCATCAATTAAAGAACCAAGGTATAAAAGAGGGATGTGTGTAATGGTTAATTGCCCTGTCGTGGTTCTAGCTTGTCTGGTCCCTCAGTACTCTTATTACTATTGTCTATTTGGTTTTTGACTCGGCTTGTACTTTCGTTCCAGTTTATCTCTCGTCTCCTTTGACCTCGGCTCGTCTCTCGCTTACCTGTTCTCTCGTTCCCTCGACCTCGGCTTGTCTCTGACCATTCTTTGCTTTCTCCTTACGTTAGTCCGGCCATTCTAAGGTCCGGTATACGTACCTATCTCCTGCTTGTATTCTGCGTGTTGGATCCCTGTCCCGATCCTGACATTACGACAGGGCCATGGATCCTGCAGGTACAAACGCTCAGATTGGTTCTCCTGACTCGAGGTTTGAAGCCATGGACCATAGAATGGACCAAATGGCTCTAGCGCTGCAAGCATTGCTATCCCATCCGAGTAATCAAGCAGAGGAGATGCGTACACAACCCATCTCTCTTGCTAACACAGGCCTAGAGGTAGCCACAGTGGGAGCCTCTTCCCGTGTTACTTCCCCTTTACGGTATGGCGGTTCTCCGGATACCTGTCGAGGTTTCCTAAACCAGATAGGGATTCATTTTGAATTACAACCCCGCGCCTACCCTACAGACAGGGCGAAGGTTGGATTCATAATCTCGCTACTCATTGACAAAGCTCTTAGATGGGCTAACCCTCTGTGGGAGAATGATAATCCAGTAGTCTATAATTATAATGCATTTGTTACTACTTTTAGGAGGACTTTTGATCCTCCAGGAAGAAAGGCCAGTGCAGCTAGATTACTATTACGTCTTAGACAGCATAGTCTAACCCTTGTGGATTATGCGTTAGAGTTCAGATCCTTGGCAGCAGAGGTCAAGTGGAATGAACAAGCCTATATGGACGTATTTCTGAACGGATTATCAGATGTGATCTTAGACGAGGTTGCCACAAGAGATCTTCCTGAAAATTTGGAAGAATTAATTTCATTTATCTCTCGAATAGATGAACGCATGAGACAGAGGCAGAACACTCGTGATAGAAGTTATAGACCTTCCTTAAGACTAGTGATGTAGAATTATTGAAAAAATCTTTATTGAACCTGTATTGAATTATTGTACTAACTCCATTTTAACCCACATCACCATGACAGACCCTCCATTTTGTCCACATTACATGACAGAATTTCCTAACAGCATTTAGTGTAATGAATAGAGACTGTATTTTCTATAAAGACATGACTAACCCCGGAATTGCTGAATCTCCTGTAATTTGCAACATAGTATAATCTGAAGGCCATGAGAAGCTGGCCTAATGAAATGTTCTATTCATAAAAGAACCCTGAGCCTGATCACGAGTCTGACATCACTAACTGCCCAAAAACCATGCCAAGTACTCAAAATGGCTAGCTGCCAGATTCCCCCTCCCATCGAGTAAAGCCTCGTGCTAAAGAGCAATGGCGACTGAATCCTGGTCAGAAATTACGACATCCCATGATGGGAGGATGCCCCACTAGTCACTCAAATCCCTGAGCCAATTAATAATATTGATGGGTGGACATTGACATTGACATAGCCACTTAACATTTAATCCAATTAATGATGTTTATTTGTTATTATCTGATATTCAATGATGATGTCATTTTGCTCTTATAAGGGCTTGAAAGCCTGTTTTTTGCCAGATGCCATTAAATTTTCTGAAGTTATTTTTAACCTGAACTCCGTGTGTCAGTGTGAATTTACTTCTGCGTATACGCAATTTAATCATCTCAGATTTGGACAGGAACAGATAGACATTTAAACATATTTGTTTATTTCTAAATTAATCTACATCAATTTGGCGCATCCAACGTGGGGCACCGGGCTATGGCCTCTGGCCGGTAAGCCGTCCTAAGGAAGACGCTGTTGGACGGAGGAATCCGGGGGGAAGGAAGGGAGACTGATCACCTCTGATTACACGGTAGAGGCTTCTGCAGAGCCACCGGTATGTTCCAACCCCTTTGATTGACCCGTCCACGTGTCTGTGACTGCTTCCCGGGAGGACATCAAAGACAGGTAATATCTTGCCCGGTGTCTTGTTACTCACTTGTTTACCTGCATTTAGTCTATCTGTTGCCTGGGTGTGTTTGTATTGGCCTGTTTTAGCTTAAATACCCGGGTAGAGTGTTTGTCTGTTTACCCCTTTTGGGATAAAGGGGGGTGGACCTGTGGGTTGTTGCCTGGGGGTCCTCTGTTGTCTGTTTGCCCCTTTTGGGATAAAGGGGGGTGGACCTGTGGGTGTTTGCCTGGGGGTCCTTTGTTGCCTGTTTACTCCTTTTAGGAGCCACGTGGCTGTGGCTGTAGGGAAAAAGGGGGTGGACCTGTGGAAGTTTTCCTGGGGGTCTTCTTTGCCTGTTTACCTCTTTTAGGAGCCTCGTGGCTGTGGCTGTAGGGAAAAAGAGGGTGTTGGATCTGTGGAGGTTGTGTAGACTCATAGCTTCCTGGGGGTCCTTCTGGTGTCACTTTGATAGCCTAGCTAGCCTCATTGTGCACATAACTCTGCTTGCAGAGAGGTGGTACCCTCCAGCTTCGAGCGCTGAGGCTGGTGGCATTCCAATTGTTATTTGTGGTGCGTGGATTCGGGCAGGCATTGCTGTCTCCATCACCACGGGGTAGTGAGACTTATGAGTGGGTTCATAGGGGCGCTACGGGGGTGAGGATAGAGGTGGCCACACTTAGTGGACTGCTGTAACGAGGGAGGCTTACGGATCTCGGGCCGGTGTTAGTTGTTTTCCGTGGCCGCTGGTAGTGAGACTTGAGGAAGTCATTCTCCGAGCGGGGACACTACGAGGTTGAGGGAGGTGACTTTGGTCACACGAGTAAAGGAAAGGGATTACTGTTGATTTTATTTGAACTGTGATGCATGCACTGTATTTCAATTGAATTGTTGTTTTAATTAGGAGTCATTCAAACTCCTGTGTCTGTCTCTGCATTCACTTTACCTTTTTACTTTCTACTCTACTTCCTGTATTATTTTACACTTTCCACTCCCATTTCTCTTGTAAGAGAAGTGATTGGTCACACACTTCTCACCCGCTCCAATCCGTGGCTACCACCTCGGGTACACGGAATTAGTGACTAGTCTGCGTTTTGGGAAGATGCACTTGGAGGGACCCATCCTTTCAGGTGGCAGCCGACCATTGTAGACCCTCTGTTCAGAAAACCTTCTTTCCTCTATATCTGGGACGCCTTTATAGAGGAGATGGGTCAAGAATTAGGGAAGCCCAGTAGGGGCTGGTTAGCATGTGATTTAGTGGAAGACAGAGAGGGTGAGGAGATTGCTAAAGTGTGTAAAATTGTTGTGCCTTCATGTGGTAGATTGCAGCCAGAGAGCTGGCGTAGATTACTGACAGAGAAGAAAGCAAGCTTACAGATAATGCTTTACTGGTACAGAGTAGCAAGAGCTATTCAGCAGGAAGGTTGGGTTGAGGAAGAACTAGATCACAAAGGGTTAAGAATGTATGTATATCATAATAATTGTTTTTGTATTTTGTGTTAGCCATTACCCTGGTAGAGGGTGGGGGTTTTGTATTGAGTTTCACTGAGAGTATTACTAAATGTTGTGTTTTTGTGTCTCTTTGCATTTGCAATAATTGTAACGTAGCTATCCTTCTGTCTTGTTACTGTACAGCATTGACATGGTTAAAGAGATTCTGCTTGCAGTCTCTCTCTCTCTCTTGTTCCTCACTCCCACTTCCCCCGCCTCTCTCTCCTTGCCTTCTGTGAGACGGAGGTTCGGGGGGGGAGGGAGGGGGGTTGCAATTCAGATTTGTTTCTTCCGTAGAGTTATTCAGAAAATGCTGAGTTGGCAATGGAAGTTTTTGCTAGAAAATATTCTAATTGTGTATTTTGCTATTTACATAGGAGTGATGTGTCGTATGAGAGGTTTCTAAGGTTTGAATATTGTTATTGTTGTTGCCATTTGTGTGACGCCAACAGATTCCGTAGCGTTATATATATTTATTGTGTTTTGTGATAATGGCTGGTGAATGATGGGGGAGGTTAGTTGCATTCCGTGAGTTTATTTTTTGCACCATGTTATTTCAAAGCTTCCCCGGCTGTTAAATGTATAATGTTTTAAACTGTCTTATTTAATCCGTCAAGTCTGTCCACAGTTTAGTATTTCATTTTGCCGAACAGAATGTTGCTTCTCTGATTTATTTTATTAGGCTATAACTTAGTGTAAAGCTGAAATGCCCTAAAAGAAAATGGCCCCTAGAACAAAAGAAGGTTGTCCTTAAGTGCCCTCACTCTGCCCTTAGTGAGGTCATATCCGCCCATATATCGTGTCAATTCTGGCCATCCATGGCTGACGAGATCTACTCCTACCATGCTCATCCTATCCTAAGACATGCTGTCTTCCTTAATTCCCACATATTATGAACAAGAAAGTTACAATTACTAAAATAATCCTGCTATTAGTTTCCCTATTTCAGAAAAGTGTCTGTGACAAGTGATGGTTAATATGTAGATAGAATATATATGTATCGATTCACGTGTAAGTAACAAATGTGTTTTAACTCTGTGTACAAAAATTGATAACATGCTGGAAGAAGGGTTATCTTAAAGAATATTTACTAAAAGAAATTTCTAATAAACAAAGATTTCTTGAACAAATGGTAATACAATTAAGGATTGGTTTCAAAATGTTTTGATCTAATTAAAAAGGAACCAGTTAACATTATAAGCATAACTATTAACAAATGAATAAGGTGGGAGTGTGTTCCAATCTGTTTTTTACTGGATAATGTTTGCCTCCAAGATTAAAAGACTGACTAACATAATTTTTGTTGTAAACCCAGATATTTTATTATTGCATATGCATAGAGGTTGAGACTTTGGGCATTATAGTGTATTGATTCTAGATCTGTTACTAGCAGCAAGTGCCTTATGCCTATCCCACGCATGCTTAAACACTTTTACTGTGTTAACCTCTACCACTCCAGTTGGAAGGCTATTCCATGCATCCACTACCCTCTCAGTAATGTAATACTTCCTGATATTATTTTTAAACCTTTGTCCCTCTATTTTTAAGACTATGTCCTCTTGTTGTGGTAGTTTTCCTTCTTTTAAATATAGTCTCCACTTTTACTGTGTGGTTTCCTTTTATGTATTTAAATGCCAAATGCCTTTATTATATTTCCCGTCTCGTCTTTCCACTAAGCTATACCTGTTAAGATCCTTTAACCATTCCCGGTAAGTTTTATCCTACAATCCGTGAACCAGTTTAGTAGCCCTTCTCTGAACTCTCTCTAAGGTATCCATATCCTTCTGAGGATATGGTCTCCAGTACTGTATACAGTGCTCCAAGTGAGGTCTCACCAGTGTTCTGTACAATGGCATGAGCAGTTCCCTCTTTCTACTGCTGATGCCTCTCCCTATGCAACCAAGCACTCTGCTGGCATTTCCTGCTGCTCTATTACATTGTACATTGTCATTAACAGCCAGAAACTGGAAAACAAGAAATGTGAATTAATGTATAGCTATTTATAAGCCTAACAAAATCTCCATTATCTTTTTCATTTATTTCGCAGAAGACAATGTTATTTGTCTATTTTGTATGTTTTAAAAAAATACATTATCAGTGAAGAGTAGAATAAGTTTTATCCCATTTGCAAGACATAAAATTGTGATAATGTATATTTGTGATATAAGTAAGAATTACATTTTGAGAAGTTAGATATAAATAAAATAAAGAACGAGAGTCAGGGATAGCGTCTGTCTCCACGGGCACAAGTCTGGTGTGGGAGAAGTAGTGGGCTAGCCACTGCGGGGCACCCACAGAGTGAAACGTTCGAGGCCTGTGCAGACAAGATGAGCATGTTAGCCTTTTATTATTTTTCTCTAGGGAAAGCATAGGGCCAGTTAAAAGTTGTTGTACATGGGCTATTTGCAGCCTCCATTGCATTTCCACCTAGTCTTGATTTCTGATGTATCCTCCATTGCTACATCACCTGTCTGCTCCCTTGCCTGCCCACCCCCGCTTACTCCTTCCACCGATCCCTCCCCTTCATCTACAGTCCCCCACTTTCTCCTCCTACTCCTCCCTCTACTCCACCTTCTCCTCTCTCCTCCTACTTCTCCTCTATTCCTCCTTCTCCTCCTCCTACTCCTCCCTCTACTCCACCTTCTCCTCCTCCTACTCCTTCTTCCTGCTCTTACTCCTCCCTCCTCTTTCTACTCCTCCCTCTACTCCACTTTCTCCTCCTACTCCTCCCTCTACTCCACCTTCTCCTCTTTCCTCCTACTTCTCCTCTATTCCTCCTTCTCCTCCTCCTACTCCTCCCTCTACTCCACCTTCTCCTCCTCCTACTCCTTCTTCCTGCTCTTACTCCTCCCTCCTCTTTCTACTCCTCCCTCTACTCCACTTTCTCCTCCTACTCCTCCCTCTACTCCTCCTACTCCACCTTCTCCTCCTTCTACTCCTCCCTCTACTCCACTTTCTCCTCCTACTCCTCCCTCTACTCCACCTTCCCCTCTCTCCTCCTACTTCTCCTCTATTCCTCCTTCTCCTCCTCCTACTCCTCCCTCTACTCCACCTTCTCCTCCTCCTACTCCTTCTTCCTGCTCTTACTCCTCCCTCATCTTTCTACTCCTCCCTCTACTCCTCCTACTCCACCTTCTCCTCCTTCTACTCCTCCCTCCTCCTCCTCTCTCTACTCCACCTTGTCCTCTTCCCCTCCTCCTACTCCTCCCTCTACTCCACCTTCACCTCCTCCTACTCCACCTTCTCCTCTTCCTACTTCCCCTGTCCTTCCTACTCCACCCTCTTCCCCTCTCGCTCTATCCACTACTCATTCCTCCATCTCCCCACTACCATATCTATATCCTTTATATGCTTCCTCCCTTCTTATTCCTTACCAATTTCCTCCGCTCATAGACAACTCTACCTCTACCTGACAACATTATATTTTGAAGAAAAGTTGCTCTGGCCACTCTTCCGCCACTTCCCAGGGGGGAATACCACAATACCACACTAACGAAAAATTATTCAGACTGGTGGAGTGCACTTCATCATGAAAGACCTGTTTTGGGCACTCTCAAGGAAATAGTGCGGTCCTGACCCAGATTCCCATGGAAGTAAGACACCTGTATCATCACTGGGAGGTGGCTGTCCCTCATGTTTTCTTCACTAAGTCCCCAGAAATCTCATGAAAGGAACCTGACTCATTAGAACAAAAAAAACATGAAACACTAATAATCGATATCAGCTCTCTATAGAGGGGGGCCAGCAAGAGAACTGTAAATAGAAAGGAAATAGGTGAGGAAACCTCTTCTACTGCTCCTCACGGTTGCTTTGAACAGATGAAAGAAGAAACAGGACACCTCTCAACAAGGCATGCAGTAGCTTTACCAGATCCTGACTCCACTCTGTTTGCAGATAAAGAGGAAAGGTACCATACTGGATTTACTGTTGATACAGAAGATCAGGTACGTCAAGCATCTTCACTTTCCTCACCCACATCTGCTCAAGACGCTGAATTGACAGCCTTCTCAGTGGCATACAAAATGCCTGAAGAAAGACATGCCAATACCTACACTCAAGATATGCCCTGGGTGCGGCACATTATTTTGGATCAATCTGGAAGATAAGAAGCACTACTCAGCTGACCAAGCTGCCAACCAAGCCACAAGTGCACCAAGGGAAGTGGACAGAAGGGTGTCCGCTGAAGAAACTTCTATACTCACCATGTAGATCCTATCCACAGATCTCAAGCTTCTGAAACAATGACAAGCAGCTGCTGACCCTGAAGAAATACAAAACTGGAAAAACAGAAAGGGGCAACCCTTGAAGACGGGCTGTACTCCAACACTCTCAAGTTCTGTTTACCCAAAAACATGTACTGGACAGTGGGCCCATGGATTTTTTTATACCTATCCAAGACCCTCATGAACTCTTTGATCCCTAAATACTCTGGAGCACCTAGAATTACTCCTCTAATCATCAGTTACTGCCGATCCTGCGTCATTTGTGCCAAGGACAGCTCCGGCAAAAGAGGAGGAGAATCCTAAGCACCTAGCTAACTCTCACTATTCCTTTCAAGAATCCAAGTGACTATATCCAGGTGCCAAAGAGCTGCCGGGTCAAATATGCACTAGTTATAATAGACATTTTGCCAGGATGGCCAGAAGCCTAGCCGGTCATCAATGTGACAACCAAGACCATATACCCAATAGTGCATTGTGAAAGTTGCAGATATCACTCAGTGGATTCACTGTTCCAGATTCAAGACTCTCTCTGCAACATGGGAAGTAACATTTGTTGATTTTGACAAACCTTTGACTCTAAAGGAAAAATTACTTGTTAGAAGACAAAAAGATATCAACAAGTAGGTGGTTGATGGCCATAATAATGCCTGACCACCTGCCATCGATGGAAAGCCGAGGACCCCAAAAGGAGACCTCGTGAAGATAAAGAGATCCAAACGCCAAGCTTCCTCAGGATTATTTGCCCATCCTGAGTTTGTGGTGATATTAATATTGACTAAATGATCCGAGTCCACCTACACTGATGTAGCGTGGGACAGGTGTCAGGGTACCTGTGGTCTCTACCTCCGAAAGAGGTAGAGACTTAGCTGTTCCTCCATCCAGACGGTCTGATGGCTCCCTTCCCCGCGGTCTATCCTGTCATGCTAGGCCGGCCGCGAGGGAGTGATTGCCTTTTACAGCATCTAGGCAGGAAGTAGTCATCAGGACACTCCTCCGGAACGACCTGTCAGTCAATTACTGCAGGACCAATCAAGACGCCTCGGAGGCGTGGTTACTGCTCTGAACAGGGTATTTAACAGAGCTTCTTTCATTAGCTCATTGCCCTGTCGTGGTTCTAGCTTGTTCTAGTCACTCAGTGCTTGTGTATTCTATTATCCCTTCTGGTTTTGACCCGGCTTGTTTACCTTACTCTGCTTATCTCTGTTACCCTTGATTCGGCTTGTCTCTCGCTTACCTGTCTTCTGTTACCCTCGACCTCGGCTTGTCTTTGACCATTCTATACTGTGCTAATTACGTTAGTCCGGCCATTCTAAGGTCCGGTATACGTATCTGGCTACTGTTTGTACTCTGCGTGTTGGATCCCTGTCCCGATCCTGACATTACGACAGGGTCAATGGATCCTGCGAGTACAAACAGTCAGCTTGCCTCTCCGGATCCTAGGTTTGAAGCCATGGATCACAGAATGGATCAGATGGCTCTTGCGCTACAGGCTCTATTATCTCGTGCCAATAACCCACCAGAAGAGATACGTAATACCCCTGTTTCTCCTGCCGGTTCAGGTCTAGAGGTAGCCACAGTGGGTGCTTCTTCTCACATAACCCCCCCAGTACGCTATGGTGGGGCTCCTGAGAAGTGTCGTGGTTTCTTAAACCAAATTAGTATCCATTTTGAATTGCAGCCTCGCTCTTATCCTACAGATAGGGCAAAGGTAGGATTTATTATCACCCTACTTATTGAGAAAGCTCTGAGATGGGCCAACCCATTATGGGAGAACGATAACCCATTAGTTTATAACTATAACGCCTTTGTAGCTGCTTTTAGAAGAACATTTGACCCTCCAGGTAGAAAGGTTAATGCAGCCAGACTACTGTTGCGTCTGAGACAGGAGAACCGAACACTGGTGGATTATGCACTAGAGTTCAGGTCTCTGGCGTCAGAGGTCAAGTGGAATGAGCAGGCGTATATGGATGTATTTTTGAATGGCTTATCTGAAGTAATCCTTGATGAGGTTGCTACCAGAGAACTCCCTGAGAATTTAGAGGATTTAATTTTGTTCATCTCTCGTATAGATGAACGTTTAAGAGAGAGACAGAACACTCGAGAGAAGAACCGGAGACCTTCTATTAGGTTAGCCCCCGCTTTTCCAAGTCCTGACTCCACGGTATCTTTGCTTCCTGAACCTATGCAGACAGGGTATACCCGCCTCTCTGAGGAGGAAAGACAGTACAGGAGAAGAGAGGGTTTGTGTATGTATTGTGGAGCTAAGGGTCATTCACTCTCAAACTGTTCTAACCGCTCGGGAAACGCTCGCACCTAAGTCTCTCTAGAGGACAGGCCTTGGGTGTTTCTATTTTGTCCTCTAATCCTAAGTATAAAGATCACAGGCTTCTGCTACCAGTTTCCTTAACTTGCGGGAGGGAAGTAGTAAGGGCTATGGCTTTGATAGATTCCGGTGCTGCTGAGAATTTTATCGACCAAGCCTTTGCCAGTAAAAACAATTTCCCATCCCAGCTAAGGGAGACACCCTTGGCCGTTGAGGCCATAGATGGTAGACCACTACTAGACCCTGTTATCTTTCGTAAAACCATACCCATTGAGTTAAATGTTGGCATCCTACACGTGGAGAAATTATCTCTTCTGCTCATTTCGTCTCCTTCCGTTCCCATAGTTCTGGGGTACCCATGGTTGAAGGAACATAACCCTATTATTGATTGGGAGTTAGGGGAGATACTCTCGTGGGGCCAGGGCTGCCAGGATCGGTGTTTGTGCAAGGTTTCTCCATTAGCTAATATTAACATACAGGAGAATCCTACTCAGTCCACAGAAAGACAAATACCAGACCTTTACCTAGACTTAAGGGCAGTGTTTGACAAAAAGAATGCCGATTCTTTGCCGCCACACAGGTCATTTGACTGTAAAATTAAGCTTCTACCCGGGACTATGCCTCCGAGGGGCCATGTATATCCTTTGTCTGTTCAGGAGAACTCGGTTCTAGAGGAGTATATTCAGGAGAATTTAGAAAAGGGATTCATCAGGAGGTCTTCTTCTCCGGCCGGGGCGGGGTTCTTTTTTATTAAAAAGAAAGATGGCACGCTGAGACCTTGTATCGATTACCGAGGCTTAAATAAAATAACTGTCAGAAATGCCTATCCCATCCCACTGATTACCGAGTTATTTGATCGTCTTAAGGGCTCCAAAATCTTCACCAAGTTAGATCTCAGAGGGGCTTACAATTTGGTGAGAATCCAGCAAGGCCACGAATGGATGACGGCATTCAATACCCGGTATGGCCATTACGAGTACACTGTTATGCCATTTGGACTATGCAATGCTCCTGCAGTATTTCAAGAGTTGATTAATGAGGTACTTAGGGAGTTTCAGCATGATTGTGTTATTGTTTACCTGGACGACATACTAATACACTCTAAGGAGATTGAGACTCACCATAGACAGGTCAGAAAGGTGTTACACAAACTTCTGCAACATGGTCTATACTGCAAATTGGAGAAGTGCAGTTTTGATCAGTCTCAGGTAGACTTTCTTGGGTACGTGATTTCTGGGGAAGGTTTTAAAATGGATCCTGGTAAACTCCAATCTATTTTAGACTGGCCTTTGCCCAAAGGACTCAAGGCTATCCAAAGGTTTATTGGTTTTTCCAACTACTATAGGCGCTTCATTAAGGGTTACTCCTCTATCATTGCGCCTATTACCAATATGACGAAACAAGGGGCTGATACTAAGTTCTGGTCTGAGGAAGCTCTTGGTGCTTTTTTTTTTTTTTTTTAAATTCTTTATTTTTGGTGTGCATAAAGGTTTACAACAGTGCTTGTACAGCCACATTTGCTCTCACAAGCGCAAAGTTCAAAGAGTAAAAAGAAAAACATGTGATACGTATGGAACATGCACACATTTTTTGTTATAAGCTTATTTAACATAGTGTCATCAACAAGTTGTACAAAATATAAACGATAAAATTAGGTGGACATATGCTTAGAGTCGAGCGGTGGTTTAACGAACATGTGCTATGAGGGATAGTGCTATATTAGTATGATTGAGTTGCAGGTTATTCGCACATTCTAATGAGGAAGGATTACGTTAGCCTCTCATATTGGCTTAGGTTATGTGGGAGCGTACGTTTAACGCTTTAGAGTGTACGCTAACCAGGTCACATCATAGTAAGGCGGTCTGGTCTTTCATATTATAGCAATAATAATAATAACAAAAGAAATGAAAGAAAAAAAAAGAAAACACAAAGAAAAACATGGTTTGAGCCGGTAACATAACAATAATTTTGTTGTGCTGATTAGTGCATGTAAGGAATGTACGCCATCGTGGCTTGGCCCATGAATAGCAGTGGGTATACTGCGGCTTAAGAACATTCATGTCTGTACATTTTTCAGAGAGCATTGGTAGCTAAGTGCCTCTGCTGTCCGAGTGGAATTGAGTATTGACTATTGCGTTAGTGTGGCCTACGTTGTTATATGCATGGTGCAATATTAATGGCTGTCATGTTGTTGTGGCAGCTTGCTATTAACACGTAAGTGACTTGTGTGAAGATTCCTTACAAGATGACCCATGATCTGCTGGGCCGTTATACTGTTAGGGTAAGGTTATGTAAGTTTAGGTGAGCCGTGTCAGCCCAGCTTTGGCGGTGTAAGTTGTGTGCGTGCTCCGGTATGCCTCGCCACAGTGTCCAGGCCGTGAGCGGTGGTCAAGTATATTTAGCCATAAGTATATGGATGGGTGAGTGTTAGGAGGTGTCCCGTTTGTACATCATATGCAAAGGCTCTATAGGATATTTTGGGCCTGGTAGGACTTGTGTATCCTATTGTGCGGTCAGGTTTGTCCCTGCGCTGTTACATTCTAATACAATTCACATTTACATGAATAAAACAGATTGCGGCAATGACTCTATTACAAATTATTAGAGACAGCGGTCCCCCTCCGGGGTCCGTACGGGCTGGCCTGCATGGAGGACTGAGAGTCTCTGGGTGCGGGGCGTTGACCGTCTCAGTCTGGTCGATCGCCCTGGGGCTGCCGAGGTTGTTACCGTGTGGCTCTGTGGTGTCCCGCCTGGGTTCCTCTCGCTGTATAGGCAAACGTCCCGGATATGTATGGTCTCCCAAGCGATCAGCAGTGTGATGCCGTCCGGCACCAAGTAAAAGTCTGAGGTAAAAAAAAGAAAGAAAACTGGGTACGGAGAAAACTAAGGTCCGATGGTAGGTAGGAACGGCCACGGTTCCCTGTCACTGCTTCTCCTAGGGCGGTATATTGCCGTGTGGTGCCCCATTCTTCTCTGCAGGGGTGCTTGGCTGCCCTAACAGTGGCACGAATGGCTTGATCCTTGCGGGGTCCCAGTTGTGCTTTGAGCTGCTGGCTTCCGCTAGGCCTGTTGGCATAAGGGAGTTCTCTGGCAGGCCAAATGTGGTCAGCAGCTGCTTGGCCTCTGGTAGGTCTTTGACTGTGTGAATTAGGTTGTCTTTGAGGACCTGTAGGGCCCTTGGCGTGCGCCATCTGTAGGTGATGTTGTTCTGTCTCAGGAGTGTCGTAACTGGTTGGAGGGATCTGTGCCATTGCATGGTATCTCCTGACAAGTCAGAGAAGAAGGTAAGGTTGGCGTTTTCAAACTTGAGCGGGGTCTTCCCTTGTAGGGCCTTCAGCATAGTCGCTTTGTCTGCTCCAGATCGAAATCTCACCACCAAGTCCCTGGAGGCCATGGCTGGGGCTGTCCGCGGTTTGGGGATTCTAAACATCGCTTCGAAGCTCAAGGTTTTCGCTTGTTGTGGCTTTAGTATTGTGCCCGTGAGCCTCCTCATCAGGTGCGGGAGTTCTTCTGCCGAGATGTCGTCTGGGACACCCCGGATCTTGAGGTTGTTGCGGCGTCTGTGATCCTCGAGGGCTGCAAATCGGAGGTCCGTAGCTGCTTGGTGCTTTTTGAGCGCCTGTAGCTCTTTACGCAGGTCTGTAATTTCTTGGGCCTGTTTGTCTGTGTGGGCCTCCATGACTCCAATGCGCCCGATCAAGCCTGTCACCTCTGCTCGGAGCTGTGCAACATCCGCCTGGAGCACCCGCTGTAGGTCGCCCAGCATTGTTCTTAGCGTGCCCGTAGTGATCAGTTCAGGCTGTTGTTTGGGTGCTGGTGGTTGGGTCAGTGGGGCGAACATGCCGATGGTGTGCTCATCCAGGCTAAGTTCGTCCGAGGAGTCTGAGTACCCCGCCATTTCGGCGGCCATTTTGGCCCCTCGTGCGTCTTGTGCCCGGCGGAATATGTCCCCGATATCGGGTCCCAGTGTGGGCCTGTCCGGCTTCTGTTTCTTTGTTTTTCTTCCCATAACTCTGGTGGGCCTTTGGGATCGATTTTCGTTAGTTATTTTGTGCGAAATTCGCGTTTTTAATCACTGTGGATGAGGAGCTCGGTGAACGTGCGTCTGTTCCTGTTGGCTGCTAAGCTCCGCCCCAGCTCTTGGTGCTTTTAAGACTCTCAAGGAACTTTTTGCCTCAGCTCCCATTCTAGTTCATCCTGATACGACTCTGCCTTTCCTGCTCGAGGTCGATGCTTCTGAGACAGGAGTTGGGGCTGTTCTGTCTCAAAGGTTAGGGGTGGATAAACCGTTACACCCTTGTGGTTTCTTCTCTAAAAAAATTTCTGGGCCTGAGAGCAGATATGACATCGGGGAGAGGGAACTGTTAGCGGTCATTAAGGCTTTAAAGGAGTGGAGACATTTACTGGAAGGGACACTACACCCTGTTACTATCCTAACGGATCATAAGAACTTGTCTTATATTGGGGAGGCTAAGCGCTTGTCCGCCAGGCAGGCTCGCTGGGCTTTGTTCCTCACTCACTTTAATTATGTACTTACGTATAGACCTGGTTCTAAGAACTCTAAAGCCGATGCTTTGTCTCGTCAATATGAACCATCCACTATAACTGAACCACTTCTGTCATCCATAGTTCCTAAGGGGAATATCATCGCGAACACGAATCTCAGGATTCACTCTCCATTGCTTTCTGAGATCATGAAGTTTCAGCATTTGGCACCCAAACAGACCCCTGGGGATCGACACTTCGTTCCTGCCGCTCTCCAACTGGAGGTGCTACGCTGTCTCCATAACAGCAAGGTGGCTGGGCATCCTGGTATCCGCAAGACTTATGCGCTGGTCTCTAAAGATTTTTGGTGGCCTGACTTACGCAAGGATATTAAAGAATTCATCGGGGCATGTGAAGTTTGTACCAAGACCAAGCTACCCCATTCGCTTCCATGCGGATTTCTGCACCCTTTAGAGGTTCCTGAAAAGCCTTGGTCCTGTCTGGCAATGGACTTCATTATTGATTTGCCTATCTCTAAAAAGCAGACTGTCATCCTCACTGTGGTAGACAGATTTACTAAAATGGCTCACTTCATTCCCTTACCTAAACTCCCATCTTCGCCCGAATTAGCGGAGATATTCGCCAGGGAGATTTTCCGGTTGCATGGGATACCTTCCCAAATTGTCTCTGACAGAGGCTCCCAATTTGTTTCCCGTTTTTGGAGATCATTCTGCTCCCAACTAGGCATCAAATTGAATTTCTCCTCTGCCTATCATCCTCAGTCCAATGGAGCTGCTGAACGCACTAACCAAAAAGTTGAACAATATCTACGTTGTTTCGTTTCAGAACACCAGGACGATTGGGTCGGTTTGATTCCTTGGGCGGAGTTTGCACACAACAATCTCGTTTGCGATTCTACTCATTCAAGCCCCTTCTTCATGAATTATGGTTTTCATCCGTCTATTCTTCCTTCGGATTCTCCTTCCCAGGGGGTGCCGTCGGTTGATGTTCATGTTGCCAATTTGAGGAAGTTGTGGGATCAAACTCGACAAATCCTTGTGCACAACTCTAGGTTGGTTAAGAAACACGCTGATAAACGTAGAAGGGCGGCTCCGGTCTTTGTTCCAGGTGATAGGGTATGGCTGAGCACGAGGAACATCCGTTTAAAAGTGCCATCCATGAAGTTCGCTCCTCGTTATATTGGACCCTACAGGGTGCTGACCCGTATCAATCCAGTTGCGTATCGTTTAGCTCTTCCTAATACCTTACGCATCCCGAACTCGTTTCACGTTTCATTGCTGAAACCACTCATATGTAACAGATTTTCCTCCACAATAGCCCCTCCTCGCTCCGTTCAGGTGGAGGGTCAGGAGGAGTATGAGGTTAACTCTATTATTGATTCTCGAATCTCCCGGGGGAGAGTACAATATCTGGTTGATTGGAAGGGATATGGTCCTGAGGAGAGGAGTTGGGTACCTCAGGAGGATGTTCATGCTCCCCGTCTCCGCAGGGCGTATCACTCTCGCTTCCCATCTCGTCCCGGTTCATTCCGCCCGGTGTGAGGGGGGGTACTGTCAGGGTACCTGTGGTCTCTACCTCCGAAAGAGGTAGAGACTTAGCTGTTCCTCCATCCAGACGGTCTGATGGCTCCCTTCCCCGCGGTCTATCCGGTCATGCTAGGCCGGCCGCGAGGGAGTGATTGCCTTTTACAGCATCTAGGCAGGAAGTAGTCATCAGGACACTCCTCCGGAACGACCTGTCAGTCAATTACTGCAGGACCAATCAAGACGCCTCGGAGGCGTGGTTACTGCTCTGAACAGGGTATTTAACAGAGCTTCTTTCAATAGCTCATTGCCCTGTCGTGGTTCTAGCTTGTTCTAGTCACTCAGTGCTTGTGTATTCTATTATCCCTTCTGGTTTTGACCCGGCTTGTTTACCTTACTCTGCTTATCTCTGTTACCCTTGATTCGGCTTGTCTCTCGCTTACCTGTCTTCTGTTACCCTCGACCTCGGCTTGTCTTTGACCATTCTATACTGTGCTAATTACGTTAGTCCGGCCATTCTAAGGTCCGGTATACGTATCTGGCTACTGTTTGTACTCTGCGTGTTTGATCCCTGTCCCGATCCTGACAACAGGTTTAATACTATGGTGAATAAGCGAATGTGCCCTAGCCAAGGTTATTATGTCCATACACATAAAACATGACAAGGTACTCTTGACACAACACATTCATGCTTCAGAACACAAAGAGGAGCACCCCTCTAAAGGGAAGTTTGATATATATATATATATATTGATGCCATAGGTGTGCCAAGGGGGGTATCAGATGATTTTGCAGTTAAAGGAAAGTTTGAGTCCATTTTCTAAACCGTCACTGCTAATAATAATATTTTGATTTGCATTATTATGTTATTTATATCTATTGCAACCAACAACGTTTACCTGTTACCATGACTTGTTGTGCCTATACTCCAGATAACACAGGTCCATATGGTAATGTAAGCTTGTCTATTTTATGATGTCCCTCTGAAGAACTAAGAAGACTTTAAGAACCGTTACTTCATAGGGTTTTGTGCCTTTGGGCTAACATGTCTTCTGGAACTAACCAATAAAGTTTATCTTTTAGAATCTAACATTTCATAGGGGGGACTGATGTAGAATTATTGAAAAATCTTTATTGAACCTCTATTGAATTATTGTACTAACTCCATTTTAACCCACATCACCATGACAGACCCTCCATTTTGTCCACATTACATGACAGAATTTCCTAACAGCATTTAGTGTAATGAATAGAGATTGTATTTTCTATAAAGACATGACTAACCCCGGAATTGCTGAATCTCCTGTAATTTGCAACATAGTATAATCTGAAGGCCATGAGAAGCTGGCCTAATGAAATGTTCTATTCATAAAAGAACCCTGAGCCTGATCACGAATCTGACATCACTAACTGCCCAAAAACCATGCCAAGTACGCAAAATGGCTAGCTGCCAGATTCCCCCTCCCATCGAGTAAAGCCTCGTGCTAAAGAGCAATGGCGACTGAATCCTGGTCAGAAATTACGACATCCCATGATGGGAGGATGCCCCACTAGTCACTCAAATCCCTGAGCCAATTAATAATATTGATGGGTGGACATTGACATAGCCACTTAACATTTAATCCAATTAATGATGTTTATTTGTTATTATCTGATATTCAATGATGATGTCATTTTGCTCTTATAAGGGCTTGCAAGCCTGTTTTTTGCCAGATGCCATTAAATTTTCTGAAGTTATTTTTAACCTGAACTCCGTGTGTCAGTGTGAATTTACTTCTGCGTATACGCAATTTAATCATCTCAGATTTGGACAGGAACAGATAGACATTTAAACATATTTGTTTATTTCTAAATTAATCTACATCACTAGCTCCCGCATTTCAGAATTCTGAATCTACTACTCTAGCTCTCCCAGAACCTATGCAGATTGGTAACACTCGTCTCTCAGAAAATGAAAGACAATATAGGAGAAGGGAGGGTCTGTGTATGTATTGTGGAATAGGAGGTCACCTACGCCTAAATTGCCCTAACCGTCCGGGAAACGCTCGCACCTAAGTTCCTCAAGAGGACAGGCCTTGGGTGTTTCTATTTTGTCCTCTACATATGATTACAAGGATCATATGCTACTGTTACCTGTTTCTTTAACTTGGGAAAAGGGAGTACTTAATGCTATGGCATTAATAGATTCCGGAGCAGCTGAAAGCTTTATTGACCAAGCCTTTGTCAAGAACCACTCTATCCCATCTCAGCTAAGGGAGACACCCTTGGCCGTTGAGGCCATAGATGGTAGACCATTATCAGATCCTGTTATTTCTCGTGAGACTATACCAGTTAAGTTGACCATTGGTATTTTACACGAGGAGGATATTTCTCTCATGCTTATCTCATCTCCTTCAGTTCCTATAGTCTTGGGGTACCCCTGGCTTAAAAAGCATAACCCTATTATTGATTGGGAACAAGGTGAGATAGTCTCCTGGGGTCAGGGTTGCCAGAAGGGTTGTGTACAGAAAATCTCACCGGTTTGCGTAGTGGACATACCTAGTAACTCTAACCAGCCCACAGATTTACGGATACCATCTCAGTACCTGGATTTAAAGGCAGTCTTTGATAAAAGGAGGGCTGATACTTTACCCCCACACAGGTCCTTTGACTGTAAGATTAGGCTCCTACCTGGTACTATGCCTCCGAGGGGTAATGTATATCCTCTATCCACTAAGGAGAACTTGGTCTTAGAGGAATACATACAGGAGAATCTAGACAAAGGATTTATTAGGAGATCCTCTTCTCCAGCCGGGGCCGGTTTCTTTTTTGTAGATAAGAAAGACGGCACACTACGGCCTTGCATTGATTATCGGGGCTTGAATAAGATAACGATCAGAAATGCTTATCCTATTCCCCTGATTACTGAGCTATTTGATCGCCTGAAAGGCTCCAAGATTTTTACCAAGTTAGATCTGAGGGGAGCTTATAACTTGGTGAGAATTCAGCAGGGTGATGAATGGAAAACGGCTTTCAATACCCGGTATGGCCACTATGAGTATACGGTAATGCCCTTCGGACTTTGTAATGCTCCTGCTGTATTCCAGGACTTAATTAATGAGGTTCTTAGGGAATTTCAACATGAATGTGTTATAGTTTATTTGGATGATATACTAATACACTCTAGAGAGCCTGAGATTCACCACAAACAAGTCAGAAGGGTAT
Organism: Pelobates fuscus; assembly: GCF_036172605.1. Lineage (NCBI taxonomy): Eukaryota > Metazoa > Chordata > Amphibia > Anura > Pelobatidae > Pelobates > Pelobates fuscus. Next base: position 469,377,134 of record NC_086317.1, read on the forward strand.
TGCATAAGCTTCTACAACATGGTTTGTACTGCAAATTGGAGAAGTGTAGCTTTGACCAATCTCAGATAAATTTTCTTGGTTACGTTATTTCTGGAGAGGGGTTTAAGATGGACCCGGTTAAACTCCAATCAATCTTAGATTGGCCATTGCCCAAGGGACTCAAGGCCATTCAGAGGTTTATCGGATTCTCAAATTACTATAGGCGCTTCATTAAGGGGTACTCGTCTATTATTGCTCCTATTACCAACATGACTAGACAGGGTGTTGATACTAAGACCTGGTCTCCGGAGGCGCTTGTTGCTTTCAGTACTCTCAAGGAACAGTTTGCCTCAGCACCGATAATAGTTCATCCTGACACATCTTTGCCGTTTTTACTCGAGGTAGACGCCTCAGAGACAGGTGTAGGCGCTATCCTGTCCCAAAGGCTAGGTTTGAATAAACCGCTGCACCCATGTGGTTTCTTTTCCAAGAAATTGTCTGGGCCTGAGAGCAGATATGATATTGGTGACAGGGAACTATTAGCGGTCATTATGGCTTTAAAGGAGTGGAGACATTTGTTGGAAGGGACTTTACACCCGGTTACTATTTTGACGGATCACAATAATTTGTCATATATAGGGGAAGCCAAACGCTTATCCGCTAGGCAGGCTCGTTGGTCTTTGTTCCTTACTCATTTCAACTACGTGCTCACTTATAGACCTGGTTCTAAGAATTCTAAGGCCGATGCATTGTCCCGCCAACATGAACCTTCTACTATGTCTGATATGGTTTTTTCTTCTATAGTTCCCAAGTGTAATATTATTGCCAGCACTAGCATCAAGATTCACTCTCCGTTGCTGTGTCAGGGTACCTGTAGTCTCTACCTCTGATAAGAGGAGAGACTTAGACGTTTTCCCGTTCAGAAGGGCTGTTTCCTCCGTTCCTCGCGGTTCCTCCGGTCGGTTACACGCCGGCCGCGAGGGATCCACGCCCTTTTATGACGTGACGCTCAGTAGCCGACGTCATGACGCCAAGCCTGCTCGATCTGTCACTCAAACCCTGAACACGAACCAGGACTCGTCGGGGGTGTGATTACCTCCTAGAACCGGGGTATTTAATAGAGCTTCCCGCTTTTGCTCATTGCCCTGTCGTGGTTCTAGCCAGTCTAGTCACTCAGTGCTCTTGTATGTCTATTGTCTCTTTGGTTCTGACCCGGCTTGTTTGTATTACTCCGCTTCTCTCTGTTATCCTTTGACCCGGCTTGTCTCTCGCTTACCTGTCTTCTCGTTCCCTCGACCTCGGCTTGTCTCTGACCATCCTCTACTTACTCTTTACGTTAAGTCCGGCCATTCTAAGGTCCGGTATACGTACCTACTACGCTTTGTACTCTGCGTGTTGGATCCCTGTCCCGATCCTGACATTACGACAGGGCCAATGGATCCTGCAGGTACAAGTAGTCAGCTTGCTCCTTCCGATCCTAGGTTTGACGCCATGGAACATAGAATGGATCAGATGGCCTTAGCGCTACAGGCGTTATTATCTCGTCCTAATAATCCACCAGAAGAGATGCGTAATAATTCTGTCTCTCCTGTAAGTTCAGGTTTAGAGGTAGCCACTGTAGGTGCCTCCTCCCGTATTACCCCGCCTGTACGTTATGGTGGTTCTCCTGAGAAGTGTCGAGGTTTTTTAAACCAAATCAGTATCCACTTTGAATTACAACCCCGTTCCTATCCTACAGATAGGGCGAAGGTCGGATTTATTATCACCTTACTCATTGAGAAAGCTCTGAGATGGGCCAATCCGTTGTGGGAAAACGATAACCCGTTAGTATATAATTATAATGCCTTTGTAGCTGCTTTTAGAAGAACTTTTGACCCTCCTGGTAGAAAGGCCAATGCAGCCAGATTACTGTTGCGCCTTAGACAAGATAACCGAACACTTGTGGATTATGCACTAGAGTTCAGGTCCTTGGCGGCAGAAGTTAAGTGGAATGAACAGGCTTATATAGACGTATTTCTAAACGGATTGTCAGATGTAATACTTGATGAGGTTGCTACTAGAGAGCTCCCTGAGAATTTGGAGGATTTAATCTCTTTTATCTCTCGCATTGATGAACGCTTAAGAGAGAGACAGAACACTCGAGATAGAACCTGTAGACCTTCCTTCAAACTAGCTCCCTCATTTCTAAGTTCTGAGACCAAAGCCTTACCTTTCCCAGAACCTATGCAGATAGGCAATACTCATCTCTCAGAAGAGGAGAGACAGTACAGGAGAAGGGAGGGGCTGTGTATGTATTGTGGAGTCAGAGGTCATTTACGCCTAAATTGTCCTAATCGATCGGGAAACGCTTGCACCTAAGTTTCTCTAGAGGACAGGCCTTGGGTGTTTCTATTTTGTCCTCTACTCATAACTATAAAGATCATAGGCTTCTGCTACCCATTTCCTTAACTTGGGAGAAGGGAGTAGTAGAGACTATGGCATTGATAGATTCCGGAGCTGCTGAGAGCTTTATCGACCAAGTTTTTGTCACTAAACACACTATTCCATCTCAGTTAAGGGAGACGCCCTTGGTCGTTGAGGCCATAGATGGTAGACCTTTAGTTGAGCCTGTGATTTTTCGTGAAACCATACCCGTTAACTTAACTGTTGGTATTTTACACGAGGAAGACATATCTCTGTTACTCATTTCATCCCCTTCTGTTCCCATAGTCCTGGGGTATTCTTGGTTAACCCCTTAAGGACACATGACGTGTGTGACACGTCATTATTCCATTTTATTCCAGAAGTTTGGTCCTTAAGGGGTTAAAGAGACATAACCCTAGTATTGATTGGGAATTAGGGGAGATAATCTCTTGGGGTCAGAATTGTCAGGAGAAGTGTTTACAGAGTGTCTCACCGCTTTGCATAGTTAATACACCCACTCAGTCTACCGACTCTACAGAAGTACAAATACCGCCACTGTACCTGGACTTAAAGGCGGTATTTGACAAAAAGAAGGCCGATACTTTACCTCCACACAGGACATTTGATTGTAAGATTAATCTACTCCCTGGTACTATGCCTCCCAGGGGCAATGTATACCCTTTGTCTACTAAAGAGAACGTAGTCCTAGAGGAGTATATTCGCGAAAATCTAGACAAAGGATTCATTAGGAGATCCTCCTCCCCTGCCGGGGCTGGGTTTTTTTTTGTTAAAAAGAAGGATGGTACGCTGAGACCTTGCATTGACTATCGAGGTTTGAACAAAATAACCGTTAGAAATGTCTACCCGATTCCTTTGATTACCGAGCTCTTTGATCGTTTAAAGGGTTCCAAGATTTTCACCAAGTTAGATCTCAGAGGGGCATATAACTTGGTGAGGATTCAGCAGGGCCACGAGTGGATGACGGCGTTCAACACTCGATATGGGCACTACGAGTATACCGTAATGCCTTTTGGTCTCTGCAATGCGCCGGCAGTATTTCAGGACTTGATCAATGAAGTTCTTAGGGAATTTCAACATGACTGTGTTATTGTATACCTGGATGATATACTTATACATTCTAGGGACATTGAGACTCACCACAGACAAGTCAGAAGGGTTTTGCGCAAACTTCTTCAACATGGCTTATACTGCAAACTGGAGAAATGTAGTTTTGATCAGTCTCAGACAAACTTTCTTGGTTATGTGATTTCTGGGGAAGGGTTTAAGATGGATCCGGATAAACTCCAGTCCATTTTAGATTGGCCCTTACCTAAGGGTCTCAAGGCCATTCAGAGGTTTATTGGATTCTCTAATTATTATAGGCGCTTCATTAAGGGTTACTCCTCAATTATTGCTCCTATCACCAATATGACCAGACAGGGGGCTGACACTAAGAATTGGTCTACTGAAGCACTTCTTGCTTTCAAGACTCTCAAAGAACTTTTTGCTTCCGCACCAATTTTAGTTCACCCTGATACTACTCTGCCTTTCCTACTCGAAGTAGACGCCTCAGAGACGGGTGTAGGCGCTATCCTGTCCCAAAGGTTAGGTGTGGATAAACCATTACATCCATGTGTTTTTTTTTCCAAAAAGCTGTCTGGCCCGGAGAGCAGATATGACATTGGTGACAGGGAACTACTAGCAGTTATCATGGCTTTAAAGGAGTGGAGACATTTATTGGAAGGGACCTTACATCCTATTACTATTTTGACGGATCACAAGAACTTGTCCTATATTGGGGAGGCCAAGCGATTGTCCTCCAGGCAAGCTCGTTGGTCTTTATTTCTCACCCATTTCAATTACGTACTCACTTATAGACCTGGTTCTAAGAATTCTAAAGCCGATGCTTTGTCTCGCCAATATGAACCTTCTACTGTATCTGAGCCAGTTTTATCTTCTATAGTTCCCAAGTGCAATATTATCGCCAACACAAGTCTTAAAATTCATTCTCCACTGCTTGACCAAATCTTGGAGTTGCAACATCTGGCACCTAGGCAGACTCCTGTGGCAAGACACTTCGTTCCTCCTGAACTCCAACGGGAGCTCTTACAGTGTTTTCACGAGAGTAAGGTGGCGGGGCATCCTGGCATTCGCAAGACATATTCCTTAATCTCTAAAGATTTCTGGTGGCCTTCTTTACGGAAGGATATTGAGGATTTCATTGCAGTGTGTGAGATCTGTACTAAGACTAAGCAACCTCATACTCTTCCATGTGGACTATTACAGCCCTTGGGCATTCCAGAGAGACCATGGTCCTGTTTGGCCATGGACTTTATTGTTGATTTGCCTATTTCTAAAAAACAGACTGTTATTCTCACTGTAGTCGATCGGTTTACTAAGATGGCTCATTTTGTGCCTTTACCTAAACTTCCGACTTCTCCTGAATTGGCGGTAATATTCGCTAAAGAAATTTTTCGTTTACATGGGATACCTTCCGAAATTATTTCTGATAGAGGTTCCCAATTTGTTTCACGTTTCTGGAGATCCTTCTGTTCTCAATTAGGCATCAAATTGAATTTTTCTTCTGCTTATCACCCTCAGTCTAACGGAGCTGCTGAACGTACCAATCAAAAAATTGAACAATATTTACGTTGTTTTGTTTCCGAACATCAGGACGATTGGGTCGGTTTGATTCCTTGGGCAGAGTTCGCACACAATAATCTTGTTTGTGATTCCACTCGTTCTAGCCCCTTTTTCATGAATTATGGCTTTCATCCTTCCATTCTTCCTTCGGTCTCTTCTTCCCAAGGGGTACCGTCGGTTGATGTTCATGTTGCCAATCTGAAGAAGTTGTGGGATCAGACTCGACAAATTCTCCTACATAGTTCCATGTTGTTCAAGAAACACGCTGATAAACGCAGAAGGGAGGCTCCTGTTTTTGTTCCTGGTGATAGGGTATGGTTGAGTACAAAAAACATTCGTTTAACCCCTTAAGGACACATGACATGTGTGACATATCATGATTCCCTTTTATTCCAGAAGTTTGGTCCTTAAGGGGTTAAAGGTTCCTTCTATGAAATTCGCTCCTCGTTACATTGGTCCTTACAGGGTCCTGACTCGTATTAACCCGGTTGCGTATCGCCTAGTTCTTCCATCTGCCTTACGCATCCCTAATTCTTTTCATGTTTCCTTGCTGAAACCGTTAATTTGCAACAGATTTTCCTCCACTGTTTCCTCCCCTCGCTCTGTTCAGGTTGAGGGTCAGGAGGAATACGAGATCAACTCCATCATCGATTCTCGAATTTCCCGAGGGAGGTTACAGTATCTTGTCGACTGGAAGGGATATGGTCCTGAGGAGAGGACTTGGGTTCCTCAGGAGGATGTGCATGCTCCTTGCCTCCGCAGGGCTTTTCACTCCCGCTTTCCATCTCGTCCCGGTTGCTTCCGCCCGGTGGGCGTTTCTGAGAGGGGGGGTACTGTCAGGGTACCTGTAGTCTCTACCTCTGATAAGAGGAGAGACTTAGACGTTTTCCCTTTCAGAAGGGCTGTTTCCTCCGTTCCTCGCGGTTCCTCCGGTCGGTTACACGCCGGCCGCGAGGGATCCACGCCCTTTTATGACGTGACGCTCAGTAGCCGACGTCATGACGCCAAGCCTGCTCGATCTGTCACTCAAACCCTGAACACGAACCAGGACTCGTTGGGGGTGTGATTACCTCCTAGAACCGGGGTATTTAATAGAGCTTCCCGCTTTTGCTCATTGCCCTGTCGTGGTTCTAGCCAGTCTAGTCACTCAGTGCTCTTGTATGTCTATTGTCTCTTTGGTTCTGACCCGGCTTGTTTGTATTACTCCGCTTCTCTCTGTTATCCTTTGACCCGGCTTGTCTCTCGCTTACCTGTCTTCTCGTTCCCTCGACCTCGGCTTGTCTCTGACCATCCTCTACTTACTCTTTACGTTAAGTCCGGCCATTCTAAGGTCCGGTATACGTACCTACTACGCTTTGTACTCTGCGTGTTGGATCCCTGTCCCGATCCTGACATGCTGGCTGAGATCAAGAAGTTACAGCATCTGGCACCCGGACTTATTCCTGGGGATCGGTACTTCGTTCCTTCTAAACTCAGGGGCGTATTAGCCGCGAGGCAAACAAGGCATTTGCCTTGGGCGGCATTTTCCAGGGGGCGGCAAAAAACGCCGACCCCAAATGCCCAAGGCAAATGTCTTGTTAGCCTTGCGGCTAACAGACATGCTGGGCTGGTTGCTGGTTGCTGGGCGGCCGGCGAGGGAGCTCTTCCCCTGAGCTCTCTGCTCAGCTCCCTCGCGCGCCGCCCGCAGAGTGAGACTGGGACGTCATATTCCGTCATATTCCGTCATATTCCGGCTCCGCCTCCCATCCTCACTCTGCAGGCGGCGCGCGAGGGAGCTGAGCAGAGAGCTCAGGGGAAGAGCTCCCTCGCCGGCCGCCCAGCCTGCCCGCCAGTGCCGCCCTGCAGCCACTGGACCACCAGGGAATGGGAGAACCCCCCCACCCCCAGCATTCCCAAAGGTAAGGAGGCTGGGGGGGGGGAGTAAATAAAAAAAATGTGTTAATGTGAGTGTGTGTGTGTGTCTCTGACTCTGTGTGTCTGATAGTGTATTTGTGTGTCTGATAGTGTGTGTGTGTGTTAGTGTGTGTGTGTCTGTTAGTGTGTGTGTGTGTGTGTGTCTGTTAGTGTGTGTCTGTGACTGTGTGTGTGTGTGTCTGTTAGTGTGTGTGTCTGACTGTGTGTGTCTGACTGTGTGTGTCTGACTGTGTGTGTCTGACTGTGTGTCCGACAGTGTGTGTCTGTTAGTGTGTGTGTCTCACTGTGTGTGTCTGTTAGTGTGTGTGTGTCCGACTGTGTGTGTTTGTTAGTGTGTGTGTGTCTGTTAGTGTGTGTCCCCCGACTGTGTGTGTTTGTTAGTGTGTGTGTGTCTCACTGTGTGTGTCTGTTAGTGTGTGTGTGTCCGACTGTGTGTGTTTGTTAGTGTGTGTGTCTCACTGTGTGTGTCTGTTAGTGTGTGCGTCCCAGACTGTGTGTGTTTGTTAGTGTGTGTGTCCGACTGTGTGTGTTTGTTAGTGTGTGTGTCTCACTGTGTGTGTCTGTTAGTGTGTGTGTGTCCGACTGTGTGTGTTTGTTAGTGTGTGTCCGACTGTGTGTGTTTGTTAGTGTGTGTGTGTCCGACTGTGTGTGTCCGACTGTGTGTGTCCGACTGTGTGTGTCTGTTAGCTAGTGTATGCGTATCTGTCAGTGAATGTGTGTGTATTTAGAAGGCGGGGCAGGGGGGAAGGGTTGGGTGGGGGTGGCGCGCGCGCGCGGGGGGGGGGGGTCTGAGTTTTGTCCTGCCTAGGGCAGCACAAAACCAAGATACACCACTGCCTAAACTCCAACTGGAACTAATGCAGTGTTTTCATAACAGTAAATTTGCCGGACACCCTGGCATACGCAAGTCATGTTCTCTGATTTCTAAAGATTTCTGGTGGCCTTCGTTACGTAAGGATGTAAAGGACTTCGTCGGGGCATGTGATGTCTGTATGAGGACTAAACAACCTCATACGCTTCCATGTGGGCTTTTGCACCCCCTAGAAATTCCAGAGAAACCATGGTCTTGTTTGGCTATGGACTTCATTGTTGATTTGCCTGTTTCTAAGAAACATACTGTTATCCTCACAGTAATTGACAGGTTTACTAAAATGGCTCATTTTGTACCTCTGCCTAAATTGCCCTCTTCTCCCGAATTGGCTGAGATTTTCACGAGGGAGATTTTTCGTTTACATGGTATTCCTTCTGAAATTGTTTCTGATAGAGGGTCCCAATTTGTTTCCCGGTTTTGGAGGTCCTTCTGTTCTCAACTTGGCATCAAATTAAATTTTTCCTCTGCCTATCATCCTCAGTCCAACGGAGCTGCCGAACGCACCAACCAAAAGGTTGAACAGTTTTTGCGTTGTTTTGTTTCTGAACACCAGGACGATTGGGTCGGTCTGATTCCTTGGGCGGAGTTTGCGCACAACAACCTTGTTTGCGATTCTACTCATTCTAGCCCCTTTTTCATGAATTATGGCTTCCATCCTTCCGTTCTTCCGTCGGTCTCCCCCTCCCAAGGGATACCGTCGGTTGATGTTCATGTTGCCAATCTGAGAAAGTTGTGGGATCAGACTCGACGAATTCTTCTTCATAATTCCACGGTGTCCAAACGACACGCTGACAAACGCAGACGGGTGGCTCCAGTGTTCTCCCCGGGTGATAGGGTATGGTTGAGTACCAGAAACATCCGTTTGAAGGTTCCTTCCATGAAATTTGCTCCTCGTTACATAGGCCCTTACAGGGTTCTGTCTCGTATAAACCCGGTTGCGTATCGTCTGGCTCTTCCGCCTGCCCTGCGCATCCCGAACTCCTTTCATGTTTCCTTATTGAAACCTTTGGTGTGTAACAGATTTTCCTCCGCTGTGTCCTCCCCTCGTTCTGTCCAGGTTGAGGGTCAGGAGGAGTATGAGATCAAGTCCATTCTCGATTCTCGAATTTCTCGGGGGAGGGTGCAATATCTTGTTGACTGGAAAGTTTATGGTCCTGAGGAAAGATCTTGGGTGGTCCAGGAAGATGTGCATGCTCCTCGCCTCCTCAGGGCTTTTCATGCTCGTTTTCCGTCTCGCCCCGGTTCCTTCCGCCTGGTGGGCGTTTCTGAGAGGGGGGGTACTGTCAGGGTACCTGAAGTCTCTACCTCGGAGGAGGTTAGACTTCCCAGTGGCCGTCCTCTCAGGGGGGGTAATTCACCCAATCCTCACAGCTCTCATAGCCGTTCACACGCCCGCCGCGATAGCCCCGCTTCCTTTTATGACGCGGCGCTCAGGAGCCGACGTCATGACGGCAATCACATCCCGACCTGTCAATCTAGTTCTGAACAACGAATCAGGGCTCGGCAAGGGCGGAGTCATCAATTAAAGAACCAAGGTATAAAAGAGGGATGTGTGTAATGGTTCATTGCCCTGTCGTGGTTCTAGCTTGTCTGGTCCCTCTGTGCTCTTATTACTATTGTCTATTTGGTTTTTGACTCGGCTTGTACTTTCGTTCCAGTTTATCTCTCGTGTCCTTTGACCTCGGCTCGTCTCTCGCTTACCTGTTCTCTCGTTCCCTCGACCTCGGCTTGACCATTCTTTGCTTTCTCCTTACGTTAGTCTGGCCATTCTAAGGTCCGGTATACGTACCTATCTCCTGTTTGTATTCTGCGTGTTGGATCCCTGTCCCGATCCTGACAAGGTCACCCTGTGTCCATTGTGGGTGCATGGTGTGTGTGTAATGTTGTTGTTTGGGGTTAAATGTTTTTGTGCTCTCCTGGCTTGCAATCAACTCAACTAGGTGGATTTGGCTATGGAGCCTGTACAGCGCCACCTGTTGGTTGCAAGGATCTAGCAACAGCCATATGCACTACCTGAATAGCCATGCTTGCTAGTTTGCATATTTGGGTAGATTTGCATATTGTTAATTCTACAGGTAGAAGATTTTTTTTTCTTTTAATTATTGCCTTCCCCACTCCTTTAGAAATATGTCATTATGTTATTATAAATTCCTGTATGTTGTCTAATGTGATTTGACTGTTTGTATTTTTATTGAGTTGTCACAATAATCTTTATGTAATAAACATATGGGCTAATCCCAAGTTAAAATAAAGTATTGTATGTAAGTTCCATTTGGAATTGGGTGTCATGTGTGGATTTTTAGGGACAGAATTGTTGGCCCTGTTTGCTGGCCCAGGGATAACATAAAAGAGCCCAAGAGCTGCAATTGATTTTGTTAAAGGCAAAAGTTCCAGAGAGACCTCAGACAAGCCTTGGCAACTGTGGTTGAAGTGCTCCAGGGTCCCTGCAAGCGGCTAGAAATTTGGTGGGAGTACAGGAGCTCTGTCACAGAGTTTTACTAAAAAATGTATTTTATTGGAATGTGCATAGGGATCTGCTTTTGTTTTTATTAAAAAATAAAAAAATTACTCACCTTCCAAGTTCCTCAGTGAATTGTTTGGTGTTCATGTATGCTAATACGGTTAAGGTTTTTTGATATTAAAATAAGATATTATTCATATATATATATATATATAGTAAGTTTAGCTCCAAAACCCACAAGAAGGATCAGCTTAAGTGTATTCATTAAATTAACATGAACTTGTAATTTTATCTCATTGAGAAAAAGTATTTTGAATAATGTATTATTCTGAATAATATTTAGATATTTTTTTGATACATTTACATATTTTTTACTATATATATATATTTTTAATATTTTAATGTTAAAAAAAACGAATAATTTGGAAAGTTTATCCAAAAATATCAAGCTTGTTAGAAAATAAAATCACTTGTCAGGTTGTACGCATTAAAGACATAGAGTTGATACTCTTACTAAACATTTCCTTATAAACTGGTGAAGATATTTTTAGGAACATCCATGTTTTGTAAACTATATTGTGAAAATCATTGAAATAAAAGCTCTATTGATGGATGCTACTCAATGACGTAGACCTGGATTTAGTTACAATTAACACGCTTACACACCCTTACTTTAAACTTCGTATTATTCAAATGTTTACAGTGCACGGGTACTCTTACTCTTACATAATGCCACTCGCACTAAAACACGTTCTATCATCTTTCATTACACAACACTTACATGTGCTTTTAAATGTCTGTGATGTTGTTCTTGTTGTTTTAGCGTCCCCATTTTAACACATGTAACACCGTATCTTATAGCATTCATGGTTCTCACTATATGGTTCTTAACTTTGTATGAACACCTCTAAGACAAGCATGTTTGCCCTTCACATGTTTGGGGAGCTTTGGCATTTGAAACTTTCCTGCATTACAATCCTAATTTGGTCCAGGTTACTTATATTTCTTTTAATTATGTCCCATGACATCTGTTGAGAAAATCAACATCATTCACTTACATGTTCCTTTAGTAAGATATAGTTTTTTTTGTTTTGTTTTTATTTTAACCCCTTAAGGACACATGACATGTGTGACATGTCATGATTCCCTTTTATTCCAGAAGTTTGGTCCTTAAGGGGTTAAAGGAACGAGTATCGAGACAAAATATATATTTTTTTTTACAAGGCGAAATAGTACATTTATCATTTATCAATTAAGTCCTCTGTATCTTCCAGAAGAATAACTATGCCTGTGTAATATAGCACAAGGCTTACAACACAGTTTCCCATGAAGTGGTTTCCCTATTCTGCCCATATGAGATACCCAACATATCACTCTCCCAATATTCCCAATATAATCTCACATCCCCAGCAAGGTGGCCATTACTCAGGTGCCTTCCTGTCCCTCAGATAAAACTCTTCCATACAAATTCAAATGAATTTTGAGCATATGACCCAACTAGGTCAATCCTCTTCGACAATAAACATTCTTCCCTTCAACATCACCTTCCCTTCTCTGCCTCGTCCTATGGACCAAGGGTCCCTCCTGACTTCTTGTCATCTTTGTCTATATTTTATACTTTATTAATTGAATACTCTTTGTCTTGTCCACATTCAATGCATAGTGATTATAAATTGCTTGTAGGTTTTACCTTCATCAAGCTCACTGTGTACGGTGTACAGATTGCTAAGCAGTACTCCTTACATTGGCACAATCATGGATACATTCTGTTACTTCGCAATAGTATCGTCTCACCACAAACTTTTCACTTAATTTACAATTCCCCTCTAGATTGTAAGCTCATGGGCAGAGTTCTTACCTTATTTTGTCCCAGTGTGTCTAATTATATATCCTCTGATAAGAGTGTTATATTAAAACTGCTAATTAAATACCACTTTGCCACCTCTTGTCCTCCTCTGACTACATCATTTTACAACTACAGACACTCAAATGTCCCAGCCTGAAGTTCCCTATAGCACATAGCAATGCACTTTAATAATGCTGTTTCAGTTACTGTGTTCATGTTCATGTTGACTGCTTTTAAAATGTTATACAGGCTGCAACGATACTTACATACCTACTATGTTCTTGTGATACTGATACTGAACCCATCTGTCTGTAAGGCAAATTTCTACATTTTAGAACATGAAACATGGGTACAGTTCACATACTGTGTCACTTTCAATCATGCTCTGGATCTCCTGGACATCAAGCTAAAAGATACTTAACTAGATAAACTAAGACAGAATGAGTTCTATTGATACTGTCAAAGTCTGTATACCCTAACACACAAACTGTAACATGTTTTGTATTCATCGGGAGTCACTGATTGGCTGAGAGTGTCCCTGCCCAGCGGCACTCCGCACTTCCCGAACTTGAAAATCTATAAGCCAAATGCTGCTTGTGGGTGTGTGGACATCTCTACTGTAGGCAACTTTTAGGGTTAAACCACTCGAGAACGGTTTTACCTCTTAAGGCAGAAGTGCCTACATGGACCTCCTGGCACCATAACTTTATTTAGATAAAGACAGCCACTAGAGGGACTTTTGTGTTCTTAGAACACGAAAAGTGTGTTATACGACGCTGGACATCGTCACGCTATGCATGAGGACCTCCAGCGTCGCTGGAATCCCCACAGGAAAGCATTGGGTAATGCTTTCCTGTAGGGATATCCTAATGCGAGCTCGGCCATGCATGGCCATTGCTGCGCATGCGCATTAGGTCTCCCCTCCTGCTGGCGGGGGAGGAGCGTAGGCGGAGCTCGGCGCTGGATTCAGGTAAGTCACTGTAGGGGTTTTAACCCCTTCAGCAACATGGGATGGGGGGTGGGAGGGAGAGGGGCACTGGAGAGTCCCTTTTAAGCAAGTCCCGGGCAACCAAATCCAAAGGGCTGGGTGATAATCAGGGTCAAACTGTGCAATAGTCAGAAAACTAGACAGCAAGGCTCCTGAATGAGAACCAGAAAACTACAGGGAAGTGAAAAACACAAACAATAATGGCAGTAACATTATAAATATAAAAGATAAACGATTATAGGGGGAAAATGATATATATTTAATTTTCACAACCTAGGTAAAATAAATACATAAATAATAACTTCAAAGAAAAGGAAGTAACTCAGAATCTACATTTAATCCCCAGCTATTAAAATACTCAATTTGTAAATCCAGTGCATGTCTTACTGTCCTAATCTCTTAATTACATCCTCCCCTCTCCAGTGTTTATTCAACTTTTTAAATGCCTACGAGTTTCATGCATTTTTGATCGCTGGAATGAAATTGTTGGAAATGTACAGAGACACTGAGATGGGGAAACTGTTCATTAATGCTCCTGATACGTTCCTCTATTTGCATGTGGAGTGGTCTAGTGGTTCGGCCTACATAGACTTGATTACAAGAAAAAGTGATTGCACTTATCAGATTTGTAGAATAGCATGCAATTAGTTGTTTAATATTATACTTCCTGCCTTTGCCGTCCCATTCTATAATCCTACCCTTTTCAGAACCTGATTTTTTTGCATGCCAGACAGCCTCCACACTGATTTAATCCTATGTCTGTGTTTAAAAAGTGTCTACTACCATGATTCTTTTTATGATTATTATTACGTAAAATGTGTTTTACACTTTTAGCCCCTAAATAGAAACGTAGGGTGCATTAGAACATGCCAGTGCTTTGTAATCACTGATTTTATTGAATTACTATTATCAGCATTATCAGTGTTTGACTGTTTTGAGTAGGTGCAGTTTTTGGAAAGCATTTTGACTGCTCATGTTTTTTCCTTATAAAGAGTGCTTTTTTTCACTTAGTTTTTGAGATATTTAAAATGTCTTCTTTTTTTAATTGTGATTAGTGGCTGCCTACTTCATTAACATAGAATGTGACATAGAATGTGACGGCAGATGAGAACCATTCGGCCCATCTAGTCTGCCCAAAAAGGGATGCTATAGTCACCAGAACAGCTACAGCTTATTGTATTTGTTCATATGAGTAGAATAATTTCCTTCTGGCTTTTTGCAGTGTTTACATTACAGCCTAGTGATAACTACACTGACCACTCCTCAAATGGCGACTAGAGGTGCTTCCTGGGGCAGTGCTGCACAGTGTGATTAACATCCAGTGTTCCCACCCTCTGCATGGAGACACTGAACTCTCCTCATAGAAATGTATTGATTCAATACATCTCTATAAGGAGATGCTGATTGGCCAGGGCTGTGTTTGACTTGTGATGGCTCTGCCCCATACCTGCCTCCTTGACAGTCTCAGCCAATTCTATGGGCAAGCATTGTTATTGGCTCAGATAATCACTTCTGATAATGTCAGTCAAGCAGGCAGATGAGGGTCAGAGGCAGCAATTGCAAACTGGAATACAAGTAAGATTTTACTATATTTAGGAAAACAAGGTGGGCTCAGGAGAGCTAGATAGAGGTTTTAACACTATAGGGTAAGAAATACTGTTTGTGTTTCTGACCCTATAGTGTTCCTTTAATATGCCACTATCTGATATCATGCCTCCCAACTGTCTAGAAATTGAGATAATATAGAACAGTATAACCGATCTACAGCCCCCTTTCTTAGGCCAAAGAACGACAGGAAATTATTCACTAAAAACCAAGTTATGTCCCTTAAAGGAAGATTAAGCATAGAAGAAGGAGGGTTAGAGGAGGGAAATGATGTGAGATACAAATTCAAAGAAATATCAGAAAGGAGGGACAGAAGGCACAAGTAAACATTTTTTATTTAACCTCTACTTATCTACATCGGCACATATTGATTTTATAAACAAGAGATTGAATTACTATCCTATGAGTAAAAATTACCATTTTCCTTGTTTGTAGAGGTTAACAAATTTGTTAGACTATGTTGTTTAAAAAAAAAAAAAAAAAGTGCAGAAAGACCAGAGAGGGATCTTTAGATTGAAGATGAGTTTAAAAATACACAATTGAGAAAAAAAATATATATTTTTTTTCCCAATCAAATGATAAATTACTCTAAGCAACCTTTTCTGAAGTTGTTAGATAAGGATGTTAGAAATATAAATCAACCTCACAAATTCACACACAAAATATATCCAAAATAAGAAGGTTGGCATTAAGAGATTTTGGATCCAGTGAATCAGTGGTTATAAAAGCAGTCAACACTGGTGGGGGCAATGGTCATAATGAGCAGCCAGTATTATCATGATGAAGCCCAAAGATTATTAAGTGATGTAAACACATACAAGAAGCTGAATTGAGATCCTATTTCACAAATTAAAGAAAAAAATATAGCTTTTTTTAGACAATGGTCATTAATGGGTATTTCAAATATTTTACAATTTAATACAATGATCTAAAAATAGCATTTCCTGGAACATTTTTGTTTTATTTTTTACCTAAACTACATAAATATCGCAAAAAGATATATATATATATATATACTGTGTGAGATGAGTAGAAGAGGGTAGTGGATGCATGGAATAGCCTTCCAGCTGAAGTGGTAGAGGTTAACACAGTGAGGGAGTTTAAGCATGCGTGGGATA
This sequence comes from Pelobates fuscus, assembly GCF_036172605.1. NCBI lineage: Eukaryota > Metazoa > Chordata > Amphibia > Anura > Pelobatidae > Pelobates > Pelobates fuscus. The sequence goes on from NC_086317.1 coordinate 469,392,962, forward strand.
GGCATAAGGCTATCCTAGCTATAATATAAGGCCAGGGACTAATGAGAGTATTTAGAAAATTGGGCAGACTAGATGGCCGAATGGTTCTTATCTGCCGTCACATTCTTTGTTTCTATTTAAGTATAAAAAGTCATTGCCCGAAAACAGCACGAACAGTGAGCCAAATGCTGAGGCAAAAAAAAGGAAGATGCCGGGCCAGTCGCATAGGAAGTGATGCCGTATGACCACGAAAGTGAGTAGAATGGCATGAAAATCAGCCAATTAACTGTACTATATATATGTAGTGGAGGGCAATGTAAATTCAGATCACTTGAAGAAGACAAAAGGTAAAAACGCGTTGTGCTTTATTAATGTCCTTCAACTGTTTTGTGCTATTTTGCTGGTTGGAGAAGCCTTATTTTTTACTTACATGTTTTAGATGCTATTTTTTTATTTGAATAAATATCTGAATCCTGTTTTAACTTTGGTGTATTTTACTCTTTTGGAGGACCTGCGAAATCCTGGTTCCGGTTTGTTGGGGATCCTTAGACCCATGCTGTTTTAATTCAAACTGGTATATAAGGGCTCAAGAAATGTGAGTGTGCATTTGAGAAATGAGTTTATATTGATTAATCTATACAGAGGTACTGCACAATATATTTCTATTTTTTTCCTATTTTTAGCCTCTTCTCCATCAGTAGGGTACACATGCATGATCTGTATTACATTGCTTTCACCTTGTTTTTACCGTACATAAATACCGCACTTGTCCACCAGGAAGGACTATTATTTCTGCCCCGAGGTCTGTGAGGTCTTGAATTTATATGAATACATTGATTTGTTTTTGAATCCTTTGGTCCAGGGATGTAAATAATATTGGAAATGTTCCTTACAAGTCATGTAGATGTTTAAGTAAATAAAATGATGTGAAGGTTATTGATCTTTAACCCCTTAACGCCACACGGTGTTCTATGTGGTCCTGGGAAACGTGGTTTTAGCACACAGGGCGGCTTAGAACTTATCTAGCACGGTGATCCGGGTTTGGGGTGACTGACTGACAACCCAGGCAGTCCTCCTGCTGCAAATACAGCCCATTATTACACACATTATTAATAAATAAAAACTTAGAACATATATATACACACACACAATTTCATTATAAGTGTATTTTAATATTAATTAAATTATATATATATTAATATCAAAACACACTTAGCAAACTATTCTGAAGTTGTTAGAAATAAAAATCAACCTCACAAACACACGCAGAATTTGTAAGGGAGTGGAATTTTTGGCGCATTGTATTCTGTATGTGTGGCAGCTTGGGCTCCCCAAACCTCTTCAGTCTATTAGTGTAGTTAATGTGCAAAGAAGGGTGCAGGGAGGCAGCGCTACTAAATGAAATGATATATACTGTTGTACTCATGAGAAACAAATATGTATATTTTAAGGCAGTAATAGCTAACAGTATCATGACATTCACACCTATTTTTAGATGTTATTTATATAAAAGGATGTTTCATATATACATATTTGATGTGAATAAAAGCCATATTTCTCTTGAATAAAATGATGTATAATAAATGTGGGTGCACTTCATTTGAAAGAGGTAGTTTATGGTTGGACAGACATATAGTAAAATTCCAGGTTTTGTTTTGATCAACGTGTAAAATTGCCTTGTCCTTAAAGGGTTAAGGACAGGTGACATCACATCACTTTACACCATTCAGGGACTGGAGGCAGTAAAATATATTCTAGATAAGTCAGATATGTCACTGATGCAAGAATACTTGATTTTGGAAAGAATACGATTGATATTACACAATAACTATTTTTGGCACAGTGAGGACTTTTTTTTTACAGATGTCCAGTGCTGTGCCGGGCACGATGTTTGCCCCCAGATGTGCCAATTCTTTATGCCCGATTGAGAAGAGCCCTATATATATGGCCAATATTGTTAGGAGACGAACCCTGTGTCATATCACAGTTATATAGATGACCTTTTATTTTATTTGTGGAAGGGGAAAGAAAAGGAATTAGTTACATTTTTATTCTTTTTAAATGGCAATGATTCATTTAGTCTGAGAACATGGTGAGACCAATGTGACTTTTTCAGATTTTAATGTTTATAGCTACAAAAATAAACTTTAAGCCGGTGGATGCCAATGGCTATATAAATTACTTTAATTGCCAAAATAGCCCATTGCTCAGAAACATCCCCAAGGGCCAGTTTCAAAGAGCAAAAGGAAAAAAATTAAGTGTGATTTAATTGACGAGGATTATCCAGAACAAAAGGTAGAGGAGGCTTTAGATCTAACCAAGGGATTAGATAGAGATTCGTTGCTAAAATACAATACTAAAAAAGAGATACTGTCCCTTTAATTGCTATTATTTCTGGTAAAATTAATCAATAAAATCAATGATTATAAAGCACTGGCATGTTTTAACATGTGATGAATCTTTGTATAATATTATTCCAATGCAAACTACATTTATTTTTATGGGTAGTAAAATTTAAAGGAACACTATAGTCACCTAAACAACTTTAGCTTAATGAAGCAGTTTTAGTGTATAGATCATGCTTCACACGTTTCACTGGTAAATTCACTGCCATTTAAGAGTTAGATCCCTTTGTTTCTGTGTATGCAGACCTTGTCACACCTTCCCTGGCTCTGATTGACAGAGCCTGCATGAAAATAACTGGTTTCACTTTCAATCAGATGTAATTAACTTAAACAATTGTATCTGTTGCTCTGTAAATTGAACTTTAATCACATACAGGAGGCTCTTGCAGGGTCTAGCAAGCTATTAACATGGCAGGTGATAAGAAAATCTAAATTAAACAGAACTTGCAATAAAGGAAGGATAAACTTTAGCTGACTCTTTAAAGGAAGTGTTTATGGAAGGCTGTGCAAGTCACATGCAGGGAGGTGTGACTAGAGTTCACAAACAAAGGGATTTAACTCCTAAATGGCAGAGAATTGATCAGTGAGGCTGCAGGGACATAAGCTATACACCAAAATGGCTTCATTAAAGGATCACTATAGGGTCAGGACCACAAAGATGTATTCCTGACCCTATAGGGCTAAACCCACCATATAGGTGGCTTGCCCCAACCCCCCCCCCCCCTTAAAAGTTTAAAACTCACATTATTTTCAGCGCTGTGCGGGTCTGCCGGTGCTGGCTCCGCCCCCTTTGTGACATCATCGAAATGGCCAATTTTTGGCCAATCCAATGCTTTCCCATAGGGTGGGGCCAAATGCCGTTTTGGCCAATCAGGACCTCCTGCATTGAATCAATGCATCTCTATGACGAAAATCCATAAACGGCAGGGCTGCTTACTGAGCAGCCCTGAGCCAGGAAGCCCCTCCAGTGGCCATCTAAGGAGTTGCCACTTGGAGGTGTCCCTAGGGGCAATTCTCTGAAAAGGCAGTGATTATATGAAAATGCCTTAAGGGAGCTATTATACTCACCAGAACAACTACATTAAGCTGTAGTTGTTCTGGTGACTTTTATGTCCCTTTAAGCTAAAGTTGTTTTGATGACTATAGTGTCCCTTTAAGCTAAAGTTGTTTTGGTGACTATAGTGTCCCTTTAAAACAAGTTGTAAGTAATAGTCATAAACCGAAGAAGCTTTTTAATCACAGATATGGGATTAAATCAGAGTGGAGGCTCTCTGGCCTGTAGAAAATCAGGTTCTGCAAATGGTAGGATTATAGAATTTGACTGCAAAGGCAGGAAGTACAATATTAAACAACCAATTACTTGCAATTCTACAGATCTGATGTATGCAATCACTTGTGAACCACTAGACCACTCCGCATGTGAATTGAGAAACGCATCGGCAGCAGCATTAATAAATAATTCCCCTATCACAGTGTCTCGGTATATTTCCAACAATTATATTCCTGCGATCAAAAATGCTAGAAATTAGTAGGCATTGAAAAGTTGAATAAACACAGAATAAGAGATTAGGACAGTAAAACATGCACTGGATTTACAAATTGAGTACTTTAATAACTGGGGGATTAAATGCAGATTTTGTGTTGTTTCCTTTTCTTTGAAGTTACTATTTATTTATTTATTTCTGTTTCCTAGAAAGTCAAAATTAAATATATACTTTTTTTTCATCATCTTTTATCTTATAATGTTATTGCCTGTATTGTTTTTGGTTTTCACTTCCTTGTAGTTTAAATGGCAATTGGCTGTCCTATAAAACGTTATTGCTGATATGGTCTTTGATTTAATTGCCGTACGTATTAAAACAATGTCAATGAGTGTCGAGCTCTGCATTATTCTTCCTCCAGTTGGGTAGAAATTGGACATAACTTGCTGGCTAAAGGAGACGGTGTAGCGAATGCTGATATCCTGGAGTGTACTGTGTATGGATTCTCGTTAAACTCTGGATATAGAACCGAGTTTGTGCTCTGTTACTTGTTAGTGGTTGGTTCTACTCCGAGAGCTACATTTCATCATTTTTGCTATCTTGTTTTAATCTAACAGAATCCCATGACATGCGCACAGTCGTTATTCGGCTTGTGGCATTTTCTTCCCCATAACCCACCAATAAACACAGACACCAATTTCTGTTGGAAAATAAAAGTCCACAGCTTTATTTAAATATTTCAATAAACAAGATAACAAATTGGGGTCATTGCCAAATAAAATAAATTTACCCCCACCCCCATCCGTACAGCATTAACCCAGACAATGACCCCATACCATAAACAATATATAACAATATAAATAACACATAAATATAACACACGGCCTACCAAAGAGGCCCCATAATTATAACTTTATTAACTGTAGGGGTGTACCGAGACACCCCTACACCACCAGGTTCGGAGCCACCGATGAGCTCGAACCAACAGACCACTTCCAACTCTGGCCTAATTCAACCTAAGCTTAGCCTAGCCACTTGCTAATCCACTTCCATCCCAATTACCCTAGCCCTATCCCGCCACAGCCCGAGACTTGATCCCTTAATGTCTCGAGCGCCCCCCACCACACAGAAATAGGGCCCGGGATATCCCCTCCTGAAAACCGAGGTTAAGCAAGTCACAACCAACCTCCGAAAGGTGAACCCCATCCTTACGATAATACCCAGGTAACATACCCTCTAGCTCCCAATGCCTGACCGGGACCCCACCTGACCTCCTAACGAAAACAGACATGGCCTTGTTAACTTTCCCCCGACATCTCGCCACCGCAGCTGTGTCCCTGGCGTGTCTCCAATTAAATCTAGGAACCATCTCAGACCATACTATAACCACACCCGGCATCCGCTCCCGGAGGCGATCCAAATCCCGCTTCATCCTCCGAATTAGCTCCCTCTGAGGGATAAGCCCCAAATCGTTACCCCCACCATGTATCAGTATTACGTCCGGGGGATTTCCTTCCAACAATTTTCCAAAAATCACTCCACTAATGCTCTGCCAGCTTAAACCACGAAAACCAAACCATTGTAACTGCACAGTGTCCTGAAGAAAGCCCAGTTGTGCTCCATTCCTCCGAACTGCGGCCCTCTTCTGCGCCCAATAAACGTAGGAGTGACCCACCAACCATACAACCCGACCTAGAAAGAAACACAATTTATTAACTAGCAGAGCATTGACACCACACCCTCAACCCAACCAGACCCCCCCTTATCTGTACGTACATAAGTCCTAAAACGCGCGGACTCCCACCGACCTATCTGTTTAATCCGATCATCCCCGAGTCCGAGCCGCGCTGCTTCCGTTGCTGCCCCTATGCGAAATGAATGAGTCCCAAATTGCATGGGATGCAAACCCAACTGCCGCAGCCCCATGCGAAAGACCCTGACAAATTGGAAGCGCGACAGCGCAAGACCATCCTCGTGAACGAGGAAGCACCCCAAGCCTTGAGGGCGAACGCCTAAGTATTTGTGCCCACATGCTACTGGGCAGACTGCCGACCCTGGCAACGCAAACAAAATTATTGTCTTACCTCTCCCAGCACCTCAGGCGTATCTCGACTTTGTCCTGCCCCAGCACCACATCCTCGAACCGGATCCCGTTCGCCCCGAACTTATTAGAGCTGACCAGTTCGCCGATGCGGAACGCCCCAAAAAACGCCCAAACAAAAGCTACGGTAAACAAGAGCACTTCAAACGGAGATGTACAAACGTCATGCAGCCCTTCTATCAAGCCGTGTAGAATGTTAAACGACACAGGCCGTCTCGAGTCTACAGACCTTCGTCCTTTACGAAAGCCGCGCAACGCCTGCTTCACCAAAAAAGTTTTAGTAATATCCTCTTTACCCGTGAATTTAAACCAAAAGGCCAATGCTGACATGTACCGGTCCACCTTCGCGGGAGAAGCCCCTCCCGCGAATAACCGACACAACAACCATAATAGCGTGTCCAACCTACCTGCAGGCGAATTCGCCCCTCCAGACTGCCCCATCATCTCCTCCCATTCATACCATACCTTGGTGTACGCTGTCCACGTTCCGGCCGCCAGGGAACTTCTTATAAAGCCCCCAAGCAAGACGTCCCGAGCCGCCACATCTCCGCCGGGCATGCCTGACCCGTCTCCTGAGCTCCCGGCGCCGCTGCCCGAAAACGCTCCCACTGTGAACGAGATAAGGCGTCAGCGATAACATTCAACAATCCCGGGACATGTTTCGCCCTAAACACAATATTCCAAGACATGCACAGCAGCACCAAGCGCCTCAACAACCGTACCACAGGCAGAGAAGAGGCCGAGATATTATTAACTGCCTGCACCACCGCCATGTTATCGGAGTGAAAGATCACCTTCCTGTTCGCGAGCTCTTCGCCCCATAAAGATACCGCCACTACCACAGGAAAGAGCTCTAGAAAGGCCAGGTTCCTGATCAAGGCGCTTTCCTTCCACGCCTCCGGCCACTCTTCCGCGCACCACCTCCCTGCCAGGTAAGCACCGAAACCTACGCTCCCGGAAGCGTCCGTAAATAAGCCGATTGCTTCTGATGATGTTGCCTCATCCCTAAAATACACCCGACCATTGAACTCCTGCAGGAAACACAACCAAACATCCAGATCCGCCTTCATCGCAGCGGAGACTCTGATATAATGACCTGGCAATCGCGCACCGCAAGTTGCTCGAGCCAACTGCCTGCAAAAAACCCTCCCCATAGGGATCACTTTACAAGCAAAGTTCAAGCTCCCCAGCAGGGACTGTAACTGCCTCAAGGTCACCTTCTTCGAACCCCTGACTACCCCCACCCGCTGGCGGAGCGCTGTCAGTTTATCCGCTGGTATTCACCCTTCACCGAATCTATCTCCAGCCCTAGGAAGTTCAAGCATACCGTCGGGCCCACCGTCTTCTCAGCTGCCAACGGGATCCCAAAGACCTGTGCCACCCATTGCAACACCCCCAGTACTTGCCCACAACGATCGGACCCTGCCGGTCCTACGCACAAAAAGTCGTCCAGATAGTGCACTACTGCACCCCCAGCCGACTCTTGACGCACCACCCATTCAAAGAAAGAGCTGAACTTTTCAAAGTATGAGCAAGAAATAGAGCAGCCCATGGGCAAACACAAATCCACGAAAAAACCTTCATCAAAGAAACATCCCAATAAGTGGTGACATGTCGGGTGAATAGGAAGCAACCTGAAAGCTGCCTCCACGTCCACCTTCGCCATCAACGCTCCCGGCCCCGCTCTCCGTACCAACTCGACCGCTTGATCGAATGATGCGTATGACACGGAGCTGAGGGCCGCGTCAATGTCGTCGTTAACAGAAGCCCCTTTTGGGTAAGACAAATGGTGTATCAACCGAAATTTGCCTGGTTCCTTCTTGGGGACCACCCCCAACGGAGACACCCTCAAGTTTGGCAAAGGTGGGACCACATAGGGTCCCGCCATCCTGCCAAGCCGTACCTCCGACATCAATTTTTCCCGCACCACCCCTGGGTGATCCCGAACGGATCGTAAATTCAAACATAAAGTCCCTGGCCCCTTCCCTTTGAACGGTATCATAAACCCCTCTGTGAATCCTTTCCTAAAAAATTCCGCGTCAGCCCGGTTAGCGTAGCGCTTTAGCCACGGCAGCATCTCGCCTACCTTCACCGGAGTTGCCCCCAGTGGCAGCGGCAGGAGCCGTGGTGCCGCTGGGACCTCCCCCGCTAACTGGTTTGCCTCTCTTGAAGCACCTATTGACTCCATGCGCACCGCCGCAACCGGAACACTCGTGTTTGAATCTACACGACGAGCCCCATTTACATTGGCCCTCGTTGAAAAGCCAGCAGAAACCCTTCTTTTGTCCGGCCGGCGCCGCTCCTCCAGGTGCTGCACCGGCCGCCCCGTGAAAGGGCGCAGCCTTCTGCGCCATCATGAGCCGCATCCACAGGGGCAGATCCATCTGATCCCATCTCATGCTCGGGTTCGCTGCTAAACGTTGGCGGAATTGCTCATCGTATTTCCACCAAGCAATCCCACCGTACGTCCGGTAAGCGTCCCCTATCCCGTCCAAGTAGCAAAAAAGCTGCGAACAGCGATCGGGAAACTTTTCCCCGATGACGCTGGCCAGTATGCAAAAAGCCCGCAACCAGTTCGCAAACGTCTTGGGGATCTTCCGATACCTACGCTTCTTCTCTTCTTCCTCCTTCTTCGCATCCTTTTTATCCTCATCCTTTAGATCGAGGAACTCCTCCAGAGGAAGGAGAGAAAAAACCTCTACGAACTCACCTTTCCAAATCCTGTCCTTTACCACAGACTTCAGGTGACATCCCAAGGGGCCCGCCAAAGAGACATGTACATTCTGCCGCGCCGCATCAGAAACCTCCCCTCCTCCGACCGAACCTAAGCCTGTCCTCTCACCTGCTTCGGGCGTACTCCGTCCGGAGACACCACTCACCGCCCCCTTAGCCTGACCCGTTGTCCCGGAACCCGCTTCCGGAACCCATACCCTCGAAAATTGCGGTGAAGCCCCCTCCCCACCGACCCATGAATCTAACAACGATTTTAGGCAAGTTAACATGGAATCAGAATGTGATGTAACAGGCAACTCACCGCCAGAGCCTCCGGCCGCGGAGGGCCGCGGGGTCGTTTTCCTTCCATCAGCCGCGTGCGGCTCCGGAGTGTCCAGTTGACGCCGACTCCCTTCCGCCGGATCCCGCCGTGGGACCGTAGGTGTACCACTCCGCGACCTGTAAGGAGAAGAACACCTGGGTAGTCTGTTCGAGTGCCCATCTACCCGCCCTTCCTCCTTACGTTCCCTGTCGTCAACCCTGCGCCTCTCCCGCCTAGTAGCCAGGCCCTCTAGGCCGTAGGAACTATCCGGCCGTCCTTGGGTGCTCCCGTTGGAGGACCCAGACTCGCTGCGCCGTTCCCTTCTCCTCCTTGCCCTGCAGACTGATCCCCGCCTACTGTACCCGTCAGTAGACGGGCTCCTCTCCCTGACACACCCTGCCCGGTTTTGCCTGGCGCCTGCCCCGCGCCGCCTCTTGTCTTCCGCAGGCCTAGGGCTGTCTCTGTAGTCATGCCGTCCCCGGGAGCAACATTTATGGCCCTCCCGTACACTCCTAACCCCGCTGTCAGAGTGTGTGTCATACCCCTGTGACAATCCCTCACTGTCCGCTCCTCTGCCCACTGGGGAAGCGCTGTGCTGGCCCTGACAAGCGGAAGCCCCTTCCGTTGTCGCCCTGACTTGGTCCTGCTGCCCTAGCTGGGTGACCTGTCCTGCCGTCCCCCCGCTGCCTTGCCTGGGCCTCGTCTCGCCCGCATGATCAAGTCCCCCTCCACTGGAGTCCCTTGCTGCCCTCTGAGGTGGTGTCAGCCCGTCCTTCCCAATCCCCAGTGCCTTTCCTTGCCGCCCGGTATTTAAACCAGCGGCAGACTCACCGGGACGTGTCTGGGCTCCATCCACACCTCCGACATCCTCTGCGGTCCCGGTCTCCTCGGAGGCCGTCGCTAATTTTGCCGCCTTGCCGCCCGCCGTCCTGCGAGCAGCGCTCCTCGTGGTAGGCCGCGACACCATGCCAGGCCTAATCACCGCCCTTGCCTTACCGGCGCCACGTCGCACAGACGGGGCCGGCGGCGTTTGCGTGAGCTCCGACCGGACTGCCTCCCCAACCGATGAGCCGCTCGCTTCCCTGGATGGACTCCGTCTCCGACGCGCTGCGGGCATCACGCCCGGGCTCAGCCGCTGGGGCGGTCTCGCCCTCCGCACCGATCGCCTCTCTACAGCCGCTGGGGGGTTACCGCTGGTCCCAGGAACCGCCAGTTGCTGCTGCAGCCATGCCATCCCCCTGTCTCTCACGGCCGCTCTCACACCGTCCAGGATCTCTTCAAGCGAAGCCATCTGAAAAACAGAAGAAAAGAAACCACACAACCTGCCAAAACAATTAACAGGTAAGTGCAGATTCTGAATTAAAATGGCCACTTGCTAAAATGGCCGCTTAATATACTCGCACTTTTCACACCCTTTGACATGCTCCACCCTAAATCCCCACCCCTAAATCTATAGCTCCACCTGCCTACTCCTTGGCTCTGTCAAGGCCCATTCCCCTGACTGCGCTGATCCATGGGCTTCATTATAACCATACTGTGCATTTGTTTCTTTATGATTTTCCTTATATTGTTGCACATTTTCTATATATTAATGCACCTTTTTATTATGATATTTATTAATATTATTATTATATTTTTAAGTTAGTAATAAGGATATATGTACACATTTCCCATTATTATTTTGTTAGGACTAATTGCACATTATTTATGTGATATGTGTACATAATTCCTGCACTATATTTTATGCATGTTTGTTCACTTGTACATCGATATTTTGGAAACATGGGCCTTTTGCGATATGTATTTGAGCAGGTCCCTATCTTGTGTCTCTCTAATTTTTGTTTAACTGTTTTAGAAGGCACAGTTTTCAGGGTGTTTTTGCTGTTCACATTAGTTTTTTTTAGATATATAGTGGTCGTAAGTAGCCTTAGTAGTCAGCATCAAGCTCATGACTCCAAAATGTACGCAACGAGTGTCGCCAAAATAACGTGGGCTGCCGCAGCTCCAGAAGTTGAAGTATTAACGGGTATAGGTAGCTGCTGGAATGGAGCGATACGCATCACAAAGTTTACCAGAATGATGTACGGCATCAATACATGTGCAGTGGTGGCATCCGAAGAATCCTGCCGTAAAGCCACCTTGTGCCTGTATTCGTGGGGGAATGTGGGAAAGTAATACATTCTATCAATAACCCTCATCTTAACACTTGTATAGAATTTATATAAACTTCTGTTTAATGTTTAACCTCACTAGAATTACAGCATGTTTTGTCATGTGTAACACTGTAACATAGTAATACAGGTAAATAAAGGATACCGGTCCATCGAGTTCCTCTTTTTACAGATCCCTGTTGATGTTGCTGAAGTAGGTAAAAGCCCAGCAGAATGTTTACTGTTTAAATATTAATGTCCTAAACAGGAAAAATAGTCATTCTTGAATTTCTTGTAAATGGCAATACGTTTTCGATTTAGATTCCATATTATCAGCTACGATATGTCTGCATATTAGACATAGATATCCATTCTAGAGAGTAAGTTCCTTTTCTTTATTTTCTTACCGTAGAGACCCCTTTTATTTGCTCTCTGGAAAATGTTTTTTGTTCTAGTCAGTGGTCAGTGTCAATGGATATCCACTTGTCTTCTTTTTATACAAACCCGTTAATAAATAGGTCACCAGAGAGTTTCCCATTTTCCTATGTTACCTTTTGTAACTTATTTAAAGACTCCTGTCATTATCCTTCAAAAATCCTCAAACAGAGTTTAGTATGTATACTTCCTTAGGCAGGGCTCTCTTTGCCTCTCGCTGCTTATAACCTATTGTAAAGCCTTGCAGAATATTTTGGTGCTATATAAAACTAATAATAACAATTTAGATTATTCATTGTCAGGGTATTTATATCGGCAGACATTTTGGGCTATGATATAAATTAAAATGTATATTGCCAGAGTCACTCTGAACAGAGCAGACTCCATTTTGTTATTTTTAAGCTAACAAAAGACACACGATTTCTATCCTTTCTGTAACGCTAACTACTGAGCTGGGAGCTTAGGAATGTTTGTATATACAAATCAAGTGATAAGAAATAAGAACGGGGGATGGACAGACTGTCTAAATGCTAATGGAATAGAATACATTCTAAACCCAGACATTTGTGACAGAGAAGATTAAATAATTTAATTTTACTTTCGATATTGTATAAGATCCCATTGTAATTTAGGGGTCATATTTAGTTATAACTGTCATATTAGAAATTATAGCAGAATTTGCCAGACACATAGTCTGAAGAAAGCCTAAAGAAACACTTTGAACTGACAGAAAACTTAAGTTATAGATAACCATAAAGATAAGCTAAATGACGTCAAAATAGCCACCAGGAAAAGTTAACTCTTTCCTGGATAGGAATGTTTAGTGGGACGAGACTGCCCTCTATAGACCAAATACTTAAATTGCTATCTGGAAGGTAACCACACCTCCAGTTTTCTATTGGTCTATCACCTAGTGACAAACAGAGAATTTTTCCCTTTAAAAGTTAAGACAAAGGGAAGAGAGGGTAGCAGCGAAGGAGGCAAAGGAGTGAGAGTCAGGGGAAAAAGTCAAAGAGTCGGAAGCAGGCTAAGAAAGAAAAGCAGAGTCAGAGCGAGAAAGAAACATTCCTTGACACTTAGCTACCTGAGAACATCTGATGAGAATGTCTACTCAACTGGTAATTATACTGGTTTCATTTAATTAATCTAAATTAATTAAACATTTTCTAATAGCATGATATATGACTGGATAAATCACGATCAGATTTCGATATTTAGCAATCTTAGTTAACTAAGAAGTATATAGTTATAACCATTCCATTCTGCAGATGGAATTAGAATAATTATGTATTTATGTGATTTATCACATGTTAGCATGTCGTGATATTTATCCAGGTGTATTGATTTGCTCTAAAATAAGAAAAAATATCTGTTTAGGCAAGTTAAAATTCTGCTTATAGAACATGGTAGATTACTCTTATTGGATGGTTCCAGGAAATGACTAATACGCTGGTTTAAATGTTATGTTATTTAAAATTACATGAGAATAGATCTTATATGTCCAGAAAGATCTAACGAGCATTGAAAGGGTTATTCTAACTGTTAGCTAAATTTTATGGCCTTATGCTGTAAGCTGTGTGAAAGAAAGTTTCTCTGTGAAGCCCATCATAAATCATTGTCTTGACAATTGGCTGTGTTAACCATTGGAATGTATTGCCATTTGTATTGCATACTCATGTTATACTGAATATTCATTGATTATTATCACGCATGTTACATATTATTATTATTTAAATTTTTTACAATAAATTGTATCTATTTTTATAACAAATTGTGATTTTATTTATATGGAATGCATTTCACTTACATGATAACGATCTTTGGGATCTGAGAATTGAAATAGTGGGCAATTCTCAACTGTTTACTATTATTATCCCATAAATATCCCCACATCATGTAGTATATATCACAAATACATCACCTTGTCATATGATGGAGCAGAGACCCTGGGGGGCTGAAAACCTGAATCTAAGGCCTTATATCTTGTGACGGACCTACAGTACTCTGGCTGAGTAGCTCTGTCAAAGTTTCCACTTACTGGAAAAGAAAGCACTGAAGTGACTATAGCCCTTTCCCTAAACACCAGACGACAAATATCAGTGGAGTGTCTATATATTGCATTATATGTATATTATACAAAGCACCATCTCACCCCCTCCACACACTATTGCCTCTACCCCATAATACATCCCTTACATATACATAGTACATCTCCAGCACACATCACACCGCATCCCCCACACACTGCAACTGCATCATTAGCAAATACATTCCTTACACACACTTCATTCCCTACACACACCATACACTGCATAACCTGCAAACACACACTACACCCCCTAAACACACTACATATCATGTACATACTCTAAGACCCACAGACACACACACTACAAAGAAAAACTATTTACACATAAATGTGAAGCTCTGTGATACACTACTATGCATATTATAGTAAGATTTTGTGCTAGTCTGTATGTGGCAATCTGTATCTGTCTGTGCATATGGGTGTCTGTCAATGCATGTGTGTACTTGTCTGTTGCTGTGTGTGCTTATCTGTGACTATGTGTACCTGTTTGTGTTTGTGTCTGTCTATGCTTATGTGTACCTCTCTGTGCCTGGGTGCACCTGCCTGTGCCTATTAGTGTCTGTGAATGCATGCATCTACCTGTCTGTACCTGTAAATGTCTGTGTGTGCAAGTCTTTGCCTGTATATCTTTCTGTGTATGCCTGTCTGTATGTGTGTCTATGTTTGAGCATGTCTGTGTCTACTCATCTGTATCGGTATGTGTATGTTTATCTGTGCATGTGTCTGTAAGTATCTGTGTGTATGTCAAGAGGCATATTAATCATTGGAATTGGAGATCCACTGGTGATTTTCTGACCCTAGCAACACCCCTGTAATGGCGAATATTTAGATCCAATAAAAATTCACAGTTTAGAAGCATTATAAAAAGATACATTATTTATATCAATATTCGTGTCATCACATCCTATAGCTAAAACCACATTTGGGTATATCTGATCTGCTTGGCTGCCTATGGTCCCTTTATTAGTGAATGTATTAGTGTATGCATGGAAGATTTGCATAAATAACTGCACCTTTTCATTGCGTTAATTATTCCACCTTAAAACCATGTCTCCATGAGCTCCTTATTCAGTAAGCTTGGACTCTAATTTGTTGTTGCTGACATTTTATGTAGCAACCTTGCCATCCCAGAAAGTAATATTCAGTAAAGAAATACATTTATTTCAAAATGAATAGAACTTTGTGAATTTGCTAAAATACTTTGAGGGTAGATAACACAATCCATGTGACAGTTCCGTTAAACGATAACTGGGCAGTTATGAAGCATCTTGTAAGATCTTATAAAGATTTTGTCATAATGCAATGTTTATGTGAACACAACGAGCTCTTCTGGGTTCTTAATTTATTAAAGTTATGGGTAAGTTAAAGGTATGGGTATGGGGACACTTAAAGAGCAACCATTGCATTATGGTGAAACAAGAATATTGCAAATCCTAGCTTTTGTTTTGGTTCACAAGTCAGACAATGCCTATTTGCAACCAAGGTATGTATCTCTCTTTTGCTCTCTGTAGGGCAAGCATGTCAAACTCGCGACCCATGGGCCGCATGCGGCCCATAATGGACATCTTTGCGGCCCGGCGAGCTGCGAATACATGCTTAGTGTTAAAGCAGAGTAGGCACCTGATTTCTCCACATTGCAGGTACCTACTCTGCTACAATTTACCCGGCCGGAGAGGACACAGGCGGCAGTTAGGGAGCTCAGTCTTACTGCGCCTTACTGCTCCCTTGCACACGCCCTCTGTAGTAATGCCGGGTGCTGGAATATCACATCATATTCTGGCACCCGGCATCACTAAACTGCGCGAGAAGGGAGCAGTGAGGAGCAGGAAGACTGAGCTCCAGGGAATGATGTGAGTGTGTGCAAGAATGTGTAAATGTGTGTGTGTGTGTGGGTGTGTCTGTCTGTCTGTGTGTGTCTGTCAGTGAGTGAGTGTCTGTCAGTGAGTGTGTGCCTGTCAGTAAGTGTGTCTGTCAGTGAGTGTATGTCTGGCGGTGTGTGTGTCAGTGAGTCTGTGTGTCTGTCAGTGAGTGTGTCTGTCTTTGTGTTTGTCAGTGAGTGTGTGTCTGTGTGTGTCTGTCTGTCAGTGTATGTATGTCTGTCTGTCAGTGTGTGTGTGTGTCTGTCAGTGAGTGTGTCTTTGTGTGTATGTCTGTCAATGAGTGTGTCGGTCAGTGTTACGATGGCCGTGGAGTACCTGGGGGTGCATAGAGGCAAGCAACGCCACATTCCGACACGATGTCAACGTGCTCCACCCTCACAGAGTTTCAAGAAGTAGCGGGAGCACCCGCTTTGGTACAGGGTGCGGATGGCGCCATTTGGGGTATACCAGAGGCCGGACTCCGGAGTCGCATACTGGCAGCGGCAATGTGAGTGGAGTCTGCTTGTTGACTAACAGGGGTGCTGGGATTTAGTATATGGGGGGACTGGGATTTAGTATATGGGGGGCACTGGGATTTAGTATAGAGGGGGGGACTGGGATTTAGTAGAGGAGGGACTGGGATTTATTATAGAGGGGGGGGCTGTAGTTTAGTAGAGAAGAAGTTTTTTTTTTCATATATTGTTATTTTCAAAATAAACCTATGAAAATGTAAGGGTTTTTTTTTTGCGGCCCACATAAACTTAAACCCTGTTTATTTGGCCGTGTTAGCCTTTGAGTTTGACATGCTTGGTGTAGGGCCTTAAAATTTCCACTAGACGTTGACTAGTAATATGTGAAGTAAATTTGTCAAGTAAAATATATGCAAACTCAGAGAGCAATTTGCTTAGATGATTAGAATTAGCTAAGACAACCTATCGTGTCATCCTGCTGGAGTTGCTCAGCAATTAATTGGAAAATTAGACTTTTTCTTGATCTAGGTCCAAGTTGCCAAACAGTAAACACTAAGAGGTGTAAATGCAACAAACCTTTCTTGAATAAACCAAAACTGTTTATCGTCTGGATTTCTTTGTTGTTTGATGTAACTTTAGTTCTTGTCTTTGAGGAAGCAACCTACAGAGGGTTTTGAACCGAATGCTTTTTCTTAGTTTAGTTTATTTTGGTCACTTTTTATTTTTCCTTTTATATTGAGCTAATCACACCAAATGATATAAGTAGTTACTAATACATACAGCAATGTCAAAATATGTGTTAAAAGGCATTATCTGCTCAAGTTATTGTATCC
The DNA here is from genome assembly GCF_036172605.1 of Pelobates fuscus. Lineage (NCBI taxonomy): Eukaryota > Metazoa > Chordata > Amphibia > Anura > Pelobatidae > Pelobates > Pelobates fuscus. Next base: position 469,409,798 of record NC_086317.1, read on the forward strand.
AATTGCCTCTCAGGTTGAAACTGACCAGCTCACCACTGGATCAGGAACTGCCGGCGAAATGCAAAGGGGAGAGTTTTTACATACGTTTGAATTAATCTGTAATAAGCTCTCCATGTGTTAAGTCAGTGAGAAGTATTCAATACAATATATGTTATTACAACTGCTTACTTGAAAGTTGCATGCTTGATTGTATGGTACAGAGCAGCCTGCGGGGTGATGACATAACTAATCCTGGCACTGTACCATCTCAAATGTAGATATTGGCAATGGAACAGAGGCAGAACCAACATTAGTAAAGTACTTTTGGTTTGCATGCTTGTGAAATGTACATATCTTATTTTGCCTGCGTATTACCTACGGCAGGACCAAAGCTGTTTTTCGTTAATATGTTTGGAGAGATTGATAAAAGTGCTATAAACAGAAGCGATGAGCAAAATTCTTGAAGTAGAACAATCAGTGCGGAAACCAGTGGGGCATTCTTGCCTATTCCATTCATATCTAAAGTGATTGGAACTTTGCCCCCCATTTTTTATTTGTTGCATTTTTTTTATAAATCCAATTTGACTGGATTTAATCTGTAGTGTTTTTTATTTGAAGGGACACTCTAAGCATCAAAACAACATTAGCTTAAAGGGAAACTATAGTCACCTGAACAACTTTAGCTTAATGAAGCAGTTTTGCTGTATAGAACATGCCCCTGCAGCCTCACTGCTCAATCCTCTGCCATTTAGGAGTTAAATCCCTTTGTTTATGAACCCTAGTCACACCTCCCTGCATGTGATTTGCACAGCCTTCCATAAACACTTCCTGTAAAGAGAGCCCTATTTAGGCTTTCTTTATTGCAAGTTCTGTTTAATTAAGATTTAAAATAAGATAATATATCTTTTTAGGCAAGTAAAAATTCAGCTTATAGAATTTGGTAGATTTCTCTTATTGGATGGTTCCAGGAAATGACTAATGAGCTGGTTTAAATGTTATGTTATTTAAAATTACATGAGAATAGATCTTATATGTCCAGAAAGATCTAACCAGCATCGAAAGGGTTACTCAGTTATTCAGTTAACTGCTAGCCAAAGTGTTATGGCCTTTCGCTGTGCTGTGCATAAGACTTTCTTTCTCTGTGAAGCCCATCATAAATCTTGTCTTGACAATTGCTGTGTTAACCATTGGAATGTGTATTGCCATTGTATTGCATATTCATGTTATACTAAATATTCATTGATTATTATCACGCATGTTACATATTATTATTATTATTTAAATTGTCACAATAAATTGTATCGATTTTTATAACAAATTGTGAATATATTTATATGGAATACATTTCACATGATAACGATCGTTGGAATCTAGAGAATTGAAATAGTGGGCAATTCTCGACTGTTTACTATTATTATCCTATAAATATCCCCACAATCTTTAAATTAATTCAACAAATAACCACTTTTTTGCCTTATTTATTCCACTTTATACATGGATTCCTTACTGTATATGTCTGCTGTACACAACAGCTGATTGTATTGGACAGTATAGATTATTTTGTATACCTTGTCTTGCATGTAGATGCAGACATACTATTTCACCCCAGTGTAGCGGTACTTACCCTCTCCAGGGGCCGGCCGGGGTCCTCTCTTCTCGCCGCGCGCGGTCCTGCTCCTGCACGAGCCGCGCGCGGCTCAGCCAACGATAAGATCAGTCAGGCGGGCAGTGACCGCGAGAAGCGGTCACGTGTCCCGCCCGACACTAAGAGCGCGCCGCGCGTCTCGGGCGCGCTCTTAAAGGGACAGTGGGAGACTAAATTAGAATCAGTCTCCCATTGGCCCCTGTCATGCCACGTTCCCCATACACTCACGTTTTGGGGGCGTGGATATGACAAGGGCCAATCAAAGTGAACCTTAGGGTATTTATACTCACCTGTTTCCCTTGCTCCTTGCCCTATCGTGGTTTCTGTCCAGTTCCCTTTAGTGCTTGTATCGTTCAGTTGGTTTTTTGGTGCTTGACCTTGGCTTTGTTCCTGACTCCGCTCTCTCCTTATCCTTGCTTGCTTATCCGCTGTTTTGTCCTCTGTGTACCAGTCCTCGGCTTGTTCTACGTTACGCTGTCTCTCAGTTCCCTTGACCTCGGCTTGTTCTAGACTCTGTCTTTCTCTCGTCCTAGTCCGGCCATTCTAAGGTCCGGTAAGACGAACCCTGTTTCTTGTCTCTTGACTATTGAACTATTCCTGCGTGTTGGGGTATATTACCGTGACATTACGATAGGGCCATGGACCCCGCAGGTTTAGGACAACAGATGGCCACTCATGAGGCTAGATTCGCAGAACAGGATCACCGTATGGATCAAATGGCTCAAGCCATCCAGACACTGTTATCCAGATCAGCTCCGGTACCTGTACCTGCGCCTCCTGTAAACCCTATACCAGACACAGCTAATATGCCTAATGCTTCAGCACATCTAACCCCGCCACCTAGGTATGGAGGGGACGCTAAGACATGTAGGGGATTCCTTAATCAAGTGGAGTTCCACTTTGAAATGTACCCACGTTCATTTCCCACTGATAGATCTAAGGTGGGTTTTCTTATGCACCAGCTTACGGATAAGGCACTAGAATGGGCAAATCCTATTTGGGAGGCTAATGGGCCTATGGTACACGACTTCACGAGCTTCCTCACAGCGTTTCGTAGAACATTTGACACGACTAAAAGGTCAAAAAATGCCGCCAGGGCATTAATGAGAATAAAGCAAGGATCTAAATCTGTAGCCGATTATGCTATTCAGTTCCGTACCCTTGCCTCACAGGTAGATTGGACTAATAATGGGCTTACTACTGCGTTTATGGAAGGTCTGTCTGAAACTATGTTGGATGAGGTAGCAGCTAAGGACCTCCCTGTACCCCTGGAGGACCTGATTGACTATCTTATCGATATAGATAACAGGATCCGTGACAGGTTATATACCAGGTCCAGAAATAGACATTTTGTTCCCGTTAACTCCCCTAGAGCTGAGACTCCCGAGGGATCTAAAGGTTCTGAGGAGGAACCTATGCAGTTAGGGGTTGCCAAACTTACTGACGCTGAAAAGCTTTATAGGAGAAAGGAGGGACTTTGTCTTTATTGTGGTAGGAGGGGTCATATGAGACAAGAATGTCCCGTGCGTCCGGGAAACTATCGCACCTAAGACCGTATAGAGGACTGGCCTTGGGTGTGACATCACAGTCCTCACATTTGCCTCTTAATAAATTACTTCTTCCTGTTTCCCTGCACCTTGGTAGTAACTGCATAGCAGGGAATATACTAGCCCTGGTTGATTCCGGAGCGGCCGAAAACTTTATTGATTCCAGTTTTGTCAAGGAGAATAACATACCCACCAGAGAGAAGGAGACACCCTTGGCCGTTGAGGCCATAGATGGTAGACCATTATGCTCTCCAGTTATCACACATGAAACTGTTCCACTACATATGTCTACAGGGGTGTTACACTCTGAGACCATTCGGTTTCAGATCATTACTTCTCCTTCCTCTAACCTCGTGTTAGGGTATCCTTGGTTACGTACTCATAATCCCACCATTGATTGGGAGTCAGGACAAATAGTTTCTTGGAGTGATTCTTGCCAAGAGTCTTGTATTGTTAAAATCACCCCTTTGAATTCTACTAATATTCCTCCCGTGCCTACGGTCATACCCTCTCAGTACCTGTCTCTTAAATCTGTTTTTGATAAAAGGGAGGCTGAAAAATTGCCACCTCACAGGCCTTACGATTGTGCTATTAATTTATTACCTGGTACGATGCCTCCCAAAGGGAGAATATATCCTTTATCTCCTCAGGAGAATCTGGTTATGGAGGAATATATTAAGGAATCTCTAGAGAAGGGATTTATAAGAAGATCCTCTTCCCCGGCAGGGGCGGGTTTCTTCTTTGTATCTAAGAAAGATGGCGAATTAAGGCCTTGTATTGACTATAGGGGCCTAAATAAAATCACCGTCAAAAATGCGTACCCCATACCTTTGATCACAGAACTATTTGATAGGCTTAAACAGGCCACAGTTTTTACTAAATTGGACCTTAGGGGTGCTTACAATCTCATACGTATCAAAAAGGATCACGAGTGGAAGACCGCATTCAATACCAGGAGTGGCCACTACGAATATACTGTGATGCCCTTTGGTCTTTGTAACGCCCCAGCAGTTTTTCAAGAATTTATTAATGATGTCCTACGTCAATATATACATACATTCGTTATAGTATACTTGGACGACATATTAATTTATTCTACTGATTTGCAGACTCATCACATGCATGTTAAATTAGTGTTGAGAACTCTTCTGGTTAACGGTCTCTATTGCAAACTCGAAAAATGTTCATTTGATCAATCTGAAGTCCAATTCTTGGGTTATATAATCTCTGCCAAGGGTTTTCGTATGGATCCCAAGAAACTGTCTGCCATTATGGAATGGCCTCTACCCCAGGGTTTGAAAGCCATTCAGCGTTTTCTGGGGTTCTCTAATTATTATAGGCGTTTTATTAAAGGGTTTTCTGCCATTGTAGCACCTATAACCAGAATGACCAAGAAGGATGGTAATACTCATGTCTGGAAACCAGAAGCACTCGAGGCCTTTGAATTCCTGAAGGCTACATTTGCCTCTGCTCCTATTTTGCAGCATCCTGTCCCTTCACTGCCCTTTATTCTTGAAGTTGATGCTTCTGAGATAGGGGTAGGTGCTATCTTGTCTCAAAGAGATTCACCTGAAAAGCCGTTACACCCTTGTGGCTTCTTTTCCAGACAGATGTCCAAAGCAGAGAAGAATTATGATGTAGGCAATCGTGAACTCCTTGCTATCATTTTGGCGCTCAAGGAATGGAGACATCTGCTAGAGGGTACTAGGGATCCCATCCTCATTTTAACGGATCACAAAAACCTCTCATACCTTAGTGAAGCAAAAAGGTTGTCTTCTAGGCAGGCCAGGTGGTCTCTGTTTTTGTCTCGTTTTAATTACATAATCACTTACAGACCGGGTGATCGTAATACTAAAGCTGACGCTCTGTCCAGACAATTCGAGACTACTGACAAACTCGAGGTCGATGTTACCCCTGTCATTCCGCCTGACCGAATAATAGCGACTACTGTTCTTTCTATTTCGTCTTCTCTCTTACAAGCTATTCAGGCTAAACAAAACTTGGCTCCTGGGGAGAGGCCTGCTGATAAGCTATTCGTTGATATACCGGAGAGACGAGACATCTTGTCATTATATCATGACACTAGAACTGCTGGACACCCTGGTATTTCTAAGACATTCTCAGCAGTTTCTAGATATTTCTGGTGGGCTTCCTTGCGCAAGGACGTCACCGATTACGTTAATGCCTGTAGCACTTGTGCCAGTATGAAGTCCTCCCACAGAGTTCCTTGTGGGTTGTTGCATCCGTTGCCCATACCCGAGAGGCCGTGGTCCAATATATCCATGGATTTTATTGTTGAATTACCTCCCTCTAATGGTAAAACTGTCATCCTGATGATTGTGGATCGTTTTTCTAAGATGGCTCATTTTGTGTCTCTTGTCAAATTGCCATCATCCAAGGAACTTGCCTCTATCTTTGCCAGGGAGGTGTTTCGGTTGCATGGTATTCCCACTTCGATCGTGTCCGATAGGGGTAGCCAGTTTATCTCCAGATTCTGGAGAACGTTTTGTACAGAGATGGGTATCTCCCTCTCGTTTTCTTCCGCCTACCACCCCCAGTCTAATGGAGCTGCTGAACGTGCCAACCAATCTCTAGAGCAGTATCTTCGTTGTTTCGTGTCCCATCAGAACAATTGGGCTGACCTTCTTCCTTGGGCTGAGTTTGCTCGTAATAATGCTGCTCATGAATCCTCCGGTAACAGCCCTTTTTACGTTGTTTATGGCCGGCATCCCGTGGTTCTTCCAGCTGCATTCTCCTTACAGGCATGCCCGGACTGGCCATCGGGCACACCGGGCAAATGCCCGGTGGGCCGCGGTGGCCATGGGCCGAGGCCGGCAGGGGAAGGTCCCAGGATCTCCCCTGCCGGTCTATGCAGGGCCGGCACTATCCGAGCGCCGGCCCCGCTGTTTTCAATGAAGGGCCGGTGAGGAGATCATAGATCTCCCTCACCGGCCCCCTTGGAGAGACCTGCGGCTGGGGAGGGAGGTAGAGGACCCGGCGGAGCTCTATCTTGCAGCTCCGCCGGGTTCCTCTCGCGAGATCCGGCGCGTTGCCATGGCAACGACCGGATCTCGCGAGAGTGAACTCTAGCCCTCAGGCTAGAGTTCACTCACCACTGGACCACCAGGGATGGTGTCGGAGTGCCGGTCCCCCCCACCCACTCACCAGCATGCCGGTCCCCCCCTCCCAGGCTAAAGGTAAGAAGGGAGGGGGGGACATAATGCATACTTTTTTATTTATTTTACCCCCCCAACACTCAATCCCTTCTAACATTCACACACAGCACACACATCACTATCACACACAGCACTCTCACTCCCATCACACACAGCACTCTCACTCCCATCACACACAGCACTCTCACTCCCATCACAGCACTTTCACACACAGCACTCACTCCCATCACACACAGCACTCTCACTCCCATCACACACAGCACTCTCACTCCCATCACACACAGCACTCTCACTCCCATCACACACAGCACTCTCACACCCATCACAGCACTTTCACACACAGCACTCTCACACCCATCACACACAACACTCTCACACCCATCACAGCACTTTCACACACAGCACTCTCACACCCATCACACACAGAACTCTCACACACATCACACTCAGCACTCACACACATCATCCACAGCACTATCACACTCATCACATTTAGGACTCACACACACATCACACTCAGCACTATCACAAAACACATCATACACAGCACTCTCACACACATCACACTCAGCACTCACGCACATCATCCACAGCACTATCACACCCGGCACTCTCACACACAGCACTCTCACACACATCACCCTCAGCACTCACACACATCATCCACAGCACTATCACACTCAGCACTCTCACACACATCACACTCAGGACTCACACACATCACACTCAGCACTATCACAAAACACATCACACACAGCACCCTCATACACAGCACCCTCACACACATCACACACAGCATCCATCATACACACATACTGCACCCCTCACATACACACCGAACCTCCCCAACACACACATACACAATACTTCCAAATATATATATATATATATATATATATATATATATATATTATATATATATACACACACGCACACACACACTACATTCCTGACATACACACTCTGGATACCCTATACACACACTAGATTCCTTGTAAGCAAACACATACTACACCCCTAAACACACACTCTCTACAAACACTACATCACATATACACACACACACACACTATAGCCTGTATGCACACACTTGCTACATCCCCTATACACACATTCTTTACAGACCCTAGCCACATATGCATTACATTACACCACAAACACAACACGACTAAAACCGACCTTATTACACAATACCACACCACAATCAGCTCACTCTATACACACACACACACACACAATCCCACAAGCAGGCTCCAAACACAGCACGATACTCTTTCCTGGCATTTTTGTCTCCTGGTATCCATTTATAGAGACACCAGAGACAAGTTGCAAGGAAACACAGTGCAAGCATGTTATTAAATTTGCTTGCACTGTGCAGAACAAATACAGGGCTTTTTTCTCATGCTAGAGCTCTTTAGCAGAGCTCTGCGCATGGTCTGCCCTGGCCTGCACTTTGAGAAGGGGGCGTGTTTGTCGTTAGTGACGACAAAACACGCCCTCTCTGCACCGCCCCTTCTTAATGGGCCGCTGTGATAAAAAAATGCCCGGGCCGAATTTTTATCCCAGTCCGGCCCTGCTTACAGGGCATGCCAGCTCTGGACGAACATTTGGCTAGTCTACGTAATACTTGGGAGCAGGTTCAGTGTTCTTTGGTGGCCTCCGCTGCTCGCCAGAAGGTTCAGGCAGACAAGCATCGCAGGGCGGCTCCATCCTATGCTGTGGGAGACCGGGTTTGGCTTTCTACTCGCAATATTCGTCTTCGTGTGCCTTCTATGAAGTTGGCCCCTCGTTTTATTGGTCCTTTTCGAATCTTGCATGTGGTTAATCCTGTCTCGTATGCATTGGATCTTCCTAAAAATTTACGCATTCCTAACGTGTTTCATACCTCCTTGTTAAAACCCCTCCTGTGCAACCGTTATACTCGGCATGTCCCTCCTCCTCCTCCGGTTTCTGTGGAGGGCCATGAGGAGTTTGAAGTGGCGGCTGTAATTGACTCTCGTTTGCTTCGGGGTCGCCTCCAATATCTGGTACATTGGAAGGGCTATGGGTCTGAGGAACGCAGTTGGATTTCCGCTGACGCTGTTCACGCTCCTCGCCTTGTGCGTTCTTTCCACGCTCGTTTTCCTGCCAGGCCTGCTCCTCCCCGCCCGGTGGGCATGTCTTCAGGGGGGGGTACTGTAGCGGTACTTACCCTCTCCAGGGGCCGGCCGGGGTCCTCTCTTCTCGCCGCGCGCGGTCCTGCTCCTGCACGAGCTGCGCGCGGCTCAGCCAACGATAAGATCAGTCAGGCGGGCAGTGACCGCGAGAAGCGGTCACGTGTCCCGCCCGACACTAAGAGCGCGCCGCGCGTCTCGGGCGCGCTCTTAAAGGGACAGTGGGAGACTAAATTAGAATCAGTCTCCCATTGGCCCCTGTCATGCCACGTTCCCCATACACTCACGTTTTGGGGGCGTGGATATGACAAGGGCCAATCAAAGTGAACCTTAGGGTATTTATACTCACCTGTTTCCCTTGCTCCTTGCCCTATCGTGGTTTCTGTCCAGTTCCCTTTAGTGCTTGTATCGTTCAGTTGGTTTTTTGGTGCTTGACCTTGGCTTTGTTCCTGACTCCGCTCTCTCCTTATCCTTGCTTGCTTATCCGCTGTTTTGTCCTCTGTGTACCAGTCCTCGGCTTGTTCTACGTTACGCTGTCTCTCAGTTCCCTTGACCTCGGCTTGTTCTAGACTCTGTCTTTCTCTCGTCCTAGTCCGGCCATTCTAAGGTCCGGTAAGACGAACCCTGTTTCTTGTCTCTTGACTATTGAACTATTCCTGCGTGTTGGGGTATATTACCGTGACACCCAGGCACTGGGTATGGCAAACATACATTATTATTATTATGTTATTATTTATATAGCGCCAACAAATTCCACAGCGCTTTACAGTGGGTGGACGAACAGACATGTAGTTGTAACCAGACAAGTTGGACACACAGTAACAGAGGGATTGAGGGTCCTGCTAAATGAGCTTACATGCTAGAGGGAGTGGGGTATAGTGACACAGTAACAGGGGATTGAGGGCCCTGCTCAGTGAGTTTACATGTTAGAGGGAGTGGGGTATAGTGACACAGTAACAGAGGGATTGAGGGCCCTGCTCAGTGAGCTTCCATGCTAGAGGGAGTGGGGTATAGTGACACAGTAACAGAGGGATTGAGGGTCCTGCTAAATGAGCTTACATGCTAGAGGGAGTGGGGTATAGTGACACAGTAACAGAGGGATTGAGGGTCCTGCTATATGAGCTTACATGCTAGAGGGAGTGGGGTATAGTGACACAGTAACAGAGGGATTGAGGGCCCTGCTCAGTGAGTTTACATGTTAGAGGGAGTGGGGTATAGTGACACAGTAACAAAGGGATTGAGGGCCCTGCTCAGTGAGTTTACATGTTAGAGGGAGTGGGGTATAGTGACACAGTAACAGAGGGATTGAGGGCCCTGCTCAATGAGCTTACATGCTAGTCTGCTAGAGGGAGTGGGGTAAAGTGACACAAAAGGTAAGGATAGTATTAGACTAGTGACAGTTGCAAGAGAGGAAACAGTCTGGAGCTATTAACAGTTTAATTGATACGCTTTTATGAAGAAGTGGGTTTTTAATGATTTTTTGAAGGAGTGGAGACTAGGTGAGCATCTAACGGAGGAGGGATAGCATGGATAAAAATGGCCAAATAGCCTGTTTGTTGGGATTTTTAAGGAATCTGATGATTGCAACTTCCTAAAATGCCACCAAAATACAGAAATAATGCCTGTATGTGAGCATAGTTACCACCTACAAGAAGTACAGTTGCTTGGCTAAAACCAATCATCTGTAGCATACATGGCATTAAATACAGTTAATCCTTCCAGTATGGGTTCTTGGATAGGAAATTACATGTTTGTTTGTTTTTTGTTTTGTGGTTTGTTCTTTTGTTACTTTGAGCATGAACCTTTTTCCAATGAGATGATTCTGTAGACTCAAATGTGAGTTGTTTTTCTTTGTCTTGCATCATGATTTTGCTCATAAATATTCACCTCTGGCTGTACTAACACTCCAAATGTCCATTAATTTCTAACTTGAAAACGGGACACATTTCCAATAGAAATAAATAAATGAATGACGGAACAAATGCCGGTAGGTTGGTTTTTCATGAACAAGCTTATCATGCAAATTAAAGTCACATTAGATCCAATCTCAAGCAGACATGTCAACTCAAAAACAAACATTTTCAAAAGTGGCAAAATAACATCACATTTTTTTAGGCAACCTAAAGGGAAATGTATCACTTTGAGAGCTTTAGCTTTGAATGAGACAGTTGCCTCACTCTACAGTCTGAAAAAAGCAGTTAAATATGATTTTATTTTGTACATTTGTCTGCTTCTTCCTTCTTATGCTTTCCACACCCACTTCAGGGGGGACACAATTTTAACCAATCAATGTCATATCCCTAGGAATGCTTGAAAAGTGCACATGGCATGCCTGACAGATTTTCACAGTTGAAAGAGCTCTTCATCTTGCCACATCCTGACAGGGGGAGAAAAGAGGGAGTCTGATTTGTGCAGATCATGCAGAGCAGGCTTCAATGTCGGTTTTCTCTCCTTTGCTGCTGCACAATAATGCCCTGTTTCTATCATTAGTGACTGGTTTGAAACTGAGATGGGTATGTGGGGGGAGGGGGAGGCGGAAGAAACTGCCCTGACTGAGAGGTGTACCCAATAATACAATCTGATCAAGTTTATCGTAAGATTATAAATACTTCTTGCATACTTTTCAAGTGTTTCCTGTTTTATTTCAGTTTATATATTTGTTTAAAAGTGTTTGCTTGCTGGTTTAAAAAAAACTAATTGCCAAGTGATGCATGTCCCTTTACAACTCGCGTTTCGGGAGAAGTGACAGTTCCGTGTTCCTTCACCCCAGCAAACATTATATCAGCTTTTACTGGGATGCACAAAACAGCAGAGGTAAATGAAATATTTCCTTAACTCTGCAGCAATTACACCATTCTATCATCTTCTTGATGATATTGCGGAATACCCAAATCTAATTAATAATAATTATTGTTTTCATAGAATAGAACCTATCAACACCGTCACATTGTGACACAACCTGCGGTGTGTATATTTTCTTTTATTAAAAATCCTCTCTTGGAATTGTGTCACCCGTTTGTCCGATCCCTGCATTTTAAATCATGAAGTGTACATGGTATGTGTATGTGTGCGTACAGGCTGCAGCCACAGGGAAGTGTCAGAGCGACTAATCTCACTGCCAATCTTAAGGTTGTTTATTTTTAAACAGCTGGGATGATATTAACCTTTAGTCAATATTTGTATTCTGGGAGGGTGTTCGCAGAGAATGCAGCAACGCTTGTTAATATGTAATACTGTGTATATTATAACCCTGCTCCATCCAGACACAGAATCTCAGGCCATCCCATTACTATTTCACTCAGTAATATGCTCTAAGAATAGGGTGGGCACCTGGTAGATAAACAGCTGCTGTTTAACTTTTATTACCACAATGCTTTGCCAGCCTTAAGCCCGTAAAAGGAAAACTCCAGTGCCAGGAAAACAATCCGTTTTCCTGGCACTGCAGGTTCCCTCTCCCTCCCACCCCCCAATCCCCAGTTGCTGAAGGGGTGAAAACCTGAGGCAGCGACGATGTCCCTCGTTGCTGCCTCCTCCTCCGCGCCGCTCCTCCTACTGACTCCGTCGGCCGGTGGGCGAGACTGATCCCGCCCACCGGCCGAGGAGACCTAATGCGCATGCGCGGCAGTGCCACTCATGCGCATTAGGTCTCCCCATAGGAAAGCATTGAAAAAGATTTTCAATGCTTTCCTATGAGGAAATGAGCGACGATGGAGGTCCTCACACAGCGTGAGGACGTCCAGCGACGCTCTAGCACAGATAATCTGTGCTATGAGTCAGTTAGTAAGCTCTAGTGGCTGTCTAGTAGACAGCCACTAGAGGTGGAGTTAACCCTGCAAGGTAATTATTGCAGTTTATAAAAAACTGCAATAATTACACTTGCAGGGTTAAGAGTAGTGGGAGTTGGCACCCAGACCACTCCAATGGGCAGAAGTGGTCTGGGTGCCTGGAGTGTCCCTTTAAGGACATGTGACATGTCATGATTCCCTTTTATTCCAGATGTTTGGTCCTTAAGGGGTTAAAGGGACACTGTAGTCACCAGAAAAACTACAGCTTAATGTAGTTGTTATGGTGTCTATAGTCTGTCCCTGCAGGCTTTTTAATGTGAACACTGCCTTTTCTATGCTTACATTAGTGTCTAGTAACACCTCTAGTGGCAGTCACTCAGACGGTCACAAGAGGCGATTCCTGGGTCAGTGCTGAACAGTGTGCAGCATTGACGTCCAGCATCTGAATGCTCTGCATGGAGGTGCTGAACGATCACCATGATTCAAAGCATCTCTATGAGGAGATGCTGATTGGTGCAGCATGGTGCTTTGTCGCACAATAGCCTCCTAATGCTTTCCTATAGGAAAGCATTGGATTGGCTGAGATCGTCAAATTTGATGATCTCAGCCACTGAGGAAGAGAGGGGCAGGGCCAATGGTGAATTTGAACTTTTTTTTTTTTTTTTTATAATTCTCTATTTTTGCGGTGACAGAGGATATGACATATTTTCTCAATGTAGGCTTGTGCAAAAGCCAGTGCACGGTTCAAAATTGAGCAGTTTGTACGGAGAATGGTAGTATACCTAATATGTCTTATTTGCACTTGTGGTGTAGTCGCCATCTGTCAGAGTTTTTCGTAGAACATGAAGAGAAATTGCTTACATAACAGGAAGTAACAATGGGTTTAACTGAGGTAGTATTTCAGTAGCTTAGTGTGGTGGATAGTAGGCCGGGGTACCGGTTGTCTCGGCCTAGAAGAAAGAGAGGTGGGGGTTGGGGGTAAGGAGAAAGGGGGGGGAGGGGGTACATAGGTGGGTTTAAGGATGGCGTCTTGTTTGGTGTATTATGTGTTGGTTCGTTGGTCGATCCGGCTGTCATTATTGTTTGTCAATGTAGTTTTCCCATGGTTCCCACGTCCTGGAGAATGACTTTATGGAGCCTCAAACTTGGGCTGTCATTTTGTCCATAAGGTGACATTCCTTAATTTTGTTGAGTACTGTGGTCATGGGGGGTGTGGTGGGTCGTAACCAGGTTTGGGCAAAGGCCCGTCTGGCTGCTAGGGACATTTTATTGAACAGCTGTTGTTCTGGCCTGGACCAGTTATCATATGGTTTAGCCAGGAGGAACGCCCATGGGTTTAGTTCGACAGGTCTGGATAGAATCTGGGATGTCAGTGTTTGGATGCCTTCCCAAAATGTTCTAACCTGGGGACAGGTCCACCACATGTGGGTGTATGTCCCTTTTGCTCCGCAGTACCGCCAGCAGAGGTCTGTGGGTGTCTTTTTCATATGGTACAATTGGACTGGCGTGGTGTACCACCGGAACATTGTTTTATATGATTGTTCTTGCATTGTGACGCATATAGAGGTTTTTGAGTTGGCCTCCCATATGTCTTGCCAGTCGATACCCTCTAGTGATTCGCCCAAGTCGGTTTCCCATTTATTAGTGTAATGTAGAGTGCCCCATTCCTTGGTGGTGGAACAGAGGTGGGAGTAGAGTCGGGTGATCATGCCCCGTTGGTATGTCTCTGTGTGGCAGATTTGTTCAAAAAAAGGTCGGTTTGGTTTTGGCAGCGTTTTTTACTGTCGTTCGGGTAGCGTAGTTTCGGAGTTGAAGGTATCTGAAAAAGTCAGATGGGGTTAGGGTTGCTCTGGTTTGCAATTCCAGGAATGAGACCACAGAGTCCCCCACATATAGTTGGTGGACTCTCTGGAGGCCTGCGCGCTCGAGGCCCTTGAAGTCCCACGGTCTCATGCCCGGCAAGAAGGCCCTGTTGCGGTATATTGGGGTGAGGGGGGTGTAGCGTTACTCACCTTTTCCAGGGGACGGCCACGGTCCTCTCTTCGAGCTGTGCGCGGTCCTGCTGCTGCACGAGCCGTGCGCGGCTCATCCGACTGCTTAAACAGGAAGGCGGGCAGTGACCGCGAGAAGCGGTCACGTGTCCCGCCTGAATCTAAGAGTGCGTCACGAGTCTCGGGCGCGCTCTTAAAGAGACAGTGGGAGCCTAAATTGCCAAAAGGCTCCCATTGGCCCCTCTCATGCCACACACCCCATACACTTACCTTTTGGGGGTGTGGATATGACAGGAGCCAATCACATTAGTTTAGATGCTACATATACTTACCCTTTTCCCTTAGTTCCTTGCCCTATCGTGGTTTCTGCTACAGTTCCCTTTAGCGCTTGTGGTGTTCAGTTGTGTTCCTCCGTATTTGACCTTGGCTTTGTATTCTGACTTCGTTTTCGCTTTATCCTTATCAGTTCCGTTTGCCGGCTTGCTGTTTCCTGTGTACCAGACCCCGGCTAGTCCTAGTTTACGCTGTCTCTTTGTGCCCTTGACCTTGGATCGTTCCTGACTCTGTACTTCTCCTATATACATCGAGTCCGGCCACTCTAAGGACCGGTAGACGTATCTTCCCTCTGTGTTGTCTTCTGTTTAGCTGGATCCTGCGTGTTGGGGTATAATCTTGTTACATTACGATAGGGCCATGGACCCCGCAGATTTAGCTCAGCAGATGGCGTCTCATGAGGCTAGATTTGTAGAGCAGGATCACCGAATGGATCAGATAGCCCAGGCTCTCCAGACGCTCTTAGCTAGAACCATTCCAGCAACCACACCTAACCCTCCTACACCCCTTCTTCCTGAAGTATCTACTTTGCCTAATACTTCGGCCCATTTAACACCTCCTCCTAGGTATGGAGGGGACTCTAAGACATGCAGAGGGTTCATTAACCAAATAAATTTCCACTTTGAGATGTATCCACGTTCATTTCCCAAAGAGAGGTCTAAAGTTGGGTTCTTTATGCACCAACTTACCGATATAGCACTTGAGTGGGCAAATCCTATTTGGGAAGCTAATGGACCTAAGGTGCATGATTTCAACAGTTTTCTTACGGCTTTTCGCAGAACTTTTGACACAATGAAAAGGTCAAAGAATGCCGCAAGAGCATTAATGAGAGTTAAACAGGGTTCTAGGTCTGTGGCTGATTATGCTATTCAGTTTCGTACCCTTGCCTCACAAGTAGATTGGACCAACAATGGGTTAACTACTGCCTTCATGGAAGGTTTATCAGACTCTATATTGGATGAGGTAGCAGCTAAGGAGCTTCCTATTGCCTTAGAGGACCTTATTGACTACCTCATTGATATAGATAATAGGATTCGTGACAGGCTCTATACCAAGAACAGGAATAGACGTTTTGTTACACCTATTCACCCCAGAGTTAACATACCGGAGAGTGTTAAAGTATCTGATGAGGAACCTATGCAAATAGGGGTTGCCAAACTCTCTGATACTGAGAAATTACATAGGAGAAGAGAGGGACTCTGCCTATACTGTGGTAGGAGAGACCATATGGTAAAGGAATGTCCTTTGCTCCCGGAAAACTCTTGCACCTAAGACCTTATAGGGGACTGGCCTTGGGTGGGATTTCTAAGTCTCCTAAATTGCCTCCTAACCGACTGCTTCTCCCTGTTTCTTTACATATGGGAGAGAGTTGTATAGTTGAAAACATATACGCTCTGGTTGATTCCGGGGCAGCTGAAAATTTTATAGACTCTGGTTTTGTAAAGAAAAACAACATTCCCATCATAGAGAAGGAGAAACCCTTGGCCGTTGAGGCCATAGATGGTAGACCATTAATTTCTCCAGTTGTTACTCATGAGACTGCACCGTTACACATGTACACAGGGGTTTTACACTATGAAACCATTCGGTTCCAGGTCATCACCTCTCCCTCTTCACAATTAGTGTTAGGGTATCCATGGTTATGTGCCCACAATCCCATTTTTGACTGGGAGACAGGGCAGATAAAATCATGGAGTGAAGCCTGCCACGAGTCTTGTACTATTGAAGTCACGCCTGTGAATTCTATTAATGTTCCTACCATTCCTCCTTTGTCTACGGCTATACCCTCTCAGTACTTATCTCTAAAGACTGTCTTCGATAAAAGGGAGGCTGACAAATTACCGCCTCACAGACCCTACGATTGTGCTATTGACTTGTTGCCTAGCACTATACATCCAAAGGGCAGGGTGTACCCTTTATCGGTTCAAGAAAACCGTGTCATGGAGGAATACATTAAGGAATCATTAGACAAGGGATTTATTCGGAGATCCTCTTCTCCGGCTGGATCGGGGTTCTTCTTTGTATCGAAAAAAGAAGGTGATTTAAGACCGTGTATCGATTATAGAGGTCTAAATAAAATCACCATCAAAAATGCATACCCTATACCGTTAATCACAGAATTGTTTGACAGGCTCAAACATGCTACGGTATTCACCAAACTGGATCTTAGAGGAGCATACAATTTAATACGTATCAAGAAAGACCACGAATGGAAGACAGCATTCAACACTAGATCAGGCCATTATGAGTATACTGTTATGCCATTTGGACTTTGCAATGCCCCAGCAGTATTTCAAGAATTTATTAATGATGTCTTAAGAGACTTTATTCACACATTTGTTATCGCGTACTTGGATGACATTTTAATATACTCTACAGACTTACACACTCATCACATACATGTTACGACAGTTCTGAAGACCCTTCTTGCTAATGGTCTTTATTGTAAACTAGAAAAATGTCTATTCGACCAATCAGAAGTCCAGTTTTTGGGGTATTTGATTTCCGCTAAGGGTTTTCGTATGGATCCCCAGAAGCTCGCTGCTGTCATAGAATGGCCTCTACCGCTAGGTCTGAAAGCCATTCAGTGTTTTCTTGGTTTCTCCAATTATTATAGACGTTTTATCAAAGGTTTTTCGTCTATTGTAGCACCTATTACCCGTATGACAAAAAAGGATGGCAATACTCGTGTGTGGTCTACCGAGGCACTCCAGGCTTTTGAATTTCTTAAGACTACGTTCCCCTCTGCCCCTATTTTACAGCATCCTGTCCCCTCACTGCCCTATATACTTGAAGTTGATGCTTCCGATATCGGGGTAGGTGCTGTCTTATCTCAAAGAGAGTCGCCTGAAAAGCCATTGCATCCTTGTGGCTTCTTTTCTAAACAAATGTCCAAAGCAGAGAAAAAGTATGATGTGGGTAATCGCAAACTCCTTGCTATCATTTTAGCACTTAAAGAATGGAGACATTTGTTAGAAGGAACTAAGGATCCCATCCTCATATTCATGGATCATAAGAACCTATCCTACCTTAGCGAAGCTAAAAGATTGTCTTCCAGGCAGGCTAGGTGGTCACTGTTTTTGTCGTATTTCAATTATATTATCACCTATAGGCCAGGTGATCGCAAAACTAAAAGCAGACGCTCTGTCCAGACAGTTCGAAACTACTGACAAACAGGAGATTGATGTTACTCCTGTCATTCCCCCAGACAGGATAATAGCAACTACTATATTGTCTATTTCCTCGTCCCTCTTGCAGGCCATACAAGCGAAACAAAGCATGGCACCTAGCGAGAGGCCTAATGATAAATTGTTCGTTGATGTTCCCGAGAGACGGGATATTCTGTCACTATATCATGATACTAAGACTGCTGGACATCCTGGTATTTCCAAAACGGTGTCAGCTGTTTCTCGGTATTTTTGGTGGTATTCCTTACGAAAGGATGTCACTGACTATATAATTGCTTGTACTACTTGTGCCTGTATGAAATCCTCTCGTAGAGTTCCTTGTGGGCTGTTGCATCCGTTATCCGTTCCCGAGAGACCTTGGTCTAACCTATCAATGTATTTTATTGTTGAATTACCCCCTTCGAATGGTAACACAGTCATCCTGATGATAGTAGATCGGTTTTCCAAAATGGCTCACTTTGTGTCTCTTCGCAAGTTGCCCACATCCAAGGAACTGGCTCTTATCTTCGCTAGAGAAGTATTTCGGTTACATGGTATTCCCATATCTATTGTGTCCGATAGGGGTAGCCAATTTATTTCCAGGTTCTGGAAAGCCTTTTGTTCGGAGATGGGTATTTCTCTCTCATTTTCATCCACTTACCATCCCCAGTCTAATGGAGCTGCTGAACGTGCCAACCAGTCTCTGGAGCAGTACCTCAGTTGTTTTGTGTCTCACCATCAACACAATTGGTCTGACCTGCTTCCTTGGGCTGAATTTGCTCGGAATAACGCCACTCATGATTCTTCCGGCAAAAGCCCTTTTTATGTTGTCTATGGCCAGCATCCCGTTGTTCTTCCGGCTGCATTCTCCTCACAGGGCATGCCAGTTCTGGATGAGCATTTGGCTGGTTTGCGTAATACTTGGGAGCAGGTTCAGTGTTCTTTGGTGGACTCTGCTGCTCGCCAGAAGGCTCAGGCTGACAAGCATCGCAGAGCGGCTCCTTCCTATGTTGTGGGGGACAGGGTTTTGCTTTCCACGCGGAATATTCGCCTCCAGGTGCCTTCTATGAAATTGGCTCCCCGCTTCATTGGTCCTTATCGTATTATACATAAGGTTAATCCTGTTTCATATGCCTTGGGTCTGCCTAAGAATCTGCGTATACCTAATGTCTTTCACACCTCATTGTTGAAGCCTTACGTACGCAACCGCTATACCCGGCATGCTCCTCCTCCCACTCCTGTCTCTGTGGAGGGTCATGAGGAGTTCGAAGTGTCTGCTGTTCTTGACTCTCGTTTCCTTAGGGGTCGGCTTCAGTACTTGGTACGTTGGAAGGGTTATGGGCCTGAGGAGCGCAGTTGGATTTCTGCTGATGCTGTTCATGCCCCCCGCCTTGTGCGTTCTTTCCATTCACGTTTTCCTGCCAGACCTGGTCCTGCCCGCCCGGAGGGCGTGTCCTTGGGGGGGGTACTGTAGCGTTACTCACCTTTTCCAGGGGCCGGCCGCGGTCCTCTCTTCGAGCCGCGCGCGGTCCTGCTGCTGCACGAGCCGCGCGCGGCTCATCCGACTGCTTAAACAGGAAGGCGGGCAGTGACTGCGAGAAACGGTCACGTGTCCCGCCTGAATCTAAGAGTGCGCCGCGAGTCTCGGGCGCGCTCTTAAAGAGACAGTGGGAGCCTAAATTGCCAAAAGGCTCCCATTGGCCCCTGTCATGCCACACACCCCACACACTTACCTTTTGGGGGGGTGGATATGACAGGAGCCAATCACATTAGTTTAGATGCTACATATACTTACCCTTTTCCCTTAGTTCCTTGCCCTATCGTGGTTTCTGCTACAGTTCCCTTTAGCGCTTGTGGTGTTCAGTTGTGTTCCTGCGTATTTGACCGTGGCTTTGTATTCTGACTTCGTTTTCGCTTTATCCTTATCAGTTCCGTTTGCCGGTTTCCTGTGTACCAGACCCCGGCTAGTCCTAGTTTACGCTGTCTCTTTGTGCCCTTGACCTCGGATCGTTCCTGACTCTGTACTTCTCCTATATACGTCGAGTCCGGCATCTCTAAGGACCGGTAGACGTATCTTCCCTCTGTGTTGTCTTCTGTTTAGCTGGATCCTGCGTGTTGGGGTATAATCTCGTTACAGGGGGATGATGAAGACATTAGTTCATATTTAAGGGCAGTCGTGTCCCATAGCTGGATGGAGTTAGTGATGGATGGGCATGCTGTTCTTGGTAATGCTCTGTGTTCTTTTGGGGTCCAGATGTAAAATTGTGGGAGGTCTGATTTCATGAGTAATGACTCCAGGTCAACCCATCGTCTAGTTTCTGGGGGGGTATGCCATAGGGTTATTTGCGTTAGTTGGGCCGCTATTTAGTAAAAGTGTAAGTGGGGTAGTCCAAGGCCGCCTCTCGTCTTGGGGCGGTAGAGGATGTTGCGGGACACTCTGTGTCTCTTGTTCTGCCAAATGAGTCTATTGCTCGTTGTAGGGGGGTGAGGTCTCGCTTTGTGATGGGGATGGGCAGGGCCTGGAATAAGAATAATATACGGGGTAAAATATTCATTTTGACCGAGTGTATTCTCCCGATCCAGGAGATGGGTTTGTCCGCCCAGGTTTCCATGTCCGATATGAACGTGTCGATCATGGGTGGGTAATTTAGACTATATAGTGTGGTGGGGTTCGCTGGTAGTTTGATTCCTAAATATGTAAGCGATGTGGGTGAGATGTGTAAGTGATGGCCTGTGGTGATTTGGGCAATGTCCGCCTGTGAGAGATTCATGGGGAGAGCGCTAGATTTCTCCATGTTGACCTTGTAGCCCGATATGGAGCTATAGGTCTGGATGAGTGGGGTCAACGCTTGCATAGATGGAATGGGGTCGGTCAAAGTGAGCAGGACGTCGTCTGCGTATCCAGAGATTAGGAGCTCGTGGTCTTTGATCTTGGCCCTAGAAATCAGGGGGTGTTCCCTGATCGCCTGGAGGAGTGGTTCCAGGGTTAGTACAAAGAGTAGGGAGGATAGTGGGCATCCTTGTCGGGTGCCGTTGCTTATGTTGAATAGTGGGCACGTCGCTCCCGATATTTTTATTTGTGCTGATACGTTAGTGTTAAGTGCCCGGACTGCTGTGACATAGGGTGGGGGAAATTTTAGGCATTCCAGTAGCGCAAACATGTAGGTCGAAGGCTTTTTCAGCGTCTAGGGAGAGGGCTAGGGATGGTGTTTTGGCCGCCGCTAGGGTCCAGATTACGCCTATGTTTCTGCGTGTGTTCTCGAAGAGCTGCCTACCTGGGATGAATCCTACCTGGTCTGCGTGAATTAAGTGGGTTAGGAATGGGTTTAGTCTCCCTGCTAGTATCTTGGCAAAAATCTTGCTGTCGTGGTTGATGAGGGAGATGGGCCAGTATGCTTCCGGTAGGGAGTGGTCTTTGCCCGGCTTTGGGAGTAGTATTATGTTAGCTTGTGTCATGTCCCTGTCGGGGGGAGTCCCTGCCTTCAAATCTTGGAATAGGGTTTCCAGGTGCGGGATTAGTTCGTCTCGAAAGGTTTTGTAGTAGCTCCCTTCGAAGCCGTCTGGGCCTGGAGCCTTGTTGCTTTTAAGGGTTGAGATGGCTGCATTTATTTCGTCTTTAGTTATGGGTGTTGAAAGTTCCGTTATGGCCGCCGTGCGTAATTTAGGTAGCTTTAGGTGGGTGAGGAATTATGAGATGTTACGGTGTGTGTTAGTGTCTGGCATGTTGTCCTGAGGAGAGTGGTTGTACAGTGTTTTGTAGAATGTTGTGAAGATTCGGGCTATATCGGCCGGGGAGGTTTTTAGTGTCCCATCTGGGGCTTTAATTGCTGTGATGTGTGGGTGTTGGGTATCGCACTGCATTGGCTCTGAGGAGGTCGGTGACAGGTTTCCATTCTCTTCTGCGCTGGAGGGTTGCAGGTGCGAGATCCTGATAAAGGGTAAGATCTTTTCCATTATGTTTTATTGGGCCATCCCGGGCCTTTTTTAGTACTGCCTCTTTGGTTTGGAAATGCAGGAAGCGTACTATAAGGTCCCTGGGCATTGCGTTGTCGTGGCGCCGGGTGCGGAGGGCTCTGTGTGCCCTGTCAATGTTCCAGTGATCTTCCGGGAGCTCGGGCAGGAGAGGCCTTAGGATAGTGAGGACTGTGTCTGTGAGTGGGCCTTCGTTGTGTTGTTCCGGCAGGCCTCGTATGCGTAGATTGTTTCTGCGCGACCTGTTTTCTAGGTCCTCTAGCGCCGCTTCTGAGGCTTCCAGGCAAGTGGTGAGCTGGGTGACATGGGCGGCCATTGTGTTATGGGCCACTGTGGTAGTCTCCACCCGCTGTTCCAGGTCGGAGGTCCTCGCTCCCAGTGAGTGGATCTCTGCCATCACTGCCCTGGAGTTGCGCTCTATTTTTCAGGCCAGGAAATGTTTTACTGCCGCCAGTTCTGAGAGTATGTGGGCAGTCTCTGGTGCGGAGGTGCCTTGTGGCTGGGCCACCTCTGCGTCTGCTGGGGAGGCTGGGGACCGCGGGCTGGTGCCGCCGCCATCTTGTGTGTCTTGGCGGTGCGTGCAGGAGGTCGTGAGGAGATCCAGCACTGTGGCGCCTATATCTGGGTTCTTTTTGGTCCGTTTTCGTGGCGTGCGTTTATCCATGGTGTCCGTGAGTGGGTTTAGTGGGTGTAAATTCGTGGGTTTCTTGCCTTTGTTAGCGTTTGGTAAGGGGGTCGGTGAGGAGCTCTAGGCTAGCACGTCCAGCTCGGTTCCCGGCCACGCCGCTGAACACTTTTTTAAAGTAACGAGAGGGGTCCAGTAACCGAAACTGTTATTTCAACACTATAGTGTCAGGAATACTTGTTTCTTTAAGGTTACCTTTTAGTCACTTTATTCCTACGGTCTGTGCGTGTGTGTAAAAGCAAATAATGGTAAGATAATTATAAAAATAGGAAATGAGTATCAAATACCTGTAATCATTACTAATATGAAACTTAAATTGAAAGGGATTTCTGTGACAAACACCACAGAACTCCACCCGTTGAAAAGATTATGATATATTTGAAAATTCTAGTTTGATATGTTATCAAAATGACTTATGGTCCAAGTTTCCAACAACTGCTTGCAAAGTGTAAAATTAAATTATAGTTCTTTAGAATTACATTCTATGCTGCCATGTTCATTATCATGTATTATTAATATATATTTCCATAGTATTTATAATAGTTAAGGCAAGAGACATATTCTGTCCATATTATTAATAGACTTGACAGGTGTATAGTCGCCATTTTGGGCAGTCGGAATCCAGGACAAACCACCCCCATAACCTAACCCAATAACACACGGACACTAAGTATTATGGGGAAATTTGTCCACAGCTTTATTAACCAATAATTATAATAATAATAATAATAATAATAATAACAATAATAAATTAACATATTTAACATGGGTCATTGCCCCCCATACTCCGCCCCCTCGCATCCTGTTCCTTCGGCTACCATACAAAAGGCAATGACCCCCATATAATAACACCTATACATATTTATAACATATTTATAACATACACCAACATTCCAAAGTGCCAACCAACCATTAACCACGGCAGGGGTATACCCGGATACCCCTGCCCCACCAGGTTCTGAGTCACCTCCAGGACTCGAAACCTCTCAACCACCGATGACCACAATCTGTTTATTCCACCTCACGTTCATCCAGGGGAGCCTATTTCCTCTCCTTCGGCTCCCCGTCCCGCCGCTGTGAAAGAAACGGGTTAAATAAACACATAACAAACAAAGGGAGGGTGGGTGGGACAAACTCAACCAGGTAGAAAGTTAGAATGACTCACCTAAAATGGCTGCTCATTTAAATAGCCAATCCTACTTACCCATAATCCAACCCTTGCTTACTTCCTCCTAAGCCCGCCTCCTAACCCCTGTCAAGGCCTTTTTCCGCTTAGCTGCGCTCTAGCTACATGGGGCTACATGACAGGTGTATAGTCGCCATTTTGGGCAGTCGGAATCCAGGACAAACCACCCCCATAACCTAACCCAATAACACACGGACACTAAGTATTATGGGGAAATTTGTCCACAGCTTTATTAACCAATAATTATAATAATAATAATAATAATAATAATAACAATAATAAATTAACATATTTAACATGGGTCATTGCCCCCCATACTCCGCCCCCTCGCATCCTGTTCCTTCGGCTACCATACAAAAGGCAATGACCCCCATATAATAACACCTATACATATTTATAACATATTTATAACATACACCAACATTCCAAAGTGCCAACCAACCATTAACCACGGCAGGGGTATACCTGGATACCCCTGCCCCACCAGGTTCTGAGTCACCTCCAGGACTCGAAACCTCTCAACCACCGATGACCACAATCTGTTTATTCCACCTCACGTTCATCCAGGGGAGCCTATTTCCTCTCCTTCGGCTCCCCGTCCCGCCACAAGCTCAGACCTTGACCCCTTAAGCTGTCTGAGCTCCGCCACCCCGAAGAAACAGAGCCATCCGGATACCATCCTGCCAACCCAAGTTGAGCAGGTCCAAACCCACCTCCGAGAGGTGAACACCATCCGAGCGGTAGTATCCCGGCAACCCTTCCTCCAACTCAAGGTGCCTTACCACCACACCCCCTACCTTCCGCACAAAGCTTGCCATCAAGCTATTCACCTTCTTCCTGCACCTATCCATAGCTAACGGATCCCGAGCGTGCCGCCACCGGCGCCTCGGGACAATCTCCGACCAAACCAACATGACCCCCGGAAGCAGGCCCCTCAGCTTATTGATGTCCTGCTTCATCCACTTCACCAGCCATCGTTGCGGCGTAAGGCCCAGGTCATTACCCCCAATATGCAGGACCAGTAAGTCTGGTGTGTATCCCGCCGCCAGCATCCCAAACAGTTTACCACAAACATCCCCCCAGCAGAAACCCCGATACCCAAACCAGCGAACTGCCAACTGGCCTCTCGGAAAACCCAGCTGCTGGCCTTGCGCTCGAGCTGCGGCCCTCCTCTCGGCCCAGAAGACAAAGGAATGGCCCACGATCCATGCCTCACGCCCTGGGGGGAAAAAACAAATGATGAGGGAAGTCCGACAGAGACCCCCACCCCAGCCCAAATAACACAGTGAACCATTGCAGTACAGCCAGTTACAAGTCTCTCATCCCCAAAATATATATATACCTTTTTTTTTTTTTTTGCATAAAACGGTCCCCAAACTCATTACTCCAACAGACCCAATCGGACATAGGAACGGAATCTTACCGATTCCCACCTCCCGATCCGCTTCACCACCTCGTCCCCCAATCCCAACCGAGCCGCCTCCGTGGCAGCCCCAATACGGAACGAGTGCGTTCCAAATCGTTCAGCACGAAGCCCTAACTTGCCCAAGCCCAACCGAAAAACTTTCGTGAACTGAAACCGAGAGAGGGAGGATCCGTCGGCATGTACCAACAAGGAACCCCCCATCGCTGGCCTCCGTGCCAGGTACTCTGCCGTAGCAGCCAACGGGCACAAAGCCGAGCCCGGCAAGGCCCCCAGTGCCACGTCCCGGCCCACGCCGCGGACATCCGTTTTGGATCTGCCGAGGTGCACCACCACCTTCCCAGCCAAGACACGAACCCCCGAAAATTGCAGGCCCCCCTGCACCCTCTTATTAGCGCTCACCAGTTCCCCAATTCGGAATGCCCCAAAAAACGCCAAAATAAACGCCACCTTGAACAGCGAAGCCTCGAACCCATCGAAACAGATTTCGGGCAACAAACCCACCAAATCCCCCAGTAGTCGAACCGACACCGGGCGCCTGGTATCCGGCGACCTGCGTCCCTTGCGATAGCCCTTCAGGGCCTGCCTGATAATGAAGGTCTTAGTAAAGTCCTCCTTCCCATGCCATCTGAACCAAAACGCCATCGCCGCCATGGACCTGTCCACCATGGCAGGCGACGCCCCTTTCGCCAGCAACTGACAAGTGTACCACAGGAAAGCATCCCGCAGGGCCTCCCCGCTGTCCATGGCCAGCCCGTCCAGCGACCGCTCCCACAAGCCCCAAACCTTACTGTACGAGGCCCAAGTGGCCGGCGCCAGGGAAGCCTTCACAAGTCCTCCAAGCAGGATGTTCCCAGCTGCCAAATCTCGTCCGGGCAAGCCTGCCCGTCCTTCGAAGCCCCCGGCGCCACCAGCCAGAATCGGGACCACTGAAAACGAGACAGAGCATCAGCCACCTCATTCAAATAACCGGGAACATGCCGCGCGCGAAAAACAACATTCCGAGACATACACAGCAATACCAGTCGCCTAAGCAGCCTAACCACCGGCCTTGAGGCCGCAGACTGACGATTCACCGCGTGAACCACCGCCATGTTATCCGAGAAAAAGACCACTTTTCGATCACGCAGCCTGTCGCCCCATAGTGCCATCGCAACCACTAACGGGAATAACTCAAGGAAAGCCAAGTTGCGCATAAGAGGGCTCGAACCCCAAGAGTCCGGCCACCTCTCCGCACACCAGCAGCCACCAAAGTATGCCCCAAAACCCACGCTGCCCGATGCATCCGTGAAAAGCTCAAGCTCGGCCGATGACTGGCCCTCCTGCCTGAACAACACTGTCCCATTAAAATCCCGCAAGAAGGCATCCCAAATGCCCAAATCCGCCTTCATGGCCGCCGACACCCGGATGAAATGGTGCGGAGACCGAACCCCCGCAGTAGCAGCCGACAGGCTGCGACTGAAGACCCTTCCCATCGGGATTACCCGACACGCAAAATTGAGCAGCCCAATCAAAGACTGGAGCTGCCGCAGAGTAACCTTGCGCGCCCCCGCCACAGCAGCCACCGCCCCTCGAAGCCTGTCCAGCTTATCTCGTGGCAGCCGACATTCACCCAACCCAGAGTCAATCTCCAGACCCAGGAAACTCAGACACGTGGTCGGGCCTTCAGCTTTATCCGTCGCCAGCGGAACCCCGAAGTGGCCCGCCACCCACTCAACCGTCCGCAGCAGGCGCAGGCAATCCAAGGAATCAGCCGGCCCCACGCACAGAAAATCATCCAGATAATGTACGATAAAACGATTCCCTGCTTCCACCCGTACCACCCATTCGAGAAAAGTGCTAAATTTCTCAAAATAGGAGCACGAAATGGAACAACCCATGGGCAGGCACAAGTCCACGAAGTAGTCCCCTTCGAAGAAACACCCCAGCAGGTGATGACAGTCCCGGTGGACCGGCAGCAGCCGAAACGCGGCCTCAATATCCACCTTCGCCATCAGAGCCCCACGCCCGGCCCGCCGGACCAAATCGACCGCCCGGTCGAAAGACGCATAAGACACCGAGCACAAGTCCTTATGAATACCGTCATTCACCGACTCCCCTTTCGGGTACGAGAGATGGTGAATGAGCCTAAATTTACCCGGCTCCTTCTTGGGAACCACCCCGAGTGGGGAAATCCGCAGGCCTTCCAGCGGAGGCACTGCGAACGGGCCCGCCATGCGGCCTAGCCCGACTTCCTTGCCCAGCTTCTGCCTAACCACGTCCAGGAAGTCAGCCACAGACTTCAGGTTGCGCAGCCTCCCCGATCCCCCCTCCCGCTCCTGAAACGGAATGAAAAACCCCTTCGCAAAACCCGCCAGGAGCACAGCGGCATCCGCCCTGTTATCGTAGCGGCTTAGCCATGGCTCCATCGCGCTTAGCCTCACTGGGGTTAAGCCCAGGGGAAGCGGATGCTCCCCCTCCCCCGGCCGCGGCCGCAGCACCGGCGCCACCGGACTTCCCTTTCTTGAAGCAGCGGTTGAGCCCATGAGCGCCTCCGCAGCCGGAGCACTCGTGCTTGAAGCGACAGGTGGTCCCCCATTTGCATTGGCCCTCATTATAGAGCCAACATAAGCCCTTTGGTAAGGCGGCCGACGAGGCGGACTGCCCCCTAGCGCCGGCCGAGTTCTGAAAGGGCTGCGCCTTTTGCGCCATCATTAACTTCATCCAGAGCGGCAGGTCCATTTGGTCCCACCGCATACCCGGGTTAGCCGCCAGCTGCTGCCTAAACTGCTCATCATACCGCCACCACGCCAACCCCCCGTAAGTCCGGTACGCTTCCCAAATGCCATCCAAATAACAAAACAGAGAGGAGCATAACCCCGGCGATTTCTCGCCGAGCACGCTAGCCAGCACACAAAAGGCCCTCAGCCAATTCCCAAAGGATTTCGGAATCTTGCGATACCGCTTCCTCTTCTCCTCCTCCTCCTTCTTCTCGTCCTTCTTATCCTCCTCCTTGAGGTCTATAAAGTCCTCCAAGGGGAGGAGGGAGAAGATCTCACAAAACTCCCCCTTCCATATCTTATCCTTCACGTCCTGCTTCAAATGGACCCCCAACGGGCCCGCAAACGACACATACGCGTGCTGTCTAGCCGCGTCGGGAATACCCCCGGTCAACTCAGCCCTCTCGCTCCCAATCTCCCCTACTTCCTGCGGCAACACCATGTCCCCGCCCGAACTAGGCCCTGTGGAGTTCCCAACCCGAGAGCCCGTAGCCACAACACCCGGAGCCCACACCTGACCAATGCCGCTAGTGTCACCCCCCGCCCCCAATGAGTGGAGTAGTGCCTGAAGTGTGGTAATTAAAGCGTTAGAGTGTAGTGACCCACTGGACTCACCGGCCAAGCCCCCCGAAACCGGGACGGTGGGGGCTGCAGTGCAGATCGCCCGACATCCAGGAAGAGGAACTTCCGCTGCTGTCTCGCCGACCGGGGAGCCCACCCGGTGACCAGCCTGCAAGGAGGCGGAACGGCTCCGAGACCTAGGACAAGGAGAAGAAGTCCTGGGTAGGGTGTAACGGACATCAATACCCCTCCCGTCACGACCCCGGGAGCGCCTGCTCTGTACCGAAGCCTCCCGCTGACCTCTACCACCACGTGGCACCCTGGAACCCCTGGGGCTACGACTCCTCCCGTCTCTACTAGTAGGCCGCCCCTGCCGACCATACCTAGGGGCTGCCGCACATTCCCCTGCCGAGCTGTCCGAGGGGGAGCATTGCCGACCCGACCTCCCCCGCGCCTCCCGGGACCCCTGCGATCTAACGGGTGATGGACTGTCGCTACCACTCCCAGAATCCGGGCCCCCCCGCCGCCCGACCACTACCGAGGATCCCGGTCCCCGACCTCCTTTATTCTTCCGACTGACCGCCTCCGGAACCCCTTTTCCTGCGCCTATCACCACCGCCCCTTTACCCTTACCCCCCTTCTGACTAGACCCCGACAGCCCGGACCTACCCACCACCCCTACGGGGGACCCGCTCTCTGACCTGGCCACCTCTCGAGACCCCCCCCCACCCCTGGAACTCACACCTTTCGATCTACGTTTACGCTTAGGGGCCCCGGGACCCTCCCCCCTTAGGACTATGGCCTGGGCACCCCCCACTGGCCTACTCCCGCCTCTCTCCGTGGCAGAGCTCCCCCTAACGACCTTCCCGCCAAGAGGGCCCCGGCCGGAGCCCCCTGCACTTGCCTGTTGCCTCCCAGGCCGGCCATGCGGACTCCCGGATCCAGCCTCGTCATCCTCGGTACTCTCCGATGGGGGGGAAGCCCGCCCAGACCTCCCCTCCGTGGGTCTTGCAACGCCAGGGGGCCGCCCGGCCACTTCCGACCCGACAGCAGCAGCGCCCCCGTCCACGACATCCTTCTGCCTCCGAGTGCTCGTCCGAGGCTCCGTCCGCACGCGGGGAGGCAAGGCCTCGACCACGCGGCTCCCGGGCCTGCTGCCGGTCGCAACCGAAACCCCACTGCTTCCGGGGACAACTTCACCGGGCCCCGTGCCCGGGCTTAGCCTCCTCGGGGGCCTCCGGGCCCTGACCGGTCTCCCGCCATCGCCGTCCCGATCCGCCGCCTCCGCCAGGGCAGGGCCGAGCTGTGCCCGTAGCCAGTCCACACCCTGATGCCGTGCTGCCGACCTGATCCCCTCCAGCAACCGCTCCACGTCGTCCATTGGCCCTGCAGAGGAGACAAAGAAAATCCAACCAAGCAAAGTCCGCGCACACCGAGGTGAACACAAACTCAACCAGGTAGAAAGTTAGAATGACTCACCTAAAATGGCTGCTCATTTAAATAGCCAATCCTACTTACCCATAATCCAACCCTTGCTTACTTCCTCCTAAGCCCGCCTCCTAACCCCTGTCAAGGCCTTTTTCCGCTTAGCTGCGCTCTAGCTACATGGGGCTACATTACTTACAACAAATTAGGTGGGTTTATCTTTTTGTTCGTAACTATTTTATTACCTAGCCAAGCAGAATGCATGATCAACATATCTGGGATTTATTTTGGAACCACGCAACATATCCTGGTTAATTTATGTCAGGTATCCATACCCAGTATAATTGGTTTTAGTCCTGCAACAACATTTATAATATATTGAAATCCTGCTTGCATTTGTGGAATCTGAATTCCCCCAAATCCCAGAAGAATTTTTAGATACATTTCAACTACTGCATGAACTAAAATAGGCGTAGTAAAAAAACGTCAACCTGCCAGATATTCGAGAATTGGAACTCCCAAGTTATTTTATATGTTTTATGCAACTGAGGGTCTTCTTTTTGTACATATTCCATTGCATGCTATTTTTCCTGTAGGAAGGAGAGTGAGACAATGGATACTCTGTAATCTCTATGATCTTTAATTCCTCTTTCCCAATTTTTCCAAATAAGCAAACAAGTGACATAGTACAGTTCTTTAATATATCTTAGAGTTATAAATGTCATGGTACAGTACAGTAGCATTGTTATTTTTCTCTGGCACACTTACAAGTAGCTCAAGGACCATTGTCCTGGTACAAAGCCAGGGGCGGGAAGGTGCTGTCTCATCTAAATACTTATTACATAAACTTGCAAAACTATTTACATTTTGTTTACAGTTGCTATCTTGATAACTCACCTTTTTAACATTTGTGGATAATTATTCACTATAATGTTTCAATTTGCTTCATAAGAAGCAAAAGTTAATTATTGATTCCCTTACACACTAAACATGGGGTTAAAATAGCTTGTACTTTACAGCGACCCTGACATATTTTGTTATTGATTTTCCTTTCCTTGTGCCTCCTGTATCTTAATGTCATTTGCTATTTACACCTTATTTAATTCATTATCTTTTTTTCGTGTCGATTTCATTCTCTGGGTGCCGCCATTTTGTTCTCCTCTACCCATGATGCCTGCTGTTTTCCCTTATGTGAGATTGGTTTTACCGATGGATTGAGGGTTAGCTTGATTGGCAAGTGAAACAGAACCTTTCTTTAAGCGCCGTCTATTGTCAGACTTTGTCAACTTGACTGCTAAACATGAGGAAAAGTAGTCCCTACAAGAAAAAAATAAAAACAGATTCAGTCAAAGAAAACTATGTAGAAACAGATAGTATAATTTTTTTTGGTAACCGAGCCGTTTTAAAAATACCTTACAGTCTCCATGCATCAATATAATACACACTCCCCTTTTGAAATTGAAGAAAATAATTAAATAAAATAATACATTTAACTTCAAAAGCTCACCTTTAGAGATGTCGCGAACATGACATTTTCCGTTCGCGAATGGCGAACGCGAATTTCCGCAAATGTTCGCGAACGGGCGATGTTTAAAACCCATGTGCGAATTTTGATGTGCGAATTTTTTTTTATTTTTTTTAATTCTTTATTTTGGTTGTGCATAAAAGTAACAAGCATAAACAATGTGCCACAATAGCACGCAGTCAGGTAACATCTGTGGATCATATTGGGCATTGATTAGAGTGCACATTTTTTAATTATTTACAGAGACGTGAAGGCTATAGTAACAACTGTCAGACTGATATTTATGCCTAGTCTTCCACTTGGCATTAACTAGCAGTAGAAACAAATTATGATTTTGTGTGGAGAGAAATAGTATTGGCAAACAGTGTTACTGGTATAACTCGCTTTGTGGTTGTGTGGAGAAAGCAGTGTGTACTGTGGTTTGATATCACAGTTTAAGTGATCTGGGTGTACTCATGGGTTGCCATTAACTGACATCCAGTGAGGGTGTAAGACGACTAGCGGTCCACCTGCGCATATCGGGGTGTCTTACTGGGCGGGGGGGGGGGGGGGGTTGTCGTCTTTCAGTCCATGTAAAGTTGGGGCACTGGGCGTGCGCTGTGTTTACGAGGGGTTAACCTGTGAATAGGGGTATATGCCTTGCATATGAAAGTAGGGCTACTACAGAGGTTCTCGTCAGGGCACGCAGCCGTGGGGGTTAAGTGGTGTCGGTCGGTGTTGTTGGCCTCTAGGGGGTGATGTTCCAGTCAGCTCACTAAGCTCCCGAGGGGAGAGCGGTACCTCCAAACCCCACTTGTACCAGAACGTTGTGCCATATTTATGTGTCCAGTGACCATGTGTGGGAAACCAGGAGACTATCTGTAGGTACTCGGGGGAAAAGGGGGGTGGTCATTGGGCGTGGTTCCTTTCTCCTGTCCCCTGTCCACGTAAATGCAATTCCTATGCCTGTCCGATGAAGGAGGCCTTGTATAAAATCTAAAATAACAGTAAAATAGAGAGGCGAAAATAGAGAAAAACAAAACTGGACATAAAACGTAAAATAACATATGAAAGGATAATTATAGTCTTCAAGCTTCAGCTGTTGGCATGGCCAACAGTCCCAGTGGGTTGGCATCAGCCGGCCTCAGCCGGGTGTCTGTGGCTAATCAGGTGGTTACCGCAACATAGGCATCTGGCCTCGTTTCCCGGGGCACAAAAGGGAGTACTGTGTCCAGATTCTAGGTGTGGGCTGCCGGGGCCGCGGTGAGCGGTGTGGCTGATTACAGAGCATCCCTAGACAGTCCCAAAGCTGGCAACAGGTCTCTCGCTTCCTTCAAGTCCCGGATAGGGTGTGTAGCGGTGCCGTGTTGGACCTCTAGAGTGTGTTGCAATCTCCACCGGTACAGGATTCCTTTGTCTCAGAGCAGGGTCGTGAAGGCCTGCAGCGATCTTCTCCAAGCCATGGTGTATTCTGAAAGGTCTGTGTAGAAGGAGAGCTGCATACCTTCAAAGGCGTAGGGCGAGTGGTTCCGGACGGCTCCCATGACTGCCGATCTGTCTTTGCTGCTCTGGAATTTCACCAGGAGGTCTCATGGTGCTGAGCTCGGTGCTTTCGTCGATTTTTGCAGGCGGAACATCCCCTCTAGGCCCACCTGTTTTGCCTGTCTGGGTGGTAGTAGTGCTGTGAGGAGGCGCCGCAGCAGGTGTGGTGTCTCCGTCTCCGGAATCTCTTCTGGTATACCTCTTATCTTGAGGTTGAGGTTGCGCCTTTGGTCCTCTGCCACCGCCATCTTTTGATCTGTTTTGGCTTGGTGTGCCTGCAGATCCAGTACAGCCCTCTGAAGTTGGGTCGTTTGTTGGGCGTTTTTGCGGGCATCGCTTTCTAGGACCTCCATGCGGTCCTTTAGGCCCCGAATCTCTTGTCGGATTTGGACCATATCGGTCTGTATATTCCGTCTGAGTTCTGCCAGGAGCCCTCTCATTATAGCCGTCGTTACCGGGGCAGAGTCCGGCGGAGAGCTGGAGGGTGCGGTGGTTTGTGGTTCCACTGTATTTCCCTCTGTTAGTCCCAGGCAGTAGTCCTCCGATATGTCTGTGTCTTCGTCTGAGCAGTCGGCCATCTTGGGACCCGCTCCACTCCGGGCCTGGCGCCACAGGTCGCCGATATTCATGCCCATATGTGTTTTTTTTTATTTTTGTTTTTTATTTTTCTTCCCCATGGTTTGTAGGTCAGGGCTTGGGGTGGTGGAAACCCAATTTCGCGGCTATTAGGGCGTTTGTCTGCTCGGAGCTTCAGGAACATGCGGCCGCTCGGTTCAGTGGCTTCAGATGTGCGAATTTTAAAACCCACAGGGACTCTCTCTGGCCACAATAGTGATGGAAAAGTTGTTTCAAGGGGACTAACACCTGGACTGTGGCATGCCGGAGGGGGATCCATGGCAAAACTCCCATGGAAAATTACATAGTTGATGCAGAGTCTGGTTTTAATCCATAAAGGGCATAAATCACCTAACATTCCTAAATTGTTTGGAATAATGTGCTTTAAAACATCAGGTATGATGTTGTATCGATCAGGTAGTGTAAGGGTTACGCCCGCTTCACAGTGACAGACCAAACTCCCTGTTTAACGCACCGCAAACAGTCCATTTGCACAACCGCAAACTACCCATTTGCACAAGGTTGGATACCAAGCTAGCCATGTCCCGTTCCTTGTCCTCACTTATGTCATTGAAGTCTTTGCAGACCAGGTATCAGTGGTCAGATGGACCCTTGCCCCAACACTGTGTGCCAGACATGCCATTACTTCCTTTTGCACAATCGAGTACAGGTTGGGGATTGCCTTTTGCAAAGAAATTTCGTCCGGATACCTTCCACTGCGGTGTCCCAATAGCTACAAATTTTTGGAACGCCTCAGACTCCACCAGCTTGTATGGTAAAAGCTGGCGGGCTAAGAGTTCGGACAAGCCAGCTGTCAGACGCTGGGCAAGGGGGTGACTTTGTGATATTGGCTTCTTACGCTCAAACATGTCCTTGACAGACACCTGACTGTGGGCAGATGAGCAGGAACTGCTCAAGGCGAGAGACGGAGTGGCGGATGGTTGAGAGGGGGCAAGGAGGACAGCAGTGTTTGACATGGCTAAAGATGCTGGACCAGGAGGAGGATGGCGGCTTTGAGTTTGTGTGCTGCTTGTACTCATGTGTTGATCCCATAGGTGTCTGTGATGTGCGATCATGTGCCTTCGCAAGAAGTTGTACCTAGGTGGGTGTTGGACTTCCCACAACTCAGTTTCTGTGCCACTAGCTCCTTGCGATGACCTCCCCCTGCTTCCAACTCGTCTCCTCCTCCTCTCTGTCTCCCAACCTGAACTTTCCCCCTGTTCTTCTTCTCTTCTAGCGGGCACCCACGTGACATCCACGGACGCATTGTCATCATCAACCGCTTTACTTGTATCTGACAACTCAGCAAAGGAAGCAGCAGCGGGTACAACATCATCATCATCATCACACCGTATGTCCATGTGTGTAATGCTGCCTGACTGAGACATATCCCTGTTATCTACATCCTCTGGCAATAATGGTTGCACATCACTCATTTCTTCCAACTGATGTGTAAATAACTCCTCTGGCAGATCAAGTGAAGCGGCTGTGGTGCTAGTGTTGGTGGTGGCGGCAGGCGGGTGAGTGGTAACTTGAGACGTGCCCGAAGCTAAGCTGGAGGAGGATGGTGCGTCAAGGTTCCAAGCGGAAGCTGTAGAAGATTGGGTGTCCTGTGTTAACTATGTCCTCAGAACTTTTCAAGTTCAGGGTACGTGGCCTCTGAACACTGGGCATTATTCTAGGGCCAAAGGGAATCACAGCACCATGACCACGACGGCCCCTGCGGGGTGGCCTGCCTCTGCCTGTCATTTTTTTTTTGATTAGTGGTACTATGCGTGCAAGCTACTGTGACAACTGATATGAGTAACACTGTGCACTGGCAGAAGTTGGCAGAGTAGGCGCTGTAGGCCTGACACACACGCTTGCAGACAACTAACTGCTATTCAATCTATTATAGTCAAAATTATTATTTTTTAAATACACTATTACAATACTACAATACTGCAATACTACACTAGTACACTACTGTTACACCAGATATGAGTTGCACTGGTGTGACACTGTGCCCTGCCAGGCCCTGAAACGCACACGTGTGAAGGAAACTGACTGCTATTATTTCACAGTCAAATTTCTATTTTTTTTTTTTTAATGTACACTACAGTTACGTAAGCAACTTCACAGAGTCTTACTTACTTAAGTGTGGCCTGGTGCTCACCGGGCGGGAGAGGCGGCCAATCTCCCGATCCTGGGATGCCCAGGAGCAGCTACTTCCCGACAGCAGCACCGTTACCCCCCCTCGGACCGGTGGGGGTTATCCCGGTCCACCCCTGAGAGGCTGTCTGGAGCTAATGGACGCACAGAGCACAGCCGCCCAGGCTGACATACTCATCTGCGACTCTCCCAATATGGCGGCAGACGCGTGTCCTCCTGGTACCAGCAAAGCATGGCAGGATATTGAGTCTAAGCTGGACAGACTCTTTAATCAATTTTGGAAGCAAATAACAAGCAGGAAACCCCAACAAGCTCCACCACAGCTAAGCGAAGCAGTCCCCATTAAAATACACCAAGGCAAAAGGCGTCGAAGACGGGACCGGAGGCACAAACAGAAATGCAGAGCCTGCCCCACGTCAACCACTCGCCTCCACCTTAAGCCACCACAATCCCGCACCGGACGTGAAGCACCACCGGGACAGATCCGACCACCCGACAAAACAAGCTTCCACCACCTCAAGTCGTGAACCCGGCACTCAGCCAGAGACTTGCCTTTGTTGTTCCAGGTATCAGGGACTCCCAGGGTCTGATCGGATGAGCACAAGCAGTAAACAGCAGCCTGCCAAGCATGTCCCACTATAGCCGATCCTCCACACCATGCCTTTGATCACATGAACTGCTCTCTGCACATTAACTAATCGTAAAGTAGCAAGCGTTTAAACATGTCATTATTTCACCTCCTAAAGAGTTTATTGTCGTAGTTCCTTACATGCCTTTACCTTAACCGTTCACGTATCATGTTATTCACTAGTCTCATCTCATGGGGTGACTCACACTTGATTTATAACTAGTGGTGGAGCTGCTGATATAAATACACAGTTGATAACATGCAAGCTACACCCTAAACATGACAGCCATCTTTCACAACAATGTACTGCTATATACTCATACCCTCAGTGCAACTAGCCATGATATACGCACATTCAGCCTAGCATGCTCAAATATAACACACTTCTGTCTAAAAAAAAGAAAAAAAAAAAAAGAATGCAGCTTCCATATTAATCTAAAATGGATGCTGTCCAGGATGTGGGAGGGTCTGGGAGGGAGGGTCTGCTGCTGATTGGCTGGAATGTGTCTGCTGACTGTGAGGTACAGGGTCAAAGTTTACTCAATGATGACGAATAGGGGGCGGACCGAACATCGCATATGTTCGCCATCCGTGGTGAACACGAACAAGCTATGTTCGCCAGGAACTATTCGCCAGCGAACAATTCGGGACATCTCTACTCACCTTCAGTCCATTACATACTCTCGTTCCATGCCGGCTAATGATGCTATACCTCAATCAGTAAATATCATACTGAGACACTGCACATACAGTTTTCAAGCACCATGGCCACTTCAAAACACTGCATTGGGCATGGTGCTTAGAGGAACCCTTTGTAATGTAAGCAAAACAATGAAACTAACAAGGGATTCATTTCACTATATTTTGTTTTTTGGCGTTTTTTGCTTTGTTTATTCTAAATAAATCATTTTATTGGCACAACCAATGACACTGTTAAAGAACAATGTATAGGGGAAGACGATTTTGGCATGTGAAATACGAATAACAGTTGGTTTCATTTAAAATATATTTTATGTTAAGGGAACGTAAAAGAGGAAGTTTCTATGGAAAACATGAAAACCACAATCCCTGGCACCTCTCTCTAATCTACTCTACGTGCCCTGTGAGACAAAATAACATGGAGGACATATAAAAAGATACAATGGAGCAGTGTTAATATATTAAATACTATGAGTATAGAGTTGTTATCCTCACCCTGCTGCAGGGTAAAGCTAATCCACCATTCTCTTCCTAGTAGGGGGTGTATGGACTCTCACATCATATTTTCCCTCACAATCTAAACATGGGATGCTGGGATTCTAAATTCTCTTCCATTTAGGAGTTAAATATCTTTGTTTTTGTAGCCCTAGCCACACACCCCCTGGCTAAGACTCACACAGCATCCCTTCACACTTCCTGGAAAAGAGTCTACATTTTTAACTTCAATAATGGCAAAATATGTTTAATTTAGAATTACTAATGCCATGCACTGTTAATGCCCTGGACCTACATCACCCTCGGGTGTGTGATTAAAGTTCAATGAACAGAGCAGGAGATGTGAACTTCTAAAGTAAACACCCTGTTCCGTAAGATCTGATTGAGAATAAAACCCTTTTTTATGCGGCAGTGTCAGCCAGGGGAGGTCCCTTGTGATGATGTCAGCAAAGGAGGTGGATTGGGGGCGGAGCCAGGGCTGGCAGGCTGGAATAAAGATAAGGGGGGGGGGGGTAATATGGGTGACCCTTTAAAATTTCATCCATATTATCTTTAGCATAAGACCTAAGTAGATTTTGTATTTCACTTTCATTCAGTTTGACCATTCTTTGCCAATTTTGGAGATCAAATACAAATGTTTTCTTCCTGTCATCCGGTGATGGCTGAAGGCAGGGCTGGAGGAAGAGCCCATTGGGTGCTGATTACAGAATGTATGTAGTGAAGGTGTTGCTGGAGGAAACTCACAGGATGAAGGTATAAGAATACACATACCCTATTCTAATCTCTTGTTTTTGTCTCTCAACCAAACCCATATCCCCAAACATTGATGTCCTGTGAAGCAAGTGGGCCAATGATGCGATTCACTACACTGGCAATTTCAGTGAATTTCTAATGCAGTCAATATCAGAATTTTATAAAGATATTTTTTTTTTATAAAATACTGAGAATTGACACAGCCACTTTGTCCACTGAAATTTTGGGATCCATGGTATAGCTCAGGCATAGGCAACCCTGACACTCCAGATGGTTTGCACTACACCTCCCATGATGCTTTTCCAGCATTATGGGTGTAAGAGCATTATGGGGGACGTAGTCCACAACATTTATAGTGCCAAAGGTTGACTATCCCTGGTCTAGCTGCTCATGGTTAGATTCATTACTAAAATAGGCAGATACATTTTGTCCCTGCAAGGCTTCCTAGCCATAATTGACTTTGTTTTTTTTGTTTTTGTTTTCTTTCTATCTGTCTTTCCAAGTGTTGTTAGACAAGCCGTGTCTAGATATACAGAGTAAGGCTTGTTGATATAGCTAGCACGAATATAGGCACCATCATTTCTAAACGGTTTACTTGTTCTGAGGTGCCACTATCACTTTAAGAGTGCTGATAAGGATATGTTTGTCACAGTGTTATTCATTTATTTACAAACCTTTATCAGATCAATTCTCATGAAAAGGAAATGTCTGCTGACAAATTTAAAGACTGAAATAACAACGAAGAGTGTAATAGACTTAATAATATAAAGGATCATTACTCGTTTAATTGCTAGTAATACCTAGTTTCACACTATTGTAAATAATAATCTTCTGTGAGAGCAAACACTGATGCTTTGCTGTTAGCATTGTTTATACAGGTTTTATCTTCTGATTGTAAGATAGACACCCAGACCACTTAAGCTCATGGAAGTTGTCTGGGTACAGTGTCCCTATTGCTCTTAGTCCTGCGATTTTATAACTACAATGATTACATTGAAGCACTAAGTCAGCCTCTAGTGGCTGCCTACAAGACAACCACAAGAGTCGCTTCCTGCTTGCTAGGCAACTTTTGGTCGCCTAACTGATGCTAGACATCCTCACGCTCTGCATGAAGACATCCAGCGTTATTGAAAACCCCATAGGAAACTATTGATTCAACATTAGGTTCACCAGTCAGATGGCGTCAGAGGAGGCGGATCGACGACTCAATGCCAAGGGTCATCGGCGCTGGTATTGGATGATAAATAAAATATTTATTGGCGTGAAAGAAGGGGGAGGCAGAGGGATTTATAGTGTAAGGGATACAGAGTTGTTTTCCTAACACTATAGTATCCCTTTAATGAGTCCCATGACTTCTTTTGCATCACAATGGGCGTAGTGATGTTAAAGGGACACTGTAGACACTGTAACTGCTTCATCTCAAAAAAAGTACTTAAAGTGTCAGGAGAACTCTAGCACCATCGTTACATTCATGGTTTTTAATGCCAATAGGAGGCCCTAGCAGCCTACCCCCACTGTGCTAAGTTGGATAATGATGAAGCAATAGCCTGAGCAGCAATGGGCAGCTGTAATTGGCTGAGAGTGTCAGCTGACTGCATTCAGCCTATCATAGCGCCCATTGCTGGTATGAACAAATAGCAGGTTATTTTTTACCTTTATTTTAAAATATACAAAATGATTAATTAAAATGAGAATTGTTTGGAGATTTACTAATTTTAGGCCAAATTAGCTCAGCTGAAAGTATAACTGATTTGGAGATTTTTGTTTTTTTCGCTCTTTGGTCCTAAAATTTCAGAATTCCTGGAAAATGTCAATTTTTTTATTTTATTTTTTTTTACGAATTAAGGAATTTAATTAATAAACTTGTTGTGTTTTAGTTCATTATATCATGAAATAAACTCCCTTGTTTACCTTTGATTCTCTTTCAGATCTCCAGAAATATTATTTATTAAACAAAATGTTTAGATCTAACATATGATCATCGCAAACCTCAGACCGCTTCCTCTGGTAAACCTTCTGCTAACAGACAGGATGTCCTTCTCTCTAACAAAAAGCAAAATAAAACAAAAACAGGCATGATTCTGGTGATCTCTATCTTACGTTTTCCTTATTTCCTATTGCATGCTATAATTGTATTCACGAGATTGCTTTTTGTCTCTAGTGTATAGCACTAAATCTAATGTAATTTTGGTGTATCATGCATTTCATATTCCTGGTCACCCTCTAGCTTTGTGGAATAAGTAGTTGCTGTATAGAATAACATTTTTAAGAAGTACATGACTGCTTATGTCTATGGCCACCAAGATCCACCAATACTCACAAAGAAAAATTAGATGATCACCTTTTACTGGCAAAGGGCATTTGCCGCACCTTTTATTAAAACTTTCATTCAGCAATTAGCCAAACTAAAGTGTGACCTTATCGGGGATAATTGGTCGTGGGCATTCGGCTTTGAGTTTATTCCTGACCTCTTTTTCGAGAGGCTTGCGGAGCCATAGTCTACAGAATTGAGCAATATGCTCTGGTGGAGCCTATTCGGCTGAACATGGGTGTTTAATTAGTCTTGGGTCAAAGAAAGGGTGGCCTTGAGAGTCCAGCAGTGTGTCAGATGACTGATCCTGCTGTGACTTAGCAGAGGGGGTCTGCGAATGAGAAATAATATTTTCTTTGACATATTGTGATGGGGTAAAAACCTTATCATCAAAAGTGATGTCATCATCGGAATAGCCAGACTTATATTCATCAACGACTTGTAAGTCGTGAGAAGTGGAGCCCTCTAAAGTGTTAAAGGAAAATGACTTAATTTAGGAGACTTGGACGGCTTTTTCCCCTTACCGACTGAAACGCTATTACCCTTCCCGGGGCGTTTGCGGGAACCCCTTACCTTGTCAGATAGATTCTGAGACTCCTCAGAGTCGGAAAGGTGATGTAATGTATCTTTAGGAATGGGGGTAGGTTGCTCCTGTAGGGCAGCAAGGGACTTGGGAATCGAGTCTGCGATAGCAGAAAAAAGACAGGGTTTGAGTTCAGCAGAAATCCAACGCTGACAGAAATACAGTATATATTGAAGTTCACACCGGATTCAGTTGGAGTTCAGCCAAAGTGAAAGAAAATACATGGGATTTACCCAGAGGTATTTGAAATTCTGAAATGGGGTCAGCCACTATTAGACAACTTAATGTGGGGTCAGCCACAACATATACCAGTAAGTACTTAGTAAAAATGGGGGTCACCCAGTAAATAGCACTTAAAGCGGCACTGTCATGCCGAACTTACCTTTCCTCAATCTCTTCCTCTTCTCCGCCTCTCTCAGGATCTGTTAT
The DNA here is from genome assembly GCF_036172605.1 of Pelobates fuscus. Lineage (NCBI taxonomy): Eukaryota > Metazoa > Chordata > Amphibia > Anura > Pelobatidae > Pelobates > Pelobates fuscus. Next base: position 469,451,295 of record NC_086317.1, read on the forward strand.
TCTTTTCTTCCATTCTTCTTTAGTTTTCTTTAAAATTATAAGACAAAGTAGGGACTCTTTGCCTTATGGAGGATTCCTCCGCTTGACCAGCTCTGACCAGCGGAGGAGCAAAGTGTGCTTCATTTCCGCTGGTCAGAGCAATTTTCCCATGATCCCTAGCTTTCCTCCCAGTTCCCACAATACTTCCTGTCAGTATTGCCGAAAGTCCTGTCACTTAGACAGAACGCCGGCAAAACTGCTGAATTGCATCCTAACAGAATGAGCACCGTTTCTCCATTGGTGTTAGGATGCAATTCGGTACTTTGTTCGTATCGGAATTTCATTCTAATGAATGAAACTCCGATCCTATTCATTGCTGTGGCTGCATCTTGCAGCCGCTTAGTAGATAACTCCCTAATTCCCACGGTATCAGGGAGCTATCTACTAAAAGGCTGAAAGACCTGAATTGGTCTTTCAGCCAAATGTACTAATACTAAGTAAAGATTACTTAGTATTAGTAAATAATATGCCCCTACTCGCTATACCGCGAGTAGGGGCATGTCTAGTAAGCAGTGAGCAGCCTGTGGCTGCTCACTGTAAAAAAAAAAAACACCTAATAACCCCCCCCCTGCGCGGGGGTTAAAGATGGGGGGGACCTACTGTCCTCCCCCCTGGCCCCCACCCCTGCGCGGTGGGTGGGGGCCCTAATAAAATAATAAGGGGGGGGACCTACTGTCCTCCCCCCCTGGCCCCCACCCCTGCGCTGTGGGTGGGGGCCCTAATAAAATAATAAGGGGGGGGACCTACTGTTCTCCCCCCCTGGCCCCCACCCCTGCGCTGTGGGTGGGGGCCCTAATAAAATAATAAGGGGGGGGACCTACTGTCCTCCCCCCCTGGCCCCCACCCCTGCGCTGTGGGTGGGGGCCCTAATAAAATAATAAGGGGGGGGACCTACTGTCCTCCCCCCCTGGCCCCCACCCCTGCGCTGTGGGTGGGGGCCCTAATAAAATAATAAGGGGGGGGGACCTACTGTCCTCCCCCCCTGGCCCCCACCCCTGCGCGGTGGGTGGGGGCCCTAATAAAATAATAAGGGGGGGGGACCTACTGTCCTCCCCCCCTGGCCCCCACCCCTGCGCGGTGGGTGGGGGCCCTAATAAAATAATAAGGGGGGGGACCTACTGTCCTCCCCCCCTGGCCCCCACCCCTGCGCGGTGGGTGGGGGCCCTAATAAAATAATAAGGGGGGGGGACCTACTGTCCTCCCCCCCTGGCCCCCACCCCTGCGCGGTGGGTGGGGGCCCTAATAAAATAATAAGGGGGGGGACCTACTGTCCTCCCCCCCTGGCCCCCACCCCTGCGCTGTGGGTGGGGGCCCTAATAAAATAATAAGGGGGGGGACCTACTGTCCTCCCCCCCCCTGGCCCCCACCCCTGAGCGGTGGGTGGGGGCCCTAAATGAACCCCCCCCCCATCAAGGTGACTAGGGGTCCCAAGCCCCTAGTCACCCCCCCCACCCAAAACATTCTATCCCCTACCTACCCCCCTCACCCTAAAAATAGTGAGGGGGGAATAAAATAACTAACCTGTAAAAAAAAAAAATTAAACTTACCATTTGACGTCTTCTTTTTTCTAAATTCTTCTTTCTTCAGCCCCCAAAAAAGCCAAATAAAAATCCATCATACCCGTCGCACTTTAAAAAAAAAACAAAAAAAAACCGAGCGCAAAAAAAAAATTAATCCATGTTCACCCATGGAGGGCACGCCGCGTACTGAGCTCCGCAGGGCGGGTCAAGGCTTATATAGCCTTGCCCCGCCCTGCAATTAGGCTTAGAACACACTGATTGGTTGGTTTAAGCCAATCAGAGTGCTCTGTGTCATTTTACAAGCGTGGGAAAATTCCAAAGAACTTTCCCAAGCTTGTAAAATTACACAGAGCACTGTGATTGGATGGCTTGAAAACCATCCTATCACAGTGCTCTGTGTCATTTTACAAGCGTGGGAAAGTTCTTTGGAATTTTCCCACGCTTGTAAAATGACACAGAGCACTCTGATTGGCTTAAACCAACCAATCAGTGTGTTCTAAGCCTAATTGCAGGGCGGGGCAAGGCTATATAAGCCTTGACCCGCCCTGCGGAGCTCAGTACGCGGCGTGCCCTCCATGGGTGAACATGGATTAATTTTTTTTTTGCGCTCGTTTTTTTTTTTTTTTTTTTTTTAAAGTGCGACGGGTATGATGGATTTTTATTTGGCCTTTTTGGGGGCTGAAGAAAGAAGAATTTAGAAAAAAGAAGACGTCAAATGGTAAGTTTAATTATTTTTTTTACAGGTTAGTTATTTTATTCCCCCCTCACTATTTTTAGGGTGAGGGGGGTAGGTAGGGGATAGAATGTTTTGGGTGGGGGGGGTGACTAGGGGCTTGGGACCCCTAGTCACCTTGATGGGGGGGGGGTTCATTTAGGGCCCCCACCCACCGCTCAGGGGTGGGGGCCAGGGGGGGAGGACAGTAGGTCCCCCCCCTTATTATTTTATTAGGGCCCCCACCCACCGCGCAGGGGTGGGGGCCAGGGGGGAGGACAGTAGGTCCCCCCCCTTATTATTTTATTAGGGCCCCCACCCACAGCGCAGGGGTGGGGGCCAGGGGGGGAGGACAGTAGGTCCCCCCCTTATTATTTTATTAGGGCCCCCACCCACCGCGCAGGGGTGGGGGCCGGGGGGGGGAGGACAGTAGGTCCCCCCCCTTATTGTTTTATTAGGGCCCCCACCCACCGCGCAGGGGTGGGGGCCGGGGGGGAGGACAGTAGGTCCCCCCCCCCTTATTGTTTTATTAGGGCCCCCACCCACCGCGCAGGGGTGGGGGCCAGGGGGGGAGGACAGTAGGTCCCCCCCCCTTATTATTTTATTAGGGCCCCCACCCACAGCGCAGGGGTGGGGGCCAGGGGGGGAGGACAGTAGGTCCCCCCCCTTATTATTTTATTAGGGCCCCCACGCACAGCGCAGGGGTGGGGGCCGGGGGGGAGGACAGTAGGTCCCCCCCCCTTATTATTTTATTAGGGCCCCCACCCACCGCGCAGGGGTGGGGGCCGGGGGGGAGGACAGTAGGTCCCCCCCCCCCCTTATTGTTTTATTAGGGCCCCCACCCACCGCGCAGGGGTGGGGGCCAGGGGGGAGGACAGTAGGTCCCCCCCCCTTATTATTTTATTAGGGCCCCCACCCACAGGGCAGGGGTGGGGGCCAGGGGGGAGGACAGTAGGTCCCCCCCTTATTATTTTATTAGGGCCCCCACCCACCGCGCAGGGGTGGGGGCCGGGGGGGGAGGACAGTAGGTCCCCCTCCCTTATTGTTTTATTAGGGCCCCCACCCACCGCGCAGGGGTGGGGGCCGGGGGGGAGGACAGTAGGTCCCCCCCCCCTTATTGTTTTATTAGGGCCCCCACCCACCGCGCATGGGTGGGGGCCGGGGGGGGGAGGACAGTAGGTCCCCCCCCTTATTATTTTATTAGTGCCCCCACCCACCGCGCAGGGGTGGGGGCCAGGGGGAGGACAGTAGGTCCCCCCCCCCCTTATTACCATTTATGTTTTTACAGTGAGCAGCTCACTGTTTAGTGGACATGCCCCTACTCGCGGTATAGCGAGTAGGGGCATTGGGGAGATTTTAATCTCCCTTGTGCTATTATGGGGGTCATATTGACCCCCATAGAGTGAGGGGGGACCTGGGGGGCTTATGAAGTGGTGGGGAGCACAGCTCCCCACCGCTTCTGTCTTTACATATTACAAGGAGGGAGCTGCACGTCGGTAGCTCCCTCCTTGTAATAAACTGATCGAACAAACGAACACTGATAATCAGTGTTAGTTTGTTCGTCTGATTTTTTCTATTCATTCATTCGTCTGTCTGATGAATGAATGAATAGATGAAATTCCCGTTCGCATGTCCAGATGTTTCACTGGGCATGTGCGGGAATCTCACAGTCTGTGTAGTGTGGGTAGATGACGTGTCCCACAGGGACTTCACCTACCCACACAAAGATGGCGGCGCCCTGAATAAAGATCGGGGCAGAAGATACAGATTTAAAAATAGGTAATCTGGGGGGCTTAGGGGCATTTGGGGGTGACTAGGGGGTCAATTGGATGTAGTGGAGGCGGGAGGGGGGTTAAAAAAAAAACGGGATTCGGCATGACAGTGCCGCTTTAAATAAACAGACAAAACATTGAGTTTAAAGGACCACTATAGTGCCAGGAAAGCATACTCGTTTTCCTGGCACTATAGTGCCCGGAGGGTGCCCCCACCCTCAGGGACCCCCTCCTGCCGGGCTCTGGGGGGAGGAAGGGGTTAAACTTACCTCTTTCTCCAGCGCCGGGCGGGGAGCTTTCCTCCTCCTCTCCTTCTTCCTCGCGACGTCATCGGCTGAATGCGCATGCGCGGCAGGAGCCGCGCTCGCATTCAGCCGGTCGCATAGGAAAGCATTTACAATGCTTTCCTATGGACGCTTGCGTGCTCTCCCTGTGGTTTTCACAGTGAGAAGCACGCAAGCGCCTCTAGCGGCTGTCAATGAGACAGCCACTAGAGGCTCTGGAGGCTGGCTTAACCCTCAGTATAAACATAGCAGTTTCTCTGAAACTGCTATGTTTATAAAAAAAAAAAGGGTTAATCCTAGAGGGACCTGGCACCCAGACCACCTCATTAAGCTGAAGTGGTCTGGGTGCCTAGAGTGGTCCTTTAATGTAAAATATCGTAATGGAGGCAAGTGGGGGTCACCCGCTTCAGAGGCAAAAACAAATTATAGTGGAGGCCCCCCACAGCATGGATGATGCTAGATTTAATTAACTAGGGCAGTTTGACATTATACAAGAAAATCAGTAGGGATGGTGACTTAACTGAGGGGAGAGCCAGGTAATCTGTAAAGAAAAAAATAAGAGTAGTGAATATAGGTTCTAGTAGAACTACTACCCAAAGATCAGATTGCCGAAATACAAACGAAGAAAAAACTGACCTTGGATCTAGGAGACAAAGTTAATGAAGGTAAGTACAATGAAGATCCGGAATGTACAGTGTGACCGTTAAGGTGTAACTGAAAAAAAGGAGGGACAACGCGGAGCGTCGTTCTGAAAATGGCCGCCAGCCCCTCGCAAGAGGGAAGGGCGGCAAACAGCATTTGTGAAGTGAAATCAAAGCGGTTGGCCTGCAAAGCACTAAGTGCAGCCCACCGCTGTGTGCAGTAAAATCAGCAAAAAGAAGTATACAAGCGGAGGGGAAATGTGCAGTCCAGAGAGAGTAAAAGTGAAAGATCTCTCTGGCAAGCTAGAAAAGGCATCCCTTAAAAGGCCACTATAGTGCCAGGAAAACAAACTTGTTTTCCTGGCACTATAGGGTTATTAGGTCCCCCCACCCTCATGACCCCTCCTGCTGGGCTGTGTGTGTGTGTCTCTAAGTGTGTGTGTGTGTATGTCTGTGTGTCCAAGGAGGGGTGTATGTGTGTGTGTGTGTGTGTGTGTGTCTGTAAGTGTGTGTGTCCAAGTGCGTGTGTATGTATGTGTGTGTGTCTGTAAGTGAGTGTGTGTGTGTTTAAGTGAATGTGTGTGTGTGTGTTTCTGTGAGTGAATGTGTATGTGTCGGTCAGTGAGTGTGTATGTGTCGGTCAGTGAGGGCGTGCGTCTGTCAGTGAGTGAGCGTCTGTCAGTCAAAGTGCATCCTTGACAGGTAGGGGTGGGGAAAATGCTCGAGCAGCACAAATCCTAAATACACCACTGGTTTTAATCAGAAAAGGAATAATTTATATGAACAGCAAAAATCAATGAACTAAATGACCTGTGTAATTAGAATAGACTCACCTGAGAGGCAAGCAGCAACGAAAGTGGGAGTGGGAGGAACTTCTTGACCCTTTGTGATTGATATTTGTATTGTGATTGTTTTTTTTTTTTACTCATCATGTTAACCATTTCTTTGCTGCTGGGAGGTTTGAGTAAAGAAAGTAAAGCAAATATAAAGCCTCCTTTCTTGCCATAAAATTCTCATGTCCTGCTCACTATAGTTCTGCAGCATGTGCTACACTGGTGATTGTTACCTTCCATTTGCAGGTGCAACCATGAAAACACAAACACGTAATTTTGGCATCTCTTTGTGAAAATGTTGATAGCGGCGGTGCAGACATTATAGGGTCTACCTTAGATACAGCTCTTTGCGGTACCCTGATGTGAAGAACTAAGCACCAAGTGTTACACCAGGGGTTTGAGAAGACTTTCAGTGGTAATTCTTTGGTCAAGCCACTTCACTTAGAAAACAGCTGCCAGACTTTATCTTCTGCAGTAAGATGCCGATTCTTCTCTATTGGAGCATAAAGAGTATTAAAACGGTATAAAGTATAAAAAGGGTGATGACTAACGCATTACACCCCAGATGTGGGCTTTGTCATGATAATTCGATGTTTTACAAATAGTATTATAACATCTAACATTTGTTCTTAAAAAGATAAATCTCTAATGCCTGAAACCATGCCTTTCTGTTTGATAGAACACGTTCTACCTAATCATCCGACATTTGATCAACAGCACATCATTATAAAGGGGCTTTTTGGGGGTCGGATAGTTAAATAGTTTGTCTTGGTTAAGAATAGACCATATCTTTGATTAAATGCATTACATAGATAATGTATTAAATTAGAGGGGCAAAGGTTTAAAAATAATATCAGGAAGTATTACTTTACTGAGAGGGTAGTGGATGCATGGAATAGCCTTCCAGCTGAAGTGGTAGAGGTTAACACAGTAAAGGAGTTTAAGTATGCGTGGGATAGGCATAAGGCTATCCTAACTATAAGATAAGGCCAGGGACTAATGAAAGTATTTAGAAAATTGGGCAGACTAGATGGGGCGAATGGTTCTTATCTGCCGTCACATTCTATGTTTCTATTTGTTACAAGTTATTTTGCAAAAGAATTAAGAAAAATACAAATAAATAAAAAGTAAAAATGTTACCAGCAGAGTGTCCCCCTGTGCAATCCTTAGTAGGTCTGTTTGCAGTTTTACGCAGGTCTGTCACACAACAAAAGGCGAAATTCTAATCAGGCGCATCTTATTCTGGTCTATAAAAACTGAACTTATCTTAGAAACCTGTGACCAGCAAGGATGGTTGGAACTGTTCAATATACTGATAGCAGTCTGTCACGACGAGTTCACTATCCTACCAGGAATGGCAAATCCCACAAACAGAGGTACTAGATGGACGTATTACCAGGTCTTAGAGTGGCTGGACTTAACACTACCAAAGATAGAGACAAAGTCAGTAAAAGCCTTAGACAGGATAATAGAAATATGGATATACCAAAATAACAAGGCGGGTCAGGATACCAGAAAGATATGAAGTCAAAATACCATCCACAGTCAATATCAGAATATCAAGACTTACTATAAGCACTAAACGTGTATCAAGGCAGAAACCATGATAGGGCACTGAACAAAGGCCCACATAAGCTTTAAATGGGCTTACTCATATTCTGATTGGTCCACATCATCTCTGTGACTCCAAAGAAGTAAAGAATGATATGGGGTCGCCCAGATGACGTGGTCTCTTTAACCCCTTAAGGACCAAACCTCTGGAATAAAAGGGAATCATGACATGTCACACATGTCATGTGTCCTTAAGGGGTTAAGGGCAGGTGTCACCACCAGTAATTTAAATTACATAAGGATGCGCCATTCAAGCGGGCAGCTTCCAACTGCAAGGTAGCAGCGGCTGTCGATAAATTCACCCCTCGCGAACCAGGAGGAGGAGTCATACAAAGCTGCCAAATTGTTAAGTATCAGCATTCGTTATTTTCTTTTCGTGGCCGAACGAGTGGAGCAGCACGGCTGCTTGGATCAGGTAAGTTTGTTATGCAGTCTTACTGCATATATTCATTTTAGAAACAGGATTTTGCGTGTGCCATTCACATTCTTTACACACTAGAGGGGCTAAATTGACATAGGCAGCCAAGGACTGAACCCAAACCCAAAGATTTCACAGTATTTACTTATGAACTACATCATGGTAATAGTCTCTACGTTTTTGGTACTGGAAATTCTGGCATTCCATATAATTAGCTATAAAGTAGTCGGTGCATAATATGAAATCTTGGCAGTTTTGTGTTTTCTAACAGCAGAAAAAATAAGTAAATAACGTGTGAATTTAGGTATTAAATGCCACTAGGTGTACATTGATGATCACATGCACTATGCTATGCATGTATTTTCTAATCACCAGATTTGCTCACATCACTGGAAACGTCATACAACAATACTCAGCATTGTTTGCCGGTAACTGATCTTCAAGTTTCTGCTTAAAGGGAAACCCGTGAGACTTGAAAGTTGAAGTCTTTCTCACAATGAGCATATTTGTACTTCAAGTCAATCCAACATTAGGTTGATGTACAACACAGTTCACACAGCTGACCATCAAATAATTCCCGGGATATTTACTCCACCAGGACTCATTCCATTTCCGAATATCCAGTTTACAGTAATAATAACAATTGTAATATAAGGCTTGGAGATATCAGCAGTTTGTTTCCTCTGACAGCCTGCAGTACTCTTGTGTTTCCATCTTTAACTTAAATCGAATCTGTCACTTTCAGGGGTCTTTGCATGTGTTGGATCCGTTGATGGCAGGATGCAGAGGAAGGTAGGTTTTGCTTACCTGGAGCTTTTCTTCAGCTTCTGGTGATTCTTATGTTAGTGCTGTACTATCGCGCATGCGCAAGACTGAGGTCTATGGAGGATCTTGCAAGTCCACAGGAGCCTCGATAGGTTGATGCCTGAATCCCATAGCCCTCACTTGTGACGGCTGGTGGAAATGGCCAAGAGTTGATAGCAGAGCTCTCTGCCATTAGTCAACTTTTGCCAACCTCAGGCTTGTCCATAAGACAAATTAGTCCCTACTTTGTCTTACGGTATCTTTGGATTGAGTGGAAGTTTCAATGACATTCCAATGAAGTCATGATCAGAATTTCATAAAGACAATAGCTTTATGAAATACTGAAATGAGACATAACCGCTTTAAAACCCATTTATTATTTAACTTGGGTCACCGCCTTTTCTGATTCTTTCTTTATTCCAGCGCAAAATCCATCAATTTTTAGAGACCTTCCAATAAATCACTTTCAATACGTTTGTTGAAAATATGGGTAATAAAACTCATGTGCTGCTATCCAATCATTTATATTTACATAGCCAGGAATTCGAAAAGATCACTAATGTGGCAACTCTGGAAATATTTTTTAAGAATAAGATAATATGAAAAAATATATATTTTTTAATTAACTGCTTGTCATAAAAATGATAAAAACCCATCCCTTCCTTCAGATTTGACAGGATCCTTCAGCCTTATACATGCGTCTTCTACATGCACACTAATGTGAAAATTTAAAGTGAATTTCAAATTTAAAGGGACACTATAGACACCAGAAGAACTCCAGTGAGTTCTGGTGTGTAGAAGCAATCCCAGGGCCGGCGCTGTCATTAGGCGACCCAGACTGCGCTCCCCTCCAGCCAGTTATTTCTTGTAGCATGGCCGAGCACAGTCCAGGTCTTACCTCCCGCGGAGCACAGCCTTCTACCGCCCGCCCAGCCTCCTACACTGGTGTCTGCCACAGGCTGTGTGGAGAGGGCGGGGATACGAATGACATTATATCCCTGCTCCCTGTGTACAACACAGTGCGGCTGGCGCCCAGTGATGAGCCGGGCAGGGTGCACCCCAGGGACCAGATTGAATAGTTGTAAGTATGTAATTGTGAATGTCTGTGTATGCATGTATGCCTCTGTATGTATGTCTATGCATGCCTGTATGTCCTATATGCCTGTATGTCCCTATATGCCTGTATGTCCCTATATGCCTGTATGTCTCTGTATGTATGTATGTATGTGTCTGTATGACAGTATACCTCTGTATATATGTATGTCTCTGTATGTATGCATGTCTCTGTATGTATATATGTCTCTGTATGCATGTATGTCTCTGTACGTGTGTATGTCTCTGTGTGACTGTGTCTGTATGTCTCTGCCTGTGTGTGTGCGTGCCTGTATGTCTCTGACTGTATGTCTCTGACTGTATGTCTCTGTATGATTATTTCTGTGTTTGTATGACAGTGTACCTGTATGACTTTGATTGTGTGCCTGAAAAACGATACATGGGTGGTAGTTCCGCCGCTGCACGATCCTTTGGGTCCCTCAGGAGTAACTGGGCCCAGGGCAGCTGCCCCATTTTCCCCACGTTAAAGATGACCATGCCTACCCCCCACACCCTAATAATAGTGAAAATGAACCATTAAAACTAAAACCTGTAAAATACATATTCTTATCATCTGAAGTCTTCCGTGCAAAAACGAGCAAACAAAAAAAGGAACTGATATCACAAATGCAACTCCATCTATGCCAAGCAAGGGCTCTGCACTGAATGAAGGTTTAAAGCGGAAATAAAAACCTTTATAAAGCTTTCTCATGCTTTAAATTCTCACTACAGGGCTCTGAGTGGTTGGCCAACCAATCAGAGTGCTCTGACGGGCAAGCCTAACTTCTCTCGAGACTTGTCATAGTCATTTTCCCACCATGGATGTGGCCTTTCTAGCGTCTAGCTGCCCAGTTACTATTTTTTTATTTTTTTTTATCAGTAGATAAATATCTAGACTTAAACCATCCTTATCGTAGTCTGGGGATCTTAACTGACCTCCATAGGCTTTTTTAGTTAGTTATTTTTAAAGTGGTGGCTGACTAGAAAGCGTTGGCCATAATTAACTCTTGCAGCAAACCTAGTTTAGATTCCAAGCCTTTGTGCCTGGACTTTAGGCATTCAGGACCAGATGTAAGCCACCTGGCAGAGTTTGGACTAGCTTAAATCAGAACCAAATCCATGCCAAATTCATGCCAAATTCATGCTAAATTCACGCCATTGTTGAATAGCATGAAAAATGTCTGGGTTTTGCAGTCCGTATGGCCCCATACACAGCCAGATGCTTTTGCTACGTTCATTATGGGGCCATACAGACTTTAGCGAATAATTCTGATCGACTTATTATTATCAGTTATTAACCTAAATGTTGCCAATTGCATTGTAATTCGCCACAAGTGCATTCCACAGGATTTTTCACAAAAGTGTAAATTTGAGGTCAAAATAAATCAACTGATAATATAGCTGATATGTAGATTTTTGATATTCAGCTGCTTTGGTCTAAAATGTTAAATTCTTCTTGAATTTCTGACAATTCACTCCAGCTTGCCAAAGTGCTTTAGAGGTGAGGAGTAACCTAGTTTGACCACAGTTTATAAAATGCTAATTTTCCATAGAGCTCACACCAGCTCCTCCAGACCTCAGACATGATGTGCGCATGTGCACGGGCCGGCACACACACATGCAACAGTGCAGAAGCCTATGATTGCTAATTTCCCTGTGAAGAGACTGAAAATCTCTTTTGGGAAATAAGGGGAGGGCTTGCTATGGCTGCAGTTCATAAGATCTGCAGCGTTTGCAAACTCTTTTAAGAAATGCTCACAATGAATACATGCATGAAAAATTCACGCATGTATTCATTGGGGTATATCTACTAAACAGTGATTTTCTTTTTCTTACATTTGAGCTGTGGCATGTTCCTTTAACCCCTTAAGGACACATGACATGTGTGACATGTCATGATTCCCTTTTATTCCAGAAGTTTGGTCCTTAAGGGGTTAATTGGTTAACTTAGACAGTTCTGTAAATATAGCATATTAAAGACAATAGATGGAAATTCATTTAAATAATTTATTTATATCAATGATTTCCAAGGAATCTTTTTTTTGCATATTTCTGACATTGAGAGTGTGGAACATGGGTGGCAACTGCTGTGCTGTGCTGGCAATGCCCATCATAGACAAGCTTTGAATCTATGGGTAGCAATGCCTTTTGCTAGCTCTGGGGCACAAACCAAAGACAATCCAAGACGCTATGATTAACAGCCAGTGAGGTGCAATTTAGAATCTTCAAAAAAGTGCAGAATTTTCTTTAACTCAGCACTTCTATAAAGTGAGGAAGAGGGGGCATTCTATTAACGTTGAAAGCAATACAGCAAGCGAAAATGCTTTAAAGGATCGGAGTGTTCCTTTAACATTCTTCTCATTGCAATATATACCTGACTCACGGAATATAGTATGAGCAATTCAGCCATCATGGCATGTTTGATCCATTTTCCGATGTAAATATTTGTACGGTGGAAGTTTCCCCATGATCCCTTGACGGCTGTCTGTCATAGACCAGTGGTACTTAAGTCCTGATTTAGTACTCGCAAAGGGTCGAATCAGCTTTAATCTCAGCAGACTCGACACTAATGCAACAAATGATTCATAGTGAATACATAAAAGGTAAAAAATAATAATCTAATTTGTTTTCAGATCTAGCCTACTGATAATATTACAGGCAAAACCACTGCAGAATGTCTCCTCCTGTTCTTTGTTCTTCAAAGAACCAATAGAGGTGTGGATGGTAACACGGGGGTTTTATTAACTAATCTGAGACTTGTGAAGAATTGACAAAAGGTTTGCTAACTTTAGACCAAGTTAGAAACACAACGTTTTTTTCCAAAACATCTATTTTTGCTTAACATCTGCGCTTCTCTCGTCAATACCCTTAAACCTGGTGTTCGATGATCAAAACAGCTCCACTTATTAGATAATCATTTAAAATATCTGCATCCCTTTACCCTACTTGGTAACATTGGATAGTACTTTCTACAATTCTATATTATATAGATATGTTTCTGTAACCGTTTTGGACTTTGTGACTGATATAATGTCGGTATGCCAACTTTGGCTAAAATTTAACTATGAAACCATAACGTACTCCTTCCCATATTTGACCTATAGCTTCCTAAGATTAATTTAAATCCTGGACAAATTAGACATTTTCACAAACAGAACTAATGAGCGGATCTGTTAGTGAGTAAGTTTACACTTGCAGTAGTTGGTAAAAACAATTACTATGAGCAAAATTTGAAAACATTATTATTTTATTTTCCCATATTGCTTATTATATTTGTACTCACAGAGTTATGCACTAAACACGAGTGAAAATTACCCAATTTCTAATGCTATTACCAACGACAAAGTGAGATGTTCCGATGTATTATAGGGCCACAAAAATTTAATAAATGATCTCTACCCTCCAATGTAGCTCAGATTGGAAGATTCAGTTATGGGTTCATCTGATACTTGGCAACTCTTATGGGTTCCCTCTCACTTACATTCTCCCTCTGCAATGCGACTACAATTCTTTACGTTCTCCCTTTCAATGTGGCATAGACAGGTAGACAAATTGGTAGCTACCACACCTAAACCCCTACTACCCTCACTGAGGTCACTACAGATGTACACACATGTTCTCCATCTGAGACCCTGGAATCAGGCAGACATCACACATGTCCATCAGCTTGTGTCTAACTCGCAGGTTAAGCAGACACAATACAAGGACCCAGTAGAATTATGACTGTGCATCGACTGCTGGTTGCGAGATCGTGTATCGCACGTCACTGGAAGAAGTCATTTGCCATGCCCTCACTCTCTATGGTGCTGGAGACAACAAACTGAGATGTATGAGGCCATGCCCATGACCCACAGACTACCCAGCACCCTCCTGAAATACGAGAAGGTATGGGCACCAGGGGACCGGGTGTATCAGACTTTGTCAAACTATACACACTGGCACATTGTCATAAATATGATGACTGAGGCATATGTTTGCAAATATGTACCATGCCACTGTCTATAACTTACCGTTCCTATGGATTGTAACACCTATATTTGAGCTGGCATTTAAAGGATAAGCTGTACGTTAAGTTGTTTCTATACTTTATTTGAAATCTCAATAAAAATCTAAACATAAAAATGACTGGATTCTAACTACAATGGCAATTCTCATGTTTTCTAAAGCCAAATACAGTCTGAATTCGGTCGGTCCGTGCGAATCAGCAACAATCACATTTCCCTTCCACAGAGAGGGTCCTACTGACAGTCAGCATTGCCTCTGGCATATAGATGTTTGATGCCTCTGTTCCCCTAGAAGTGAAGTACAATGAATGCATGTTCTAGGTCAAGTCGAGTGCTTATTGGAGTTTACTTCAGTTTAAGACAAACTAATTGTCCTCATATTTTTACTCTGGTATGCATGTATTTACAGTATGTTTGTGTATTTGTGTATTTGTGTAAGTTATGCAATGCAAGGCTAGGGGCAGTGGGGTGTGGGCAGCTCAAATCCCCGCAGTTCTTAGAAAATCTGGAGAGAAGAATGAGATATGACTAAGAAGGTATGTTTTGCGGTTAATGGAAGAGGTCATCTGGCATGTGATTTGCACTGAGATTTAGGAAGGAGATATCAGTGTTGATAAAATAGGACGGGCCAGTGCTATAAAAAAACATCTATCCACAGAACTTACTGCCTGAAACTAAGTAGGGGACTGGTGTACGTTATTGTTTAGGGAGACCTAGAATTACAATTATACATTTAAACAAATTTCATTTGTAATCTGTTCATACTTTATAAAAAATGTTGGAGGAATAGAAAGGCTTAGAAACAATATGCTATCCCTCTTCAGAGAGAGTTTAAAATATTTGCATAGAACCACAAGTACCATTTTTTGTCAAGTATAGATGTGAAGAAACTGATCAATGAAAATTGTCAAATAAACTGCATATGGGTGTTTGCAAGGTACCTGTTTTTTTTCTGAATGCAGGTTTTTTTTCTGAATGTAAAATTAATCCTATTAATCCATATACTGTAACTTTAGTTATACTGAGTATCTGAGTAATACAAGACTTCTGTTGCAGCTTGCAAAGAATACATTAGTGTGCCCAGTGTGTTCCAATGCCCCATTCCTACTTCCACCTATCTCACCGCCCATAAGCATGTATTTTGAATTGCAAGATGTGGGTGATAACGGATGTTGTTTTTTACAGTCCCTCCAATTGAGTGAATCTGTCCCTCCCAAACCTGAATCTGTTCTTGTCATCTGAGTTCTTGTCTAATTTTTTAGTGGTAAAATATCTAATGAGACAGAAAGGAGTAGAATTGAGAACACTTATTAACCCTTAAAGGAGCACTATAGTGCCAGGAAAACAAACTTGTTTTCGTGGCATTATAGGGTTATTAGGTCCCCCCCACCCTCGAGGCCCACTTCAGCGCTTGTGACCTCTGCTCCCCCTGCCGACATCAGCACATGCGAGGCCAGAGCTGCATGCGCATTCAAACCGCCCATAGAAAAAGTTGACGTCGGCAGGGGGAGGAGAGGTCACCAGCGCCGAGAGGGGCCACGAGGGTGGGGGGACCTAATAACCCTAGTTTGTTTTCCTGGCACTATAGTGCTCCTTTAAGGGTTAATAAGTGTTCTCAAGTCTACTCCTTTCTGTCTCATTAGATATTTTACCACTAATAAATTCTACAAGAACTTGGATGACAAGAACAGATTCAGGTTTGTCTGCATACTACCAACGTAAAACAGTAAGTTCATTCTAGCTTGGGGATGAAATGCCTGCCTTTCTTCCATTTAGCTACAGAGAAAGGAATCCCCGACAAGCAATGCTCGCTTTGTGTAGAGGAATCCAGCATTCCAGTAAGCGAACCTTCAGAATGCTGGTTTAGAGGTACACCAGAGAGAATGGAGTTAATATATTGTGAGAGTGTGGATTATATATGATACAAAATATCTCTGACAGTCACAGTTATTGTTAATATATATCTAAAAAAGGATTGTAAATGCAGGGCTAGAGGGAGGAATGGTATTTAAAGAATTAGAAACCATGAAATAAACACATTACTATATGAAATATGGATGATAAATAGGTGACAAACCGAGTGAGTCATCTGAACTATGTAATAAAAATATAACAAAATGTCCCTATATTTCTTGTAAAGCACTATATCTAAAAGAAAAGATTAAATAATGCTTTTATACTTTGAGGTATTAGGTAAAAACTATATATCTTACTGTTTATTAGAGAGATTTATGTAAAATGCAAATAGTGTTGCTTTATTTTAATCATTTCTGGCCTTAGGGACACGCATTTCATATGTGTCCCTAATTAAAAGAATATCTCAAGCACCATAACCACTACATCCCATGAGTAACCTCATTTATCAAACCACTTTTAAACTGCTTGACAACTAACCTGGGTCCCACATCCAAAGCCCCGAAACAAGATTCTCTTTGTAGGAGAATTATTATAATGATGAGTAAGACCTTCATACATATGGAAGATGAAAGATGTCTAGTGTAAAGACTGAATGCCGGGTTGTGAGACAGGAGTCCATTATGCTTGGGAAGAGTGCCTTGTAGATAGTCTCGAATCCAGGAGCCAAGGCACTAAAGGACCACCACATCCACAGGCGGGGATTGTACCGCCCAGGCACTACCATCTATAGCTCCCGAAAATTGTAAGTATGTTTTCACAATCACCAATTGTCAGAAGATACTACACTATATTGTTTTCTCTTGGTTCTTTTCTCTCCACATATCCACTGACCATCTCCTGGATTCGAAACTATCTGCAAAGCGCTGCTCTCTCATTTCCATACCAAACTGTACTTTTTACGAGAAGGAAGATACTCTGGTTTGGGTTGTTTTAGCTGCCTGCTGATACTCTCATTAGCAGTAGAAATCCTTTATTTGTTTTATAGGAGTCCATTATGAGTTAGAAGAAGAATAAAGATGCTTTTATTGAGTAGTATGAGATCTAACCTGGCTCCTCTTTGGTCATGACCCAGTAGACTTGAAATAAATCAGGACTGTACACTAAAACTGTTCAAAGACATGTGCCATGGTAATATACACATATATCCCCCAAGCACAAATATAAACTCCATACAAAACCTGCATCAACAATCACACACAAATACACCTAGATACAGAAATACATACCTTTGTTTCCACCAACAAACTTACTTACATGCCTGACAAAATGACATGTAATGTGGGATGATGAGATGGATTATAGGATAACCTGGCTTGGGATCATGGAATGATATATGGGCTAGCAGGGATGTTTGGATGATTGGATGGAATATTAGATGGCATTGGCTGAGATGGAATATAGGATAACCTGGCTTGGGATCATGGAATGATATATGGGCTGGCTGGGATTTTTGGATGATTGGATGGAATATTAGATGGCTGAGATGGAATATAGGATAACCTGGCTTGGGAACATGGAATGATATATGGGCTGGCTGGGATTTTGGATGATTGGATGGAATATTAGATGGCTGAGATGGAATATAGGATAACATGGCTTGGGATCATGGAATGGTATATGGGCTGGCAGGGATGTTTGGATGATTGGATGGAATATTAGATGGCTGAGATGGAATATAGGATAACATGGCTTGGGATCATGGAATGGTATATGGGCTGGCAGGGATGTTTGGATGATTGGATGGAATATTAGATGGCTGAGATGGAATATAGGATAACATGGCTTGGGATCATGGAATGGTATATGGGCTGGCAGGGATGTTTGGATGATTAGATGGAATATTAGATGGCTGAGATGGAATATAGGATAACATGGCTTGGGATCATGGAATGGTATATGGGCTGGCAGGTATGTTTGGATGATTGGATGGAATATTAGATGGCTGAGATGGAATATAGGATAACATGGCTTGGGATCATGGAATGGTATATGGGCTGGCTGGGATGTTTGGATGATTGGATGGAATATTAGATGGCTGAGATGGAATATACGATAACATGGCTTGGGATCATGGAATGATATATCGACTGGCAGGGATTTTTGGATGATTGGATGGAATATTAGATGGCTGAGATGGGATATAGGATAACATGGCTTGGGATCATGGAATGATATATGGGCTGACTGGGATGTTTGGATGATTGGATGGAATATTAGATGGCTGAGATGGATTATAGGATAACATGGCTTTGGATCATGGAATGATATATGGGCTGGCTGGGATGTTTGGATGATTGGATGGAATATTAGATGGCTGAGATGGATTATAGGACAACCTGGCTTGGGATCATGGAATGATATATGGGCTAGCAGGGATGTTTGGATGATTGGATGGAATATTAGATGGCTGAGATGGAATATAGGATAACATGGCTTGGGATCGTGGAATGATATATGGGCTGGCAGGGATTTTGGATGATTGGATGGAATATTAGATGGCTGAGATGGAATATAGGATAACCTGGCTTGGGAACATGGAATGATATATGGGCTGGCTGGGATTTTGGATGATTGAATGGAATATTAGATGGCTGAGATGGAATATAGGATAACATGGCTTGGGATCATGGAATGGTATATGGGCTGGCAGGGATGTTTGGATGATTGGATGGAATATTAGATGGCTGAGATGGATTATAGGATAACATGGCTTTGGATCATGGAATGATATATGGGCTGACTGGGATGTTTGGATGATTGGATGGAATATTAGATGGCTGAGATGGAATATAGGATAACATGGCTTGGGATCATGGAATGATACATGGGTTGGCAGGGATGTTTGGATGATTGGATGGAATATTAGATGGCTGAGAGGGAATATACGATAACATGGCTTGAGCTCATGGAATGATATATCGGCTGGCTGGGATTTTGGATGATTGGATGGAATATTAGATGGCTGAGATGGAATATAGGATAACATGGCTTGGGATCATGGAATGGTATATGGGCTGGCAGGGATGTTTGGATGATTGGATGGAATATTAGATGGCTGAGATGGATTATAGGATGACATGGCTTTGGATCATGGAATGATATATGGGCTGGCTGGGATGTTTGGATGATTGGATGGAATATTAGATGGCTGAGATGGAATATACGATAACATGGCTTGAGCTCATGGAATGATATATCGGCTGGCTGGGATTTTGGATGATTGGATGGAATATTAGATGACAGGAGGTGAAATATTAGTTTGTTTTACTGTTCTGATGTCTGGGAAAGTAAAAGTAAGGGCCAGTTGACGTTGACCCATGAGTCAGGTGGTGGATCCTGGAGGTGTTAATGGTTGGGGATTATAAGGAGCTCGGGTGGGTTTTGGGAGAGAGGTGATCTAATATCATTTTGGGTTCATGCCTCATGTATATTTCGGAACCTAGCAGTGCCCCTGACCCCAAGGAAAAGGTGTGATCCACCCTCACTTCTCTATGGAGTGTGTGACCATGATTTATTTCTTCTTTTAAATTGTGTCATTTGATACTTCCTTTTAGGACTTTAGCATCTCTTCTACAAACAATCTCATTAGATTCAGAGCTTCAGATGCCCAACGATGGCTACGATAGATCCAGGGCTTTCGTTGCATACCTCACCCTGCCCCCTTGGGAACCAGAAAGAATCCTGTGGACCACTCCCCTGTCACATGACTGGGTGGGAAATAGTATTACACATCGATATGACTAATCCAGCAATTCTCAATCCACCCAGTAATAGCTTTAGGAGATCCCAGTGGTAACTGTGTGCTTCATACCTCGACCATGTCACCACGAAAGGAAGTGTGAAAATGAACCTTGCCCTTTGCTAGATATCTAGAAGCCCTGAGTTCATTTAATTGAGCTGGCAACAATGTTATCAGCTGATTGGAATGTGTGTGTTGAGGGAGTATTTAAGTTTGTAATGTAGATTTTAGCCTTGGAGTCTAAAATGGTGGAAACTATAAATCCCATGACCCTCAGACAGAGATTATCAAAATGTCTCAATTAACATCAATTATTCCT
Organism: Pelobates fuscus; assembly: GCF_036172605.1. Lineage (NCBI taxonomy): Eukaryota > Metazoa > Chordata > Amphibia > Anura > Pelobatidae > Pelobates > Pelobates fuscus. The sequence continues at coordinate 469,471,000 of NC_086317.1, forward strand.
AGAAAGTAGAAAAAAAAAACAATTTTATGATGTGCAATAATGTCCACCTGACAGGAATCCATCTGCTGTGGACTAAATCTCCCAAAATACTCAGCCAACCTAGAGGCCATACTATTTATTTTTTCGTCTTTACTGACGATGATTCTGCCAGAAATACCCAAAGCTTTTTTTGAGGCGTGTTAACGTGTTAGAGCCATATCTCCCAGAGATATTATACTGCTCATTCATTCTGTTCTTAGAATTTTTAACTGTATCAATGTTCCCATAGCCACACACCTATTTTGTACACATACCCATTAAAATAACATTCCTCAGCCTCTGGTGTGACTTGTTTGCAAACCACATATTTCTCTGTGTAATGCAGATTCACGGGTAGAACAGGATTGAAAGGGTCAACTTTTAATTCCAGGACTCGTAAAGAAAACTGTCTTGGACCTTGACCAGCAATGTCTCCAATGGGGCCCCATGGCTAACTCTGCTAAGGAGGCTCTCACCTCTCCTCAAAAACGAAATAGCACCGGTGCAGAAAATATTCCAGGAGGGGTCTTTCTTGATGTTATATCCAGATTAGACAATTTAAGGTTTATTTGTTGGACTGTGAATTAGAGACAATTAGCACAAAATTGTAAATATAAGGCTATTGTAAATTGTAAATATAAGATATTTTACTCTAAAAGTTAAACTTTCCTGTCCATCTTCATATTACTGGGTTAGTGAAGAACCTATCTCTGAGTTTATTACGTGTTAACAATCACAGACATACTTATTACTGATCAATCCAGCGCTTCGTGTTAGACATTTTTAAAAGTAGGAATTTCGAGAGTGATTAATCGATGACCCTCCTACTGTGTTTGTCATATGTTTTTATTGACTTTTTTGACTCTATTATCATAGTACTCCGAATGCCAACCTTAAGCTATGTGTGGCTCTATTAGTTTTATAGATCGCTGAAAAAAAAATCGAGAAAGTATTATTACAAAAAGCAGATGATAAAAACCTGATATTTTAAACCTGATATTTTACAATGTGACCTAACAATGTGAATTAAAGGACCACTTGTATCAGGGCATAATTGGAACATACATGCCCTCGCCTGCCTGCCTTTAGGATTAGTACATTTTTTCAAGGTACTACCCCAACACACAAGCAAGAGGCAACAGATACTATACTAAACAGCACATATTACTGGACCTCAGTGTGGCTGGGCTTAACGTAAGGAGTATAGAATAATATCCAGCGGGAAAACAAGGATGACAATAAACAGGCCTATGCCAAGGATAGGAGAAAGTAGGCTAAACCAGTATACTAAGCCAAGATCAGTAATTCTAGAGATAATAATAGTCAAAATACAAAGCTAAGTCAAAACCAGAAAACACACTGACCACTAGAACGCACTCTTGGGGTTCTAAGACCATGACAAGGGAAGGAAGTGAGGTCAAAGAAGGGCTAATATAGCTTCAGGTGAGAACTGACTGGCTGGGGAGAAATTATGCACAACATGAGTAGTAATCAGGCATAGGTGTTTGCCCCCTTATACTGATCACCACTGACAGGTGAAGTGAATGACATTGAGTATATTGTTACAATGGCACCCGTCAAGGGTGGAATATATTAGACAGCAAGTGAGCTAGCTGTCTGTTCTTGAATTTCATGTGTTGGAAGCAGGAAAAATAGGCAAGCAAAAATATCTTAATGGGCCAAATAACTAAACGACTGGGTCTGGGTCAGAGCATCTCCAAAGCAGGAAGTCTTGTGGTTGTGGGGGACTTCCAGTAAGCAACCAGTGAACCAGCTTTAGGGTCATAGCCTCATTGGTGCACGTGGGGAGTGAAGGCAAGCCTATCTGTTCCTATCACACATATATCACACTGAAATACTTTATGCTGGCCATGTGTCAGGATCGGGACAGGGATCCAACACGCAGAGTACAAACAGTAGCCAGATACGTATACCGGACCTTAGAATGGCTGGACTAACGTAAGTAGTACCGTATAGAATGGTCAAAGACAAGCTGAGGTCGAGGGTAACAGAAGACAGGTAAGCGAGAGACAAGCCGAATCAAGGGTAACAGAGATAAGCAGAGTAAGGTAAACAAGCCGGGTCAAAACCAAAAGGGATAATAGAATACACAAGCACTGAGTGACTAGAACAAGCTAGAACCACGACAGGGCAATGAGCTAATGAAGGAAGCTCTGTTAAATACCCTGTTCAGAGCAGTAACCACACCTCCGAGACGTCCTGATTGGTCCTGCAGCAATTGACTGACAGGTCGATCCGGGGGAGTGTCCTGATGATGACTTCCTGCCTAGATGGTGTAAAAGGCAGTCACTCCCTCGCGGCCGGCCTTGCATGACCGGATAGACCGCGGGGAAGGGAGTCATCAGACCGTCTGAATGGTGGAACAGCTAAGTCTCTACCTCTTTTGGAGGTAGAGACCACAGGTACCCTGACAGTACCCCCCCTCTCAGATACGCCCACCGGGCGGAATGAACCGGGACGAGATGGGAAGCGAGAGTGATACACCCTGCGGAGACGTGGAGCATGAACATCCTCCTGAGGTACCCAACTCCTCTCCTCAGGACCATATCCCTTCCAATCAACCAGATATTGTACTCTCCCCCGGGAGATTCGAGAATCAATAATAGAGTTGACCTCATACTCCTCCTGACCCTCCACCTGAACGGAGCGAGGAGGGGCTATTGTGGAGGAAAATCTGTTACATATGAGTGGTTTCAGCAATGAAACGTGAAACGAGTTCGGAATGCGTAAGGTATTAGGAAGAGCTAAACGATACGCAACCGGATTGATACGGGTCAGCACCCTGTAGGGTCCAATATACCGAGGAGCGAACTTCATGGAGGGCACTTTTAAACGGATGTTCCTCGTGCTCAGCCATACCCTATCACCTGGAACAAAGACCGGAGCCGCCCTGCTACGTTTATCAGCGTGTTTCTTGACCAACATAGAGTTGTGCACAAGGATTTGTCGAGTTTGATCCCACAACTTCCTCAAATTGGCAACATGAACATCAACCGACGGCACCCCCTGGGAAGGAGAATCCGAAGGAAGAATAGACGGATGAAAACCATAATTCATGAAGAAGGGGCTTGAATGAGTAGAATCGCAAACGAGATTGTTGTGTGCAAACTCCGCCCAAGGAATCAAACTGACCCAATCATCCTGGTGTTCAGAAACAAAGCATCGTAAATATTGTTCAATTTTCTGGTTGGTACGTTCAGCAGCTCCGTTAGACTGAGGATGATAGGCAGAAGAAAAGTTTAATTTAATACCAAGTTGAGAGCAGAAGGACCTCCAAAAGCGGGAAACAAATTGGGAGCCTCTGTCCGATACAATTTGAGAGGGTATCCCATGTAGGCGAAAAATCTCCTTGGCGAATATCTCTGCCAATTCGGGAGAAGACGGAAGTTTAGGCAGGGGAATGAAGTGTGCCATCCTAGTAAACCTGTCAACCACGGTGAGGATAACAGTCTGTCTTTTAGAGATAGGTAGATCGACAATAAAGTCCATGGCCAAACAGGACCATGGTTTCTCTGGAACCTCCAAGGGTTGCAGGAGTCCACATGGAAGCGTATGGGGTTGTTTGGTTTTAGTACAAACTTCACATGCAGCGATGAACTCCTCAACATCCCTCCGTAAAGTAGACCACCAGAAGTCCTTAGAGATCAAGGCGTAAGTTTTGCGAATACCAGGATGTCCCGCCATCTTGCTATTATGTAAACACTGTAAAAGTTCCAGTTGAAAAGCAGGAGGAACGAAATGACGACCCGCAGGGGTCTGTTTAGGTGCGAGATGTTGCAACTTAATGATCTCGGCCAGTAATGGAGAATGAATCCTGAGATTCGTATTAGCAATGATATTGCACTTCGGAACTATAGAAGAAAGAACTGGTTCAGGTACAGTAGAAGGTTCATATTGGCGAGATAATGCATCGGCTTTAGAGTTTTTAGAACCAGGTCTGTAAGTCAGTACATAATTGAAGTGAGTCAGGAATAAGGACCAACGAGCTTGTCTAGAGGATAAGCGCTTAGCCTCCCCAATATATGACAAGTTTTTGTGGTCTGTCAAAATCGTAATAGGGTGTAGTTCCCTGTCTCCGATGTCATATCTGCTCTCAGCCCCAGAAAGTTTCCTGGAAAAAAAACCACACGGGTGTAATGGTTTATCTACCGCTAATCTTTGTGACAGAACCGCACCTACTCCTGTCTCAGAGGCATCGACCTCGAGTAGAAACGGCAAAGTCGTATCAGGATGGACTAATATTGGAGCAGAAGCAAAAAGTTCTTTGAGACTCTTGAAAGCAGCGAGAGCTTCAGGAGACCACGTCTTAGTTTCTGCCCCCTGTTTGGTCATATTGGTAATGGGCGCAATAATAGACGAGTAACCCTTAATGAAGCGCCTATAATAATTGGAGAAACCAATAAACCTCTGAATAGCCTTAAGTCCCTTAGGTAATGGCCAATCTAAAATAGACTGGAGTTTGTCCGGGTCCATCTTAAAACCTTCCCCAGAAATCACGTAACCAAGAAAATCTATCTGAGACTGATCAAAGCTGCATTTTTCCAATTTACAGTATAGACCATGTTGCAGAAGTTTCTGTAATACCGCTCTGACCTGTCTATGGTGAGTTTCAATCTCCCTAGAGTGTATCAGTATGTCGTCTAGGTAGACAATGACACAATCATGTTGAAACTCCCTAAGTACCTCATTAATCAGATCCTGAAATACTGCAGGAGCATTGCAAAGTCCAAACGGCATAACTGTGTATTCATAGTGACCGTACCGAGTATTGAACGCCGTCATCCACTCGTGTCCCTGCTGGACTCTCACCAAATTATATGCCCCTCTGAGATCTAACTTGGTGAAGATTTTGGAGCCCTTAAGACGATCAAATAACTCGGTAATAAGTGGAATAGGATAGGCATTTCTGACAGTTATTTTATTCAAGCCTCGGTAATCGATACAAGGTCTCAGCGTGCCATCCTTTTTCTTAACGAAAAAGAACCCAGCCCCGGCCGGAGAAGAAGACCTCCTAATGAATCCCTTTTCTAAGTTCTCCCGAATATACTCCTCTAGAACCAAGTTTTCCTGAACAGACAAAGGATATACATGGCCCCTCGGAGGCATAGTCCCAGGTAGGAGCTTAATTTTACAATCAAATGGCCTGTGTGGCGGCAAAGAATCTGCATTCTTCTTGTCAAATACTGCCTTTAAGTCTAGGTAAAGGTCTGGTATCTGTCTTTCTGTGGACTGAATAGGAGTCTCAGGTATGTTAACATTAGCTAATGGAGAAACCTTGCATAAACACCTATCCTGGCAACCCTGGCCCCACGAGAGTATCTCCCCTAACTCCCAATCGATAATAGGGTTATGTTTCTTCAACCATGGGTACCCCAGAACTATGGGAACGGAAGGGGATGAAATGAGCAAAAGAGATAAATTCTCCACGTGTAGGATACCAACATTTAAACTAATGGGTATGGTTTCACGAAAGATAACAGGGTCTAGTAGTGGTCTACCATCTATGGCCTCAACGACCAAGGGTGTCTCCCTTAGCTGGGATGGGAAATTTTTCTTAATAGCAAAGGCTTGGTCGATAAAATTCTCAGCAGCACCGGAATCTATCAATGCCATAGCCCTTACTACTTCCTTCTCCCAAGTTAAGGAAACTGGTAGCAGAAGCCTGTGATCTTTATAATTAGGAGTAGAGGACAAAATAGAAACACCCAAGGCTTGTCCTCTAGAGAGACTTAGGTGCGAGCGTTTCCCGGACGGTTAGGACAGTTCGAGAGTAAATGACCCTTGGCTCCACAATACATACACAAACCCTCTCTTCTCCTGTACTGTCTTTCCTCCTCAGAGAGGCGGGTATAACCTATCTGCATAGGTTCAGGAAGCAAAGATACCGTGGAGTCAGGACTTGGAAAAGCGGGGGCTAACCTAAAAGAAGGTCTCCGGTTCCTCTCTCGAGTGTTCTGTCTCTCTCTTAAACGTTCATCTATACGAGAGATGAACGAAATTAAATCTTCTAAATTCTCAGGAAGTTCTCTGGTAGCAACCTCATCAAGGATTACTTCAGATAGGACATTCAAAAATACATCCATATACGCCTGCTCATTCCACTTGACTTCTGACGCCAGAGACCTGAACTCTAGTGCATAATCCACCAGTGTTCGGTTCTCCTGTCTCAGGCGCAACAGTAATCTGGCTGCATTAACCTTTCTACCTGGAGGATCAAATGTTCTTCTAAAAGCAGCTACAAATGCGTTATAGTTATACACTAATGGGTTATCGTTCTCCCATAGTGGGTTGGCCCATCTCAGAGCTTTTTCAATAAGTAGGGTGATAATAAATCCTACCTTTGCCCTATCTGTAGGATAAGAGCGGGGTTGCAATTCAAAGTGGATACTAATTTGGTTTAAAAAACCACGACACTTCTCAGGAGCCCCACCATAGCGTACTGGGGGGGTAATGCGAGAAGAAGCACCTACTGTGGCTACCTCTAGACCTAAACTGACAGGAGAAACAGGGGTATTACGTATCTCCTCTGGTGGGTTATTGGCATGAGATAATAGAGCCTGTAGCGCAAGCGCCATCTGATCCATTCTGTGATCCATGGCTTCAAACCTAGGATCAGGAGAAGCCAGCTGACTGTTTGTACTTGCAGGATCCATTGGCCCTGTCGTAATGTCAGGATCGGGACAGGGATCCAACACGCAGAGTACAAACAGTAGCCAGATACGTATACCGGACCTTAGAATGGCCGGACTAACGTAAGTAGTACCGTATAGAATGGTCAAAGACAAGCCGAGGTCGAGGGTAACAGAAGACAGGTAAGCGAGAGACAAGCCGAATCAAGGGTAACAGAGATAAGCAGAGTAAGGTAAACAAGCCGGGTCAAAACCAAAAGGGATAATAGAATACACAAGCACTGAGTGACTAGAACAAGCTAGAACCACGACAGGGCAATGAGCTAATGAAGGAAGCTCTGTTAAATACCCTGTTCAGAGCAGTAACCACACCTCCGAGACGTCCTGATTGGTCCTGCAGCAATTGACTGACAGGTCGATCCGGGGGAGTGTCCTGATGATGACTTCCTGCCTAGATGGTGTAAAAGGCAGTCACTCCCTAGCGGCCGGCCTTGCATGACCGGATAGACCGCGGGGAAGGGAGTCATCAGACCATCTGAATGGTGGAACAGCTAAGTCTCTACCTCTTTTGGAGGTAGAGACCACAGGTACCCTGACACCATGATAGAAAGGTGTCAGAACACACAGTGCATAACAATTAGCTGCGTATGGGGCTGCGTAGACCCTCAAACAGGGAAGTAAGCATCAGTACTGGAACATTAAGCAATTCCCACTGGACCACCAGGGAACAAAATATGTCCACCCTCCTCCCAGTAAAGGTAAGAAGGGAGGGGGGACATAAAGTACATTAATTTTAATTAAATTTAAAAAAAGCCTCCCTACCCTCCTTCCCCCCCATACAAACACTGCCCCACATACACATACTACACACACTGCCCCCATACACTGCCCACCATACACTGCCCCTATACACACACTACCCCCCATACACTGCCCCCATACACACACTACCCCCTATTCACTTCCCCCATACACACACTGCCCCCATACACACACTACCCCCTATACACTGCCCCCATACACACACTGCCCCCATACACACACTACCCCCTATACACTGCCCCATACACACACTGCCCCCATACACACACTACCCCCTATACACTGCCCCCATACACACACTACCCCCATACACTTCCTCATACACACACTACCCCCCATACACTGCCCCCATACACACACTACCCCCCATACACTGCCCCCTATTCACTGCCCCCATACACAAACTACCCCCCATACACTGCCCCCATACACACACTACCCCCCATACACTGCCCCATACACACACTGCCCCCATACACACACTACCCCCTATACACTGCCCCCATACACACACTACCCCCCATACACTGCCCCCATAAACACACTACCCCCATACACTTCCTCATACACACACTGCCCCCATACACTACCCCCATACACACACTACCCCCCATACACTGCCCCCATACACACACTACCCCCCATACACTGCCCCATACACACACTGCCCCCATACACACACTACCCCCTATACACTGCCCCCATACACACACTACCCCCCATACACTGCCCCCATAAACACACTACCCCCATACACTTCCTCATACACACACTACCCCCATACACTGCCCCCATACACACACTACCCCCATACACACACTACCCCCTATACACTGCCCCCATACACACACTACCCCCCATGCACTGCCCCCATACACACACTACCCCCCATACACTGCCCTCATACACACACTACCCCCTATACACTGCCCCCATACACACACTGCCCCACAAACTCTGCCCCGGGTGCCCCCCATACACAGACTGCACACACTGCCCCACAAACACTGCCCCCATACACACACTACACACACTGCCCCACAAACACTGCCCCCATACACACACTGCACACACAGCCCCACAAACACTGCCCCCATACACACACTACACACACTGCCCCACAAACACCCTACACACTGCCCCACAAACACTGCCCCCATGCACACACTGCCCCACAAACACTGCCCCCATACACACACTACACACACTACCCCACAAACACTGCCCCCCATACACACACACACACACACACTGCAACCCTGACATACACTGCCGCCCTCACGCACTCGCACACACACTTCACCACTAACACACACTGCACCTTTCACACACACTGCACCCCTAACACATACCACTGCTCCTATGCCCTATATCCCAGCAGGCCCCAGGTAAGTTGTCAAACTGTTCTTAAACAGTTTGACTACTTAATCTGGGATGGGATCCTGGCACTACTGGTGCCATAACTACTACACTGAACTGTAGTGGTTATTGTGCCTGGATTATTTCTTTAAATAATCTACAAGTGCCCCTCCCGAGATCAGGCTCTGGATCCGCCACTGTGAGGAAATGGTTTGAGGAACATGACAAAGAGTTCAAGGTGTTGCCTTGGCCTTCAAGGTCCCCAGATCTCATTCTGACTAAGCATCTATAAATTGTGCGGGCACACTAAATCCGATCCATGGAGGACAACAAGGGGGACCTACACAATATTAGGCAGGTGGTTTTAATGTTGCGGCTAATCAGCATATATTAGGTTTCACAGTAGGCATAAATAGAGCCGAATAACTGCGTTCTGCATCAGGTATGTTCCATGTCAGAGAAACATTTGATGTCAGTGCACATGCCACCTACTGTGTGCATGCATTTGGCATCGGCAGAATGCAGGGACGCAGTGTGTGAATATTCAATGTCGGACACATGAAGAGGAACAGTGTGTGGAGGTTTGACATCGGACGAATGAAGAGTGTGTGGAGATTCAAATACTTGGGCCGGTCGCAGGTATAATAGTAATAACCTGGCAAGCTGTGTTTTATTCCTCAGGTCCTCACCCAGCATTTCATGGCAGGTGACTAACTCAAAAAAGGCACAAATAAAGGGTTACTACAAGAATCACAATCACTACAGCCACTGCAGTGTCTATGATGCCAGGAGTACCCTAGTCGTGTTCCTTACTAATGGGGCAAACAATTTAACAATGATTTGTCCTCTTGCCCGGGTCTCCGAAGAGGCTCATTCCAGCTCTGGTGACATAGTTCTGCAGAAGTCAGAAGCCAAACAACTCACCATTCATTGGCCGAGAGTGTCAGCTAACCGCTGTCAGCCAATGAATGGCACACTGTGCATGGAAAATTGCACAGACTTGGCCTAGCCATCCCAGACCCCCTGTACCAAGCTGGTAGCAAAATGCTACACATACAGACTCGGGGCACCATGATTCCTTGAAATCACTGAAGTGGTTATGGTGCTTGCAATAACCCTTCAATGTTAGCAGTTGCAAGTCAGACCAGGATGGTACCTCCCATCTATCTCAAACAGCAGGACAGAAATATAGCAGTGCTCCACCAAGAATGAATGGAGTCCTAGGGTGTATGCGTGTCCATTTCCATAGCAACACATAACGCATACATGACAGTGAAGTGTGTGGGGAAATTCTTAGAAAAAATATGTCTATATCGGGCTTCTGGAGGAATTACTTTGGTGATCTGTAATCGCTCCGGGTGACATCCACTTGATGTCATTATTTTCCTATCATACACGTGTCACCATTATGATGTTTATTGTTTATAGAGTTGTTGTTATGTTCTTGTTTACAATTCTGAGTGTTCTCACAGTGCCGACTCATAAGTCTTCTTTTTTTCCTGCATGTCTATTCCTTCATTTCATTTTTTTTATATATATTTGCGTTTTAATGTGGTTAGTAAGGCTGATCACTACCGTTGTTGCTTTTTTTAAGTCTTGGTGCAGCGATACACTTAGAATAACTGTTTATGTTAATAGCTGCTGACATCACACACCGGAAGTCAGGGCAGTTATTTACTCAGGAATTACTGCGTTCTCCAGCTTTCCTTTGGTTCTAAGGATTCTCTGATTCAAGCACTTACAGCTATGTTTTTTTTAAATTGTATTTATCATTTGGGTTGAAGATACATCTTTACCCGCGTCATGTAAATCAGGCTCTTGACACGAATCACCGCAATTTACCAGTCGTTGTTGAACCTTCTTTGTACAATGCATTATGTTTGTGAATCAAGAAAAAGAGCTAAAAGCAGCACAAAAAAAAAAGAAATTATGGAACGGGCTCAGTTAAGGAATATTTTGGCAGAACTAAGTACATAAATAGGTGGAAATACGAGAAATATAAAAAAAAATACCATCATTTTCATACACAACTCCTGGTTAGATTGGTGTGATGAAGCGCGAACACTTGCTAAGAGACCTTCTAAATGATAGTTTGGCTAGGTCCGAATAGGGAAAAGGGGGATATAGTCAGAACCACTAACCAGCAGGTTGTTGTCTTCCAGGTATAGGAACCCAAAGCACGCTCAGGCAGTACTCCATTATAAAGTTACATCACTGGTTCTCAACCTAGTCTACGCAGACACACCCTGTGACACTCTCAACCGGAACGTCCACTTTAGCATATTAGTGTAGTACGAACATACGCGCACAGGGATGTGTAAAAAAAAACAGCTTACGTAGGGGCAGCACCACAGGACTTCTGGCACCATAACCACTGCAGGCTGCTGTTATGGTTATTGTGCGTAGAATATCCCTTTAAAGTACCTTTGCCTTGTTATTTTCCTAATGCCCCATATATCTTAATTATTATACTCCCCTTTGCCTTTATTTACTGTATATCTATTATCTTTTTTCCTTGTGCCAATTTCAGTATCTGGGGGCAGCCATTTTGTTCTCCTCTGCCTATGATGTCCACTGTTTCCCCTTCTGTGGGATTGATCATGTATTGTGGGTAAATCTGATTGGCTACTGAAACAGAACCGTGCCTTAAGCTCCGCCCATTGTCACGATTTGTTAACCTGACCGCTATACATGAGAAAAAGCAGTCCCTACTTTTATTTATGTATTTAATGAAAACTAGAGCACTCAGGCAATAAATAAAAAAGTAAAAGTGCACGTTCTATAATGTAACAATTAAAAATGTTAATATAGCGCTAACATATTTCGCAGCGTTGTACAATACAAAATAAAGAATAAAGAATATTGCAGCAGAGTAGTGAGAATTACTCTAGCAAGTGAAGCCTCCAGAGGGGTGGAGATAAGCGACACAGCTAATCTTTAAATTGGCGTGATTAATGCAGACGTCACGAACGCCAGAAACACGCTAAAAGGCTAGTGCGAGCAGCAAAGGAGTGCGAATGGTAAATTTATTCTGGGCCAGGGAGGGAGAAAGATAATCTCATAAGCTGGGTCACAACGGAGAGGTAGAAAGCAAATTATCACAGTACGACGCTGTCACCAGCGTGGACCATAGTAAGGGTTATGCTGGTTTATTTAACTTAACGTCTGGGCAGCGTCAATTATGTAAAAAAAAGGTACAAATCAATATATTGCACAGGAGCATCAAAATAGGAGCAACTACAGGAAAATGGTGTCAGAAAATGGACTTGATTGCCAGGCTACTTAGGTGGAACGGCCACTTAATGTTGGGTAGTGTGCTCATGGGTAGAGAGGAGGGGGCATAACATAGAGAGGTGGGGTACATTATGATATATCTCGCACCTCTCTATAAGTGTAGCGGTTATCAATTTTTCTTTTGGGCTTAAAACCCCATGGGGTTCTGGAAGTTATAAATGCTCGTGCACTACCTAATTCATACCTATTGTTTGGATAGCTGTCATTTATGTACATACCACTATCTTCATTTGGTTCCTGTTCACTATTTGACATTTTGCCCTATTGGTGGCTTGTTGCTACCTTGTAGATACCTTATAGATACCTTATAGAAAGCGTTATTATTTACACAGTTCCCTTAGTAATCAATAAAGGTAAGTGTTTTCATTGTTTTGTTTTTTTTGTTCTTTCCCCCATGAAAACGTAAGTTTCCAGATTTCCTGTGGTCTTCCCTCCTTTAACTAATTCATGCTCGTTTTGCCTCTGAGCAAGATCCAGATCCTGTTCAAACCCAATCTGCCATAAGCATATTTGCAAAATGGGCACAGCACCACTTCAAATGGGGACAATTAGAGGTAATTTTAGGTGACCGAGGTGGAAATGTGGCCATCACTAGATTATACTACCAATCCCCCTACGTCACCTACAGTTGGCATCCCAGATGTGTTAACTATACAACCATGATGCACAGCCTGATCTGTGAGGTTCAAGGTTTGCCATTATTATTACCATCACACCTGGCTACTTAGGTACGCGCACCTACTAAGATATTAGAAATATTGGCAAGTACACAGTCTAGGACAAGGCGTTATGCGCACTGGACCTAGATGGATAAGTATTTGTAGAAGAACGGAAAAATATAAAATCACAAATTATTCTTGCTCAGTACCATGAAAGGATTAACTTGATTTAAAAGGTTTATTGAGATTCTTTGCATTCTTTAAATCAGAAGACCAAGAAATTCTTTGAAAACAAAGCTCGTTTTCTTTCCAGCGGGGTGGATTTTATTGGCAATAACTAGTTATATAGGTTGTACGGTGAAAGTTCTATAAGCTTCTACCGTGGAACCTTGAGTTACCTCAATCAGCGGCAGAAAATCGGCTGCTGAATGATTTTTTAAAAATATTTCTCCTTGTGAAAGTCAAGTAAGGATCAGTTACTAAAGTTTGGTGGATTGAGAATGGAATTGCAAACATTCAATCCAGTGTAACATTCAATCCAGGCAAACATTCAATCCAGGCAAACATTCAATCCAGTGTAACCGAGTTTGGAAATAAAGGCTGCATTGTAGTTAACCTTCTTGGTTTACTATAAATCCGTGTTTGGAAAACAAAGAGTTATAGCATTTGTTTATGCAACCAAACTGCCAGCCAGACCATGGAAATAGAATGCACGAGTTTATATGTTTACTTTATTTTGTCGGCAGTGTGAGATTTTATAATCAAACGAGAATTTAAAGTTAAAAATAAATAGATTTTTTTTTATTTTAAATGGTATGTTTGTATCCATGAGCTTCACCATATTCACCTTCACCATAGTCTTAAATTAGAGGGACAAAGGTTTAAAAATAATATCAGGAAGTATTACTTTACTGAGAGGGTAGTGGATACATGGATTAGCCTTCCAGCTGAAGTGGTAGAGGTTAACACAGTAACATAAGGCTATCCTAACTATAAGATAAGGCCAGGGACTAATGAAAGTATTCAGAAAATTGGGCAGACTACATGGGTCGAATGGTTCTTATCTGCCGTCACATTCTATGTTTCTTTCTATATAAAACTATAGAACTGGTATGATGAGCTCTAATCAACATCTCTTTATTCACGTTAACTGTAAGCCTTTCACAGAAAGCAATTACGTAAAATCTTATAGACATCAAAGATACAACTCCATAAGGAGAGATTCACTCCATATTCAATTGCAGTAACTGTTCCCATGCGTCCTTCACAATGTTGGTATTTATCACCGAAACCATTTTGTTTGCTGGAACGTGAATGTCATGGTACATGCATTCCTGGTGTTTTGGCTGAGGAACCGCAAAATGTGCTTCATTGAATCCTTTGACGGAATGAGTCCCTGTCCATAACGATGCCACCGTCTGTTAATCTACTGGTATGGAAAGGGTAATCTGCAACTTTGAAGGATTCCTTCTCAATACCTGAATCTTTAATTATTATTGTACTGCTATTAGAAAATCTTTTAACTCATTGGTGGTCATTTTTGTGGCATGGAATCTTGAGCCTCTGCTGATGAACGTTTTGGTAAGGCTGTAGTGGCCCCACCTGGTGTTGGTAAGCAGAATGTGAGTGAATCTCATCATACTGCGAGAATATGATCCAATCCCAATAACCCTAACATGCACAAAGGATGTAGTAAAAAAAAAGAACTGTTTTGCAAAAATACCACTTCCACCACAGAAAGACCCCTTCATTTAATTGACAAATGTCTGTAAACGGCATGTTTAATTGGATTACTTTTGATTGAAAGGTTAAACAAGTCTAGAAGCAAATTTGTAATATTGTTAATATTATGCCAGTGTGTGTAACTTTGGCAAAGAATAAATCCCAATTCCAGGCAGTTTAGCATGTCTTAGGAAGGATTTTCCTATGATTACATTTCTAAAGGTGTTTTTGCTATGATGCTATGATTTCTTATGATATCTGGAATCCACACAGTGAATAGCTGCACAGAAGCTGAAATATAGACTCAAAGGAACAGAATTGAATGTGGAGTCAGTAATCTCATCCTATGGTTAGGGTAGGTGACACTGGTTTGGTTTAGGATTGGTAGACATAACCGACTTAACTAAACAGAACCATAACAGAACCATAGTGTGAGACCAGGCACCAGAGGATCAAGGTCAGCAAGTAAAGTCAAGGTCAGTAATCAAAGTCAAGGTCAGCAATCAAAGTCAAGGTCAGCACGCAAATTCAAGGTCAGCAAGCAAAGTCAAGGTCAGCAAGCAAAGTCAAGGTCAGCACGCAAAGTCAAGGTCAGCAATCAAAGTCAAGGTCAGCACGCAAAGTCAAGGTCAGCAAGCAAAGTCAAGGTCAGCACGCAAAGTCAAGGTCAGCACGCAAAGTCAAGGTCAGGTCCGTGTAGCCCTCTAACTATGAATCCAAATATTATTCAGCTTTGGTGAAGTTATGGAAATATATATATATTTATTGTTGTTTCCTTTGCAAAGAAAGCTACTCTACAGACACTCCTTGAATATCTGTTTATTTAACTTATACTCCAATTCCATCGAGATTTAAAGAATGTGTTTTGCAGCAACAGCGACAGTGACAAGAGTCTATGCACATGACTCACTAAAGGAAAAGTTTAGTGACAAAATATACAAGAATGCATTCGAGAGCCATGCAAAAAATGTGAAACATTACACTTTTATTGATTTATTTATAGGTCTTCCATGATGTCGGAAGTATTTCTTAAAAAATCACCTATAAGGTTTCGAAAGAAAGGTTCGGTAAATGTAAACCTGTACATTTCTAATAATTTAATATGCGCTGAAGGTATATACTTACATGGACAATAACGCTATTTGTAATTTTTTTTTGAGTGAGACATTACAAAGAATATTTATTTGCAAGATTAAAGTCCAGCATATTCCCTGTCGGGGTGTTTTTGAAATTGTCGTAACATATCAGGTAGCGGTTCCTAAAGTAATGAATGTATCATATATCATACTGATAAATTACGTATTTAATTACGTATTTGTTTTGGAAATGTTAAAGTAATACCTCATCTCAGCACTTCTAGTTTCACCATGATCAGAAATCTGTGTGCGTTACACTTCCTCAAGCAGGGCAGCCGGAAACCCCAAGAGCACACTCGCTATACTTTCCAAAATCTCACTATTAGAATTTGTGCTACTGGTCTCGTCCATCCATACTGCCAACCAATAGAAATAGAAAAGGTATTCCCACTTCCCTGCTTCACTCTCTCAAGAAACAGGGAAGACCGTAGAGACTGCTGGGTTCTAAAAACTGTCTGACCCAAGGTGTATGTATATGGCTGAAGGATCCTGTCATATACTACAGGTTCAAATGGGTTTTTCCAATTTTTTTTACGTATAGTTTATATTTTTTTAAAAATCTATATCCTTTCAAAACTTGATGAAAACATTGTTATTTTTTAAAAATGTTTAAGGTGAGAGTTGACATTTATGCTGATATGGTAAGGGCTGTGTGATGGTATGTGGATCAATGTATTGTAATAGAATTTCTTGTAATTTTTCAGGCTGTGTGCAGAGTCGATATGGTCACTATGGATTATATTGTTATTTGATCCTTATATGAAACACAAAACCCCAATAAAATGTTTCAATAAAAATAATTGAAATTCAATTTTGAATTTTATGCAATTTGCAGGTCACTAAATAAACATCAAAACATGTGTTCAAATGTGTACGGGTGCTATCAAAATTTAAAAAATAATGTTTGTTCAGTGTAAGTAAGTAGTCAGTCCAGGGATGAGCAGGTAAGAGGAACATTAATATAATGGCCTGAAACATTTAGCACACCTAGACTATAAGGTAATACACATTGTTAACTATGGCTACATATACAAATGCAAATAAAACCTAAACAACCTGGTTTGAAACACCAGTGTAAGACCTGATATCTTGGATTCCCAACTCCCTCAAGTGGCCATATGTGGAAATGCTACTTTAGAAATCTAATACTTACACTACAAAATGAATTGTAGATTATGCTAGCTTTAGTGTACCTATAATCTTAATTTTATTAATGACAGGAGGCGAGTATTTGCTTAAGTCTCTCTTTACTAGAACTCCACAGCAGCACAGAAAAAACAACCAATCAGAAAAAAGTTAGATACTATAAAACTCCCCTCCCCATGCATCATTTCCTCTTTCAAGCTGCGACAAAAACAGAATAAAAGGCAGAGAACATCATGGGGAAGAAACAAAGTCCTAGACACGATGAATATAATGACGTCCACCATCCGAGAGTAACCGTCAAACTAGATAGTGTTGATGGACTGTAAGCTGAAACGAGAGAAAAACAGAATCGAACAGGTTGATTATCCAATGAAATGTACTCTGAATAAACATGTGTGCACCCATGTAGCAACCAAAATGACCTTAAATTCTAGATATCCCAACCCTACTTATGAAAGAAAAGACATAAGAGCATGCAACAGGTAGCAGAGACAACAAGCAGAGTTGCATACGTACCTGATCAAACCAAACTATAACATAGAACAAGGGAGGGATAAAAATGGGTGGGAAATACTCGCCTCCTGTCATTAATAAAATTAAGATTATAGGTACACTAAAGCTAGCATAATCTACAATTTTATAACATGACAGGAGGCTTCGTATTTGCTGTTTCAACGCTCAGATCACCAATCCAACGCTGGTTGTGTCGCTGGTACCTATTCCAGGAGATAGCGGAGTAATCCTAATTGTACTTACCAACTGCGAAAAACGACAGTAGACGGATCAATGAAGATGTCAGCCGATGAAGCATCTCAAAACACAGAAAAAACACCATCTGCTGATAGATCCAACAAACTTGTTGTTGTCACCCGCTTCCTAGCGGTTGGGACCCGAGCTTGCAAACTGACCTATCAGCTATATTCCTGTAATTGTAAAAATAACGAAGGCCTTTTGCGGATGCAAGGCCGCGAGAAGAAATTGCCACCTTGTCTCAACTCTTGATCTGTAGGGTGGTTCCTTCGATCGTGTCAGGGTCATCCGGCGACGCGATCTTGCAGGTAGATCCCCAATCACAAGGAATGTGTCTAAGTCCACCACCAAGACGCAATATAACCGAGTATGATCCTTCGTTCACTCCTGGTCTACCTGGTGAGATGTCTCATCCGAGAATAAAACTGTAGTGTTGTCAATTAGCCGTATCCTAAGTGATTCCGACATTCCAAATGGACTGTGTAATCCTCGGACTCTGTAGAGAAAAGATTCCAAAAGGACGTCCAGTCATGGTTCCGAACTGAACTCGTGTGGAGGAACAGTGGTCGACTAATTTCTGGAATAGAGAATCCCAGAAACATTCAAAGGGATGGAGAGTGCAAACCGGAGTGCAGATTTCCATCCAGGTATGTCCTCGCCTAAGAGTGAAAGGCGTCTGTGTAGGAGTCGGGGTACCCCAGGTACTCTCCCAAGGTCCGTAGGTCTCCTCGACGGTAGTTGAAGAGTAGGTTAGCGTGAATCAAAAAGCAGAATGGCTCCCGCGAGGGGTAAATAGCTAATAGACGGAGAACCCACCAACTCCGAATCCTGTTCGCCAGGTAAGCGTTCCGAGGAGATGGGGCCGTCCTGCCCCCTTCCCCCAAGATCGTATGAGCAGGGAACTCAAGCCAACCGGGATGTCCGGTCTTACCATGTGACCCATGTGTGCGGTTACCTAGGGACCGGATAACTGGCCTTCTTTAATCTTGGTACCCGAGCAAGGCAGTGTCCTTTCGCTCCATGAAGGTTTCCGTAGCTCCTGTCATCTTGACATGGGAGAAACGGTCTGTGCGGTTGGTCCGCAATAGTCTGGATATCCAAAAACAGAAAGCAGGTTTCCGATTTATAAGGTGCAGAAAATACCAAAAACCTGCACTCTCGTAATACCTGAGGCCATCCGTTAGCCGTACTATCTCCAGTAGTGTGTGTACCTAAGTGATCCGGACCCAGTAGAGCCCTCACAGGAGATAGAATAGAGGGATCCAGACTAAATTTATATCTTGTATGACTAGGCAGTCCTCTATAACGAAATCAGTAGTACGGGCGTCAGATCTAATCGAATGCAGGAGGGACGCCCCGCTATGCAGTCACCAATGTCTTGCACAGGTACAAGCCTGTGTAGAGTGTCGAGTGTACGAGAGAGCCGCGTTCTCATCTAATGAGATCGACTAACGTGATAGCGTCCGGCCGATAGCCTGAGCGGCCGCGCCTGTTAACAACCAAAACAGTAGGGTTTACATCCGTGACCGGTTCCTTCTATGAGAATGTGTCCTCCGAACATGTACTCTGTATCCAGCCCAGTATTCGGCCGAGGTTGAGGGAGGGCTGCGCCCTCCAATAACAAATCAGTGTCCGTCCTGTATCTGAGAGGGTACGCTCTCTGTTCCTGAAAATAAAGTATTCTTGAATCGGGATGATGGAGGGCCGCACCCTCCTGTGGTCCAAACTAGAGTCCCTAGAGAATCAGGGTGACCAATTGCAGGGTACACCCAATACCAATATCCGTATAAGGCTGATGGCAATCCACGGAAGAAAACAACAATGGAAAAGAAAAAACTACCAACTGTCCGCCCGGATCCCGTGCGCCGCGCGGGGTCCAGGACGACCGTTGGTAGCCGGAGGAAAGCTGGAGACGTTCTCCGCAATCCACAAGCACCCGGGAGGTCGGGGGAGGTCAAGTCAGGCCTCTCGACGACCCGAGCGAAAGGAAAAAGAAGTTACGAAAACGAAAAAATTTACGCAGATAAGAGAAAATTACATAAATTCTTGAGCACCGATCCTTGCCCGTGCGAAGTCTTCCTTGGAGATGTATGACCGGGTACCTTATAAAAAACCCTGCCCTTCAGGCATGAGGTTTAGGGCCTTCACCCTAACCACCGTATTCAGATGGCCGTATACTGGTTTCCTCTTGGATAGGTTGGCAAAGATGCCAGTCTGGACACCTGCCTATTTCCATGTCACTGGTGGGCACCGGCATTTCCCCAGTGATATTCCCCCAGGTCTGCGGCCTAGCAGGGGTACGGCACCCAGACATAACAGGCCGTCTTAATAGGTACCGACATTCTTAATAGGCACAGACGTAGTCGGCCGTACTTATGGGCACAGACATAGCAGGTCGTACTTATGGGCACAGACATAGCAGGCCGATCTTATGGGCACAGACACAGCAGGCCGATCTTATGGGCACAGACACAGCAGGCCGATCTTATGGGCACAGACATAGCAGGCCGTTCTTATGGACACAGACATTGCAGGCCAATCTTATGGGCACAGACATAGCAGGCCAATCTTATGGGCACAGACATAGCAGGCCGATCTTATGGGCACAGACATAGCAGGCCAATCTTATGGGCACAGATATAGCAGGCCAATCTTATGGGCACAGACATAGCAGGCCAATCTTATGGGCACAGACATAGCAGGCCAATCTTATGGGCACAGACATAGCAGGCCGATCTAATGGGCACAGACCTAGCAGGTCGATCCTATGGTCACCGACATAGCGGGCCGTTCTTATGGCACAGACATAGCAGGCCGTTCTTATAGGCGCAGACATAGCAGGCCGGTCTTATGGGCACAGACATAGCAGGCCGGTCTTATGGGCACAGACATAGCAGGCCATTCTTATGGGCACAGACATAGCAGGCCGTTCTTATGGGCACAGACATAGCAGGCCGTTCTTATGGGCACAGACATAGCAGGCCAATCCTGAATTGTGTATTATTGTTATATTATGATAACCTGTTATTCATATAGCGCTCTCCGATTCCGTAGCGCGTTCCAATGGGTATGGAGTGAGCAATGGGGACCTCCGAGTTTCAGCAGAGGTCCCTAAAAAAAGCAGATCCTCAGAGCATCCTGTGACATAGGACCTCTAGACGCCAACCCATAGGCAGCGTAACGCCGTATGAATAACCTGAACCGGGACTCGCAGTCCCTCAATGCCCAGCAGGCAAATAGTGGTATTCCATTCGTATAGGGTATAAGCGGAAGTTGTTCCAGTGACTACCATGTCCATGAATGTAAGATGCACTGAGCAATACTCTCCGTAAACTGCAAATTGGTATGCCCATGTTCACACAGATCTGTGGAAATTTCTTATCATATTATAGATTACCCTCATCATACCACCTGAAGGGTATTGAAACCATGGGCACGTCCAGGAGTAGGGCTAACGATAGCCAACTCAATGAATTCCCCCGGGAAACTGGTAAAAAATTATGGTATCAGCGTAGACTGGTCTCCCTTACCAGTTTGAGTCAGAGCCAGGTCTGTAAGCGAGAAAAATATGCCAGGGACAGAGAAATCATACCAGAGTAGTCTCACAGAGACTTCCAGCTGGGCAGAAAAAATATATACTGAGACGGAGATGAATCCTAGAGCTAACTGGCACTGTAAACACCATGTACAGAGTCTGTGTAACTGAGTTCATATATCTGCAACTCACAATAACCTGTGACGTATCCCATCAGGCACTCACAGAAACCTATAGATATACACTGACAGTAAAACTCACAGCGATCCGTGACATACACCGTCAGCAAAACTCACATCAATCTGCGATGTACACAATCAACAGAAACACTCAGCAATCCGCGCTATACACCGACAACAAACCCACAGTAAACCGTGATACACACTGTCGGTAAAACTCACAGAATCTGTGATATACACTGTCCGCAGAGCAAACTAACATGTGATATCCACTGTCAGTAAAACTAATGTGTGATCTACACTGTCAGTAAACCAATATGTGATATACACTGTCAGAAAACTAATATGTGATATACGCTGTCAGTAAACTAATATGTGATATACGACGTCGGTAAAACTAATATGTGATATACAAAGACAGCAAAGCAAAGCTAAAATGTGAGCTCCACTGTCAGAAAAACTAAATGTGATATACACTGTCAGTGAGACTAATGTGATATACACTGTCGGAAAGACTAATGTGATATACACTGTCAGAAAACTAAAATGTGATATACACTATCAGAAAACTAAAATGTGGTATACCCTGTCAGTAAAACTAATGTGTGACGTACACTGTCAGTAAAAACTAATGTGACCTACACTGACAGCAAAACTAATATGTGAAAAACACTGGCAGAAAAACTATGTGATATATGCTGTCAGTAAAAACTAATATGTGGTTGTCAGAGAAAAACCAGAGCAAGACAGAATATCCAATAAAAACTCACAATATACAATATATCTGAAGAAGTGAAAAATGCCCTAAGACACACAGTATTCTGTGAGATATATGCTGCAAATACATAGTACATGGGAGGAAGGCATGGGATGCAGCACAGAGCCCTCCGTTCCACACAAAACGGAAGGCAATCCGCCGGGGAAAAAGCAGGGCAGCGATAGCCGCGATCCGACCACCGTGGGCGGAGGAGAGGCCGCGGGTAGGTGCACACTCCTCCACCCGGTCGGCCGCCTGCGGCTCTGTGAAGAAGTTGAGCGCGGCGGTCGGCCATGTGGTGGACGGGGCGGCCGCGTGTGTGAGTGGAACGGCCGGCGGGTATTCGCGTCCGACCGCGAGCACCTCGGTCGCCGGAATGGAACAAGGGGAACGGGGAAATCAGGAGGCAGCCAGAGGCTAGTCTCCTGAAACCCCTATACCGTGCAGGCAGCCCGCGGAAAATGGCGGGCAAAGAGAGTGGGCAGTGAGGGGAGGGAGGGAAGACATGCGAAACAGGGAAGACCCCCAAGAACTCCCCTAAAACTACCACATGGAAGGGAAGAAATCCCTAAGACGACAGGGGAAGCAAAGGCAAGGGAAGAAGAAATATATGTAAGCAGACAATGACACAAAATATAACATAATATATAGAAGTACAGAACACATGGTACTAAATAAAGGTACAGATAACAAATAAGTAAATGTACTAAGAAATCAAATATAAATCCTAATAAATCATAATACAACCCAAAGCCACCCACATAAGCAGGAGGCAGTGGTACTCTGACCTGTACTGATGCGGAGCAGCAAAGAAAGAGGAAATGATGCATGGGGAGGGGAGTTTTATAGTATCTAACTTTTTTCTGATTGGTTGTTTTTTCTGTGCTGCTGTGGAGTTCTAGTAAAGAGAGACTTCAGCAAATACGAAGCCTCCTGTCATGTTATAAAATTACTGTTCACCGGTCATGCCAAACATGGCCTGTTATAATTTTATATAAAGTAATATTTCAACTTCATATACTGCTTACCCAAATTGCTTGTGAATGTGTATAGGTTAAAAGTTATTCCCATAGTTTAATGTTTACTTTCTCACCAAACTGTGAATTACCAGGAATTCACATTACATTCAAAGTGAATTTCAAATTTTAGGCAAAAAAAAAAAAACTAGACTGGAATTTTTCCACTTTGGCTATATTGACCGCAAACTAGAAATCAACTTTGAATGCTCTTTCAATTCCCAATTGATATATTGAACTTGTGTGAGTCTTTACTGCTTTGTTCTCATTGGTATGGAGGTAACGACTACAGCTATAGAGGCCACTTTAGTAGTTGAGGTAATAAACAATGTAGGTCAGGGGTGGGAAAATTGTGGCCCATAAGCCACATGCGGCAGTGACCGAGATCCCGACACCAGTGGGGGGTCCCGGCGGCTTGCTCAAAATGCCGCCGGGTGCGAGGCCCCTCCTGTCTGCCCGGCCACCATCGCAGACACCGGTCTGCAGCTCCGCAGTGAGCAGAGCTGCAGCTCCGCAGTGAGCAGAGCGGAAGACCATGTGTCTCGCCGAGAATTGGCCAATCAGAGCATTGCCGCAGCTTACCACGACAACACTCTGATTGGATCTCGCGAGATTCATGGTCTGCGGGGAGCCCACCGGACCACCAGAGTTATATTAAAGTATGTAGTCCCCTCTCACATCACCCCCCCTCCCTCAGCATCAACCCCTCCCCCTCAGCATCACCCCCCATCATCAACCTCCCTCCCTCAGCATCACCCCTCCACCATCAACCCCCCCTAAGTATCACCACTTCTCACCATCAACCCCCCTCCCTCAGCATCAACCCCCCTTCCTCATCATCACGCCCTTGCCATCAACCTCCCTCACTCAGCATCACCCCCCCTCGCCCTCAACCCCCCTCCCTCACCATCACCCCCCTCCCTCACCATTAACCCCCCTTCCTCACCATCACCCCCCCACCATCAACCCCCCTCCTTTACCATCAACCCCCCTCCCTCACCATCACCCCCCCACCATCAACCCCCCTCCCTCAGCATCACCCCCTCCATCAACATCATCCCTCCTCACCATCAATGCCCCTCCCCCACCATCAACCCCCTCACCATCAACCAGCCCCCTCTCAAATCACCCCCTCCCTCACACCATCACCCCCTCTCCCTGTCACCATCACCCTCTGCCACCATCACCCCCCTCTCCCTCTCAAATCACACCCCTCTCCCTGTCACCATCACCCCATCTCCCCATCACCCCCCTTTAATGCTGTGACATTGGTTGACTTTTACAAATCTTTGTCTGCTGAAAGATTTCCACGTATGAAGACATTTGCTGGGAAAATGTTCTCTATATTTGGGTCTACATATATTTGTGAGCAAAGTTTTTCTTGAATGAAAATCAACAAGAGTAAATATAGATGCTCTTTGACAGAAATTAACTTGCAGGTTGTGATGAGAATCTCCACAAGCAATCTCTTGCCTGATTTCAAAAAAATTGTCAAAAAGTGTGCTAGGGTACATTTGTCTCATTAAACTGATTCTAAAATCAAATGTGCTTACAGCTCTAGATGATATGAAATTAGCACAATAAATAAATTGAATAAAACTACCACTATTTTATTTAATTTATATTTATTGATTTTTATGATACAACTTATACCTTTTCTGAAATGCAAAGTTAACTAATGAATGCAATAATTTTAAAAGGTGCGGCCCTCCGCTAACCTCCGCTCCCTCAAAGTGGCCCCCGAGCCAAAACAATTGCCCACCCTGATGTTGGTCATAATATTAGCTGCACTTTGCAGGGTATTTCAATAGACTACAAATGACCCTGTACCAAATAGGGCAAAACACCGTGTTGAGTTTTCAGGTTTCGTGAAATTGGTGTATCTATTTGTCTAGATGGATTGACAGAGTTAACATGTTCTAGGATTCGGTTCTTAAAGGGTCTAATTGTCTTACCCACATATTTCATATTGCAACTGCACGTAATGAGGTAAACCAATCCTATTGTTTGGCAATTGAAGAAGGTTTTAGTGGTGTGAGTTTCTGTATTTGCTGAGTTTGAAAAAGTTTTAGATTGTTTTCTAATGAATTTACAGGCTTTACAATGGCCACATTGGAACGTACCTACTACGGGGGATTTTAACCAGGTCTTGCTGGAGATGGGTAGAGACAGATGACTTGGTACTATGATGTCTTTCAGGTTTCTACCTTTTCTAGCTGTAATAGATACGAAGGGAGTCAAGACATCTTTAAGGTGTAGATCTTGGTACAGTAATGGACAAAACCTCTCCAATGTCTTTTTAGCCATATCCCAACCCGAATCAAAAGTACCAATGCACCTAATAAACTTCTGGTCGGCATTTGGTGTGGAGCTGTCCGTCAAGACGTCTGTTCTCTCTGTCAGGAGAGCCCTTTGGTATGCCTTTTTGAGGCATTTATTCGGGTACCCTTTTGTCTTAAAGTGGGACCTAAGGGTTTTAGCTTTTAGTTTGAAATCCTCAAGAGAGGAACAGTTCCTTCTTAATCTTAAGTATTGCCCGGTTGGTATCCCTCTTTTTAAAGCGGGGGGGGTGATGGCTTCCCCAATTCAAAAAATTATTAGTTGCCGTGGGTTTCCGGTAAAGTGTAGTAGAGAGGTGGTCGTCATGGTTAATGCCTAAAGTGACATCAAGGAAATTGAGTTTCTGTCCACCGATCTCATAGGTGAACTTAAGATTAAAAACATTACTGTTCAGTTCATCCATAAATTTATTGAACAGGTCATCAGAGCCTGTCCACAGTATCAGGACGTCATCTATATAACGTTTCCAGAGGCTAACGTGTTCTGTATATTTGGCAAGATGAGGGCTAAAAACAACATTTTGTTGTGACGGTTAGCGTACGAGGGGACACAAGTTGTCCCCATCGCTGTGCCCCTCACCTGGTGGTAATATCTGCCCTCAAAAAGAAAATAATTATGTGTCAAGATAAAGTGGAGCAGTTTTAAGATACATTCATTTATTATGTTCCTTTAAGGTTGAGTCTCTTGTCTCGAGAAACCTTTTCACGTGTTTCATCCCAACAATGTGGGAGATGGAGCTATACAGACCCTCAACATCCAAACTACATAGCTTTGCATTGGTTGGTATGATCATATCGTTAAGAATGTTGAGGGTCTGTTTAGTGTCTCTCAGATAAGAGGGGAGAGATTTAACCAAATCACGGAGGATAAACTCCACATAGACACTACAGTTTTGCGTAAGATTATTATTGCCTGAAACCATAGGTCTCCCTGATAGTGTGGCCTGCTGTTTATGGATCTTGGGTAGTGCGTAAAAGGTTGCTATTGTCGGTTTTTTATTGAACAGAAACCTAAATTCATCGTTAGTTATTAAATTCGATTGAAGTCCTTTATCTAAAATGTTCTTTAATTCCCTAAGGTACCTAGTTGTAGGGTCAGCTTTCAGAATATCATACGTGTTCTTATCATTAAGGATACGGTATGCCATTTGGATATAGTCACATCTATTCATGACAACATTGTTACCCCCTTTGTCCGATTGTTTTAATAATAATAGAGTCATTCCTTTTCAGAGCTTCTAGTGCTTTTCTCTCAGGATGACTCAAGTTGTTACACTGAGGCTGGAGGTGTATATCTACCTCCATGTTCTCGATCTCATTGCAGGTAAGTTCCACAAAAAGGTCGATATACTTAAATTCTGAAATATGTGGGGTAAACCTACTTTTAGATCTCAGAGTAGTAAATGGTGCCCCTAATTGTGTTGGGGAATCACCACTATTCAAGGGGTCAACAAGGTTGTCTAGGAGATCCTGAATTTCTAGGCCTAGCCTGGTAGCTCGTTTTGTTTTTTTAATACAATGACATTTATGGAGGGCTAATTTACGTGCGAAGAGGTGAATGTCCTTTGTCCAACAAAATTTGTGAAATTTAGGTGTAGGGACAAAGGACAGACCTCTTCTAAGGACTTGAACTTCCAAAGTGGTTACTTGGTGGGTAGATAGATTTATGATCTGACTCTCCTGAGTTAGTAGGCTTTCCTCCGCTTTTGGCCCTGAGTATTGGATCTGTTTCTTGTGTTTCTTTGTAGAAAAGTGTGATAGGGTACATTTGTCTCATTAAACTGATTCTAAAATTAAATGTGCTTGCAGCTATAGATGATATGAAATTGTTATGGTACTTTTTGAAAGTAAACCAAAATGTTCAAATGTCTATCTGTTCCTGTCCAAATCAATAAAATTAAATTGCGTATATACGCTGAAGTAATTAAGTCTGACACACAAGGTTCAGGTTAAAATAACTTCGAGAAAGTTTATTGGCAAGTGAAGAAAAAGCGGGCGCGCAGGCCCTTTTAAGAGGCATTTTGCGTCATCATTGATTATTAGAATATCAGCAAATAAACACCATCAATTGGATTAATTGTTAAGTGTCGGTGTTAGTGTCTTACCTATTGGTTCAAAAATAAAAAGGTTAGTCCCGTGCCCACCCATCAGAGGTGGGATTATTCTGGACACGGGTGGGGATAAGGGGGTCCTAAACGTCATTTTACACGGTCAATGATATCAGGCTTCATGTCCAGGTGCAAGGTCTCTTATGAATAGAACATTTCATTACTACTGTGTTCTGTGGCCTTCAAACTATACTATCTTACAAATTCTAAGGAGTAGCCGGCAAGTCTTAAGGAGTAACCAGCACCTCCTGGTATTTGTCCTTGTAGGAAAACACAGTCTTTGTCTACTGTACTAATTGGGTTGAGAAGTTCAGTCACGTAATGTAGTTTTAAAATGAACAAGTTAAGTCATGAGGACAAAATGGAGGATTGAAGAAGTCAGGTTAGGAGGACAAAATGGAGGAGGAAGTCACAGTATAAGGTTAAAATGGAGTTAGTACAATAATTCAATACAAGTACAATAGTAATTTTTAATAATTCCACATCAGTCCCCCCTATGAAATGTTAGATTCTAAGAGATAAAAACTTTATTATGTTAGTATCAGAAGACGTGTTAACCCAAAGGCACAGAAACCCCATGGCCGCTAGCTAGGTGTTAATGCAAAGTGCAAGTCTGTCCCTAGATCTGACCCTGATAGGCTAACTCATCCGTCAGTATGGCTCTCGAACACTTCACACCCATGGGTATCCCATGGCAGCTAATCCACCACTTCTCCAACACGGGGCCTTTACCATTCACTGACAGATGCTGTCCCTAAGCTAGTCCCTTCCTAGAATTCCTGCACTTTATCAACAAAGGGGAATGTTTGCAGCGGCAGACAGGGTGAATTGATGTCTTGGGATTCTTGGTCATCAACTTCGAGATGGGTGAAAGTGGGTGCCGCTTGGTCAACAGTCTTCATGAGGGATTTTCTCAGACATGGGAGGATACAACAAAAGAGAAGAGCAAAGATAAAAAGAAAAATTAGTATAGCCATACCAATCTGCATTAAAGCCTTTTGCCATCCTGTCATCCAACCAAACCATCTTTCCCAGGGATCTTTTATCCCAGAATTCCTTTTTAACTCTTCAGACAGGTCATTTAGTTTTTCTATGGCTAATGTAACTTTACCATTAGGGCCTGTGTTTTCTGGGATATATGTACAACATGTCATGGTGTCGGGCAAAATTTTACAAACCCCTCCTTTTTCGGCTAAGATCATATCTAGGGCCATTCTATTCTGGAAAGCCATTTGGGATGTGGCCTGCAGCTGTTCGGCCAACCCCTGGAGGGCGTCTCTGGTGTAATTAACAAAACGCTGTTGATTATAATAAATGTAATTTATCCAATTTAAATTCTTGTTTGCGGTAACTATGGTAAAAATTGATTCAAATCCTGCGGCAACTTCATCCCTTGCTTTAAACTCATTGGGCACCCCCCTAAGCACTCCAATGGCATCAATATACACATGAGGATCAAAACTTCCTTTCACTGTTGCGTCACGCTTAACCTTAGTGTGGCTGGACTCATGGGTGTTGAGGTGTGTGTCAGAGATAATGTGTATAGGCATAATGGCCTTAGTCAAAGTACACTCCCCCCACCATTCCGTGTCCATTCTGGATCTTAGCTGTAAATCCCCACACAACCAGTAAATGTCTCCTAGTGACCTAGTGTGATGTTGCAGCAAGCGTACAGGGACAGTTCTGTATGTAGCACAATAACCTTTGGAAAAGTTACCTACAAATTTACCAATACCATCGTACATGGCATAGCAAGTGTAATTACCTTTATATACGGTAATACCATCAGGGGGTTTGACATCTTTGGCTAGGAGAGGATACTCCTTTGTCCATGCAATGCATATGGACCTGTTAAAATTATAGTGATAGGCAAAAAGGCTTAAAACACATTCTTCTATATCTACGGGTAGGATTAAAGGTACGGTACCCAGGTGAGGCCGGGCACCGCCACACACATAACATGCAGTTCTATTATGCTTATTAGCATTATATTTCATCCATTCTAACCATAAATTTACATCATTAAAACCTGTTTCAGCGGCCATGGTATCTTCAAAAGTGGGGTTAGCAATGGCCATCATGTCTTGAAAGGTCTGGATATGAGGTTTTAATGGGTTAGGGACCATATGGGTGGCCCCTTGCCACTCAGAAGAGTTGCACATATCTTTGAGGTAGAAATGCCCTAACTTTTTATAGGAACCCTTTTTCCAATACATTCCCATCACATACTGGTCTGCATCTGTTGGGCTTGGATGCTCAATGTTAAGAATTAATTTCATTGGTGTACTCCCCCCAGGCTTTCTCAAAGTCATCCTCTGGAGGAGGGATCTACCATGATCATCTATTTTAGATACGGCACTTTTTGGTTTGTAACCCCAGGCAGGCCCGGCATTCCATCCCGCCGCCCCCCAATGGTCACAATTGTGCCCCCATTGCCTGTCAACTACACAAACATATGGGTCTTTCGAATGAGGGATATCTCTATAGATGCTCTGGATTTGTGGTGTGGGAAATGGGCATTCTACAATATCACAGTAGTCAAAGGTATAAGTAGCCACCTGGGTGCACGATGAATTATACCAGAAAGTGTACCCACTAGTGTCTTTGGTAATGGCTACTTGCTGGGCCTTCATAAGGCTAATTAAGGAGAAGATGTACCAGAGATACATGTTTGTGCGATATTCGCTTCCTCTGGGGCAGGAGATTTCTTGCAGTGGGAAGCGTGGACCCAATTTGGCCTACCGGCCAATTTGACGGAGGTTGCGGTAATCAGGAGAACTTGGAATGGACCGTCAAATCTTGGTTCTAGGGTATTTTTCCGCACAAACTTCTTGACCAGGACCCAATCTCCGGGAAGTAGGTTATGGGAACCTGTATCCAATTCGGGATCTGGAATTGAAGAGAAAACTTGGGCATGTATTTTGTTTAGGACACTTGCAAGTTCAGTTACATAGTCTACTAAAACATCTGATTGGAGTTGCAACTGCTGCGGATAATAACAACCTAGCCTGGGTGCTGTCCCAAATAGAACCTCATATGGGGACAGTGAATGCTTCCCTCTAGGTGTGTGCCTAACACTAAATAAAGCTATTGGTAGGCTTTCTGGCCAGGGCATCTTTGTTTCTTGTGACATTTTTAACATTCTGGTTTTTAGAGTGCCATTCATGCGCTCCACTTTACCACTACTTTGTGGGTGGTAAGGGGTATGGAAGGCTAGAGTCACCCCTAGGGCAGTCCAAATTTCTTTAGTCACAGTTGCTGTAAAGGCTGGGCCTTGATCACTCTCAATGACTTCTGGGAGTCCGAATCTACATACAATATCTGTAAGTAGGCGTCTTGCGGTTGTTTTTGCAGTGATATTGGCCACTGGGTAGGCTTCTGGCCAGCCTGAGAACATGTCCACTATTACTAGTGCATATTCATGGGGCCCACTCTTGGGCATTTGGATGTGGTCAATTTGAATCCGCTGGAAGGGGTACATGGGCTTTGCCAGGTGTTTCGCAGGTACTTTAACTGGTCTTCCTGGATTGCATTTTGCACAAATGACACAGGCCTTGCAGAAGCTATTGATCAATGTTGTGATTCCAGGTGCTTCATAATACTTCTGTATGAGGGCGGCCATCAATTCTTTTGACAGGTGTGCAGGCCCATGTGCCCATTGGACAACTGCTGGATACAAATTTCTGGGAAGACAAAATTTGAAGTTGTTGTAATATATTCCGTCCTTTTGGACAGCTCCTTTCTTTTTCCATTTCTGGATTTCTTCAGGAGTGACTGCAGCTTGCTGTTCTTGTAAAATTCGCAAATCAGTAGGAAGAGTTTGCAGAGCAAAAATAGGGACTTCTTCTTCTTCTTGTCCGGACACTTCTTCATCCACTTCCTGCAGATCCCTAGCCGCTAGCTTAGCAGCCTGATCAGCCAAATGGTTGCCCTTTGCTTCATCTGTATCCAATTTCCCATGGGCCTTGACTTTCAAAACGGCCACTTCTTCGGGAAGTAGGAGGGCATCCATTAGCTCCTTGATTGCAGTGCTGTGTTTGACTGGTGTACCGGCGGTGGTAAGAAATCCTCGTGTCTTCCAAATTAGGCCGAAGTCATGTGCCACACCCAGAGCATATCTTGAATCTGTATAGATGTTGGCACGTTTTCCTTCGGAAATTTTGCATGCTGAAGTCAGAGCCTGTAATTCAGCTTCTTGCGCAGACATTGCTGGCGGTAAGGATGATGATTTGATGACTTCGTCTGTTGTGGTTACGGCATATCCTGTGTGATATGTTCCTCCTTCATCGGCATATCTTGATCCATCCACAAACAGGGTAAAATCCGGATCTGGTAATGGATTCTCATGCACAGTTGGTAAGTGCACTGTTTCCATTTTCATCTGTTCAAAACAGTCATGAGGTGTTTCTGGGTCATAATCATTCTTTATGACCAGGTCTTGAAATTCCTTTTCCAGGAAATGGCGTGGCCATGCTTCCAGAAGGTCAGTTGTTGGGTATTTGGCAATACCATTTTCTTGTAGCTGTTCTTCATTCATGGTGGCCCATAGTTTTGCCATGGGCCCAAGATCATTCCATGACCTTGTCTTCAACTTGGTAACAGGAATATGTGGGATAGCGGTATCCCAATGGCGGTAGAGGTAGTTAAGTTGTTGAGGTAGCTGGACCAAGACCATGCTATTACCTTCAGAGTCACAATAAAAGTCTTGTGCAGTGAGCTTTACATCGGTCCAGTGGTAAAGCTCATCTTCATAGCAAGGTTCGGGAGTAATATTTGGCTTGTACCACATGGTACAGAAGGCGTAATCCGGGCCTTCACAAAGAGGTGTCTCATCTTCATGAAATGACAAATGTGGATGCATGACTTTCTTGATACATCCACAGAGCAGGTAGATGTAGGTTTCATCTGTGATAAATCCATAATAGATACCCCCCTCAGGGAGTGGAAGAAGAGTGGACGGGTTAAGCACTTGACATCTTTGGATGGAAATGTTGTCAGGCAAAAGAAGATGACACTGTAGGCGCAGGTGTCTGGCTGGAGACACGTGCTTGAGCTGGACTTGGTTGATAATAGCAGAAATGTCATGAGGGGCCAAAACAACCAGAGGGTGGCCAAGGACCAGGTCTGAGGTTCTTTCAATGAGCTCTCTTGCGGCAAAAACAGCCCTGAGACAGGAAGGAGTCCCTCTGGCCACAATGTCTAGTTGACATGAGAAATATCCAATAGGCCTCTGGCGGCCTCTTAAGTCATTCGTTTGGGTGAGAACTCCTGTTGCGTGGCCTTGTCTTTCAGAGACAAATAATTTGAAGGGTTTGGAGTAGTCAGGTAGGCCCAAGGCAGGAGCAGAAGCAATGGCACGTTTTAAAGCATCGAAATTGGCTAGGGCTTCATTGGTCAGACAGAACGGGTCAGACTTAAGAGCATCATAGAGAGGTTGCATAAGCAGAGAGGCTTCTGGGATCCATGCTCTGCAGTAGGAAATGAGGCCTAGGAAGGCATGAAGAGACTTTGAAGTCCTTGGAGGTGGAATGTCCAGAACAGCCCTTACCCGGTCCCGAGTAAGATGTCTGGTACCTTGAGATAGGCAATGTCCAAGGAAGATCACCGAAGATTGACAGAATTGTAGCTTGATGAGTGAAGCTTTGCATCCCTGTTCTGCCAAATAGGAAAGAAGGCTGATTGAACACCTTTCAGTAGTGGGAGAATCATCTCCACACAGCAGTAGATCATCCACATACTGAAGCAGGACAACTTCTGGGTGCTCAGTTTGCCATGGGTCAAGGATGGTACCCATGGCCTTTGCAAATTGACTTGGAGAATTTTGTGCCCCTTGGGGCATGACAGTCCAGGTATACTGTTGCATCTCATGAGTGAAGGCAAACAGGTATTGACAGGATGGGTCCAGTGGAACACTGAAAAAGGCATTGGCCAGGTCAATAACTGTGAAGAATTTGGCAGATGGTGGGACTCCAGAGAGCAGAGTATGGGGATTTGGTACAAGAGGGGTGTCCAGGACGGTAGCTTCATTAACAGCACGGAGATCCTGAACCATCCTGTACTTCTCTGGCTCACCCTTTGGAGTTTTCTTTTTCACAGGAAACAATGGGGTGTTGCATTCAGATTTACATTTCACCAGGGCACCCTTCTCCAAGAGTGCCTTGATGTGGACAGAAATTGCAGCAGACTGTGCTGGTTTTAATGGATATTGTGGTTTTCTTGGTAACTTAGCTCCTGGAATGAGCTTTACCACCACAGGGGGAACATTTAGGTGACCTATGTCCTCTGGGCCTGAGGACCATAACTTAGCGGGCACCTGTGTTTTTAATTCTTCTGGGAAATTGGACCTTAATTCTGCTGCTCCCTCACGGGGCTTTTCTAAATGCAGCATCAGAGGCAAGGAGCACAGGGCTGAAGTGTCTGATACAGATAGAGGTGTAAACATTTCTATCTGTCCATCCGGGGTAAAGGTGATGGATGCTTGCAGGCGTGAGAGAACATCAGCACCTAACAGGTTAATCGGGCATGTGGAGGATACTACAAAGCGAGCGAGCAGGCTAGAACCAACTCGTAGTGGAGTTGTTAAAGGGCTATGTCTCGGCTGGCCATCCACTCCAACACAAGAGACATCGATATTTGACAGAAAAGATGGGTCTGGCAGGTCTTGTTCTCGCAGAACACTACGGGCTGCACCTGTGTCAACAAGAAATGTGGTGGGGTGGCCTTCAATGGGCAAGGTCACTGTGGCAAGTGGCCCCCCTTTGTCCCCTGTAGACACTGCCATTACAGGGGTTACAGACACAGGCTTGCCAGTTTCCTAATCATCCGGTTCTTCAACAATTGGAACCTTTTTCATGGTCTTGGGGCCTGGGGCAGGCTTGGAGAACTTTTTGGGTGCCCCTGGTTCCCTTATAGGTTCCGGGCAGTTACTTCTGTAGTGTCCCTGAGCTTCCACAATTAAAACAAATTACATCCTCTAACTTGACTCCCTTGGTGCCAGAGGTGATGGGGGTAGCGCGGGCCACCATGAGGGGAGCTGGATTGGATCTCCTTGGGGTCTGAACAGATTCCAAACCTCTAGCAACTAGAAGCAGGGTATCCAGGGGAACAACCTTATATTCAGGGCGTGCAGCAATGATTCCCTTACGTATAGAGTCTTTAACACCTTGGACAAACGCACCTGACAGCATTTGTGAATGAATTTTGTCTGTAAGATCAAATCCCAAATCTGTAAACATTTGATACAGTCTTGCATGGAACCTTTCTACTGATTCTCCTCTGTCTTGAATAACATCAGTGAGGCCAGCAGCCTGATCTGCAAGTTTGTCTTTAGCCCATTCTCTTAATTGGGTGCAAAAGGTTACCCCGGAGGGGTAATCAACATCACTGGAAAGTAGATCTGTACTGAGGTGACGGGCCATGCTCGGCCAGTATGCATCCCCTGCTTTAATAGCACAAATGCTCAGCAAATCACGCCATGCGGCGGAATAGGTCTTTTGAATTTGAACTATCCCTCGGTAAAAAGGCATAGGCTGTTTTTCTGGGTCAGGGAGTGATTTCATTAACGCGCTAGCTTGGGTAGGGTTAAAAGCAACATACTTAGGAGGGGCCTGTTCTCCCCGACCCTTGTGGCCAAAGGGGTCATCGATAGAACGATGAGTTGGGGCTCCCGCGGCAAGCTCCGATGAGACATGGGACACCCTGTCCATCTCGTCATCATCGAATTCTATGATATTGGCTCTTTTGCGCGGTGCAGGGCCCGCATGAGGTGAAAGGGTCGGTGGTTGGGAACGAGCCCCAGATGCAGGGGTGGCTAGCGAGTCATAACCTGGGGATAGGTAGTCACCGGGGATTACCGGCATCAGGGCCGAACTGGGGGCCGCCATATTGGTGGCCGGAAAAGGTACTACATTAGGGTTAAGGGAAGAAGTGGCGGCCATGTTAGATGTGGGCACACCCGGAGCAACCTGTGCCGGACTGGGCATAACCGGAACCTGGGGAGTGGCTTGGGGAAGGGGTAGTGGATATCCGGGATAGGGCAGGGCCATGGGATATGGGAAGGGGTAGGGCCAGGCTGGGGAGGGAAAGGAGGTGGGGTATTGGACTGGGGCGGAGATGGGAGGGGACGGAGAGGGATTGGTAGGGGTGGGCGTAGAGGGAGGAGCCGGGGTGAGGGTGGAAGAGGTGGTTAGCTGGGCGGATGAAGAGGGGAGGGGATCATTAATGGAGAGGGAGTGTAGGGAAGGAATGGCAGATGAAATGTCAGGGGGAGGTACTGCAGGTAGTGTAGGGATGGATGAGGATGATGGGAATGTTAAAGACGGGGAAGGGGAAAAGAAAGATCCATCAGAATTCAAGACCGGGCAGACAGGGGAGGTGATGGGATGGGTGTTAAGAGGGTTGGGAGTAGGGAACATAGTCAGCTGGCTATCACCTACTGCTGACTGAACCTTGGGGATAGATGTCCCCTGGGCGCCACTTTGGGGCGCTGGCTGAGGGTAGACCCCAGCAACACAATTCTGATGATACACAAAAATTTCACACCTTTGTGATTAATCTCTTCCTCAACCCAACCTTCTAACTGAATAGCCTTCGCTACTCTATACCATGCTTCAGCAGTCTTTAATAAACCATTATCTGTAAGCTTGCCTTTCATTTCTGCCAGTAACTTGCGCCAACTTTCTGGTTGCAATCTTCCACATGTCGGTACAGCAATTTTACATACTTTTGCAATCTTTACAACACCTTTAACCATCTCCTCACCCTCTCTGTTTTCTACCAAATCACATGCTAACCAGCCCTTACTGGGCTTACCCAAATCCTGCCCCATAATCCCCCTACCCCTATACCAGCGTCCTAGATATAGAGAGAGAGAGAAAACTGAACAAGAACGTCTACAATGCTCGACTGCCACCCGAGAACCGTGGGACTTTCTCAGGTGCGTCTTCCCAAAACGTAGACTAGTCACTGAATCCGCCTACCCGGGGTGGTAGACACGGATTGGAGCGAGGTGAGAAGTGTGTGACCAATCACTTCTCTTTTAAGAGGAATGGGAGTGGATAGTATAATAATATAGGAAGTATAGAAAAGATGAAAGGCAAGGAAAATCCTTAGAGACAGACACAGGAGTTCATGAGACTCCTAATTAGACAAACAAGACAACAATATAATTGAAATACAGTGCATGCATCACAGTACAAATGAAATCAACAATAATCCCTTTCCTTTTACATGTGCTTACTCCAAAGTCACCTCCCTCAACCTCGTAGTGTCCCCGCTCGGAGAATGACTTCCTCAAGTCTCACTATCACAATTAAATAATCAGTGGACCTTCAACTCAACTAGAGCCGAAGGGTCCGGGTCAGGACGTCCCCAACTCAACTAGAGCTGGATAGTCCGGGTCAGGACGTCCCCAACTCAACTAGAGCTGGATGGTCCGGGTCAGGACGTCCCCAACTCAACTAGAGCTGGATGGTCCGGGTCAGGACGTCCCCAACTCAACTAGAGCTGGTTGGTCCGGGTCAGGACGTCCCCAACTCAACTAGAGCTGGTTGGTCCGGGTCAGGACGTCCCCAACTCAACTAGAGCTGGATGGTCCGGGTCAGGATGTCCCCAACTCAACTAGAGCTGGTTGGTCCGGGTCAGGACGTCCCCAACTCAACTAGAGCTGGTTGGTCCGGGTCAGGACGTCCCCAACTCAACTAGAGCTGGTTGGTCCGGGTCAGGACGTCCCCAACTCAACTAGAGCTGGTTGGTCCGGGTCAGGACGTCCCCAACTCAACTAGAGCTGGTTGGTCCGGGTCAGGACGTCCCCAACTCAACTAGAGCTGGTTGGTCCGGGTCAGGACGTCCCCAACTCAACTAGAGCTGGTTGGTCCGAAAGCGCACAGTGAAGCTAGCTAGGCTATCAAAGTGACACAAAATTGGATCACAGGAAACTATGATTCTACACAGATCCCACAGTTCCACAAACTTCTTTTTCCATACAGCCACAGCCACGAGGCTCCTAAAAGAAGTAAACAGGCAAAGAAGACCCCCAGGAACACATCCACAGGTCAACCCCCCTTTATCCCAAAAGGGGTAAAATACAAACAGACAGACAAACTGAAGACCCAGGCAAGTCCCCTCAGGTCCACCCCCCTTTATCCCAAAAAGGGGAAAACAAGCAAGACAGAACCCCAGGCAAAACCCCTGCAGGTCCACCCCCCCCTTTATCTCAAAATGGGGAAACAGGCAAACAATTCAAACACAATTCAAACACACCCAGGCAACAGATAGACTAAAATGCAGGTAAACAAGTGGGTAACGAGGCACCGGGCAAGATATTACCTGTCTTTGATGTCCTCCCGGGAAGCAGTCACAGACACGTGGACGGGTCAATCAAAGGGGCCGGAACATACCGGTGGCTCTGCAGAAGTCTCTACCGTGTACCTGGAGGTGATCAGTCTCCTTTCCTTCCCCCCGGATTCCTCCGTCCACCCTTGTCTTCCTTAGGACGGCTCTCCGGCCGGACATAGCCCGATGCCCCACGTTGGGCGCCAAGTTGTTATGGTACTTTTTGAAAGTAAACCAAAATGTTCAAATGTCTATCTGTTCCTGTCCAAATCAATAAAATTAAATTGCGTATATACGCTGAAGTAATTAAGTCTGACACACAAGGTTCAGGTTAAAATAACTTCGAGAAAGTTTATTGGCAAGTGAAGAAAAAGCGGGCGCGCAGGCCCTTTTAAGAGGCATTTTGCGTCATCATTGATTATTAGAATATCAGCAAATAAACACCATCAATTGGATTAATTGTTAAGTGTCGGTGTTAGTGTCTTACCTATTGGTTCAAAAATAAAAAGGTTAGTCCCGTGCCCACCCATCAGAGGTGGGATTATTCTGGACACGGGTGGGGATAAGGGGGTCCTAAACGTCATTTTACACGGTCAATGATATCAGGCTTCATGTCCAGGTGCAAGGTCTCTTATGAATAGAACATTTCATTACTACTGTGTTCTGTGGCCTTCAAACTATACTATCTTACAAATTCTAAGGAGTAGCCGGCAAGTCTTAAGGAGTAACCAGCACCTCCTGGTATTTGTCCTTGTAGGAAAACACAGTCTTTGTCTACTGTACTAATTGGGTTGAGAAGTTCAGTCACGTAATGTAGTTTTAAAATGAACAAGTTAAGTCATGAGGACAAAATGGAGGATTGAAGAAGTCAGGTTAGGAGGACAAAATGGAGGAGGAAGTCACAGTATAAGGTTAAAATGGAGTTAGTACAATAATTCAATACAAGTACAATAGTAATTTTTAATAATTCCACATCAAAATTAGCACAATAAATAAATTGAATAAAACTACCACTATTTTATTTAATTTATATTTAGTGATTTTTATGATACAACTTGTACCTTTTCTGAAATGCAAAGTTAACTAATGAATGCAATAATTCTAAAAGGTGCGGCCCTCTGCTAACCTCCGCTCCCACAAAGTGACCCCTGAGCCCAAATAATTGCCCACCCCTGATGTAGGTAATAATATTAGGTGCACTTTTGCAGGGTATTTCAATAGACTACAAATGACCCTGTACCAAATAGGGCAAAACCATCAAGCCACATATAAGGCGTATGGGGCAAAACCATTTAGCTGTAAATTACATAAAAGAACCTGTTAACAGCTTGCCCCCACCTGGCTACTGCCCACACAGCCAGGGCCATATGGACCTCCTGAGACACTTGTTTTGCTAGCGGGTAATTTAAAAAAACATGTGAAAAAAACAGTAGTATACCCACTAACCACAAGCAATGAGTCTGCTAAATTGAAAGGGTCCCAGGTGAACCTCACTGACACCCAAAATAGAAAACAAACAGCAACAAAGTGGAAACCACATTCAAATAAACATATAGTTGAAATACAACCTGGAGAATATATCCAAAGTTGGAATATTCTATATAAGAATATAATAAAATCTGGAATGATAAAAAGTGTATATCATAGCGTAACACAGTTAAGATATAATAGTGAAATGTGAAGTAAGTAATGCACTCACAAACAAAAGTGTAAATCAGGCCTCTCACCCCCCTGGGGTATATGCAGTATTGGACTTGATAGTAGATCCAAACATAGAAGTGTCTTCAAAGAAATGGATAAAAAGAGCCATACATGGTGAAGTATGTATAAAAATATCAAAAATGAATTTATTGGTTACACTTACACTGCCTTCCAGTTCCACTGAGAGTGGAGACATGCTTACCACTACTTTATGTCTGTAAGTGTAACCAATAAATTCCTTTTTGATATTTTTATACATACTTCACCATGTATGGCTCTTTTTATCCATTTCTTTGAAGACACTTCTATGTTTGGATCTACTATCAAGTCCAATACTGCATATACCCCAGGGGGGTGAGAGGCCTGATTTACACTTTTGTTTGTGAGTGCATTACTTACTTCACATTTCACTATTATATCTTAACTGTGTTACGCTATGAAATACACTTTTTATCATTCCAGATTTTATTATATTCTTATATAGAATATTCCAACTTTGGATATATTCTCCAGGTTGTATTTCAACTATATGTTTATTTGAATGTGGTTTCCACTTTGTTGCTGTTAATTTAAAAAACATTCCAGACTAATTTTCCCCGTTTGCCCGACCTTTCCACACCCGATTACTTCCTGTTGGGATATGTGAAGGAGCGGGTCTAAGTGAACAAATTGCGTACACGTGAGCAGCTCGAGGAGAATATCTATGCAGAAATATTCAAGCGCTAGAACTTTAAACATTATTTCATGTTATGAACGATGTAATCGAAAGAGCCTGACTTGGCAAAGCGGCAAATAGGGCTTATTTAACCCCTTAAGGACCAAACTTCTGGAATAAAAGGGAATCATGACATGTCACACACGTCATGTGTCCTTAAGGGGTTAAAAGATGTCGTCTTCCGCATGAATGGGAACCAGGGTAGCAGTCTGCATGCTTTTCTGTAATTTTTTAATTTTTTTCTGGAGATCTGACTCTACTACGCCAAATAGTTAATAACATTTTGGTGTAACTCTGCTGCAGTAATTCTTTTTTTTCTGAGAGACTGTGACTCCCCAGGCTACTGACTACTGACTAATATTATGTTTCTCTTTTAAATCAGAGTTTAACAGTACAAGACATGAAAATATGGGAATAAGGAAATTAAATACAAAAAACAGGTGGACAGGCATCAGAGAAGAGCTGCCTGCAGTCACTTGGCAGGTATGGAAAAAGAAAAGGAAAAAGAGAGAAAGAATGGTATGATGATATAAAGGGAGGATGAGAATAAAAAGAGAGAAATAAGAAAAAAACAAGGGGTGTGGCGGCCACCCCGAGAGGATGAGGGGTTTCGCAGCTAGAGATGTTTTTTTTCCCCATATTCAGAAATATGCTGCAATAATCCCAAGCACGACAATCCAAATCACGGTATAGCTGGTATGGCTGTTTCCTACAAACATGAGATGAGACTATGTTGAGGGTAAGCAGGAACTGATTTATTGGTAGCCACAACTGGCCTTATATGCAAGTCCCCATGCAAGGGGTTTTCTCTGACATATTCCAGGGGCATTCCCCACTGGACCTGAGAGGGGACTATGACAAATTACATACTGTACTTACATAGACTCTCAGGTCCAGACACTCCTACACAAAACAGTGTGATCCCTCCTCTGTGCCTGAGAGATAATTGAGTCAGGAACTGTACTAAATTCAATTATCTCCAGGTACAGAAAACATAAATTTTATAATATCTTGAAACTACCCCCGAAACACATGGAAACCCCACAAAAATCCCATCCCCTGATAGCCACCCACCAGCCCGCTCAGAATGTTGAGGTAATTGCGGTTACTGAGGTTCAAACAAGGTTGAAAAGGGTCAATGAGCAGCACACGCCTCCCCTGGGTGGTCTGGCTGTTCGGAAGTTTGTTCGGTATACGAACCAGATGGGTCTCAGATGTTCGGTGAATCCTATATACTGAACTACCCAGTGTAACAAATAAACAGAAATTAACAGTAGGATAATTCAGGGATAGGGGATCTGTCATAAGGGGCTTAAACAAGGAGTAGTGGCTTAAGCAAGGTGGTAGGGTTAAACACAATGGATAGTGGCTTAAACAAGGGGGTAGGGGCTAAAACAGGGGGGTAGGGATAAACAATGCGATAATGGCTTTAAAGAGGGGATAGGTGTTTAAACAAGGGGTAGGGGCTAAAACAGTGTGATAAGGTTAAAACAAGGGGGTAGAGGCTTAAACAAGGGGATAGGGTCTTAAACAATGGGATAGAGGCTTAAACAAGGGGGTAAGGGCTTAAAAAAGTGAGTAGGGGTTTAAACAAGGGTGTAGGGGGTAAGCAAGGTGATAGTGGCTTAAACAAGATGGTAGAGGCTTAAATAATGGAACAGGGGCTAAAACAGGCGATAGGGGTTTAAACAAGGGGATGGGGCTTAAACAAGGGGATAGGGGCTACAACTAGCTTATAGGGGCTAAAACAAAAGGTAGGGGCTAAAATAGGGGATAGGCACTTAAACAAGGGGGTAGGGTCTTAAATAATGGGACGGGGCTAAACAAGGAGTAGGGGCTAAAACAGGGTGATGGGGCTAAAACAAGCGGATGGGGGCTTAAACAAGGGGGTAGTGGCTTAAATAATGGGTCAGGGGATACAACATAGGAGCCTAAAAGAAGGGGAAAGGGGCTAAAAACAAATGGTAGGGGCTATAATAGGGATAGGTGCTTAAACAAGGGGGTAGGGGCTTGAAAAAGTGGCAAAATGCATAAACCGGAGAGACCCCCTATTACCGGAGATATCGGAGATCTCCTCAAAACTCCCAAAGGCCCGCAATGGCATCACAGATTGAAGGTCTGTACCACTCGTCCAGCGATACATCTGTGTCTGAGGAGGGTGACTATGGTGCCCATGCTCTGAGCCAACTGTCCCACTCACCTGCAAAGCCCGTTGAGAGACCTCCGATCACGGAGGAGAAGCTGATGGACATGCTTTGGGAGCTGCGCCGCAATATGTTGCAGGTATGTTCCGCGAGTAGATCAGCGGAGAATTGGCTCGCCTGCAAAATACAAAGCTTAACACTGCCGCACAGGAGACCTGACTTGTGACAGTGAAGCAGCAACTTCTGCAAAGGGCCCAAATACAGAACCAAGACAGCTTGGCAGCGCTAGAAGATAAAAGGCCCTGGAAGAACATTAAAGTCCGCGGCCTGCCTGACACTATGGATACTGCTGAGCTACCACACCTGTTCCGCAGACTATTCAACACGCTCTTTATAGCCAGACAAACCAAATCAATGCCACTGAATGGCTGATATAGTGCCCTAGGCCACCGACAAATAATCATCCATGGGGAGAGACATAATCATCCACAAAGTTGACATTGCTTCGCCTTCATGGTGGCCACGCACAACAAGTCTCCTTTACACATTGAAGGCTATTCCTGGACCTTCTACCCTGATCTGTCCAAGGCCACATGGACTGGCGATGATCTTTGCGACTAAAGAACTCCTGGCACACAACATACCCTATTAATAGGGCATGCATAGAAGGCTGATTATACCCAGGGATACTGGTAACCTAAAAGTACATGAAGCAGCAGAGATTCCAGCCACACTGCAGAATCTCGAGTTGGACAAGCAAGTTCTTGAGCAAGCTGACCCTATGATGCCAACGACCTCTGTAGCCTGGTATCTTATTCATACCGGTGGCCCAATGAGGAGAATCCGCATCCACTTCAATTCCCTGAAATCTCTGCTAACAATAATAATGCCTGATGCTGTTGCTTTATGTTCCCTAAACCTTTATGACTATCGTTATATTTTTTTTTAGATGACATAAGTTAAGTTCCTCTAAACGCAATTTCCAACTCATTGTTCCAGTTTCGTGCTCCCCTTCACCCTTTTACCAAAGAAACTACTGACTCCTTAATTCCACAAGTCGTTTAAGGGGCCCCAAACCTCTTTAACGTGCCTTAAGTCCATCAGACTCTGTTTCACTCTCTAGTATTAGAGGCATCTCATGCTTCCTGACCCGCACGTATCTATGGAATATCTTTCCTATGACCTTTAGGCAGGAGCTGCATAATGGTTACCTAACTGTTTTACTTTACATTATCAATATTATTGCATTATATAAAAAAAACACAATCCTTGGAATACTGTGCTACTGCTACCTATGTCCCATACTAGGCTAGTGCTGTTTGCAAAGCAAAATATGTCTCGTATTGTGGTGACTATTGTACTCGATCTGGATTGTAAATAAAAAGAGAATTATAAAAATAAAAAAAAGTGGGCAGGGGTTTAAACAAGGGTGTAGGGGGTAAACAAGGCCATAGTGGCTTAAAAAAAGGAATAGGGACTTAAACAAGGGGGCAGGGGCTTAAACAAGGGATTAAAGGCTTATAGACATGTGCAATTTGTTTCGGCCCGAATATCAATTCGGAGGAATTTCTGGGCAATTCGGACAATCAGATACTTCCGAATGTCCGAATAGCTGAATTGCCAAATTTCCGAAGTGACAAATTTCTGAAGTGACGAACCGAACTGCGGAGTCCCGAAGTGCCAAATGTCTGAATAGCTGAAGTGCCGAATTTCGGATTTGCCGAACTGAACTGGCGAAGTCCCGAAGCGCCAAAGTGACGAATTTTCGATTTGCCTAATAGCCAAATTGCGGAAGCACAGAATTGCCGAAGTACTAATATACCCAGTGGAAGAATGAAGAATGTTACACTGTATACCAGTTTAAATAAAAAGTATACACACATAGTCATAGTCATAGAAATAGTCAAGATTCAGCTGTAAGCATTTGCAACACTTACAACAATCAAGAAACATACATTCATATAAAATGTAAGTTACTTAGCCTTTCAATGGATGGGAATGAGTATGTAAGTAGATAACTCCCTTATTCCCATGGTGTTAGGGAGCAATCTACCAAAAGGCTGAAAGACCTAAATTGTTTTTTCAGCCAAATTTACTAATACTAAGTAAAAATTTTAAAATGACTTAGTATTAGTAAATTCTGCCCCTACTCGCTTTACCACGAGTAGGGGCATGTCTAGTAAGCCTGTGGCTGCTCACTGTTAAAAAAAACAAAAAAAACAAGTGTCCCCCCTCCCAAGCCCCCACCTCGGACGCAAGTGGGGGCTTTTAAACTGAAGGGGGGACCTATTGCACCCCCTGGCCCCCACCCCTGGATGACAATGGGGGAACCTATCGTGTGTGTCTCGGCCCCCACCCCTGAGCGGCCGGTGGGGGCCCTAAATCAAAGTAAGGGGGGGACCTATT
The DNA here is from genome assembly GCF_036172605.1 of Pelobates fuscus. Lineage (NCBI taxonomy): Eukaryota > Metazoa > Chordata > Amphibia > Anura > Pelobatidae > Pelobates > Pelobates fuscus. Next base: position 469,515,788 of record NC_086317.1, read on the forward strand.
GCCCTCCCCCTCTGCCCCCACCCCTGAGCGGCTTGTGGTCCTAAATCAAAAAAATGGAGGGGGACGGGACCTTTTGTCCTCCCCCCCAGCCCCCACCCCTGAGCGACAGATGGGGGCCCTAAAGTAGAATAAGGTGGGGGACACCTATTGTCCTCCCCCCGGCCCCCACCCCTGAGCGGCGGGTGGGGGCCCTAAAGTAACTCATAACTTTCTGATTGGTCGCTTCCAAAGAACTTTCCCACGCTGTGTAAAATGACACAGAGCACTCTGGTTGGTTTGATTTCTGGTTGGTTGTCAGTCTCTTCATTTACCTCTCAGAGCACTCTGATTGGTTGGCTTAAACAAACCAATCAGAGAGCCTTGAGTCTAATTGCAGGGTGGGGCAAGGCTTTATAAGCCTTGCCCCGCCCTGTGGAGCTCAGTCTGCACAGGGCCCTCCATGGGTGAATATAGATTAGTTTTTTAGCGTCAGTTTTTTTTTTCCGTCTGATTATTTTTTTTCAAAGTGTGACAAGTATTATGGTTTTTATTTGGCCTTTTTTGGGGCTGAAAGATTTAAGAAAAGAGAAGACATCAAATGGTAAGTTTTATTTCTATTTTTACAGGTACTTAATTATTGTTCCCCCCGCACTATTTTTAGGGTGAGGGGGGTAGTTAGGGGTCCAATCATTTTTTTGGGGAGGGGGTGACTAGGGGTTTGGGGACCCCTAGTCACCTGGTGGGGTAACATTTTTATTTACGGTCCCCACCCGCCGCTCAGGGGTGGGGGCCGGGGGGAGGACAATAGGTTCCCCCCTTATTCTAATTTAGGGCCCCCACCCGCCACTAAGGGGTGGGGGCAGGGGGGAGGACAATAGGTCCCCCCCTTAATTTAATTTATCTGCATTATCGTTGAATTACACACATTAATGCTACACTTTCTTGCAGATCTTTCAATAGCTGATTTGTTGGGTCACTAGGAAGACTGACAGAAACTCAGCCAAATTGTGTCACGTGGAAGCTCTGATAACCTGACTTAGTGTCAGCAATACAGGAGTCAAGTGGCCACTGCATATATCTTACTACGTGACAGAAATCCTCAGGAATCCTCAGGAAAGTGTAATAAAGCACAAAATATTTATTTTTAAAATATTTATTTTTATTTAAAAAAATCACACACAAAATTTGTGGCAGACAATATATTAAGTACTGGATATGGCAAATGTTAGTTGTCAGAAACAAACCGCCACATTCTGTCCAGAGCTCTGACCACATGTATACAAGTTACGATACAATAATTGTACGAGCTGCGTATTGTAATGTGAACTGACAGCTATGAGACCATTACAAAGCAGACAGAGCTTGGCTGTCTACACCCAGTGTGATATTTCCCGGGAGCTGGATGCTCTCTGTATTCTCAGCTGCCGAGACACTTCTAGGACCAGACATGTATCAATTATATCCTTATTAATCTTCTGGATTTGTGAGAGGTTCGCGAATGGATTGCTGCTCTCCAACGTGCATTATGGTCTCGATTTAATACGCTAATCAAGCGATTCAATGTTTTTACAAAAACTTGCCAAGTGATTTCTTTACAGAAGTCACCAATAAAGTCTGTGGGAATTTTTGTAATTCAATTATTTGGAAGTTTCTCTGACACTATTGGATCTTTTGAAAAGACTTTTAAATTGAGATCATAGGCCTGCATTTAATATTGCGGGATACCCTTTTGAAATAATTAAAAAAAATATTTTTTATAAACTTTTAAAATCATTTTTTTTTTTATTTAGCAATTTTTTAGCAATTTTTTTAGCAATTTTTGTTCACATACATGCATGCCAGTTACATTGAGTAAGGCAGTTTAAATTGCGACATGTTAAGAATATCAATACATTTTGCACATAGGTCACAATCCATATCACAGTTACTTTTCCATTACATGTTGTGAATTTTTCAACTCCACCTTGGGGAGGTAAACCTGGCTGGGTGCAACCCTGCTGTACATCGGTTTTCTTTCAGCTTCTGGTGCGTCTGTCGTGTGTGTTGGTTTGTGAGCTTAGCCCTGTGTCTTGCCTCTGGAACGTTATGGCACGTGGGCTCTCGGGGAGTTTTGGGAGGTCGGCTTGTTTAGGTCCTGTATTGGGTTGGCCTAGTCTTGGGCTCAGTAATGGCCGGGGTCTGTGCTAGGGGTAGCCTAGTGCCATCCCATTCTCCCCATGACTTGTTTGGGTATTACATGCTTCTGTTGTGGTTGCAGTCTTTACAAGGCTGACTTTATGTGAGAGCAGCTGTCGTCACTTCGGTTGGGTTTGGATCTTTGGTGGTAGGTGTGTTGGTTTCCATCACCTCAGTCCATTTCTCCCAGGCTATTCTCCACACTTTGGACTGTTGGTCCGCTGCCAGTCTTGCTGCGCATTCAGAGATTTAATTATAATTTACTAGGTGAATACATTCTTGTATTGTTGGGGGTTCTGTGTTGCGCCACTTTCTGCTAAGTAATGTTAGTGCCGCTATATTTATTTGGTAAGTGAGGTATGCCATTGTTTTTGTGATTTTTGCGGGGTAGATATGTAATAAGAAGGTTTCTGGATTGCGTGGCATGATGAGTCCCGTGACCGAGGTTACTTGGTCGGCTACTATTTGCCAGTAATGTGAAAGTTTGGGGCATCCCCACCACGTGTGGACATGTCTCCTAAGTCATTGAGGCATCTCCAGCATTGATCAGATACCGTTGGGTGTATCTTGTGTACTCGTTTTGGCACTAGGTACCATCGATATAGCAGCTTTTTTGAGAGTTCTATGTGGGATGAACATAGGGTTAATTTTTGGTGGTTGGTGAATAGCCTTTCCCATGTTTTGTTGAGGTTAAGCTCGCTCTCCCAGATTCGAATGAATGGCAGCATTTTGATATTCTCGTCCTTATTTAGACTTGTGTATAGTAGAGAGATCGTTTAAAATCATATAATATTTTAAAAGATATTTGAATATTTTTTATATATTGATTTTATTTTCACATATGTTTTTTGATATAAAATTGATAACTTTTAATATTTAAAATAGTTTTAAAAATGTATCCCAAAAATATTATATCATGTCCTTTGTTAGTAATCGTCAGAGGAGCATTGAGGGCACAGTTGTCTGACAACTTACTTGGCAGAGTTCTCTCTCTGTATGGAAGGGTTTTATTTTTCTCCTCTAATCTCCCCTTTTTCTATTTTTCTTTTCTTTCCTTCTGTTGGCACACTTGATTTCTCCTAGCACTTTCCATATCCTGAGTGCTGAATTTCTGGGGGTGTTGCTGGGTTGCAGGAATCATCTGTGGCTTAAGCCAAAAGTAAAACTTGTCAACCTTTCCTACAGTCCTTCCAACTGTCCTGATTTTGGCAAAAAAGTCCCTATTTTAGGGCCCTGTCCATCCGTCCTTACTTTGTTCACTGGTGTTCCCAAAAACAGGAAACCACACACCATACCACACCATTGCGAACCAGAATAGATTATTATTAATGGCGTTTATATATCGCCAACTTGTTCCACAGCGCTTTACAATATTACAATATGGAGAAATTTAACAATAAATGAGACATTTACAAAATGTTACAGGTACAATAGATTAATAAGGACCCTGATCAAAAGAGCTTACATTCTAGAGCAGCGTTTCCCAATTGGTGTTGCGCGGAGCCCTGTGTGTGTGTTAGTGTGTATCTGTGTGAGGAGCGATTTTAGAATTTGGTATGTTTTGGTATGTTTGTCTTGTAAGCTTAATAGCCATAGAAGAAAACAAAATTGCCACACAAAAGTATATATTTATATAAAGTAGACATCACAGGCTATTTACCTAAGGTTGTTTTGACACTTTCTACGTAGCCATTTCACCGCCAACCTCTGCTAAATATTGGAGTAAAATTGTGTTTTTTGGGGGTTTTGGCACACAAACTTATAACAAAGAACTTCTCATGTGTATTTTGTAAAGTTGGTGTGTGCTATTCCTGTACAAAGTTTTATTTTGTGTTCAGTTACATCTGCTGAGTAAAATGACACCCCCATTGTATGTCTTTGGCACAATTTCGTGACGTTACAGTGCCATATAGGAGGCCTGTTCTTTTCAGTATTCAAAGTAGACACTCCAGGGTATCTCAAAAGGTGCATATTTTGTGCCTTAACATGCCCCCATTATTTCACCAATATATGCCAAAGTATGTGGTAAAAAATAATTTTGTGCGCTTTTTACACATGGATTGCATTTTTGCTGGGCATTTTGTATATTTCATATGTGCCACTAAGTTCAAACCCCCCAAATTATGCTCAGCTAAGTCTTCTGAGTAAAATGACACCCCCATTGTATGTCTTTGGCACTATTTCGTGAAGCTACAGTGCCATATAGGAGACCTGTCCTTTTCAGTATTCACAGTAGAATTTTGAGAGACGGATTTAATGAGCCTATGCTTCCATTTGGGGTATTATAACAGTTTAACTGTTCCAAAAAAAACACAAAGGCCTACCATTTGTAAAAGTTGACACCCCAGGGTATATCATAAGGTGCATATTGTGCCTTAACATGCCCCCATTTTTTCACCAATATATGCTAAAGTATGTGATAAAAAAATATTTTGTGCCCTTTTTACACATGGATTGCATTTTTGCTGGGCATTTTGTATATTTCACATGTGCCACTAAGTTCAATCCCCCAAATTATGCTCAGCTAAGTCTTCTGAGTAAAATGACACCCCCAATGAATGTCTTTGGCACTATTTTGTGAAGCTAAAGTGCCATATAGGAGACCAAGCCATATCAGTTTTTACCAAACTTTGAATTTTGACGCTGGGCCTATGTGCAATTTCCAAGCATCAGGGTATTTCAAAAGGCATATTTTGAACCTTAGCGTGGGATCATTTTTCCGCTAGCTTGTACCAAGTGTAGTGGTAATAAGTGTTTTTTCTGCCTTTTTGATACACAAAGTGAGTTTGCACAGTATATTTTGCAAACCTTATGTGTGCTACGACTGTATAATACGTCATATGTTGCTCAGCTATGTCGTCTGAGTACAGCAATACCACCGTATGTACCTTTGCCAGGTATATGTGGATGTTGAAGGGGCGCATTTGAGACGCAGCCATTCAGTTTTTTTCTAACTTTGAAGTTTTACGCTGTGTCCATGTTCCAATTTGGAGTAGTTTAGATGGTTGGTTATTGAAACTTCCCCACAAACACATACTATTTATTAAAGAATACACCCCGGGGTAATTCAAAAGGCATATTTTGAACCTTAGCGTGGGATCATTTTTTCTCTACTTTGTTCCAGGTGTAGTGGTAATGGGCGTTTTTAAACGTATTTTTTTACTTTTTGAAACTTTTTTTCCTAAACTTTCTTAAAACTTTTTTTTACAGATTTAACATTTTTCTAAGCTTTTTTTTATTTTTTTACCGTTAGCCCCTAACTAGCAGTAAGCAGCACTAACAGTAAATTCCCCATTTTCCCATAACTCCCACCCACCCCAGCTAGAAAATTATATAGTTATAAAATATTTAAATTAATTAATTAAATAAATTGAACCCCTGCGGGTTAAAAATAAATAAAAGTTAATCGTCAGTGGTTAAAAAAAATTAGATCACAGTATAATACTGTGTTCTGTATTTTGATCACTGTAGTCAGTGATCGACTGGCAGGGAAGGGGTTAATTTTTATTTGGACTATATAAAGGGGGGTGTTTTTTTCATTTTTTACTTAAACATTATTAAAACTTTCTTTTTAGCTTAATTTTTATTTCTTTTAAGTTTATTTTAAAACTTTTTTTAACGTTAACCCCTGGTTAGCCTAACACCAAATCCCCCAATTCCCCACTAACTTCCACCCACCCCAGCTAGCTAAATATATAATTTTAAAATATTTTAATTAATTTATTAAATAAATTTAACCCCTGAGGGTTAAAAAAAATAATAATTAACCCTCAGGGGTTAAAAAAAAAAATCAGATGACAGTAAAATGTAATCCCTGCCAATTGATCACTGTAGTCAGTGATCAATTGGCAGGGCAGGGGTTAATTTTTAATTAAAATGGGTAAAGGGCGGTGGGATTTTAAATAAACTTTATTTATTTTTTTAACAGGGGGCAGGATCATCACTGTTCCGGCTCCCTGCACTTCACACAGAACCAGGAAGTGCAGGGAGGCGGAAGGTAAGTATACTAAGCACATGTGCTCGCTCTGACATGCTGCGATAGCGGCGATCCGGGGTTAATTTTAACGGGTGACGGACAAGGTCCGTCACTCGTCGTTATGGCAATCCCCTGAGTGACGGAATCTGTTGGTGCTATATAAATTGCGATAATAATAATAATAATAATAATAATAATAATAATAATAATAATAATAATATTGCTACATATATGGAAATGGAAATGGGAAAAAAAAATCCTTTGATTGCTGCACTATATTTAAACCACTAGATGGCACTGTTGGATCCCATTCTATGCTCAGCATGTGTACTGTGAAAACAGCGGAGTGCCATGCTAAGTATACACAATGCCCACAAATAATATTCTCATACGTTATTCATTATCATAGTCCAAAATCAAATCCATTGGAAAATGTATTGGTTCATTGGCATAGCACCAACATATTCCGTAGCATTGCACAACAGGTTAACTAAATATTTAGGTAAATAATGAGAATCTATTTCAACGAAATAACATTACTGAAAGTGTCTAGTTAAATACACAGGATCACGGACCACCGAATACCTCCCAAGTGCCCTGTCTTGCAGGACAGGCACAGGTTTAGGCCAAATCCATCTGACCCTCTATTCTATACAAATGTAACTCTTATCTAAAAGGTCCCTTCTTTTTTATTTACCAAATTGTTTAACAGCACTAAAACTCCCTGCAATGCATCTTTAAACTACAATAAATGTCCAATATTATTCTGTGTTAACTGTTTTAATTAATCTGTGTTATTCATGGTTATATTCAAAAATTACATTTTCAGTTAAAGGGACACTACAATCACCAGAACTACTACAGCTTAATGTAGTGGTTCTGGGGTCTATATCCTGTCCCTGCAGGCTTTTTATTGTAAATACTGTCTTTTCAGAGAAATGGCAGTGTTGACATTGCTGCCTAGTAACACCTCTACTTGTCCACTAGAGGTGCTACCTGGGTCAGTGCTGTACACTGTGCAGCACCTACGTTCTGCATGGAGGCGTTGAATGTTCCCCAAAGATATGCATTGATTCAATGTATCTCTATGAGGACATGCTGATTGAAGCAACGCAGCGTTTTGACGCACATACTGTCAGGGATACATGTTTGTATTCCTACACTATAGTGTTCCTACAAATAAATGGTTATCAGTAGGTCATGAAGTCACCTAAACAATTCCAGATTAGCTCCATGGACACAAATCCAGCCACCTCCTCTAAAATGAAATTGTCCCTTTTTGCCTTTTTGAAGGGACACAAAGTAATACTGCCAGTATGGCCAACAATTTGATGCATTTCACTGTCCATGGGATACAGCTGGCCTGTGTTCTGTTATTTATATATTTATAAAATATTTTACCAGGAAGGATACATTGAGATTTCTCTCGTTTTCACAAGTCCTGGGTCCACAAAACATTGCATCGTTGTAATAGGGTACAATAAAAAACAAAAGCAATGTTAATACACAACATATACACAATCTCTGAATATAACGTATAACAATCCCATGATCTGGCTAGCTCTGTTATAGACAAAACAACAATGTGTATGCGCTCACTAAAATAACAAGGTGGAAGGCAGCGGTGAACCAGCAAGTATTCACAACCATTGCTAAAATACAAAAATGTGGAAGAAAGGTGTATAAGACAAATCAGTACATATACATACACTATATGAGGTCCAATAATGTATGTATGTATTTACCTAGAGACAGTATTAACCTAATCCCTTCTAAGGGGGCTTTTAATACTGATGCCTACAAAGAAAGCTTTGAACCCTCTCTCTTCCAAGAATCACTATCAACCTACTTGCTTCCAAACATCACTATTAACCTGCTCCGTGCCAAGGAACATTATGAAACCAAACTCTGCGAAAATCACTATTGCCAAAAATGAATATAACATAAACCATTACTTGTCCAGCTACGGCCAGGGAGAGGTGGCCGTGAAATACATTTACCCCGTGGGGGAACATTTAAATCGTTCATTCGTGTGATATAAATCAAACAATAAATCAGGCTCCAAGAAATCTTTGCCAGAATCATTTCTTTTATCTGCGCATGATGCATTTTTTTTTTTTTATAGTATCCTTATCGGGGGATAATGAAGTTTAGAAACAGAATAAAAATCATGATGAATAGTGAGCTCCTGTTATCATTTTGGGCCCCGAGGAAAACCTACTCTCTATTCAGTCATCAGCAGCTGTGAATGGCAATTAGATGCGTCGGAAATATTTATCAAAGTGTTCTGAATAGTAACATGTAGATTCATTAATATTCTGGTTGTACTTATTAAAGAGTACTAAAAGTGATCTATAAATTGAGCCTTTTTTGCAGCAATTTAAATTTCCATAGTCCTCCAAATAAATGTGGATATTTATCAAAGTGCTCTAAAAGTGGTCTAAAGTACTCAAAGTGGGGCTGGTTTCCATGGAAACCAGTGGAATCTGACAAGTGCACTTTATTGGTGCTTCTTCACCTTTTACATTTTTGATCCATTTTTTTGAACAGAAAACATTTATAAATCTCCTCCCTAGACGGGAATAAAAAGAACACTTTTCCGTCTGAGAAATTGGTGTAAACATCAATAAGTCTATTGTTACCAAGGAAATATAGTTTATATGCAAAAATTACAATTTGGGTACAAATGATGACAAAACCCAGCAATGAGGTTTCCGGCCTCACAATAAAATATATTTTTATCTTTTTGGACCTATAAACCCGATACTCCCTGAGATTGGTCCTTTCCCATTTCCAAAATGTCTGCACTGCTATCTCCGACAGCGACCCGCACCCGCAGTTAGATACAGCTACCCGCACCATGTGATGCCCAGTGATCAGTAATTGTGAATCGCAGTTAGATACAGCTACTCGCACCAAGTGATGGCCAGTGATCAGTAGCTGTGAATGGCAGTTAGATACAGCTACCCGCACCATGTGATGCCCAGTGATCAGTAATTGTGAATGGCAGTTAGATACAGCTACCCGCACCAAGTGATGGCCAGTGATCAGTAATTGTGAATGGCAGTTAGATACAGCTACCCGCACCATGTGATGCCCAGTGATCAGTAATTGTGAATCGCAGTTAGATACAGCTACCCGCACCAAGTGATGGCCAGTGATCAGTAATTGTGAATGGCAGTTAGATACAGCTACTTGCACCATGTGATGGCCAGTGATCAGCAGCTGTGAATGGCAGTTAGATACAGCTACTCGCACCAAGTGATGGCCAGTGATCAGTAGCTGTGAATGGCAGTTAGATACAGCTACCCGCACCATGTGATGGCCAGTGATCAGTAATTGTGAATGGCAGCTAGATACAGCTACTCGCACCATGTGATACCCAGTGATCAGCAGCTGTGAATGGCAGTTCACAGATTAAACACCCAATTCATTTCACTCTTTCCAAGTGACTTTTTAATATCTCCACCTCTCCAAGATGTTTAAATTTTTGAATCGCTGTGACTTTAAGGACTTTAGAGTTGTTATTATGAACATTGTGTAAAAGTGTACTTTAGTGTTTTTTTATTATCTTTCAAGTGTTTTGAGAATAAGGGAGTTCCTCTTTCCCACGTGTGTTTACTGCCTTTTTATATCCTTTGCTTTTATCTTAGTGCTTAGCCATAATTTTACAAACAAAGTCATATATATGTCACAGAGTGGTGGTACGGAGACCAGGACCCCTGAGTGCCTGATGATGATGGGAATCTCAGCGTGGAAATAGACTATCAGGGCCTGGTGCAGGGTAACCACATGCCCCCTGGTGTTGAGCACCAGCGTTTGTGTGGCCTCATACCAGGGCCCTGGTGCAGCTTCTGCGGATCCCAAGAGCTAGATGATAATATGCAGACCTCCCAGGAACATGACTTCTGACCCATACCAGTCCCCCCAACCGTTTCCCCCCAATAACACACGACACATTATTATAGTGGACAATGCCACAGCTTTATTTTACATAACCAGTTTGTAACGTTGTCCAACTCTGACAGCTGTTGGGTGGTTCCCCGACAGACAGTTCCCCCAAATTGTGTTCCATGAGTCTCAGCAGCCGGCTACTCGCCATCAGCTCCGTGCAGGCTGTCGTCTCCCCAAAGTGCCTTTTCCACCTGCGTTGTCCAGGAAAAACCCGCTAAGCTGTGACAACACAAAAACAAAACAAGACACAAGCCACAACACTAAAAACAGGGTGGGAAAACAGTCAGGGGCCCTCAACTGATCCTGCTGACTGGTAAGTCCCCTCCCTATCCCTTTTCTTAAGAAACCCAAACTTTCATACATTTGTTGCCTTATTGACCCAGCCCACAATCTTGGGCAGCAGTCATGCTCCCCCTTCCCTAGTTGTTCCAGGGGGAAACTGGATAGGGTGGCTCTGCAACAGATATGTATCCAGTACTAGAAACAAGGCAAGACTAGAATAGGTATCAAACAAGAAAACAAGACAAGACTAGAAGAACCCAGAACCTGAGTAGGACAGAAAGCAGAACCCAGAACATGTACACAAGACAAGAGGGATACATGAACAGGGCAGGACAGGACTGCACATGAACTGGGTATACAAGACAAAATAAAACAAGACAAGAGATACAAGGCAAAACAAGAGGAGACATAACTAAGTACTTATATGTGTAATAAACATTGGAGATTTAGACATACATAAATGGCCACGATGTATGCAGCCCACCACTGCGCCAAAGTAATCCAAGTACGGTGGGTCCTAACTGCCCAGATATGCATGACTAAATAAACAACAATAAAACACACACAGTACTTACTTGCAAAGAAAGGAGCAGAGGACTTGGAGCAACTGCCTGCAGGAACCAACTAAAACAAAAGGATTAATGGGAAAGGAACGGGTGTGGCAACATAAAAAAAAACCATTTAAAGGAATCCAGGAGACTGGGAATTCCAGGAACGGAATAAAGGAATGAACCCAGAAAACCAGACATAGAATAGAAAAACAGAAAAAACAGAAAAAACAAGAAAAACTAAACAAAAATTGTAAAAAGAGTACTGGATACCAGAAGCCAAGGCAAGACATCTCTGCAGAACAGAACAGGATGTGACTATATATATATATATATATATATATATATATATATAGATATATATATATACACAACCATTGTCCTGATGAAAACTCTCAGTTGGGAGCTGAAACGTTGACATTTTATTGGATCATGTAAATAAAAGCTAAGTTCTATATTTTGTGATATTAAGTCCCTGAAGTGCAGTCTTTCCTTGTTTTTTGTACAATATTTGCTAAACCTGCACCTGGCTTTATTAGTTATAACCAGGAGTGCAAGTTCTTGGACTATATATATATATGTATCATAAATACTAGTTAGATACAGCTACTACCCACACCATGTGATAGCCAGTGATTAGTAGCTGTAAATGGCAGTTAGATACAGCTACCCGCACCACATGATACCCAGTGATCAGTAGCTGTGAATGGCAGTTAGATACAGCTACTCACACCACAAGATGGCCAGTGATCAGTAGCTGTAAATGCAGGTCAGTTGCAAGGATTTCTGCTGCCCTAGGCAAAGATCCATTTTGCCACCCGTTCATGTCACACACTCACTGACAGACACACACACGCTGACACAGATTCACTCACTCACTGGTGCTCACCTGGTCCTGAGCCTATGAATCCCGGCTCTAGGTATATAGGTATTGTGCCAATTTGGATGGGGATGGCACTACCCCTGTGAGGATTCCTTGGAGGCTCCAAAAAGAACTTCAGTGAGGTCTTAAATAAAAATAGTGAATTTATTGGTATAAAATCAATATAAAAACAAAGGTGGTAAAAGTCCTCAAATAAAAGTCCTTTAAAAATGGACAATACGCGTTTCACTCTCAAATAGAGCTTCTTCAGTCAGCTGTAATGTTGGTCCTCTGAATCCTCCATTTTAAATGTCACCTGTATCTTCCCCTTTAATGAGCTAAGTGCATTTTGTCCAATCAAATTCAATTTTACATATTGTGTATGCAGGGGGATATGTGTGTATACCTTTAATAGGTTAATAGCGTTGGCGCCTTTTTTTGTCCTTTCCTTCATTGGTGGACAGCGTTGGTTGGCGTAAGTGTTTGTTTCCGACCGGGCGGTTGGCGGAAGTGACGTCACGCAGTCACGTGATCGTCACCCAGATGCCGCCCGGAACCTCCCAGCTTCCCTGACCCTGCCGCACATCTCCTATGCGTGCAGGTCGGAGGGAGGGCTTAGAATGTAGGAGGGAGTGGTTTGCGGGCGTGTCTGGTTCGTCACGCCCCCAAGGCGTGACGGAACGTCCGCTTGGCTCCTCCCCCTCCGAAATATTTGGAAAAGGTGCTGGAAAGGCACTGGAAAGGCAAACAAGGCTTAAAAATTGTAGTGGCAACAAAGTTAGTATAAAATTAAAGTGATATAGTATAGCTATTGTGCATGTAAGCTAGTAAATTTACATTATTAAAAGTGCATACAGTGCTAGTGATACTTATATATTAAAAAGATGATGTTACATACATATGTGCTAGAATAGATAGCCTTATTGGGTATTTTCCCAAAAGGTGGTTAAATCAATATTCTTTAAGTGGTATTTACAGTACTTATAGTATTGGGGCATAAATAGTATGTCACTGATTAGAAAAGTGGAAAAATTATGATAAAATGTAAAAAAGGATATATGGAAACAAATGGTACAAAAAGGATGTTATAGATTGCAATGGATAAATTGCATTGGATCCATGTTGTACCATTGAATGAGACTACGTTTTGTTAAGCCATATATGTGTTTGAGCGCTCCACTTATAGGTGTAGGTCCTTGTCACTTACACCGCACCTATATTTACTAAATTAGTTCAGTGGAATAGAGGATATTTCCACACTAGTGTATTGAGCTGCCTATAAATCACTTTTTGACTCTTTTGAGCACTTTTGTTATACACACTCCTCCGTAAAAAGATTACCTTTGATTGGTACCCAGTGATTAGTAGCTGTAAATGGCAGTTAGATACAGCTACCGGCACCATGTGATGGCCAGTGATCAGTAGCTGTGAATGGCAGTTAGATACAGCTACCCGCACCATGTAATGGCCAGTGATCAGTAGCTGTGAATGGCAGTTAGATACAGCTACCCGCACCATGTGATGGCCAGTGATCAATAGCTGTGAATGGCAGTTAGATACAGCTAGCCGCACCAAGTGATGGCCAGTGATCAGTAGCTGTGAATGGCAGTTAGATACAGCTACCCGCACCATGTAATGGCCAGTGATCAGTATCAGTAGCTGTAAATGGCAGTTAGATACAGCTACCCACACCATGTGATGGCCAGTGATCAGTAGCTGTGAATGGCAGTTAGATACAGCTACCCACACCATGTAATGGCCAGTGATCAGTAGCTGTGAATGGCAGTTAGATACAGCTACCCGCACCATGTGATGGCCAGTGATCAGTAGCTGTGAAGGCAGTTAGAAACAGCTACCCGCACCATGTGATGGCCAGTGATCAGTAGCTGTGAATGGCAGTTAGATACAGCTACCCGCACCACGCGATGGCCAGTGATCAGTAGCTGTGAATGGCAGTTATATACAGCTACCCGCACCATGTGATGGCCAGTGATCAGTAGCTGTGAATGGCAGTTAGATACTGCTACCCGCACCATGTGATGGCCAGTCATCAGTAGCTGTGAATGGCAGTTAGATACAGCTACCCGCACCATGCGATACACAGTGATCAGCAGCTGTGAATGGCAGTTAGATACAGCTACCCGCACCATGCGATACCCAGTGATCAGTAGCTGTGAATGGCAGTTAGATACAGTTCCGCACCAAGTGATGGCCAGTGATCAGTAGCTGTGAATGACAGTTAGATACAGCTACCCGCACCATGCGATATCCAGTGATCAGTAGCTGTGAATGGCAGTTAGATCAGCAGCTGTGAATGGCAGTTAGATACAGCTACCCGCACCATGCGATACCCAGTGATCAGTAGCTGTGAATGGCAGTTAGATACAGCTACCCGCACCATGTGATGGCCAGTGATCAGTAGCTGTGAATGGCAGTTAGATATAGCTACCCGCACCATGTGATGGCCAGTGATCAGTAGCTGTGAATGGCAGTTAGATACAGCTACCCGCACCATGTAATGGCCAGTGATCAGTATCAGTAGCTGTAAATGGCAGTTAGATACAGCTAGCCGCACCATGTAATGGCCAGGGATCAGTATCAGTAGCTGTGAATGGCAGTTAGATACAGCTACCCGCACCATGTGATGGCCAGTGATCAGTATCAGTAGCTGTGAATGGCAGTTAGATACAGCTACCCGCACCATGTGATGGCCAGTGATCAGTAGCTGTGAATGGCAGTTAGATACAGCTACCCGCACCATGTGATGGCCAGTGATCAGTAGCTGTGAATGGCAGTTAGATACAGCTACCCGCACCACGCGATGGCCAGTGATCAGTAGCTGTGAATGGCAGTTAGATACAGCTACCCGCACCATGTGATGGCCAGTCATCAGTAGCTGTGAATGGCAGTTAGATACAGCTACCCGCACCATGCGATACACAGTGATCAGCAGCTGTGAATGGCAGTTAGATACAGCTACCCGCACTATGCGATACCCAGTGATCAGTAGCTGTAAATGGCAGTTAGATACAGTTACCCGCACCAAGTGATGGCCAGTGATCAGTAGCTGTGAATGGCAGTTAGATCAGCAGTTTTGAATGGCAGTTAGATACAGCTACCCGCACCATGCGATACCCAGTGATCAGTAGCTGTGAATGGCAGTTAGATACAGCTACCTGCACCATGTGATGGCCAGTGATCAGTAGCTGTGAATGGCAGTTAGATATAGCTACCCGCACCATGTGATGGCCAGTGATCAGTAGCTGTGAATGGCAGTTAGATACAGCTACCCGCACCATGTAATGGCCAGTGATCAGTATCAGTAGCTGTAAATGGCAGTTAGATACAGTTACCCGCACCAAGTGATGGCCAGTGATCAGTAGCTGTGAATGGCAGTTAGATCAGCAGCTGTGAATGGCAGTTAGATACAGCTACCCGCACCATGCGATACCCAGTGATCAGTAGCTGTGAATGGCAGTTAGATACAGCTACCCGCACCATGTGATGGCCAGTGATCAGTAGCTGTGAATGGCAGTTAGATATAGCTACCCGCACCATGTGATGGCCAGTGATCAGTAGCTGTGAATGGCAGTTAGATACAGCTACCCGCACCATGTAATGGCCAGTGATCAGTATCAGTA
The DNA here is from genome assembly GCF_036172605.1 of Pelobates fuscus. Taxonomy (NCBI): domain Eukaryota; kingdom Metazoa; phylum Chordata; class Amphibia; order Anura; family Pelobatidae; genus Pelobates; species Pelobates fuscus. The sequence goes on from NC_086317.1 coordinate 469,531,205, forward strand.
GCTGTAAATGGCAGTTAGATACAGCTACCCGCACCATGTGATGGCCAGTGATCAGTAGCTGTGAATGGCAGTTAGATACAGCTACCCGCAACACGCGATGGCCAGTGATCAGTAGCTGTGAATGGCAGTTAGATACAGCTACCCGCACCATATGATGGCCAGTGATCAGTAGCTGTGAATGGCAGTTAGATACTGCTACCCGCACCATGTGATGGCCAGTCATCAGTAGCTGTGAATGGCAGTTAGATACAGCTACCCGCACCATGCGATACACAGTGATCAGCAGCTGTGAATGGCAGTTAGATACAGCTACCCGCACCATGCGATACCCAGTGATCAGTAGCTGTGAATGGCAGTTAGATACAGTTACCCGCACCAAGTGATGGCCAGTGATCAGTAGCTGTGAATGACAGTTAGATACAGCTACCCGCACCATGCGATATCCAGTGATCAGTAGCTGTGAATGGCAGTTAGATCAGTAGCTGTGAATGGCAGTTAGATACAGCTACCCGCACCATGTGATGGCCAGTGATCAGTAGCTGTGAATGGCAGTTAGATATAGCTACCCGCACCATGTGATGGCCAGTGATCAGTAGCTGTGAATGGCAGTTAGATACAGCTACCCGCACCATGTAATGGCCAGTGATCAGTATCAGTAGCTGTAAATGGCAGTTAGATACAGCTAGCCGCACCATGTAATGGCCAGTGATCAATATCAGTAGCTGTGAATGGCAGTTAGATACAGCTACCCGCACCATGTGATGGCCAGTGATCAGTATCAGTAGCTGTGAATGGCAGTTAGATACAGCTACCCGCACCATGTGATGGCCAGTGATCAGTAGCTGTGAATGGCAGTTAGATACAGCTACCCGCACCATGTGATGGCCAGTGATCAGTAGCTGTGAATGGCAGTTAGATACAGCTACCCGCACCATGTGATGGCCAGTGATCAGTAGCTGTGAATGGCAGTTAGATACAGCTACCCGCACCATGTGATGGCCAGTGATCAGTAGCTGTGAATGGCAGTTAGATACTGCTACCCGCACCATGTGATGGCCAGTCATCAGTAGCTGTGAATGGCAGTTAGATACAGCTACCTGCACCATGCGATACACAGTGATCAGCAGCTGTGAATGGCAGTTAGATACAGCTACCCGCACCATGCGATACCCAGTGATCAGTAGCTGTAAATGGCAGTTAGATACAGTTACCCGCACCAAGTGATGGCCAGTGATCAGTAGCTGTGAATGGCAGTTAGATCAGCAGCTGTGAATGGCAGTTAGATACAGCTACCCGCACCATGCGATACCCAGTGATCAGTAGCTGTGAATGGCAGTTAGATACAGCTACCCGCACCATGTGATGGCCAGTGATCAGTAGCTGTGAATGGCAGTTAGATATAGCTACCCGCACCATGTGATGGCCAGTGATCAGTAGCTGTGAATGGCAGTTAGATACAGCTACCCGCACCATGTAATGGCCAGTGATCAGTATCAGTAGCTGTAAATGGCAGTTAGATACAGCTAGCCGCACCAAGTGATGGCCAGTGATCAGTAGCTGTGAATGACAGTTAGATACAGCTACTCGCACCATGTGATGGCCAGTGATCAATAGCTGTAAATGGCAATTAGATACAGCTAGCCGCACCAAGTGATGGCCAGTGATCAATAGCTGTAAATGGCAGTTAGATACAGCTACCCGCACCATGTGATACCCAGTGATCAGCAGCTATGAATGGCAGTTAGATACAGCTACCCGCACCATGTGATGGCCAGTGATCAGTAGCTGTGATTTGTTATTTGCAGAATCATTTGTGTTTTTAACAATTAGCTTAGAATTATATATTTTTTATTAGACTATGTAGTAATGTATGTAACGCCTCTAGAATATTTATTCCACATAAAAAAAAATTAGGTTTCGGCTCCATCAATATTTGGGACTTTGATGAAGTGGTGGGCATAACTCATTATGACATTATGGTGTCACCTAATTTCCATATCTTTCACTTGAGATAATTTGAGATTGATTTTTAGTAGCCATTAAACTGTATATATTGTGCAAGAGCTGATCCCAGTTTATATAATTTGCATAAATTTAGATGATTTCACTAGTGGCTCTATGAGGAAATGCATGGTTTTGGGCAGAATAATTACCGTTCCTCTTTTATCAGTCCTTTTATTACGAGATGGATGTGATATAGATAATAACAGAAAAATACTTTATTGTGTTACCGTGGGTTCCCTGGAAAACATAGAAAATCATCCATAACTTGCGTAATTGTGTGATGTCATGTGATATCCCCATTTATTTTAAAGATTTAGTAAATCACATCATACTCCAGTTTGGACAAGGCAAAGCCAGACTGAATAGTGTTCCATTTCTCCTCTCCTCTGTATGCTCCCTCTGTGCTGACTGCCAGGTGCAGAGGACAGAATTTTAAAAATGGCTGACAGGGAGCTAAGATGGCGGTGCCCAGTTACAGGATAAAGAGGTTCAGGTAGAAACCTTTCATTTTTCACATCTCACAAATACATATTTAGCAAACATAGGGGATAAGTAGACAAACCATTTGAAATCCTGTGAAGTGATAGCTTCCCTTCTAATTTTACGGGAGGCAAAGCCTTCTGTTATTCGTAGCTCGTCTAAAATGATGTGCAGGTCCACAGACATTGACAACTTATTGAATGAGGAGCAGGATGTTTTATTCCTACATTCATCCCTTCAGAATGCCCTCTGGCAACACAGACAATAACCCAGACTCCTATAAACCCTTCCCAGCTGCGGTTATACGTCTGTCCCCTCGTTGATATTTGAAAGGAGTCTCCAGCCATCTTTTACTGCGAGTCTTTCATGCTGACACCCACACTGGTACCTCAGGATAATCCGCTAATTGGAGATTTATATGATGATAATCCTATTTCTAGGAATCCTTAACCCATCAGTGTCTGTAAAGGGGCACTCTGCGCGGTGCACAATACAGAACCGGATTGATTTCCTGTAAGGAGTTAAACAACAGACGACCGTGTCCGGCATGTTATGGGATTATGGGGAATAAATGCCTGGTTTGACACATAGCCAGTTTATTCCACTTTTATTCCCTACAGGACTACGGGGGGCACTAAATTCATCACATAATTTAATTAAGTACTTTATTTAGAAAAATAGAAGCAATGGGTTGCCTGTCCCTCATTTAGAGGATTAAACAGTTAGCATTTTTCATGTTTATATTGTAAATCAGAGGGAACGCAGAAGAATAGGTTTGTGGTTTGGTTTGTGAGTTATTTCATTTACTAGATTCTGAGCCACAAAATAAAATGCACCATTTTGGCAAGCCCAAATATTATCAGGCCATGTAGAAAAATGGCCAGTTTGCGCACAAGGGTGCAGCTAATTTGAGAGAGAAAATGGAAGGGGCATTTTATCCATTTAACTGAGAATTATTTAAGGGGATTTGCTGCTGGTAGCTTAGTGTTGTTTATGGGCCTCTGCGTAGTGTCTCCAGTTCCACCACGGCCAGAGATGTCTGCAATGCTCGTTTTACAGTTTTATTGGATGATAAGTGACACCTGCAAATAGACATGGAATCTTTGCAGTGTATTTGTTTGTGCACAAAGTTATCGTAGAAGAGTAAATAATATAGTAATGTGCTATATGCATGCCATAGTGTGTTCGTTTGGCCTAAACAAATAGGGGTGCTTCTATCACAGTCTACGTTGGTGCAAGATTTGGGCAGCAAAACCAGAATTAGTAAGTCCAGAATTTAGGTAGGTGACTGTAGATATCCTAGGGATTTAGACTGATGGGGTATTTATGTATGGATGTAACTAGATATGGGTTCTGCAGGCGCTCAGGACTATATTAACAGATGATAACTGGCTGGTGATGGACTTTTTAATGCAAGGAGTCCATACAATTCTGCTAATGCAGAATTAGTATGAATAGTTGAGCAAGTGCTGTATTAAGGGGAGTGAACACTTATCACACACCAGAGTCTAAGTGGATGCTTACATAGAAGATTGTTAGGTCTCTGCAGAGAGAGGAGGTTCTGTTGAGAAGATGCCTGGCTCCAAAACAACTGGCAGAACGGAACATAGATCGACCATCTGAAAGAAAAGCATACAGTTGATGGGTCAACTCTTTCAACAAAAGTCAGACTTCAACCCATGGGTATACTTATTAAAAAGACCTTTAGAGGGCTGGACCAAGCATGAACAATTGTTAATACACAAGGTTACATCAGCGGCAAGGAGGGTGTTAGCTCAATCGTGGCCTTAAATTTGAAATCGTGGTCCTATCCCTCCCCGGTACCTATCTATCCTGTCTACTCTTCTCCTAGACTCTACCTTTTCTTTGCCTTTCTTTATTTTTTCTTCTCTTCTCTCAAGATAGAAGGGAAATCAAGACATGATAACACTTTCCATTAGTCTCTCAACAATATTTCGAGAGTTCCTGGAGTTCTTGAACGGTATGCACTTCCTATCTAGTAACAAGACAAGCTACATGTAGCACTGACAGCTGTATTATACTATGTATTCACCCACGAGTACTTAAGTGAACCTCTGTATTTTATCTTTCAAGATTCTTTTCTTTCAGGAAGTGTTCCGGAGGATTGGGGGAAGGAAGATGTCGTTCCTATATTTAAAACAGGTTCAAAATCCTTACCTGGAAATTATAGACCTGTGAGCTTAACTTCTGTAATTGGGAAAGTATTTGTAGGGTTATTAAGGGATAATATTCGGGAATTTATTGGGAAGAACTTTGTTATTGGCAATAATCAGCATGGTTTTATGAAACATAGGTCATGTCAAACTAACCTAATTCCATTCAATAAAGAAGTAAGTAGAAGTATAGATCAGGGTGTTGCAGTGGATGTGATCTACTTGGATTTTGCCAAGGCATTTGATACAGTTCCTCACAATAGGTTAGTGTTCAAACTAAAAGAAATTAGTCTAGATCAATGGTTCCCAACCTAGTCCTCAAGTACCCCCTAACAGTCCAGGATTTATGGATTACCCAGTTTTAGAAGAAAAAAAAAACACTTTAGACACAACAGGGTAATCCCTAAATGCTGGACTGGTAGGGGGTACTTGTGGACTGGGTTGGGAACCCCTGGTCTAGATGAATATTCTTGTGCTTGGGTAGAACATTGGCTTAAGGATAGAGTACAACAAGTTGACATTAGTGGACATTTTTCAAGCTGGACAAAAGTGGAAGTGGTGTCCCTCAGGGTTCTGTTTTGGGATTGCTTCTATTTAACATATTTATAAATGATCTTGAAATATGCATTGAAAGCCATGCTTTAGTGTTTCCAGATGACACAAAACTTTGTAAAGTAATAAAATGTGAGCCGGATATTGCTTTGCTGAAGAGGGATTTAAATAGGTTGGGGGGCTTAAATTTCATCTGCACTAAAATGGCAGATGAAATTTAATGTAGAGAAATGCAAAGTTATGCACTTTAGGGTCAAGAATGCACAAGCAACTTACACCCTACAGCAAGCATGTCAAACTCAAAGGCTAGCACGGGCCAAATAAACAAGGTTAAAGTTTATGTGGGCCACAAAAAATAAAAACTTTGGGTTTTTTTTATAGAAATGTAGGTTTAATTAGAAAAGTACAGTGTAAAAATGTATGCTAACTGACACTGGACGTCCTCACGCTCGTAGGGCTTCAAAGGTAACAAAAGAGCAAATGTATTTTAAGGAGACATGCATTTGCATATGACCAATGTTTCAGTCCAACTGCCTTGACATATTAACCCCTTAGTGACCAGACTGTCTTACCGTTAAGGACCATGGCTGTTTTTACACTTCTGCGGTGTTTGTGTTTAGCTGTAATTTTCCTCTTACTCATTTATTGTACCCACACATATTATATATCGTTCTTGCCATTAAATGGTCTTTCTAAAGATACCATTAGTTTCCTCGTATCATATAATTTACTATAAAAAAAATTATAAAATATGAATAAAATATTTAAAAAAAAACACTTTTTCTAACTTTGATCCCCAAAATTGTTACGCATCTACAACCGCCAAAAAACACCCATGCCATATAATTTCTAAATTTTGTCCTGAGTTTAGAAATACCCAATGTTAACATGTTCTAAGCTTTTTTTTGCAAGTTATGGAGCTATAAGTACAACTAGGACATTGCTGTTTCAAAATATATATATTTTTTTTAATGTATCAATAGTGAAATTGTAACACTGTTATTTGTCATAAATCTCTGAACTAAACCTCACATGTACATATTTTTTTAAAGTAGACAACCCAGGGTATTCAATATGGGGTATGTCCGGTATTTTTTAGTAACCACTTAGTCACAAACACTGGCCAAAAGTTAGCATTTATATTTGTTTGTGTGTTAAAAATGCAAAAAACAATTATGAACGCTAACTTTAGCAAGTGTTTGTGACTAAGTGGCTACTAAAAAAGACTGAGCATACCCCATTTGCAATACCTTGGGCTTGTCTTCCTTTGCAAATGGTATGCCATCATGAGGGTAATTCTCATTCCTGGGCTTCCATACACTCTTAAAGGCAACATAACCAATCTGGCAAATTTCAATGTGAAAAAATGAGAAATCAAGCCTTATATTTGGCCCTGTAATTTTCAAAAACACTATAAAACCTGTACATAGGGGGTACTGTTATACTCAGGTGACTTCGCTGACACCAACATTAGTGTTTCAAAACAGTAAAACATATCACTTTCACTGACAATATCATCGCTGTGATATGTTCTACTGTTTTGAAACACTAATAGTTGTGTTCAGCGAAGTCTCCCAAGCAAAATACTCCCCCTCCCCTCCCACCCCCACCCCCACCCCCCCATAGAGAGGTCTTAGGGTGTCATGGAAAGTTACAGGGTTAAATACAGTGCTAGTAAATTAAATTCTCTGGACTTTCAGCCTGGGTTGTCAGGCATGTCCCTCAAATTGCAATCAATAAAATTACTTAATTATGTAAAAATATTACATACATATGCACATAGAATTTAAATATATATATACATATTTATATATTTGAAGTCTACGTGTATATTTATGAAATTATGTATGTAATTATGTATATGGATATATATATATATATATATATATATATATATATATATTGTATTATTTTTATTTATTTATATATACACATATATATATATATATATATATATATAATTTCATTCTAAGTGTATTTCGATATAAATATATATATATGCATATATATATATATATTAATATCAAAATACAGTTAGAATAAAATTACATATATAATATTGTTTTTTTTTATGTATTATTAGTTTTACATTTTTTTAATGTTTTAATTTCCTTATTATTTATATTTTATAATAATATATATACACATTTGTAATTTAATTATAAGTGTATTTTTATATTACACTTAGTATGACATTATATATAAGATATATATATACATATTATATATAGAGGTAATATATATATATATAAATCATATATATATTTATATATATATATATATATATATATATATATATATATATATATATATATATTTATATATACACATGAATAAAGCTTGGACTGCACTCACGGTCTTCCAATGCAAAAAACTCTTTATTTCATCAAATCATCAAATCGACGTTTCGGTCCGCACAGGGACCTTCCTCAGGACAAAGTGACCTATCTATATATATATATTTTTTTTTAAATTAACATTTTATTTTTTTCAGCAGTTCCCCTGCAGGCAGACGAATAGACAGCTATTGCGGCCATGTGACCACTCTTTCAGAGCGTTCACATGGCCTTCGGGGCCTAATTTGCCGAGGGGGGACTGTCTGGGATGTCAGGCAGTCCCCCCAGACAAGGAGCAACACCGATCACCGGCGGGGGAACGGCGGCGATCGGGTAAGTAATAAGGAATGCCGCGGACGTACCTAGTACATCCGCAGTCCTTAAGGAGTTAAGAAAAGTTTGGTAATAGGACTGAAATGGAGAATGTATGCTTTTGCACAGCTCTAAAAAAAACTAATTATGTTATCTTGTTCATTTTGAAGTCACATGAGTGTGTTCTTCACTTTGGCTGAGATCATCAAACTTGATGATCTCAGCCAATCCAATGCTTACCCATAGGAAATCATTGGAAGGCTATTGTGCATGTGTGGCAAAAAGCTGCACAAGCATCTCCACGGGGAGCGTTCAATCTAATACACCGCCCCCCCAATCTAATACACTGCCCCTGATCTAATACATTGCCCCCAAATCCAATACACTGCCCCCTTCCTCCACTCTAATACACTGCCCCCTCCCCATTCTAATACATTGCCCCTAAGTCCAATACACTGCCCCCTCCCTCCACTCTCATAAACTGCCCTTCCCCCATTCAAATACATTGTCCTCAAATCCAATACACCACCCCCTCCCTCCACTCTAATAAACTGCCCTTCCCCCCATTCTAATACATTGCCCCTAAATCCAATACACTGCCCCCTCCCTCCACTCTAATAAACTGCCCCTCCCCCATTCTAATACATTGCCCCCAAATCCAATACACTGCCACCCTCCCTCCACTCTAATAAACTGCCCCTCCCCCATTCTAATACATTGCCCCCAAATCCAATACACTGCCCCCTCCCTCCACTCTAATACACTGTCCCCAGTGGTGGCTCTAGACTTTGTGAGGCCTTAGGCAAAACTCAAACATGAGTTTCCTAGTTTGTTGCAGAATTGGAAGCGCTACAGACTGTGTTTTTTGCCTTCTTTTGGATCAACAGCAATAACATATGAGGAAGGCTGAACTTGATGGACGCAAGTCTCTTTTCACCTCTGTAACTATGTAACTATGTTAATAGCTTCTATACGTTTCTACGTACTGTAAAATATAACCATAAACATAAAAATGTGACATGTTCATGACAGGGGTATCACCCAAAGAATTGTTAATACACTGTTTCTGCTTATCAGCACTGATACTATACCAAGATTTCAGAATGTTCTATGTGATTTCAATGTCATGACTGTCATTCAAAAATAAAGAATTGAGGAAAAACATTCATTTTAGTGTTGAATAACTAGTGTGATGACAGGGGCATAAACAAAGAAAAGAGATGTCATAAATTTCCAGAAAAATTTGGTCAAACTTTTATTGTGCAAATCATTTATTTTTTTTATCTACTAAGGAAACAGTTGTTAAAAAGTTACTATTTCCCAGCCAAAAGCCTGCATTAGAAGGTAATGAATAAAGATTGAGACAGAAAACAACTGTATCAAAATCAGTGCTTCGTGGGCACCTATAGCTAAAGGTAACTGTCACAGAACTGGCTAACTAAAAAAAACCTTACAGTGCTGGTACACGAGGAAAATCAAGGCTGGGGAAAAATGAATGGCTGGTGTCGTTCAAATCAAACAAATGGTTTGACACATGTCATGGCACATGTCAAAGTAACATCCACATGAAAGCCAGGAGCCAAGTATTCCTAGCAGAACATTGCCCAGAGCATAACAGCCTGCCTTTCTTAACATAGTGCATCCTGCTGCCATCTCTTTCCCACGTAAATGAGGCACACGCACCGGCCATCCAATGTGATTCATTAGACCAAGAAACCTTCTTCCATTGCTCCATGGTCCAGTTCTGATGCTCATTGAAGGTGCTATCGGTTGTGGACATCATGGGCACTCTGACCAGTCTGCAGCTACGCAGCCCCATACGCACACCTTTCTATCATAGCCAGCATTACATTTTTCAGCAATTTGAGCTACAGTAGCTCTTCTGTGTGATCTGGCCAGACGGGCTAGCCTTCACTCCCCACATGCATCAATTAACCTTGGGTGCTCATGACCCTGACGCCGGTTTCCCAGTTGTCCTTCCTTTCAGTAGTTTTGGTAGGTACTAACCACTGCATACCGGGAACACCCCACAAGACTAGCCGTTTTGGAGATGCTCTTACCCAGTCATCTAGCCATCACTGTTTGGACCTTGTCAAAGTCACTCAGATCTTTTTGCTTGCCCATGTTTCCTGAATCCAGGGCTGACTGTTCACTTGCTGCCTAATATATCTCACCTATTGACAGGTGCCATTGTAATGATATAATCAATGTTATTCATTTTACCTGTCTGTGGTTTTAAAGTGGTGGTTGGTCAGTACATTTTTTAAGGAGACTCAGCAGTGACTGGATATAGCAGCGGAGAGCTGGAATTTTAGGGGTGTGAAATGATTGTGGACTATGCGGCCTCTGGCTGAAGTGAAAAGTTTATACATTTAATTTGTGGCCTTTGCTTGAAAGTTGCTGTGGGTTTTTTTCTGACCTTGTGTTTAAGTTCTAATAGCTGTATATAGAAGATAGAAGATATGTGTAAGGTGTGAGGATAACTTAACCAAAGTGCTAAATTACAGAGCCTGCAGCCGTATCACCCGGGACCACAGTGTAAGAGTATGGATAGGAGTGTGATATCAGATTAAAGTTACATATAATCATGTTTGTTTTACATTGGTTGGCTAAATGAACCAGTGGCGTCATTATGCTTATTGATATTTATGTTAGATTATGTAACCAAGAAATGGCAAAACTTCTGAGGAAGTAGTGCTCTAACTCAGACCCTGTTACATACAGTAACTCTCAAAACCGGGAAAATGGTGAGGGGTGGGCGGGCCCCTAAGAAGGCTTCACCAGTGATATGACCCGCATCAATAGTGATACCCATAAGGGGTAGCCCGCCCTATGACAAGCTGTTTGGCCAGTTGCCAGCCTTCAGGACTGTGATGGAGCTCCAGTACTCCAGCTGAGTACCTCCATCTAAAGTTCCCTTTCGCTGGAAAAGAAATCGATGAAGTAACTATAGACCTTTCCCCATGCACCAGACACTTGATGAAGGGGTAAAACACACACACTTTATTGGAACACAGGCACATATTTATAGGAACAATCCCAACAGGGGGTCATCAATGGAGACAGTAAGTTTCCTCCAAGGGGGACATATGAATTAACTGGGAATTATTTTTTATTAACTTCCATACAACAGGACACATTATAACAGTAACCTCAAAACTTTCCCCAACAATAGACTGACAAAGTATACATCCCCGGACAGGGCCAATTTTCATGAGCAAAATCTTGCGAACGGATTGGATGTATCCAGCCCAAGTAATTATTTAATGAAATTTAGCCAGGCTGTGGCCATTTCCCGATCGACGCACAGTTCCAGGCTGACTAAGGAACGGTCTCTGGAAAAGAGTCCTTCTGACTTTGGGGAGTCCGAGTGGATGAGACGATGTGGGATGTGGGAAAGAGCCAAGGTGTGATTATGCTCTTGTAGCACTACTGAAGCCTGCATTCTGCTGCCCGTGCAGTTCCCAAATGCACAACACTAAGGAACTAAAGTGGGATGTCTGGACAAGGCCCCAAAATCATGATTCCACCCCAAAAGTTGAACTGTGCGAGGCCTGCAGTTATTTCTACTGGGGTTTGTAAATTCTATGCCTATCAGCATTACAGGTTTAAATCAAGCCCTGGCACCAGAGGTGTAAATATAACCCTAGCATCACAGGTGTAAATCCAGCCATGGCATCGCAGGTTTAAATCCAGCCCTGGCACCTCAGGTGTAAGGCCCTGGCCTTGAATAGCAAGCTTTCATATCAGTCTGGCAACACAATTGACAAACAAATACTATAACAATGAAACTCATACACCTACACTTAAATGTAGCATGTTTCCTGGTACACAGTTCACAGTTCACTGACATATTAATGGGCAGCACATGAAAAGTGACCGATCAGATAAGCCGTGAGGAATGAGTCACATTCTGTTTTGGCTGGCCAGCACTAAATGAAACTGAACTAACTACTGCATGCTCTGTCTGGGACAATGACTCATCAGTACATTGAATCAGCTTTGTAAAGCTTAGCTCATATAGCTCACTCCATCTGGGGGGTCACTAAATTAATCATTCACTGCTTGTAAAATAGTGCTCTACAGCGGGTGAGTGATGACTCAGTGCTTGGTGGATGAACTGTTACACAGAATATACTGATACTGTTTTCATGTAGATGTCTTTACATGGGATTTTGACCAATGAGCTTACACTCTAGTTTTGCAGTTTGTCAAGGGATTGGGGGTGTGGGAGGGGCAGATACATCAGGTCAGAAGTTGTGGCTGCTAATCTTGGTGCAGCAGATGTTTGTGAACTAAGTTTCCCATGATTCATAGCCTTGATGTCAGTAATTAGTGACATAGTGCAGGTGGTCCACAGCTGGGGTTGCCCAGTGCCTTTGCTTTATCTGCCAGGGTGAGAAGTGCTGAGATGCAAGAATAAAACACACTAATCTCCATGGTCTTCCCATGATGCATTGGGGAAGTGAGTGCACGCACGCTTGCAATTTATTCCATAGTGATGTGACAAACTCCCCTTTCCAAGTGAGTTTGCCACTAGTTCCTGGAGGAGCCTGCTTGACAGCCTCCTGCTCACAGACTGTGGACCCTGTAAAATGTGATATAAAAGTCTTCGTTCGTGTATTTGGGCTATATGGTTCAGGAACCGAGCAGTCGCATGAACCTGAGACCACCCTGAAGCTTGTTAAGCCTAATTGATACTTTGTAGCAATTTCCACCTCAGGGTTCTAAGTGTTTGTCAGGGTGGCAGCATTTCCTATGTACGACCACGAGGTGGCAGCCATCTTCTTCGCATGAACACAGGCAGCAGTGTTTGGTCGTCGAGTTCATGGAACTATTTTCAAACACTGAAACTCCCGAACACCACTGGACTTCCATGATCATCTGTGTTCGGTTCTACAACACTTAGAAAGACACTTTTCAGTGGAAACGTTCCCACGAACAAGGGGAACAAGCTCCAGGGTAAGAACATTGACTATGTGGAGTAGTTTGTTAGGTTTTTAAACTACCGAACTAGACCGATCCTAAGCCCTGATTCTCTGGAACAGTTTTGGGCATGGGACCATGCGTGTGGTCGGTCAAATTATGACTTCCAGAAAATTCCTGAATCCATGAACCGATCGGGGTGATTTTTGGATATGTTGGTCACCCAGATCGGGTCTATCAGGGGATGTAACGGTTGTGGGGTTTTTATATATTTTTAAGGTACTTTTGGTGTATTTGGGAAATGTGTGTTTTTGTGCTTGGAGATAATTGAGTTTAATACTCAAGCCACGGCGACTGGGGCCAGAAGAGCTGCGGTTTGTCCCCTGTTCCAGCTAGGAAGCAGTCCTCGGTACCAAGCCAGGGTTACAGGGCGCTATTTTATAGTGCCATAGCACACATGCCACCCTTGTGACCCCCACCTTTCGCACAGTATTGTGGGGTTAAATAAATTTACATTACATGCACTTCAAAAGAAAGAAGCTGATTAGTATAGGTCTGTTCACAAATCACATAAATGCAGGAGAGAAGCTAAGCTTAAAAAATTAGAAGTGATATATTTACAGCAAAGGGCGTGGGAAGGGCTTCTGTTTAAAGCCCATTCTCTTCCCTAACATATCTCATTTTACAGAATCCTTTTCACCTTCTCTTTTTCTTCTTCAACATACTGCCCTCCCACTACAAGTCCTTGTTAGTTTTATAGTGTGGGTCAGAACTGGTTTCTGTGTAGATCAGACAGGTCTGAGCTCCTGCAATGAATGATGAAGTGCTGAAGCAAGCAGGGAGCTTTGTCTGACTTCTTTGTCTGCTAGAGGTCAGCGTGCATTAATCTATGGGAAGGTCACAGTGCTCAGTGCGGACTGTGATGTAGCACATGGGTGGCATTAGGTTGGGGGCGGTGGGAAAGAGCAGGTCGCTGGCAATGCCAATGGCAGGAATGTATCAGGAGAGCAGTGCTATGTGACCGTGTGAAATCATTGTACATCGGCCGCTTTGTCAACTATTTCACAGGACAAAAATAAATATCCTGGGGCAACAAATAAGGACCTCTAATATTGTAACATTTTCTGTTGGATTAGAACAAGCAATGACGTTTTATTGTAAACAAAGCAATTATGTTTTATTGTAATCAAAGCACTGACTTTTTATTGTAAAGTAACTCTTTGGGGATACCCAGAAAAAAACTGCTCCTGATCCAGGTGAAAGATGTCTACTGGATCGTGGCTTATTCGTTCTGTGTTTGGCTGCCATTTAGCTTGTGAGCCCATTTGGGCAGGGCTCTCTTCACCTTCTATTCCAATATGTTGATCACGTTTTGTTAGAAGTAAGTTTTGTCTCGTTTACCACTTGTACTGCGGAGTATGTTGGCGCTATCTAAATAATTGTACTTGTCTTAGATTGGTCACTCACACATGTAATTTGTTAGCGAAGTTGGGGGTGTTGTAAATAGCAGAAGACAGGCAGAGTGGTTGAGAATAGGCAGAACAATAAGAAATTTAAACAGAGGAGAGACAATTAACAGCCCAACAAACAGCAGAGATTAGCATAAACATATACAGCTGCATATTAAAAACTTATACTATACTTATAGTTAAGCAATTTATCTACACACATAATATGCAGCTGTATATTTTATGCTAATCTCTCCTATTTAATGTGTGTGTTGTCTCTCCTCAGTTTGTTTTCTTGTGTATACCATTCTGCATCTTTCACTCTCAACTTGTCATTTAAATAGTTTTAGTCCAATAAAAAAAAAATATATTATTGCATAGTGCTGTTATTTTGGCATCTTGTCTACTGAATTAATATGGCTTATCCAATTCAATCCAAACCCTCACATTTTTGTAAATATTTTATTATATCTTTTCATGTGACAACACTGAAGAAATGACACTCTGCTACATTGTAAAGTAGTAAGTGTACAGCCTGTATAACAGGGTAAATTTGCTGTCCCCTCAAAATAACTCAACACACAGAAGTTAATGTCTAAACCGTTGGCAACAAAAGCGAATACACCCCTAAGTGGAAATGTCCAAATTGGGCCCAAAGTGTCAATATTTTGTGTGGCCACCATTATTTTCCAGCACTGCCTTAACCCTCATGGGCATGGAGTTCATCGGAGCTTCACAGGTTGCCACTGGAGTTCTCTTCCACTCCTCCATGACGACATCACAGAACTGGTGGATGTTAGAGACCTTGCGCTCCCCCACCTTCTGTTTGAGGATGCCCCACAGATGCTCAATAGGGTTTAGGTCTGGAGACATGCTTGGCCAGTCCATCACCTTTACTTTCAGCTTCTTTAGCAAGGCAGTGGTCGTTTTTTAGGTGTGTTTGAGGTCATTCTCATGTTGGAATACTGCCCTGCGGTCCAGTCTCTGAAGGGAGGGGATCATGCATTGCTTCAGTAAGTCGCAGTACATGTTGGCATTCATGGTTCCCTCAATGAACTGTAGCTTCCCTGTGCAGCACTCATGCAGGCCCAGACCATGACAGTCCCACCACCATGATTGACTGTAGGCAAGACACACTTGTCTTTGTACTCCTCATGTGGTTGCCGCCACACACGCTTGACACCATCTGAACCAAATACGTTTATCTTGGTCTCATTGGACCACAGGACATGGTTCCAGTAATCCATGTCCTTGGTCTGCTTGTCTTCAGCAAACTGTTTGCGTGCTTTCTTGTGCATCATGTTTAGAAGAGGGTTCCTTCCAGGACGACAACCATGCAGACCAATTTAATGCAGTTTGCGGCATATGGTCTGAGCACTGACAGGTAGCCCCCCACCCCCACCCCTTCAACCTCTACAGGAATGCTGACAGCACTCATACGTCTACTTCCCAAAGACAACCTCTGGATATGATGCTGAGCACGTGCACTCAACTTCTTTGGTCGACCATGGCAAGGCTTGTACTGAGTGGTACCTGTCCTGTGAAACAGATGTGTGGTCTTGCCCACAGTGCTGCAGCTCAGTTTCAAGGTATTGGCAATCTTCTTATAGCCTAGGTCATCTATTTGTAGAGCAACAATTCTTTTTTTCAGATCCTTAAAGAGTTCTTTGCCATGAGGTGCCTGGTTCAACTTCCAGTGAATAGTATGAGAGAGTGTGAGAGCGATAACACCAAGCTTAGCACACCTGCTCCCCATTCACACCTGAAACCACTAATGTGTCACATGACACCGGGGAGGGAAAATGGCTAATTGGGCCCAATTCGGACATTTCGAATTAGGGGTGTACTTACTTTTGTTGCCAACGGTTTAGACATTAACCCCTTAAGGACACATGACATGTGTGACATGTCATGATTCCCTTTTATTCCAGAAGTTTGGTCCTTAAGGGGTTAAAGGGACACTATAGTCATCAGAACAACTTCAGCTTATTGAATTTGTTCTAGTGAGTAGAATCATTACCTTCAGGCTTTTTGCTGTAAACACTGTCTTTTCAGAGAAAATGCAGTGTTTACATTACAGCCTAGTGATAACTTCACTGGCCACTCCTCTGATGACTGTTAGAGATCCTTCCTGGGTCATGGCTGCGTAAAATGCATCCAAACATTCAGTATCTCCTCCCTCTGCATGCAGACACTGAACTTTCCTCATAGAGATTCATTGATTCTATTCATCTCTATGAAGAGATGTTGATTGGCCAGGGCTGTGTTTGAATCATGCTGTCTCTGTCCCTGATCTACCTCTTTGTCAGTCTCAGCCAATCCAATGGGGAAGCAATGTGATTGGATCAGGCCACCACTTCTGATGATGTCAGCAGACTGCTTGTTTTTCTGAGTCTAACAGCATGCAGAGGTACAGCTTCAGGCTTGAATACAGTAAGATTTTGCTATATTTATGGAGGCATGAGGGGCCCAGGGGGGCTAGATGGTGGAGTTAACACTATAGGGTCAGGAATACATGTTTGTCTCCCTGACCCTATAGTAATCCTTTAATGGCTGTGTGTTGAGTTATTTTGAAGGGACAGCAAATTTACCCTGTTATACAGGCTGTACACTTACTACCTTACATTGTAGCAGAGTGTCATTTCTTCAGTGTTGTCACATGAAAAGATATAATAAAATATTTACAAAAATGTGAGGGGTGAATTGGATTGGATGAGCCATATTAATTCAGTAGACAAGATGCCAAAATAACAGCACTATGCAATAATATTTTTTTTTTATTGGACTAAAACTATTGAAATGACAAGTTGAGAGTGAAAGATGCAGAATGGTATACACAAGAAAACGAACCGAGGAGAGACAATAAACACTGTACTCACTTTTGTGAGATACTGTATATACTCTGATCAACCACTACATTATAACTATCGGCCTAATATTATGAAGGTCCCTCTCGTGTGGCCAAAACAGCTCTGATACATAGAGGCATGGACTCCACAAGACCTCTGAACGTGTCCTGTGATGGTGTAGTTAGATGGTGCTGTTTCTGTCGAACCCCTTCCGAGGTTTTACCTGCTAGTGTCATTCCCACTACTCTACTGCATACTGAGGCTCATTCAGTAAGAGAACTTTAGATTGTAAGTAAGCTAGTTTTGGCAGATCTCTCTTTATCTAGTGTTCCGGTTCCTACTGTCATACATATTTTGTTAGAATTAAATGTATGTCTTGTTTACCCATTGCACAGCGCTGCTGAACATGTTGGTGCTATACACTATCCGCCACAACAGTAAAACCATGGCATGGAGGCATGGACTCCACAAGACCCTGTCCAAATTACCTTACAAACATACACGCCATATAAAATAACAATCAGCCATGGAGAAGAAATTAGCTAACTCACCCAATACATCTGGTTCCTGTGCCAAAATCTGTCAGTTTAAATCAGTGAACACTTCATAACAGCTCATATCTACACAAGGCTCGTTTATACATGCCCTGGCACAATCAGCTTACAGAGCAGAGTATTTTCATAAGTACCCCCAAGGTGACATGTGTGTATATTTGGTGCCCTGGGGGGGATCTAGACAGGATTGGGCCAGTCCAGGCTTGGAGACCATTAAAGTAGCAAGTCACCTGCTAGCTGGGCAAACAAACATTGACATTATCCCCCCTGCTTTTAGTTAGCAGAAGAATGGTGCTGTTGGGTTGTTGCCCACCATGCCTGCATGCCAAATGGCATAGGGGCGATAACCCCTCTACCACCTTTGCCAGCCTTGGAAAAATACATTTTAAATTGAAATTAACTGCAGGCATTCCAGTCCTGAGAGGTGTTATATTTGTTACTTGTGCCAAATATGTGTTCCTGGCATAGTGAGCCAAATTCAAGAAATCCGAGATGTATTCAATCTCTACCTATGAAGAATCAGATTGCACAGAAGCTTTGCACACACTAGCAGCACTAAAATGCTGACGACTGTTTAAAACGTGAGCATTGATAGAGATATAAATAGACAGAACAGATTGGTAGAGGAAAATGGAGCACAAAAGGTGTTTAAAGTAATTTAAAATAAACACATCCTCCACACAGCTGTCTAGAAAGGACTAGGAATAGATAAATAATGTCTTATACCGCCAGAAGAATGTGCTCAAGATTTGGTTTTATATTGAAATCATCAGAATTGAATGCAGATCATTATAGACATGACTATCAACATCACTCTGCGCTCAGTTAAAGGGGCTGTGTTTATATATTATATAGATAACGCATTCAGAATATGCAAAAAAGAAAAAGAAACTTAAAAAGATCACTTTTAAATTCTGTGAGTTTGCAGCAATTTCCCAGACATTTACAGCTTCCTTTAGTGAATCCTGCTCAAATAAATAATTAAACGAAAATCTTACCCCCAGTCCTGCACTCCTATTATATTCAATAGGAGAACTGACATACCACATAAATACCAAATCATTTATGGGTCCTGATCTCTTCCCAGCATTAGTGACATGAGAGGCAGGATGACAAAAAGACAAGTCACCGACACCATATGCTTTAGCGCTGTGATTATACCCTTAAAGATTCTACATACCTCCCAGCATTTCAAATGAACAAAGAGGGACACTTTAACTTTATAGGTGCAAATGTGTGTGGCCAAGCTGGGAAATTAAAAGGACCACTATAGTGCCAGGAAAACCAACTCGTTTTCCTGGCACTATGGTATTAATAGGTCCCCCCCACCCTCATTGTACGCCCTCCGGTCTTAAGGGGTTAAAGACACATTACTGGGAGTATTATTGCTGTGGAGCTCTGTTATACACTCAGATACATTACTGGGAGTATTATTGCTGTGGAGCTCTGTTATACACTCAGACACACCAACAATATGGAGCTCCTAGAATAGAGGGACATTAAGAGAGATAAAAGAGGGACAGAGGGATTTAGGCTCGACATAGGGACTGTCCCTCCTAAATAGGGACACTTGGTAAGTATAGGGCTGGTTTCTTCTGTACCAGTCAAGCCATAAGACTTGCTTTTCCCATAGAAATCACAAATCTGCAGTGATGTTACTACATATATAAAGTGTTAGAAAGGAGTTAATAAAACAGAAAATAAAGTTAAAAATAGATCTGATGCGTCTACATGCAGATTTTAATTTATCTCTGAATAAATCAGCATACATTCTCCTAAGACTCTTCACCTTCATAGCTTTAGCTGAGTCCTGGATTAGGGCAGCACGATTTGTACCTGGGAATTCAATCAAAGTAAGCGATGTATCCAGCAAGCTGGGAATATTATAAATCAGCAATCCTCTTCACACAGTTACACGTTAAACAACTAAATAGCTTTCAGATAATGTTGGCCATGATATATTATACCAGCTTTAGTTTTGCATACTGAGATTGAGGGATTGTTACGAGGGATCAGGTAGAGTTACTTCCCAAGGATAAATCATAACTTCATTACGGGAAGTCAACTAGCGTTGAAGGCCAACAACAGATTCAGTACCCTGCAAAGATACGTAAAACAAAAACATTGAAAGACCAAGATTCAGAGAAATTAAAAAAAAAAAATTCTACGTTTCTTTGTTCATTCAATTTCCAGGCTGGAACTCAGTAAATTGCAGAAAAAAACATGAAGATTACTCTTATGCATTTCATGCCTGGATGGCACTTCATCAGAGACAACGACCAAGACGCAACATCAGTGGCAAAACTAACGTAGAGGGGCACCTGCTGCAAAAAATTTTTTAGGCCAATCGCAGGGGTGGCCAAAAGGTAGATCCTTATCTGTCCTACAACTCCCACGATGCTTTGCTATCTGGGGATCTACCCATCCTTGCAGGGTTGTATTTAGCACTGAGCAATTTTTGTGAGTTTGAATGTAAGCATGTTTTTTTTTTTATGGGGTGTGTGAATGTAGGGTGTTTTAGCGTGTAGTTTTGGCATTTGAAAGTAGTGTAGTGTTTGATATTGAATGTTTGTATTTACTGTTGGCATTTGAATCCTGTGACTGTGTCTCTTTGTTTGACTATCTGTGTTTGTATGTGGCTGTGTGTTTAGGCATATGTATGTGCAAGTGACAAGTCTGCATAATCATGCAATTATTTACACAATCACTGTATGGCTGTAATGTGTTCATGTTTGTATGTGAATGTATGTATAATTGCATATCTATGTATGTATGCTTGTCACTGTTTATGTATGTGGGGGACAAAAAAAGTTAAGAGGGGTAAGAAACAGGCAAGAGGTAGGTGGGGATTTAGATATACACAAGAAGTAACGTGGGTTAAGAAACAAACAATAAAGTGAGGGTTTGAGAGACACACAAGGAGAAACACAAGAAGGATCAGGAGATACACACAAAAGGATGAGTGGGTGCAAAAGAGACACACAAAAGTTTAAAATCTGTGGGGTGTGGGTGCCAAAAAAGACTTGCTCCACATGTGGCAAGTGACTTAGCTACGCCTCTGCACCAGGAGAAGATGGAGGTCCTGCTCAAAATATTCCCAGACTGACCCTGCCATCACTCACATGCGTGCATAGGTGGACGTCTAATTAGGTGACTTAGGTTGTTTCCAATGACCTCCGAACTCTCCAAACTGGATAGCCTTCTCACCTCTGGGGTAACAGGTTGTGCATTGCCCCATTCCAAGCTCTCCCTGGTGGTCTCTGGCGTGATGACACCATCTTCTGAGGCCAACCACGTGTTGGGTCCTGAAAGGTTAAGAAGGACGAGTGTGTGGACGAGTCGAGCCTCTCACTGACCTTGGCTGGTTTTAGATGTGATGGAAAGAGCTCCGCTTTCCACCTGCAAGCCAATATTTGCATATACAGGGACAAATTGAGTTCAGGGTGTTTAAAATACAGTTAGTAACACTCAAACCAAATAATGTAGGCAATCAGCAAACAAAATACCGTATATACTCGAGTATAAGCCGACCCGAATATAAGCCGAGGCCCCTAATTTTACCCCAAAAAACTGGGAAAACTTATTGACTCGAGTATAAGACTAGGGTGGGAAATGCAGCAGCTACTGGTAAATTTCTAAATAAAATTAGAGTCTAAAAAAAATATATTAATTGAATATTTATTTACAGTGTGTGCGTGTGTATGAGTGCAGCGTGTGTATGAGTGCAGCGTGTGTATGAGTGCAGTGTGTGTATGAGTGCAGCGTGTGTATGAGTGCAGCGTGTGTATGAGTGCAGCGTGTGTATGTGTGCAGCGTGTGTATGTGTGCAGTGTGTATGTGTGTGTATGTGTGCAATGTGTGTATGTGTATGAGTGCAGTGTGTGTGTATGAGTGCAGTGTGTGTGTATGAGTGCAGTGTGTGTATGAGTGCAGTGTATGTGTGCAGTGTGTGTGTATGTGTGGTGTGTGGTGTGTGTGTGTATGAGTGCAGTGTGTGTGTGTATGAATGCAGTGTGTGTGTGTATGTGTATGTGTGCAGTGTGTGTGTGTATGTGTGCAGTGTGTGTGTGTGTGTGTTGCAGTGGTGGGGGGGTGGGCAATTTTATTATTTTATTTATTATTATTTTTTATATTTTTTTCATTATTATTTCTTCTTCTTATTTTTTATTTTCGTCCCCCCTCCCTGCTTGATACATGGCAGGGAGGGGGGCTCCTTCCCTGGTGGTCCAGGATTGGTAGTTCAGTGGGGGGAGAGGGGGTTGGCAGAGATCTTACTTACCCGTCCTGCAGCTCCTGTCAGCTCCCTCCTCCTCCGCGCCGTCCGGTCAGCTCTTCTGTCAGCTCACACTGTAAGTCTCGCGAGAGCCGCGGCTTTCGCGAGACTTACACTGGGAGCTGACCGAGGTGCTGAACGGACGGCGCGGAGGAGGAGAGAGCTGACAGGAGCTGCAGGACGGGTAAGTAAGATCTCTGCCAGCCCCCTCTCCCTCAGTCTGTATTATGGCAATGCAAATTGCCATAATACAGACTATTGACTCGAGTATAAGCCGAGTTCTGGTTTTTCAGCACAAAAAATGTGCTGAAAAACTCGGCTTATACTCGAGTATATACGGTAATATAATGCAAATAGAGTTAATTACATTTATTTACACTAGCTTGTACCTGTATCCCTCCAAAAAACCAACTTGTAACAGATGTAAGAGGGTTGGTTTACTCCACACTGGAGCTCTATTGACATATCCTGCTGTCAAATTGTAATCCTAATGGATGGATAATTGGTTAGCTTGAGCAGTGGTGATATAATGTAGGTCTTATAAAATATATCCATTAACTGCGGACGGCAACGCTGCGAAATATTGAGGATTTATTTTATTTTCCAATACATTAAAAAATAGTTTCTGTTTTCTGATTTAATCTTCTATATTTTGCTCCAAAGCTATATGTTTGTCAGTTTCCTGTGGGTGTAAATGTGTGTGTGTGTCACTTTCCTCTGGGTGTGTAAGTGTGTGCGTGAGTCTGTGTGTGCGTGCCAGTTTTCTCTGTGTGTAACTACTATGTGTTACATATTTTCATTTGTGGCTTTAATCATTTAGATTAAGCGTACATTAATCGTACATTATGTCATTATCTCATATTTATTTTTAAAATATTATTTACTACCTCTAATCAGGCTTGTTCTCCAAAGTATCAGTGTCTACACGTTTTATTTGGAATGTAAATCAATGGAAATTAGTATCTCGAGGCAGAGGTACTTCATTTTTTTCAGACCTGCAGGGGTACTGCTCCGTAAAAGGTTGAGAAACCCTGCTCTATATCATATATCCCCTTCTGTTTTTGCACTTAGTTTTCTGTCATTCTCATGCATTTATACACTCTCGTTTTTTTTTCCAGATTTTGTTTTTGTCATTCAACCATCGTTGATGTTCATGTCTCTCTAGATCCAACAAAATGTTTCCATTCATGAAGGTAATCTCCAACCGACCTTATGTCATTGAGAACTCCAACTGCAGAATAAAAACATATCTATGGACCAATTGTAAAAATGGCCTAGGACATTGCTAGGTGCCTTGCTATGACTTCAGAAGGAGCACAGGCTGGCATGACGGTGAGTGACCCAAGCTTTTTTATTTTGGCACTTAAATAGTTAATGAATATGCATGTTAGGAATCGCCGTGGTGAAATGATGGCTGCGTCTACACAATGTTACTTTTACCAGCTACTAAAGTAAGAAAGCAGATATATTACAGGTCTCTGGAGAGGATGAGTTCAGATGAAGAGAGATAAACCCTAAACAATCAGGCAGCTGGCATATTGCTGTTGGGGTAATACGCGGCACAGCATGGGGCTTGTAGTAAAGGGGCTGCTAACAAACGCTGGATTTATCGAGGGCAGCTGGACCGAAGGATTCAAAGAAAATATTCATCTAGTAAGAAAAATTGTATCTTCTTGGAAATGAATTTGGAAAAGGTGGATTCCACTTCATGTTTCCAACAGAACTTACCTTTATTATTTAACCCATTGTGCTACAAGCATGTTGGCGATTGCTTCGCTATAATATTATAACAGGACGATTTACTAAGCTCAGTATTTGTAGCCGAAATCACCATTCAATTATTTTTCCCAGTTGGCGTTTTTGATGCAATTCGAGTTTGCCGAAAAAAAAAAGACCAACAAATAAAAAAATAAAAAATTAACGGAATGATTGGAGAAGAGTAGATGGATGACCTTCATGCATGGAGAAAATTTTATGGCGTGTACAAGTATTTAATTAGTTAAAATCTCCCTCTTTCTACCTTTGTGGCTTACCTGTATAGGTGAGTAGCACGAACTTGCGAAACACAAGAGAACTATTGGCAATAGCATAGAATCGCCTTCTCTTCTGAGAAGAGGGAGACAAAAACGGTCCTTGTTTTTCTATCACCTGTAAGCCTCGTCAATGACTATATTCCACAGGCAGACAGGAGTTGAGCGTGAACCGTCTGCCATGTTTTTGTTTTGATTTTCCTTTCTGTATGCCCTTATTTCAATGATTAGACTCGCCTTTATTTATATTTATTTTCTTGCGCTAGATCTCAATACATGGGCACCACCATTTTGTTCCCACCTGTCCATGATGCCTGCAGTTTTGCCCTCCATGCTTTTATTGATGGGTTGTGTGTAAGTTAGCTTAGCAATGGAAATGGAACTTTCCCATGTCTCTACTTTTCTTTTACAATCTTTATTGTCAAGTAAATGGTATGATTGTACGAAACACAAGGCAAACGGCACCAAGAAGATAGCATATAATCCGTCACCACTAGAATATTACACAAGGTATCCACAAATATTCAATGAAAATAGGGCATCCTGCTTCTACTAGCCAGCACAATTGTCTCTACGTTTCCCTTTTTTTTTTTTTTTTTTACTTATGTATAACAAAAGACTAAGGTGAATTAGGAAATAGAAGAAGGGGAAATAGAGTGACAAAAAATGAAACCTGCAAGGTGACAGTGCTGATTTAAATATAAAAGCAAAAAAAAAAACACAACTGAAACAACTACCTACGCATTTCTGTTTAATATTTTATACTATATTATACTATATATTATATAAATATGTGTGCATTTAAAAGTTTGTTATAGTGGCAGTGTGAATGCATGTGTGCTTTTGTATGTGTAATATAAGGGTTGCTCTGAAAGTAATAAATGTCCAAAACTATTGACTCAAATGTGATGTCTTTCCATCACCAGATAGTGTAACTTCTCCCGCATGGCTGCCAACATTTCTGTAATTCTAGGTTTAGCAAAGCCATTCATTCTATTGTATCCAAACTGTATATCTATATATGTATTTAGTCTCCACTACTTTGTAAATGCAACCTTTATTAGCTACACTCGGCTATTGAATATTTTTGTACCCTTGTATTGTCTTGTATGCTAAAATTTAGTTTTACCAGCCCTTCTTGATATATTTGGTTTGTTGCGGTGATGCCTCTTAACGGCGCTCTGTAACCTCCTCCTTCAGCCTCATGTAATGGTCTAACTCAAACACTCTTGATCTCACCTTCACCAATCTCTGCGCCACTTCTAATCTCTCCAAAGCTTCATTTCCTCTATCTGACTACCATCTGCTGACCTTTGACATTGGCATACCTTGTATCCAAAAACCTCCATACTATCCTTTTAACAATCTCGAACATCACCTGTCCTAGCACTGCAACCTCCCTTTACAACTCCACCCTCTCCTCTGAACTAGATATAATGGCACCTCCTACATTTCAACATTGTAAGCGACCTCGGTTACAATAAATGCCACGGCAAGACTCCTCTTATTATTCGCCTGCACCTCCCACAGATCGCCCATCTGTCCCAAGGCAAGGCTGCTCTTATTGTTCACCCCACCCCCCACACCTCCAACATCCATTAGCACCCCGTAACGCTGCTCCAACCTACCTATCCTCCCTATTACACAACCTACTCCAACCTACCTATCCTCCCTATTACACAAGTATGTCCCATCTAGGCCCCTACACTCTGCCAAAGACCTGTATCTATCCTCTGTTCGTACTGGCACCTCTGACGACCACCTTCAAGACTTCTCCATGGCTGCACTATTCCCACGGAGCGCCCTTCTCTGCTCCATTAGACTCTCACCCAATCTCCATTCCTTTAAATTATAATTGAAAACTCACTTCTTCAGGAAAGCATATCATATGTATCATAAACTGTTAATAGGTATCTCTCTCCACACCTGGGAATCCCACCTTGTTTCCTTTCCTGCAATTGGGCCATTCAAAGAAATTAGGCCTTATAACTCTTCTATCAACTTTCTATTAGTGTGCATGAAATACATACTTAGCTTATGTAAGCTCATTTGAGAAGGGATCTCAACACCCTCTGTTCCTGTGTGTCCAACTCGTCTTGCTGTAAAAACTTGTCTGTTAGTCCACTTATTTTACAGCACTGCAGAATTTGTTGACGCTTTATAAATAATAATAGTATTAAAGGGACATGATAGTCACCAAAACAACTTTAGCTTAATGAAGCAGGTTTGGTGTATAGATCATGTCCTTGCAGTCTCACTGCCCAATTCTCTGCCATTTAGGAGTTAAATAACTTTGCTTATGTACCCAAGTCACGCCTCCCTGCATGTGACTTGCACAGCCTTCCTAAACACTTCCTGTAAAGAGTCATCTAAAGTTTATCCTTCCTTTATTGCAAGTTCTGTATAATTTAGATTTTCTTATCCCGTGCTATGTTAATAGCTTGCTAGACCCTGCAAGACCCACCTGTAGGTGATTAAAGTTCAATTTGCAGAGCAAGAGATAAAATTGTTTAAGGTAAATTACATCTGATTGAAAGTAAAACCTGTTTTTTTTTCATGCAGGCTGTGTGAATACTAGTACAAGTGCTTTATAAACAGAAACAACGTGATTTAACTCCGAAATGGTAGTGAAACCTGAGAGGCATGATCTACACCCCAAAACTGCTTCATTAAGCTAAAGTTGTTTACGTGACTATAGTGCATGGGCGTAGGAACCGGGGGGGATGGGGGGGACGCATCCCCCCCAGCAAATCATGCGGGGGGGACAGGTAATGGGGAAATCCCCCCCAGCTCCGCCGGCCCCCCTTCTGCTGCAGCCGCCCGAGCACTCTGCAGAGAGCATCAGGCGGCTGCAGCTCTGCCCGGGCTGGTGCGTCCATGAGGGCGCACCGCCCGGGCGCAGCCAGAGGAGAGGGGCTGACAGGAGGGAAGCGCTCAGCGCTCCCTCCTGTCACTCCCTCAATGTAGCGTGGCCGAGCCCTGTATAGTCCGCCGGTACAGGGAGAACCTGTCTCCTGTACCCGGCCGGACTAAAAGGAAGTGAACACTGAGTGTGCACTTCCTGTTAGTCCGCCGGATACAGGAAACAAAAGCTCCCTGTACCCGCGGACAGTACACAGCTCGGCCACGCTACAACACAGGTAGGGGAGGGGGGAAGAAAGAAACAAGGAGGGGGGGGGGGGATAAAGAAACAGGGAGGGAGGGGGGGGATAAAGAAACAGGGAGGGGGGGATAAAGAAACAGGGAGGGACGGGGGGATAAAGAAACAGGGAGGGAGGGGGGATAAAGAAACGGGGGGGATAAAGAAACAGGGAGGGAGGGGGGAATAAAGAAACAAGGAGGGGGGGATAAAGAAACAGGGAGGGAGGGGGGATAAAGAACCAGGGAGGGAGGGGGGATAAAGAAACAGGGAGGGAGAGGGGGGAAAGAAACAGGGAGGGGGGGAGAAAGAAACAGGGAGGGAGGGGGGGAAAGAAACAGGGAGGGAGGGGGGGAAAGAAACAGGGGGGGAGAAAGAAACAGGGGGGGGAGAAAGAAACAGGGAGGGAGGGGGGAGAAAGAAACAGGGAGGGAGGGGGAGAAAGAAACAGGGAGGGAGGGGGGGAGAAAGAAACAGGGAGGGGGGAGAAAGAAATAGGGAGGGAGTAGGGGGAGAAAGAAACAGGGAGGGAGGGGGGGAGAAAGAAACAGGGAGGGGGGGAGAAAGAAACAGGGAGGGAGGGGGGGAGAGAAAGAAACAGGGAGGGAGGGGCGGAGAAAGAAACAGGGAGGGAGTAGGGGGAGAAAGAAACGGGGGGGGAGACAGAAACAGGGAGGGAGGGGGGATAAAGAAACAGGGAGGGAGGGAGGGGAGGATAAAGAAACAGGGAGGGGGGATAAAGAAACAGGGAGGGAGAGGGGGGAAAGAAACAGGGAGGGGGGAGAAAGAAACAGGGAGGGAGGGAGGGGGGGATAAAGAAACAGGGAGGGAGGATAAAGAAGGAGGGAGGGAGGGGGGTGATAAAGAAACAGGGAGGGGGGATAAAGAAACAGGGAGGGAGAGGGGGGAAAGAAACAGGGAGGGGGAGAAAGAAACAGGGAGGGAGGGGGGGAGAAAGAAACAGGGAGGGAGGGGGGGAGAAAGAAACAGGGAGGGAGGGGGGGAGAAAGAAACAGGGAGGGGGGGAAGAAACGGGGAGGGAGGGGGGGAGAAAGAAACAGGGAGGGGGGAGAAAGAAACAGGGGGGAGAAAGAAACAGGGGGGAGAAAGAAACAGGGAGGGAGGGAGGGAGGGGGGGATAAAGAAACAGGGAGGGAGGATAAAGAAGGAGGGAGGGAGGGGGGTGATAAAGAAACAGGGAGGGGGGATAAAGAAACAGGGAGGGAGAGGGGGGAAAGAAACAGGGAGGGGGGAGAAAGAAACAGGGAGGGAGGGGGGGAGAAAGAAACAGGGAGGGAGGGGGGGAGAAAGAAACAGGGAGGGGGGGAAAGAAACGGGGAGGGAGGGGGGTGGGGAAAGAAACGGGGAGGGAGGGGGGGAGAAAGAAACAGGGAGGGGGGGGAGAAAGAAACAGGGGGGAGAAAGAAACAAGGGGGAGAAAGAAACAGGGAGGGAGGGGGGGAGAAAGAAACAGGGAGGGAGGGGGGGAGAAAGAAACAGGGAGGGAGGGGCGGAGAAAGAAACAGGGAGGGAGGGGCGGAGAAAGAAATAGGGAGGGAGTAGGGGGGAGAAAGAAACAGGGAGGGGGGAGACAGAAACAGGGAGGGAGCAGGGGGGAGAAAGAAACAGGGAGGGGGGGAGAAAGAAACAGGGAGGGAGGGGGGGCACACACACAATCACACAATCATGCAATCCTTACACAATCCTTACACACACAGAAACACACAATGCATTCCTTACACACACTCAATGCACCCCGTACATACACTCAATGCACCCCTTACAGACGCACACACTGCATCCCGTACATACACAGAATCACACCTTGCAGCCCTTACACATACAAACACAGATTCACACAATGCATTCCTTACACACATATCAGGACATCCCCTACACACTCCACCCCCTGTGAACAAACTCATTGGTGGAACGTGAAGGTGGACCCTGGGACCCAGACCTTGAGCTGTGTAAAGGGCCCCCAAAAAATGGAGCTGATTCCCGTTCTCACAGAACATTGATTTTTGGGACCACAGTTACAAACAGCCTCCAGAGAGCCTGTTCTACACCAGACCAGTGGAGCCAGACTGCAGCTAGAGCCCATCATCATCCTCATCTGGTTGTAAGTAGGAAATCTAGCATATTATTCGTGGCACTAATCTCTAATTTACCTCACATTAAAGAAACACTATAGTCCCCAGAAGCACTGCAGCTTAATGTAGTGGTTCTGGTGTCTATAGCCTGTCCCTGCAGGCCTTTTAATGTAAACACGGCGGCACTCCAGCACTGGCGTTAGTTAACATGGCAGAAAAATAATTGGAAAGGGTTAGGGGGGCTACTAATAAGGATAGGGGGAGAGGGGTAGGTAGAAAAATAATTGGAAGGGTTTAGGGGGGGCTACTAATATGGATGGGAGGAGGGGGGAGGTAGAAAAATTATTGGAAGGGGTTAGGGGAGTACTAATATGAATGGAAGAGGTAGGGTGGGTTATAATATGCATGGAAGGGGTTAGGGGGTACTAATATGCATGGAAGTGGTTAGGGGGTACTAATATGCATGGAAGTGGTTAGGGGGGTACTAATATGCATGGAAGGGGTAGGGGGTTAAAATGCGTGAAAGGGGTAGGTGGGGTTCTTTTGTGCATGGAAGGGGTATGGGTGGTTCTAATATTCATGGGAAGGGTAGGGGTGGTTCTAATCAGGAGGATCCCGGCGCTGTATACGGGTAAGTAAAACCCCTTCCTTGTAGTGACCCTTTAATGTTATTATTTAATCATTTATATAGCGACTGCAAATTCCGTAGCGCTGTACAATGGGATAAACAACTCCTAGTTTACGGAATAAGAATATACCCGGCGAGTAAAAATGCTATCCCCCCCAGATTTTTTTGGGTTCCTACGCCCATGCTATAGTGTTCCTTTAACCATGGGTGTAACAAAGAAGGAAGATTCCTATCATCGAGTTCTTGACCAAAGAAGAATGTACTGCAGCCAACATTCACCAAAGGCTCAAAAATGTGTACGGTGAGGCGACAATTGATGTGAGCAATGTGTGAAGATTGGTAAAAAGATTTAAAGAAGGCAAAACCAGTAATGAAGACAAACCACGTGGTGGAATACCATCGACAGCCACTAAATCAGGGTGGATGAATTAATTCACGCAGATTGGAACATCACTATGCAAGAGATTGTTGAGGAAGTCGCTTTTGACCCTGTGTTGTCAAGCAGATTATCCAAAACCTGGGACACTGCAAATTGTATGCCAACTGCACTTCTCATCCATTTCCACCTGATTTGAAAGATAAGAGACTATGTGTGTGTTCAGAACTGTTGGCAGCATTTAAAGTCAATTCAAAAAAATATTTTTTGCACTTCCACTTGTTTGGTCAAATGAAGACTTTTTTCCAAAGGGATTCAACTGTGGTGCAAATGCATGGCCACTAGAGGAGACTATATTGAATAGTACCATGTTGTAGAAAAAAAATGACATAACTTGTGACCTGACAGGTTTCACTTTCAGCACAACCTTCGTATGAATGTCTGTGTCAATGTGTATTAAACGCATGTGTGTGCACTCAATACATTTGTCTTTGTGTTTTGTGTTTGTATGTGCATGTGTGTGTGTGGTATTATTATATGTGAGTTTATATACAGTGGGTATTCATAGGCATGTTTATGTGTAGCCTCCACGTGTGTTTACCAAGTGTGCCAATATTTGTATGTGTATCTATATATGTCTTTTTATATGTATATATGTTGCGTGAAAGTGTTTGTGTGCAATGTTCCTTCATGTAGTCTCGCTTTAGTTTTTCGGATTCCCACACTATGTCCACACAGAGTTAAACAATAGGAAATCTAGACTTTATTGCTGACAATTTCTTTTGTTTCTCTGTTCTGTAGATCTGAAGGTACCAGTACTGAAACTAAAGGAGGAAGGACAACGCATAGTACTTCTACCAGCACTGGAACCCAGTTCTGTTCAACAGCCATCAATGTCAAAGGATGAAGAACTTCAAGAGAAGCTTCCTCCACAGCTGCTGTCACCCCACATGGCTCCTTCATCCAGTCTAGGCTGGAACCAATGATGGGGCCTGTAAAGCTGGAGAGAGACAAACAGATGGCTTCATTACACATGGGAGTGGCAGAGCTCCCGTCTGGTGGTAGGGCTTTTAGTGAGGATGTGCGGTCTATCAGTATGGTTGGCATCATTGACACCCATATACTGCTATGACCAATGCATAAATGCAAGGGAGGAAGAGAGCGTTATTCAGCACAAACTGAGAACAGCTTAGTCATAAGCCATGACTGAACTATAGTGATATGGAACATGTGCAGAGGTTTTGCAGATGGTACGAAGATGATGATGATGATTACACATCTGAGGAGGAATACACTCTGTAGATCCTTAAAGGGACACCATAAGCACCCAAACCACTTCATCTCATTGAAGTGATCTGGGTGCAATGTCCCTGCCCCCTTAGTCCTGCAATGTAAAACATTGCAATTTTAGAGAAACAGCAATGGTCACATTGCAATACTAAGACAGCCACTAGAGGTGTTTACGGAAGTTTACCGTACACTGGGTCTCTTAAACAACACTGGACCTCCTCACGCTCTGAATCAAGATATATGGCGTCAGTGAAATCCCCATAGTAAAGTATTGATTCAATGCTTTCCTATGGGGGGCTTATGCACTGGCGACCCTCGCTGCGCATGTGCGTTAGATAACCCCATTTAGACGACGTTGGAGGAGGCAGCATCGGCACTGGAATCTGACACGTAAACAAAGGGGTCTTTGCCCTCTATGTCCTGGAGGAGGGGGCGTGAGGGAGGGAGGACCAGAGAACACTGAGTGGATCTTGTCATATAAGAAAGGTAGTGATACCGGAGAAACTGACGGAAGCCAAGCACAGAGAGATGGACACAGGTTTCTTCAGGAAGGAAGAGATTCTTTATTGGATCACCGATCGGGACTCAGAGGGACTAGCGTCACCAAAATACAGCAAGTTCTGAGCCCCGGACAATAGTGCAGGCTCCTTATATAGGCACATAACTCCTCCCATATTAAGCTCCACCCGCACATTCTCTTAACCAATCAACACAAATAAGAATTAACTTCCTGCTTGACCGCATGGCTTGTCCAGCACAATGGAGGAGGGGGAATACTACATCCTGTATTCTTGCACATGCTCCGTACACTACTGATCGTATCTTGCCTCGTGCAACCAACTGATCGATACGTCAGCATATGCACGTACACATGCCACGTGGTAATCTCGGCCTACTAAATTTATTTTTACCGAGATTCCACCACATTCCCCCCTTTGATGCCTCTTGATATTTCACAATTACTTGAGGCATCACTTAACCTTGGTTTGCATACACCGCAAGTTACCATGAACCAGACCAGACTTATCTTATGATGTGAATCTTCAACACTCATCTTCCTGCATTGGTTCTCCCTGATCTAAAGCCTTATACTTATAAATCGCCATTATCTGTGCAGCAGCCTTCCTCTCTGCTATATTTTCTATCAGGCTTTGCACAGACCTAACTACTAAGGGTATAAGACACGGCAGGAGTAGGCACAACATTAAAATCAGTAGGACTCCACCTACCACTGCCTTAAGCCCTCCAAACCACTCGTACCAGCTACCAAACCAACTACTTGGATTATACCCTTTCCATACCTGAGTAGGCACATGCGCTAGTTTAACCATATGGCTAGTAAGCTCAGCTATTGCTTGCCCTTCGTCATCTATTTGAAGACAGCAATTGCTCAGGTTAAACTTCCCACATACACCTCCCTCTACTGCCAAAAGGTAATCCAAGGCTAATCTATTTTGGTATACTGCTGTCCTCATCCTGGTGTTATGCTTCGCTAGAAGATTGAGCGCTTGTGATGTCTCGTTAGTAATAATCTCAACCACCGCCTGTAATCTTATAATACGGTTGAGCATATAAATAGGGGTTCTATAACCAAAGGTACCATCCTCAGCCCACGTGGCTGGCCCATAATAATCTATGATACGCTGGGGAGGCCATTCATTATCTTCCCAGGTGCCTATCTCTATGGGTCCCCTTTTTTTCCTATGATTCACATCATACACTTTAACACCTAAAGTCTCACCTGTTTCAATCGGTAACAAGAAGAAGGATGGTTTGAGCATACCCAACACACATGCCCCTTCCCAGTCCTGTGGCAACTCCGAATAGGCTTTCTTACCACAGATCCAGTACAAATTTGCTGGGGCTCTCCAGGTAGATGTGATGGATAAATCAAACCACACATCCTTTAAATTGGCGTATCTAGCAAACGGGTTAGATGGTTCTGAGACATTTGAAGCCGACCACCAAGTTGTATTCTTTGTATCATCATCATAAGCTTTTTGCCCTAGACAAGTTAATTCTCCTACAGAAGTATTATACATTATTCCTTTCCTTGCTATGCAAACATAACCTATGATGGAGGTCTTTAATCTCCACTCAGATTTACCTCTAACACTCATATGATAATCGGCTTGTGTACAGGGCCGGTGCAAGGATTTTTGCCGCCCTAGGCAAAAGTAAAGTTTGCCGCCCCCCATCCCCCCCCCCCCGATATGACATCACAATGCCCCATGTTAACTAACGCAAGTGCTGCAGTGCCACCGTGTTTACATTAAAAGGCCTGCAGGGACAGGCTATAGACACCAGAACCACTACATTAAGCTGCAGTGGTTCTGGGGACTAAAGTGTCCCTTTAATGTGAGGTAAATTAGAGATTAGTGCCACGAATAATATACTAGATTGCCTACTTACAATCAGATGAGGATGGTGATGGGCTCTACCTGCAGTCTGGCTCCACTGGTCTGGTGTAGAACAGGCTCTCTGGAGGCTGTTTGTGTTCTGGGAGAACAGGAAGAAGGCTCCATTTTTTTTAAGGCCCTTTGCACAGCTCAAGGTCTGGGCCCCAGGGTCCACCTTCATGTTCCACCAATTAGTTTGTTCACAGGAGTAGGGGATGTCCTGATATGTGTGTAAGGAATGCATTGTGTGAATCTGTGTTTGTATGTGTAAGGGCTGCAATGAGTGTTTCTGTGTATGTACGGGATGCAGTGTGTGCGTCTGTAAGGGGTGCATTGAGTGTGTGTAAGGAATGCATTGTGTGTTTCTGTGTGTGTAAGGGATGCATTGTGTGTAAGGGTTGAATTGCTTGTGTGTGTGTGTCTGTGTGTAATGCATTGTGTGTTTTTCTGTGTGCAAGGGGTGCATTGTGTGTGTGTGATGGATGTCAATCTCTCCCCCCTCCCTTGTCACTCTCTTCTCCCCCTCTCCCTCCCTCGTCACTCTCTTCTCAACCCCCCTTGTCCCTCTCTTCTCCCCTGCGTGTCCCTCTCTTCTCCCCCTCCCTTGTCACTCTCGTCTCCCCCGTTGTCACTCTCTTCTCCCCTCCCCACTCTCATTCCCCCTCCTAATCCCATCAATTCCCCTCCCTGTCAATTTATCCCCCCCCCCTTTCAATTTATTCCCCCCACCCTGCCTGTCCATTTATTCCCCCACCCTGCCTGTCCATTTCCCCCCCCTCCCTGTCCATTTATCCCCCCCGTCCATTTATCCCCC
Source organism: Pelobates fuscus (assembly GCF_036172605.1). Classification (NCBI taxonomy): domain Eukaryota; kingdom Metazoa; phylum Chordata; class Amphibia; order Anura; family Pelobatidae; genus Pelobates; species Pelobates fuscus. The sequence goes on from NC_086317.1 coordinate 469,565,882, forward strand.
CCCTCCCTGTCCATTTATTCCCTCCCCCTCCTGTCCATTTATTCCCTCCCCCTCCCTGTCCATTTATTTACCCCCTCCCTGTCCATTTATTTCCCCCCCTCCCTGTCCATTTATTTCCCCCCCTCCCTGTCCATTTATTTCCCCCCCCTGTCCATTTATCCCCCCCCTCCCTGTCCATTTATTCCCCCTTCCCTGTCTGTCCATTTATTCCCCCCTCCCTGTCTGTCCATTTATTCCCCCCACCCTGCCTGTCCATTTATTCCCCCCTCCCTGTCCTCCCCCCCTCCCTGTCCATTTATCCCCCCCCCTGTCCATTTATTTCCCCCCCTCCCTGTCCATTTATTTCCCCCCCTCCCTGTCCATTTATTTCTCCCCCCTCCCTGTCCATTTATTTCTCCCCCCTCCCTGTCCATTTATTTCTCCCCCCCCTCCCTCTTCATTGATTTCTCCTCCTCCCCTCCCTGTCCATTTATTTCTCCCCCTCCCTGTCCATTTATTTCTCCCCCTTCCCTGTCCATTTATCTCTCCCCCCCCCTCTTCATTGATTTCTCCTCCTCCCCTCCCTCTCCATTTATTTCTCCTCCCCCCCCTCTCCATTTATTTCTCCCCCCCTCCCTCTTCATTGATTTCTCCTCCTCCCCTCCCTCTCCATTTATTTATCTCCCCCCCCCTCTCTATTTATTCCCCCCACCCTCCCCTACCTCTATAGTAGCGTGGCCGAGCTCTGTATCATGGTCCGCGGGTACAGGGAGCTATTGTTTCCTGTACCCGGCGGACTGACAGGAAGTGAACACTAGTGTTCACTTCCTGTTAGTCCGTCCGAGTACAGGAGACAGATGCTCCTGTACCGGCGGACTATACTGCGCTCGGTCACGCTACAGAGAGGGAGTGACAGGAGGGAGCGCTGAGCGCTTCCCTCCTGTCAGCCCCCTCCCTCTCCTCATGCTGTGCCCGGGCGGTGCGCCCTCATGGACGCACCAGCCCGGGCAAAGCTGCAGCCGCCTGAGGCTCTCTACAGAGCGCTCGGGCGGCTGCAGCATTAGGGGGGCCGGCGCTCCTGGCGGCGCCCCTTCCCAAGGGGCGCCCTAGGCGGCTGCCTAGTCCGCCTTACAGGTAGCGCCGGCCCTGCTTGTGTAGATATTAGTTGGTCAACTGCCTCAGAACCGGACATTACCTCCTTTGCTTCACAAGGCCATTGGTCTCCCATGTTAGTACCTCCACACACATAGCAGTTGGTAACATTAAGACTATCGGCAATACTTTCAGCTAAGTCAATGAACAGGTTTTTAGCATTATGGGGGATCTTATTATCTATACTCATCTCTTCATAAAAGGAATGGTATACTTGATGAGTTTGGGAGGATACCGTATCAGTCTCTATCCCTATGAACAATACTGTCCCAGGATCTAAACCCGTCCCGTATATTTGAAACCCAAATAAATTGCCATATTTGTCTAAGAACTTATCGGGGTTATTTATAAGTATATGGATGGGATTACATTCCATAGACTTACAATATGGGCTAGTCGGCAACTTAGTCACTATCATGTCTTTGTCTACTGTCTGTCCCCAAGTCGCCCACCCCACACAAGACCAATATGGGCAGAAGTTATAGTCTTTATTTGGGCATCTAGGACTCACATATTTATTTTTGCTACTGGGACAAATATATTTATCATTAGACCCATACGTCCTGTCCCATCTAAGATCCCCACATACATTCCACGGCTTTCTACCACTCGATATCGCTTTACACGCATCAAATAGCAGAACACCCGAAGAATGTACGGATTCTAACACCGTCTTATTAATTAGGGTCCCCTGAGGATCTCCATTCCTGAGAGTCAACCAAATTGTACGAGGTTGATACTCCGGACTGAAGCACTTAGGTTCTCCTACTCCTAAATGGCACACACTATAGTCTATATTTAGGTATCTACATCTCGATACATCTCCTTTACACTCGTATTGTGAATGCCAAATTAGGGTTTGGGAAATATGGTTACCTGTTCTCGTAGTCTTAATGCATACCTCACAGCTAGGAGTGTCGGTACCTCTACCTTCCTGAATATAAAAACACATATAAATAAACACTATCAAAAACACATCTTTCGCCATCATCCTCAGTCTTCGTCCGTGCGAAGGCACCTCAGCTTCCAGGATGTAAGGGCTGCAGGGAATGGAGTTCTGCTCGTCTTCACAGGAGTCCCTTCGAGACTTTCCCTGGCTTATAAACTATACGTCGGTGGGCGGACAGGCTTTATTATGGCCTTCTCACTCACGCACCAAATCCCAAAAATAATAAAATTTGTAATCCACAATAGTTCCTCGTTACTCCGACTGAGTAGTGCGTTTTAACCGGATCTTGCAGGGATTCTCTGGATCTGCTGTAACTTGCCAAGAATCGACTGCTGCTGGTTTAACCCTGGAGTGATGTATCCACGGAGTCACTTCGGCTACTTTTATCGCTGTAGGGGTAGACAAAAGAACAACATAAGGACCTCTCCACTTGGGCCCTAACGGTACATTATTCCACTCTTTAATCCACACTTGATCTCCTGGATGATAACTATGAACAGGGGGATAAATATTCACAGGTAATCTATCTTGTACCCATTTCTGTACCTCCTCCATAGTCTTACCCAACTCTACAACCTGCTGCCGGGTAATTCCTTCTCCCAACTGACTCAAATCCCCCCTTAAGTTACCAAGTACGGGAGGTGGTCGCCCATACATGATTTCAAAAGGAGAGAGGCCCATCCTTCTGGTAGGGGTACTGCGGATTCGCAATAGAGCTATGGGTAAAAGAACGTTCCACTTAAGTTGGGTTTCCTGACACATTTTAGCCAACTGGTTCTTAATAGTTCTATTCATTCTCTCTACCTTACCAGAGCTCTGGGGTCTATATGCAGTATGAAGCCTCCACTTTATACCAAGCATATGAGTCAGTTGTTGTAGGCACTGATGAACAAAAGCTGGACCATTGTCCGATCCTATAGAACAGGGTAGTCCATATCGGGGTATTATTTCTCGTAGCAGGAATCTCACAACTTTTCCTGCTTTCTCTGTACGAGTAGGACATGCTTCTACCCAGCCTGAATAGGTGCACACAATTACCAGCAGGTAACGATGTCCACCCGATTTAGGCATCACTGTAAAGTCTATTTGTAGATCGGACATGGGGAGTCCCCCCATAAACTGGACTCCTGGTGGCTTTACTGGTCCTTGTCTTGCATTATTTTTAGCACACGTTACACATCTTCGTACAATGGCCTGAGTCAAGTTGGACAATCTTGGTATGTAGAAATGTTTTCTGAGAGATTCTTCAGTACTGTCTCTCCCAGAATGTGTCCCGTTATGATAATTTTGGACAATTTCTACCGCTAGTGATGCTGGTATGACTATTCTTCCATCTTCTAGCTGATACCACTTGTTCTCCAAATACTTTCCTGGTTCAGTCTTTAACCACTCCTCTTCTTGAGCTGTATAAACTGGAGTCCATTGGGACAGTGGAGTTGGTATAAGAGCAGCTATATGCCCCACATACTCCTGTCTTCCTGATTCAGCAGCACGCTTAGCTGCACTATCTGCCATCCGATTTCCCTTAGTTACATCACCATCTCCTCTCAGATGCGCTCGACAATGTATGATACCGACTTCTTTCGGCTCCCACACTGCTTCCAATAGTTGTAAGATTTCAGCTGCGTATTTGATTTCTTTGCCTTCTGAATTCAGTAGTCCTCTTTCTTTATACAAAGCTCCGTGGGCATGAGTGGTTAAAAACGCATATTTGGAGTCCGTGTAGATGTTTACTCTTAAACCTTCAGCCAATTGTAACGCTCGTGTCAGTGCTATCAATTCTGCCTTTTGTGCTGATGTTCCTTTCGCCAGTGGCCGAGCTTCTATCACCTTGTCTATTGTTGTCACTGCATATCCTGCATAGCGGATCCCTTCTTTCACATAACTACTGCCGTCGGTATAATATTGAACATCGGGGTTCTGGATGGGAAAATCACGAAGATCTGGTCTACTTGAGAATACTTCATCCATTACTTCCAAACAATCATGTTGACTTTCAGTAGGTTGTGGCAAAAGGGTAGCTGGATTTAAGGTGTTTACAGTCTCTAAATGCACTCTTGGGTTTTCACACAACATTGCTTGATACTTGGTCATACGGCTGTTACTAAACCAATGATTTCCTTTGTAATCCAACAACGTCTGTACTGCATGTGGGACTCGTACATAAAGTTCTTGACCCAGAGTGAGTTTATCGGCTTCAGCTACTAGCAGGGCGGCTGCAGCTACGGCTCTTAGACAAGGTGGAAGTCCGCTGGCCACTGCATCCAATTGCTTAGACATGTAGGCAACAGGTCTTTGCCATGATCCCAAGTACTGTGTCAATACTCCCACAGCCATTCTTCTTTGCTCGTGTACATACAGGTAGAATGGTCGTGTGTGATCAGGTAGACCTAATGCTGGGGCACTCATCAAAGCCTTCTTCACATCTTCAAATGCCGTTTGCTGTTCTTGGGTCCATAAGAAGGGGTCGTGCTCTGTACCTTTGATAGCTGCGTACAGAGGTTTTGCCAGTATCGCGTAGCTGGGAATCCATATCCTACAGAAGCCTGCTGCCCCCAAGAATTCTCGCACTTGTCTTCTATTCTTGGGTATTGGTATTTGGCAGACAGCTTCTTTTCTCTCTGGCCCCATAATTCTTTGACCTTCAGAGATATGGAATCCCAGATATTTGACAGTTGGCAAACACAACTGAGCCTTCTTTCTAGACACCTTGTATCCTGCCTTCCAGAGAATGTGTAGTAGATCGTGCGTTGCTTGCTGACAGATTTCTTTTGTAACTGCTGCTATCAACAAGTCATCTACATATTGTAACAATACACACTCTCCTGGGATGGACTCGAAATCCAGTAGATCTTGACTTAGGGCTGAACCAAATAGGGTAGGTGAATTTTTAAACCCTTGGGGCAGTCTTGTCCAAGTCATCTGGCGTTTTGAGCCCGTTACAGCGTTCTCCCATTGGAAAGCGAAAATACATTGACTTTCTGCGGCAATTCGGAGGCAAAAGAAGGCATCTTTGAGATCTAAGACTGTAAAGTAGGTAGCCCCGCCCGGAATTAAAGCAAGCAGGTTATATGGATTGGGTACAACTGGATGTATACTAACAACCGCATCATTGACTGCTCTCAAGTCCTGCACAGGTCGATACTCATCTGTACCGGGCTTTTGAACAGGCAGCAATGGGGTGTTCCAGGGGGAAGTACAGAATTTTAGGATACCATACCGTATGAACTTATCCAGATAGGATTGGATGTTCTTCTTAGCCTTCTGCGGGATGTGGTATTGTCTTAGGCTCACTGGATAAACCCCAAGTTTTAGTTCAATTTTTATAGGTGGAATATTGCGGGCCAGTCCTGGTGGGTTGTTCTCTGCCCAAACTCCTGGTATGTTAAATAATGTCTCATCACTCCTAGGGTTTTGGCTAGTCAACAATGTATAAAGTCGCCACTCTTCTTCCTTTGGTACGGATAATGTCATGATACCTGAAGGTCCATTAAACTTTAAGGATGTTGTTCCATTTGGTAGGAACGTAATCTGCGCTTGTAATTTTGATAGCATATCACGTCCCAGCAATTGGACTGGACATTCAGGCATATAAAGGAATTGATGTCTTACTACGTGGCCTCCCAATGAACAGAGTCGACTTTTAAGAACCGGTTTTTCAGCACTTCTTCCAGTTGCTCCTATCACAGTAATAGTCCTTCCAGATGGAGGAGCAACTAGATTAGTCACCACTGAATGTTCAGCACCAGTGTCGATCATGAACGCACTCCTTTTTCCCCCTATTGATACATCGACCATAGGCTCCGCTCGACCAAGGGGGATGGAGCCCGGTCGGTATCAATAGTCCTCCATGACCGTGTCAGCCAATCCCACAAAGTCCCTACCTTCTCTATCGCGGGACCTTTGCGCTGCTGGAATATACCTGTCTTCCCTAACACTTCCTCTGTTCCCATTACTCCCTCTATTACCATTACTCCCTCCGGGGCCTCCTCTACCTCTCGCTCTGCCTCTAAAGTTTCCGTAACCTGTCCTAGGTCTGTCTCTCTCACACTGTTCTCTTCGAGGACACTCATTTCTCCAATGCCCTTCTTCCCTACAGTATGCGCACTGATTTCTACTTAGAGGTTCCTCATTCCATCTACTATCGCCTCTATCTGGGCCCCGTCTATCTACGCCTGCGATCGCTACCGCTAGCATATCAGCCTTTTTACGCATCTTGCGCTCTTCCTCTTTCTTACTTTCTGTTTCCCTATTCATATAAACCTTATTCGCTACCTCCATTAGTTGGGTGATTGACATACCTGCAAACCCTTCTAACTTTTGTAGCTTGCGCTTAATATCTCCGTAAGCTTGGCTGACAAAGGCGGAGTTCACCATTCGGGAATTGTCTGCGTCTTCCGGATTAAAGGGGGTATACAAGCGGTATGCCTCCAATAATCGGTCATAAAAGACACTGGGCGCTTCATCACTTTTCTGAATCACCTCAACTGTCTTTGACATGTTAATAGCTTTCTTTCCTCCGGCTTTCATGCCAGCAATTATAGCGTCTCTATAGGCTCTGAGTTGAACCATATCAGCACCATTTACATTCCAATCGGGATCGGTGTTGGGATAATGTGTTGCGGCCCATGCTGATGGATTGGCTTGGTTTAAAGTACGGGCTTTATCCTCTAGTGCTTTAATGGCCGCTTGGTTAATCCTTGTCCTTTCCTCATTGTTGAATAAAGTCATTAATAACTGCTGGCAATCAGCCCATGTCGGGTTATGTGTCTGTACTATTGAGGTGAACAGATCAGTCATAGCTTGTGGTTTCTCAGTATACGAGGAATTGTGGGTCTTCCAATTTAAGAGATCGGTTGTCGTGAATGGGACATATACAAAGACTGGGTCAGCATGTGCCATTTGGCCTGCGGCATCGATATAGGCTGACCCAGGATTCAGACGAAGAGGCATCTGATAGTGTTTTAATTGTTGGGCACCGGTCAACTGTCGGGTCTGTATGGGGCTACGTGGAGGGGCGTCAGTCATAGGTTCCAGTCGGGGAGAAATAGGGTATGGGGATGTGGGAGCTTGGTTTTGGGAAAAGGTTGTAAATAAAACACTTCGAGCCGAGCTAGATGAAGCTTGACCGGAAGTCTGAAGTGGCGCCAAATCAGGATATTCGTTTTTAATGGGGGTTGGTTCTGATTCCGGAAGGGGAGATTTAGTACGAGGGGGGGTGGATCCTGTACTGGAGGAGGAAGCGGAAGTGGATGGGGGTAATGAGGGGAGGGTTGCAGGACTTCCTGCATTTGCGTCACTTCTTCTTAACGGAAAGTAAGGGGGCGGCAAAGGGATCTCGGACTCAGGGGGCGTGTCCAAAATGGGCCTAACACCAGTCCTAGTGGACGAACAAGTCCTAGCTACCATGAGGCGACATTGCTCCTCGTGGCATGTCCGGAGCCATTTTGGCGAGTCATTTACGGCCTGTCTCCAACAATCAATATAAGGAAACTGGCCGTAAAGTTCAGGCCTACCTGATACAGCCACGTGTAAGCGCTGTACCAGAGTTGGATCCAAACTGCCACGTGGCGGCCATGCCGCAACCAAAGTGGGCCACTCCCTAGTACACAAAGTGACCAAACGTACAGGAGACATTTTAACCCCAAAATCACATGTCTTGAATCCCTTTTTAAAATTCTTCACCATACAACCTAAGGGATCCGGAATCGTTGACTGCGACGCACCCATACTTAACAATGGAACGTCGTCGACAACGAATACTATACACGCGTACTATTCAACAGTCACACCCGTTTCCTCTGGCAACAGCACCACGTGGTACGGTTACCAAGTGAAACGTACACAATAACACAATAAACACTCAGGGAATTCCCGTACACACACAGCTGTTACACCAGTCACTAGATAATCAATATTATGCCCTTTGGCGTAACTATACAGTCACCCACGCTATAATTCTCTATATACGAATTACCCGTCTATAACACACCCAGTAACATCGTCTTTTACAAATAGCGGTTACAGTACGGTTAGCATAGGTCAAAGCACAAGTTAAGGTCACAATACAATTATTAGTGGTTATGGTGTTAAACATGCAATGGACGACAATGATTAGTACTTATATACAGTGTCAGTAAATATACAGGGTTATGGTACCGTGCACTATAATACAGCAACACACTATTAACACTCTCGCTAGACGGCTGAGCTCGCGCTATCTAACAAGATATACACTTTACTAAACAATCTTTATCACATTTACAATTCCCAACTAAACTATTGGCCAGTACCTTGAATGGACTACCTAAAAACAATCTACATACGTTTTGGTTAGCCACACTGCCCAATCACCATATATAGCGAGTGTTACAAATCGCTATTTGTAACTGGCCCTTTAAATTAGAAAGTGCCCTGCTTCCCTGGATTGTGGAGAAGCATGTTTGCCAGCCTCCTGCCTCATGACTATGGCCCCTGGAAGATTGTGCCCCTGAAAATGTATTAACTTTAATTGGGTGTGTATGGCCCTTTAAGAACCGTCTGGGGACATATTGTGACTTTGCTGAACAATGCCCCTTTAAGACTATGTCCCCAGACCGGTAAAATAACTTGCCCCTGGCTCTCTCCCACTTGGTTCAGTAAATAGGGCTTACTGAACCAAGTACCACACAGGCAGACCACCCAGAAGTTAAAGTGTGCAGGCAATTTACCTCCCAGGCTGTGAGGTTACTGCCGGTCAATTGCACGTGGCGGCGGCCATCTTGGTTTCCTCGAATGCGGTCAGCGGTGTATGCTAAAGATTCTGTGGAACTAAAATCGGCTACACATTCTGCCGAACACCGCTGACCCTTACCTTCTCCCATACTGAACTTGCAGCTCCAGAGACTAAGTCCCGTTCGAAATGGGACTTAGTCGTTTTTTCGCATGAAATTGACCGACCGCACAGGCCAAATCTATGGAACTGTTTTGGGCAGGAAATTGTGCTTGCGGTCGGTCATAAAGGACTTCCAGCTAACTTTTGATCCACTGGAGGGATTTGGCTGATTTTTGGAAGGATTTATGTTTGATGTATGCTGAGTCTGAATATGTAACTTTTATTGAAATTGAATGTATGGTTTTAAAGTTACAGTGTGTATGTGAAAACTGTATTTTTATTGTATGTAATAATTGGTTTAACTGTTTATCTGAGGGGAGGGAACCTGTGGGCTGTACTATGCTGTTATTGGTTAATTTCATCCTCCCCCTGGGAGTGTCCTGTGTGTACCTTATCCTAATAAAAAGCAGGCGGGGTGTTCCAGTCCTCAGACCTCTTCTGACCCTCAATACGTAGCCTTGTCTCGTTATTGGAGGGAACTGCTATATCACACTGGGGATTGCTATGCGCTGCATATTCCCCTGAGCTCTTAATCACTTAGCTCTTTTAAGAGCTTGTTCCGGATACGCTCTCCAGGAGGAGAGATCTTCCCCACACGTTCCTGAATGCTGAAGGTTCATTCCAGGGTGGACGGAAGACGGCGCGGCTCCAGTTAAGCTACGGCGGTTGTGGAGCCTGCGGTGGTTGTGGTGTCGTCTGCAGTGCTTGGAGTCCTCTGAGAGCGCTAGGAGCATCCATCAACGGAGGGTACTCGGTCGGGGTACACGGAGCTCCGTTACAGCGAGCTAGAGGACCGAATTTACACAGACGCCTCTTAGTCGCACTATCAAAAGTCTAGTGGGTTCCAAATTTACACGCCTTCCCACTTAGCCCAGATAGGATGAGAGCTAGCGAACCGAATTTACACAGACGCCGCTTAGTCTCCCGGTCCCTCCGACCTAGCGAACAAAATATACACCCTAGAACGCTAGTCTAGACAAGACACCGGTGTCCGGCTAGGGCTATTTACACCAGAGCCCCGCCTGACTAACAAAATCAAACGGTCTGACTAAAGAGCGTTCGATCGAGCGGTGCGCCTTCGCTCCTTCCCTCCGACAGAGGGGGCAGATACACAGATTCAAACCCCTTTGGGCCTACCGCACAATCGGTATACCCCTAGTGGGTCCTGCCGTCTAAAACAGCAGTTGTCTTACCTCCTCGTTCCTGAACCTGAGTTCACACTCATCGACGGGGACACCCCAGCACTTCTCACGTAGAGGCCGATGATCTCCTGGACAACAGACCAGTGGCGCCGAGACGAAGGGAGGTCCACGCAGAAGTTCAGAGGTGCAGCCGTAGAGAACGTGGGCAAAGATAGACCGTCTCACGCCTCTGCCTCTCAGCTACCGTTGAACGATGAGCTTCCCGGCCAATGCACCAAATGATACCGGAGAAACTGACGGAAGCCAAGCACAGAGAGATGGACACAGGTTTCTTCAGGAAGGAAGAGATTCTTTATTGGATCACCGATCGGGACTCAGAGGGACTAGCGTCACCAAAATACAGCAAGTTCTGAGCCCCGGACAATAGTGCAGGCTCCTTATATAGGCACATAACTCCTCCCATATTAAGCTCCACCCGCACATTCTCTTAACCAATCAACACAAATAAGAATTAACTTCCTGCTTGACCGCATGGCTTGTCCAGCACAATGGAGGAGGGGGAATACTACATCCTGTATTCTTGCACATGCTCCGTACACTACTGATCGTATCTTGCCTCGTGCAACCAACTGATCGATACGTCAGCATATGCACGTACACATGCCACGTGGTAATCTCGGCCTACTAAATTTATTTTTACCGAGATTCCACCACAGTAGGAATAAGATTATTTTTTTTAAATGTTTTTTTTCAACAAATTATTATTATTATTTTTATTATTACTGCCATGTATATGGCAATATAAGTAATTTTATAAAAATCTAATTCTTGTCATATAATAAAGGGAGGAATAAGATTCTTTTTTTTAATCTTTTATTTTTTCTACATATTAATATTATTATAATGGCCATGTATTTGGCAATATAATTAATTTAATAAAAATCTAGTTCCTGTCAGAATGTTAATGAGATGATTACAGTGAAATTAATTCTGAGGTGACAGCTGTGATCTTTGTAAATTCCCATTTTGGTTGAATCCCGCAGTCAATGTTACAATATATAAGAGGAGCTGGCACTGACAGGGTTAATGAGTGGCTCCTGCACGGCATGGACGGGGTTAATTATCACACGTGTGCTGAGGGACACGTGATCAGGGCTCGGTATGTGGGCGTGTCCCAGCGTTTCATTATCAATGGGGGGAGAGGGCGTGGTCTGCCATAGGTGTCTTCTAGACTCTGCCGTGATTGGTTGAAGCTATCTCTGTGGGCGGAGATTACTCCTTAGAACGCTTTAGAATGATTTTTTTTCTGTAATTGGACAAGTGCAATGGAGGGGCGGGGTTTAGTTGTGGACGATGAGGGTGGTAGGTTGAAGCAGTGGGTGGGCGTGGCCAGGCTGCTCTCTGTGCTCTGTGCACTCAGTGTGGCTAAGTGGACGGACAGCTCCGGGGAAGAGACACAGCCCGCACCGTGAGAGGTGAGACAGACTGCCATGGCACACAGTATGGTATGGCGTGACTGGCCATACACATGGATATGCATTGGTATAATATACAGTCTGGGTGGCATATACAGGGATCAGCTCCTTATATACAGTATGGGTGGCATGTACAGGGATCAGCTCCTTATATACAGTATGGGTGGCATGTACAGGGATCAGCTCCTTATATACAGTATGGGTGCATATACATGGATCAGCTCCTTATATACAGTATGGGTGTCATGTACAGGGATCAGCTCCTTATATACAGTATGGGTGTCATACACAGGGATCAGCTCCTTATATACAGTATGGGTGTCATATACAGGGATCTGCTCCTTATATACAGTATGGGTGTCATATACAGGGATCTGCTCCTTATCTACAGTATGGGTGTCATATACAGGGATCTGCTCCTTATCTACAGTATGGGTGTCATATACAGGGATCAGCTCCTTATATACAGTATGGGTGTCATATACAGGATCAGCTCCTTATATACAGTATGGGTGTCATATACAGGGATCAGCTCCTTATGTACAGTATGGGTGTCATATACAGGATCAGCTCCTTATATACAGTATGGGTGTCATATACAGGGATCAGCTCCTTATATACAGTATGGGTGTCATATACAGGATCAGCTCCTTATATACAGTATGGGTGTCATATACAGGGATCAGCTCCTTATATACAGTATGGGTGTCATACACAGGGATCAGCTCCTTATATACAGTATGGGTGTCATATACAGGGATCAGCTCCTTATATACAGTATGGGTGGCATATACAGGGATCAGCTCCTTATATACAGTATGGGTGTCATACACAGGGATCAGCTCCTTATATACAGTATGGGTGTCATATACAGGGATCAGCTCCTTATATACAGTATGGGTGTCATGTCTCCTTGTATACAATATGGGTGTCATGTCTCCTTATATATAGTATGGGTGGCATATACAGGGATCAGCTCCTTATCTACAGTATGGGTATCATGTCTCCTTATATACAGTATGGGTGTCATATACAGGGATCAGCTCCTTATATACAGTATGGGTGGCATGTACTAAGATCAACTCCTAATATACAGTCTTTGTATACAATATGGGTGGTGTGTACAGGGATCAGCTGTTCTCATTTTGGGTTTTGTGTCTAAAGGCTAGCTGGTTTCTAATATCACTGTTTTATAATATATTACATGGATATAATATAGAGGATTGGCTTCCTATAGCATGGATGTCATGTTCAGAGCTAAGCTGCTTAGACAATGTGTTTAATATGATGATTATTGGATGTATTGTGTGGATTAGACACCTGTTTGTTCTTATATAATATAACATTCCGTTTAGAATGTTTGACACTCATTGGCATTATTTATTATTATTTATATAACTAGATATACAAGTGCAGGAGGAGTAGCATAGATACAACTTATCCTCTGATAGATCTCACTGCCTGTGTGTAATCTTTTCAATCTATCCCACTGTGTCAGTCTACAGGAGACCTGTGTTCAGTGCCTGCAGGTGTGATCTCAGCTCTGTCTATAAACCTACCCTTATTGCTGTAATAACAGACTTCCTGTAAATAACTTGACTGGAAATGGATATCTTTATACATGAAAGCGTTGGAGCTAACCCTTTACTAGATAAATTCGTGTTTTCAGGAAGTTGGCATTAGAACAAACAAGATTTTTTTTTTCAGGGAAAAGTGATTTGTTTCTTTACAGTAAATCTATTCAGGTAGAAAATTAGGCAGAAGTAAATCTCAGTTTCTAGAGGCACTTCCTTAGGATAACCCTCTGTGTGCCAAACCGTTGTCTGATGATTGGTACTACAACAGCCATACACCAGGCTGCTCAGGTAGTCTAATCTGAGCATAAAAGGAATTGTAGTTCATGTGCGCATCCCTTCCATAAACCAAAATCATAACAGAATATCAGACGACGTTTAAATTAACTCATAAAATAAAGGATCGTATAATATCCCAATGGGTTCTTTGGGGTTTATCTATACAGCGTATTACACAGGTATCCTCCTCTTCTTCTGTGGGCTAGGACAGTAGACGCTGGACTAAAACTCCTATTAATCTCAGTCGGCTGAATAGAAGGTGTTTGTTGGATACTGTTGACAGATAGGTGCTATTAATGTTCATTGCCATTAAACAGCATTGCTTGCAGGTTCATTGATTGCATTTATTGTGTACGTGATGGGACTGAGAATAAAGGGGGCAGGTAGAACCTGTCTGTAACATATACTTGGTCTTCCTATTTTATAACCTTCTGGATTTTCTAATGGAATTATTTGGTAAACAAATCATTTTAGTGAATTAACCCCTTAAGGACCAAACTTCTGGAATAAAATGGAATAATGACGTGTCACATACGTCATGTGTCCTTAAGGGGTTAAAAGTCAAATTGCAACTTTTAGGTAAAATTATCTTATTTTTTTAAATTTATTTATTTTTAAAATATTTTTTTAAGTAATTAACCTTGTGCATCTACATCACTTCTGTAACCTTAGTTGTGTCAGGATCTTATAATACTTTTTAATGGATGTCTGTTTCTATTAGCAGAAGATGAGACCGTGGCATGGTTTGACATTAGGTCAATTTAATCTTATTTTACTGTATTAATTGGAGAATATGCTTCCTTCTCTCCCACATATGTATTTGTTTCTCTGTATATTCGAGGTCACATTTCATTTTGAGAAATAAAGTCTGGACATCTTTTGGCATTTGTGTAATTTATAGATTAAATGATTGGCGACCCCCAACCCAGTCTGTAACTAGGCACACAGAATATCACAGGGGGTTTGATGAAGAGGCACAATGTGGGACTGAATCCACGTGATCTCCCGTAAGGATGAAATTTACTATCCCTACTGACAGGTATGAAGGTTTGTAGCAGGGTGACCGTAGTAATGGGATTTAACGCTAAGATCTGTGTGAGGCTTAATAGTCTCAGTAAAAGCATCCCCCACTTTCTCTTTTTCAGAGAAAATGCAGTGTTTACATTGCAGCCTAGTGATAACTTCACTGGCCACTCCTCCAATAGCTGTTAGAGACCCTTCCTGGGTCATGTCTGCCTAAAATGCATCCAAACATTCAGTGTCTCTTCCCTCTGCATGCAGACACTGAACGTTCCTCATAGAGATTCATTGATTCAATTCATCTCTATGAGGAGATGCTGATTGGCCAGGGCTGTGTTTAAATCATGCTGGCTCTGCCCCTGATCTGCCTCTTTGTCAGTCTCAGTTAATCCTATGGGGAAGCACTGTGATTGGATCAGGCCACCACTTCTGATGATGTCAGCAGACTGCTTGTTTTTCTGAGTCTAACAGCATGCAGTTACAGCTTCAGGCTTGAGTAGAGTAAGGATTTTGCTATATTTATGGAGGCATGAGGGGCCCAGGGGGGCTAGATGGTGGTGTTAACACTGTAGGGTCAGGAATACATGTTGGTGTTCCTGACCCTATAGTGATCCTTTAAAATAAATCACTGAGATTGGTAAAAATCAATCCGAGATGGCAACATAAAATCTGGTTTAGGGGCATACCAGATGAGAGTGATGCAACATATATTCCTTTGCTATTTTTATTATCCGATTATTCTTAAAGATTTTTTCTCATACCTGGAAAAATAAATATAATTCTATAAAATGAATTTAGCACAGCATAGCAACTACTGCACGTGCAGAATAGTTGCAGTGGCGGAGAGCAGGAGAACCACCTGTAAGAGTATTCTCCTGCTCAGACCTGTCACTCCGTTATTGACGTTGATCTCTGTTCTGATGGATAGATGAGGGAAACATCCATATATTTTTACTGATAATGAAAAAGCTGCACATTTTCTAGCAATTCTAGCACAGTGAATAGATGAAATCTAATCCTTTTTTAATTTCAATCTAGTACTTTATTACTCGGCTGTTTGTTTTGAAGAGCTCTCGGAAGTCGGATGTACTGCACTTTTAACCTCTGTTACAGAGTGTCATATACGTTCATTATTATGTACATATCGCACACGACCCTATAAAAAGAGCAAGAAAACAAATGAATGGCTTGTCCAATAATGCCACTGCCGCAAAATGATTGATCCTTGCCCGACAGGTTATTATTAATTAATACTGTATGGTCTATTAACTATTCTAGCCCATCACATTCAGATATTTCTTTTGGTTCCTGCATGAGAAATTTATGTATTTTTTTCTCTTTAGCAAAAAGTTCTGGTAGTGTAATTTATATACAATATTCTACAATGCAGTACCGAGTCATAGTCAATGCACTTAAAGGTATTTAAATAAATCTTTATTGACACTATGCCAATAAAGCAATCACACCAGGGTTTCTGCTTCAAGGTAATGTATAGTGTAGTCGTCATGCAGATCAGCTAAGCAGCATTTGACTGGAAACGCTATACTAATATATTTCTCATGATTTGAAGTAATTACCCCTAAAACGAATGTAGACTCAATTTATTGACTTTTATTATTGATTAAAGCGATTTATTCCAAAAAAATTATAATAATCTATAGTGTGTCAGTAAATTTGTTAAAAATATAATTAAACAATTCTGTGATGTGATTTTAAGCTTCATTCTGATACACAAATCCAATATTTTCTATTAATATTTAATACTTTAAGAGCCACAAGTAAAAAAAAAAAAAAGGACTTTTTATGAGCTGAGCTAAAAGAGACACTTAAATCCCTAAACATAGGTAGCCGATAAGAGCAAAATATCGTCATTTCCTCAACAAATATTCATGAGTCCATTTTTTCTCTCATACGTCCAAGTGCTACGCTCAGCATTATTCCCACACACTTTGTATTGTTTTATTTTGTTGTTTTGAGGATATGGGAATTTAGGATTTTAAACCAAAATGGATGAGGCTGAAAAATTCTCCAACTCAATTAGTTTTCCGTAAGTTTAAATTTCCCACAATTCCAGATTTATTAAATAAACCCCCTTGATGGTAGCTGGGGTTGTGTTCTTTTGACCTGCGTTCGTTTTCAGCAACGCACGAAAATGAAAGAGTTACTCCATCTAAAAAAAACTGAGCTTTCACATAACGCTGTTTTTGGTGATTGTGACCCTTTCTGTAATGGTCCACCCTCCTACTGATTAAATAGCACAGCTGGAGGTGCAGTAACAACATCGGCATCTAAGGAGTAAGCCTCTATTTGTGCAACGCTGAACATACAGACTCCAGGCACCACGACCACTTCAAATCACTAAAAGTATATATGGTTCTTGGAGTAACCCTTTACATTTTTTTGGTGACAAAGTTGCTCTTTACGATGAATCCTTACTCTCAAACGCATTGTTGGTAGTAAAACACATTAACTCTGCCCAGTTACATTGGTCAATACAGGTTTAGACGAAGTACAGCAGTGTCTGATATTTTATACAATCTAAAAGCAGAACACCGTTCTCCAGTCACTAGGGTGACAGGTGGCGCATCACAAGCTGTTACTGAACAACATTTCCCATGAGGCTGTATAAAGGCTGGCAAAGCATCGTGGGAGCTTTAAATCTAATTACTGGCTTGATGCATAAAGTCCCTTAAAGAGACATACTTGGAATCCAGTTACAAGTGCCCAAGGACCCAATTGCAAAGGCTGTCCTTCTGTATAAGACCTACATATTTTCTGGGTGCAAGGTACCCTATCCATTTGCTCTTTCGTTCTACCTACCAAACGTTTTGCATTTGGCACGTGGACAATAATTCTGGACTTTTTTTTTTTTCTTCAATAAAAATACATATCATGTTTAAACAAGTTATAAACTATTTATTTTCAAATTCCTTTGACTGTGAGTCGTGTTAGGGGGTTTGTTGAAGAGCTGCTGTCTGTGGGTTGAGATAAGATGCAGATAGCACGCGGCCTCCACATACTTGGTGCATTTGTGTCAGAAGGGGCTCGGGTTGCCCTGGCTTAGTCAGCATTAGCCTTTCGTTGTTTTACGTTTCCAGCGATAATTCCCTAGTCTTGCCCTGTACATTCAGTAACAGGCACCGTGTGTCTATGTCACCGATTGCAGTTGGTTGAAGCACTTATTGGACTGGTTCTAGAATTCACAGCACTAGGTTTCAGGTCACACTGAGGTGGAATGACTCACATACACTTTGGACTCTTACTGACTCTGTCAGGTTGTGACATGTTTCAACAATGTTTACATTTATTGCAGTAGACATTTTTTTTATTTTTTTTTCAATAGTTTTCTTTGATCGAGCTAAAAGTTAAAAGGAATGGTGTAAAGGCGGCATGTCTCTTGTTAAATACCAGATTATTCACACCAGTCGGGCTGGAAATGCATTTTGAGAGGGTCTGCGTGTGGCCAGGTGTTGGGGTACATTGGACAGAACACCAGATAACGTGTAATGTGACACAGAGTTTGAAATACGCCAACTAGACTCGGTGCTCAGATTGCAGGTGCAACGATAGTAAGAACTACAAATGTATTTACGGTAACCGAGTAACTAGTCTCACAAATATTGACTTCGTAGGTCATAGTGGGACAGACCGCACTGGCAAACCCCAGGTTCTCACAGACAGCGATTGTTAAATGCCACAAATGAACTGCCTGAAAAAACAACACTGGATTAACTACACAACTCTGTGACCCAGTCTCAACAGATTGTGTGCATCAGACCTGGGATTTGTTAACATAGGTCATTTTAAGTAGCCTTATAAAAATTAAAAACTGTATATTTATGTGTGCGCTGTTCCTTAGTCTGTAATATGGTCTCAGAATTTTGATCTCTACGGCAGCACCATTCCTGTAAAATGCATGTTCCGGATGTGCCCCCAATTCCTTTTTGTCTTTAGAGCTGGAGTTTATAGCGGGACTGCTGGCACTATTTAAAGGGACACTCCAGGCACCCAGACCACTTCTGCCCATTGGAGTGGTCTGGGTGCCAACTCTCACTACTCTTAACCCTGCAAGTGTAATTATTGCAGTTTTTTATAAACTGCAATAATTACCTTGCAGGGTTAACTCCACCTCTAGTGGCTGTCTACTAGACAGCCACTAGAGGGCACTTCCTGGTTTCTAGCACAGGAAACCTGTGCTAGAGCGTTGCTGGACGTCCTCGCGCTGTGTGAGGACCTCCAGCATCGCTCATTTCCCCATAGGAAAGCATTGAAATGCATTTTCAATGCTTTCCTATGGGGAGCGCTAGTGCGCATGCGCGGCATTGCCGCACATGCGCATTAGGTCTCCCCGGCCGGTGGGCGGGATCAGTCTGTCCGACGCAATCAGAGGGAGGAGCGGCGTGGAGGAAGAAGCAGCGACGTTGGACATCGTCGCTGCCTCAGGTAAGTTACTGAAGGTTTTTTCACCCCTTCAGCAACCGGGGATTGGGGGGTGGGAGGGAGAGGGGACATTCAGTGCCAGGAAAACGGATTGTTTTCCTGGCACTGGAGTTTCCCTTTAACTAAATTTTCGTGTTGTAAAATGTTAAACTGGTACTGTCATTTCTTTGAAAAGGACTGTCCCTCATTCCCTTTCCCCAATGAAGAAATAGTGAATATTAAAAAAGCTCTGTCACCCACACCCCCCTCCAAAATGAGTATTTCATAAAGATAAAAGCTTTATTAAGTACTGACATTGACTGTGTTGGAAGACATATTGAGACAACGTAGAGACTACTTGTAGCAAGATCCAACACAATAGGTTCTAACTCCGCAGAGAATTCGTTATTGCTCACCCATTTGGAACGCTAAGCATTGGGAGATTTAAAACAACATTCTTGTTCGGAATGTTAAAGATTTCTTATTTCTACACACTTGACATTTTCCCTTCAATACACCCGTATTCTGATTGGTTATTCTGTTTCCTGCCTGGTCTTCAAAAATGGCAGATGAGTTTGCTCTGGACGCAGTGCTAGCGTGTGTGTAGATCAATTATAATTCAACTTGCAGCTACTACTAGGATACTTGTGGAAATGTTTTCGACAGGTTGTTGCCTGTCTGCGGTTGGGTGGATAAAGAGGGTATTGGGAGAATACTGGGAGGTCCGCAGAATTTATTCTTTTTTTTTTTTTTTTTTTTTTTTTTTTTTTTTTTTAATCCTATACTAGCATTTTGAGCCTTTGTTACAAAATAATTGTAACATCTAATGATTTATTATCTGTAATAAAGAAATTATAGTTTTCCTTTAATACATGGTAGAATACCTAGACATTTTTCCTGTGTGGCACCTTTGTAGTATGTTTGCAGACTAGCCTAGTTGTTAAAAGCTCCAATTGTTTAACCTATTGTCATCACACAGTTCTTTATTCTATTCCCAGCAGGGTCAGCTAAGATTTACTTTTAAAAAGCCAATACCACGAAAATCATAGTGTTTGGGAATTACCTCTAATAGCCGCCATTAGCACGTTGATTCTCCCTAGGGAGTTCATTACTTAATAAAATGTCCTTTTAAACATCTCTATGCGTATGTCGAATAATATAAAAAAAATAAATATTGCACATTACACATAAAGAAACCATCACGCCTATTCTCTAAACCCATGAATTGTTGGGAATTATCCAAAGAATTGCAATTTTTAAGCCTAAACACAAGCTGAAGAAATTGCAGATTTTGATAGTTTTACTGAACCGGCTGTTTTTACTTTTAAATTTGAAGATCCCATCTAAATTCCAAGTGATTCATGATATAGTGACTAGACCTGCAAGAATCCGATGACATGATAACCTGCAGTCCTTTAATTATCTAGAAATGTGTAATCTAGAGGAAGTCTTCACAGATGTCTTGTATTTAAATAGACCATGTCCTTGCTACGTGTCTTATGTGGTCATTAGGACTGGTAAAGGTAGTTTTTAAACCTTCGGGGGGCTTCAGAGAGCAGGTGATTTTGTGTCGCTCCCTCGCATTGATACATCCACTCTGTCGCTTATTTAAATGCAAATTGTCTTCTTTTGAAATCACCTCCAGCATATCCACCATCTGGTGTCCCCCAGGGGATTTGACACAGACATAGGCCTGCAGGAAGGAGCATGGAGTAGAAGCTCTCTCCGGCCCCAGTAGCATTCTGGGAGCAGGTCTTTCTTCCGCTTCTGATGACCAAGTCATGTATTATTGATTACTTACTTAATCCTGTGGGGCTTCCAAGTGCATATGACGTTGTGAAAAAGAAGTCGAAGAATTCAGCGTCAGCCACACGTGTGACAATGTATCAGGATTATTTACTAAAGTGGGAATTAAAAGTGAATTTCAAATTTAAGGTAAAAGCAGCCAAACTGAAAAAAATAAATACATCTCTAAGTCAGATATGCTGCCAGTTTGACTTCTTTGGCCTTGAATTTGAAACTCACTGTGAATTCTCACATTAGTGATTAACCCTGTGTGGTGTCAGTCTGTATGGATACGATCTTGGTAAACACTGAAAATAAGTTTTTCTTCTCCTCTAAACACGATGTATTAAAAAACAAAAAAGTTGGGAAATGTTCTATTTTTTTTTTCTCTTCCTTTTTTTATGCATTATTATAGAAAATGTTTTCAAATATATAAAATAATAATATAACAGATACAAGGTCTGTCTGGACAGTATCCAGCCATTGTTAATATAACGAAAAACGTTTTGTGCGACATTGTTGTGACCTGGCAGCCAAGGAGAGTGGACCGGAATGCGCATGCGTGTACAATGACGACTTCACCGCGCTAGTCAGTGAGCATGTGCACTGTGTGGCCGTGGCATTCAAAATGGCCGAGCGTTAGATTGAACATTCCTCCGTGGAAAGGATTCGGATGATTCAGAAGGCATTTGGGAACAATGCAATGAGTGCAGCACAAATAAAATCACCCAGGGGACTCAGTCACCTTACACTCCAGATTTGGCACCCTGCAGATTCAGGCTTTTCCCAAAACAAAAATCAAACTTTGAAAGGGAAAGGGTACACATTTCAGAGCGTCAGTGAGAGTCAGGTAAATACGACGAGGCAGCTGATGGCGATTCCATCAGAGATTTTGCTGAGTGTTTTGAACAGTGGAAGAGATGCTGGGTGAACTGTGTGAGGTCCCAAGATGCCTACTTTAAAGGGGACTGAGGAGTCATTGTTCGATGTACAACGTTTCTCATATCATGCGTCTTCTTTAATAAATGCCTCTATATTTCATATTACTTTCCAGACAGACCTCGTATATTAAAGGGACACTGTATGCACCCGCACCACTTCAGCTAATTGAAGTAGTCTGGGTGCTGTGACCCTTTTGCACTGAGTGCTGCAATGTAGAAAATTGTAATTCCAGAGAACTGGAATGTTTACATTGTAGCTCTAAGTCTGCCCTCAGTGGCTATCTAACAGAGGGCGTCCTGGAATCCAAACACACTGTTGGACGCATCACGGACCTCCAGCGTCAGATTTTCCCCATAGGAAAGCATTAAATAATGCTTTCCTACGAGGAGGTCTAATGCATGAGCGGCCATTGGCTGACATCGAGGGACACCGGATTCAGGTAACTGGCTGAAGGGGTTTTAACCCCTTCAGCCCTGCGGGAGGGGGAAGCGCGAAAGAGAAGAGAGAAGAGTTTTCCTTACACTATAGGATCCCTTTAACTGGATTAAAAAAAAAAATGCTGGTTTTCTTGTCTGATCCTTCTCACTGTGGGAATCAGAAGAGGCTGAACATTTTTAGCCAATCGCTGCTCTTCCTTAGAAAAATGTGGGAGTTACACTGAGCTTCATTGCACAGGATGCAAAGAGTACATTTTTGTACTACGTCACTTTGGTGCTTTAAAGGGGAACTGTCAGTTTTCAGGATTTTTAATACTATGCTTACTCAGCCTCTATAATTAACCACCCTATATTTGTGCAGCATGAAAAATAAAATTTAAATGTAGAAATCTCTCCATCTTTATCCTGCAGCTAGGCGACTCCATCTTAGCTCCTTGTCAGACATTGTTATAAGTTCTGTCCTTTACACCTGGCATTTAGTATAGAGAAAGCATACAGAAAAGAGGAGAAATTAAACAATGTGTTCCTATTTCTCCCTATTTGCAGTATATTCTCTGGCTGGGATTTAGCGAGATGAGATTTCTAGCGCTTGCCAGGTGTAGGTAGGCAGCTTGAACAACCCGAACCAGAGCCTCTTCTTACTGGTTGTGAATAGATACTATCCAAATAATGATGGGAAGCACGCCTTGTGGATGTCATCAGATTCAGGTCAGAATGAGTCAATATTAAAAAAAAGAGAGGAATATAGTGTAGTATGTTACTGTTGTAAGTGAAGTAGACAAGAGAAATACACTTACAGCTTTTTGGAAATCTACTCCGTCTCCGCTCCAAATATGTATGTCTGGGTGATACAATCCCGCCTATGGATATGCTTGTAGCCTTGATCCTATAATAAATGTTATCTTGGGCTGATGTCTGATAGGAGGTATATGTGGATATGGCCCCTATGAGGTCTGATAGAAGGTATATGAGGATACGGCCCCTATGAGGTCTGATAAAAGGTATATGAGGGTACGGCCCCTATAAGGTCTGGTAGGAGGTATATGTGGATACAGCCCCTATAAGGTCTGATAGGAAGTATATGTGGATACGGCCCCTATGAGGTCTGATAGGAGGTATATGTGGATACAGCCCCTATGAGGTCTGATAGGAGGTATATGTGGATACGACCCCTATGAGGTCTAATAGAAGGTATATGAGGATACGGCCCCTATAAGGTCTGATAGGAGGTATATGTGGATACAGCCCCTATGAGTTCTGATAGGAGGTATATGTGGATACAGCCCCTATAAGGTCTGATAGGAGGGAGGTATATGTGGATACTGCCCCTATAAGGTCTGATAGGAGGGAGGTATATGTGGATACGGCCCCTATAATAGTGTTAGTCCTCGTTCAGGTACGTAGTAACACATTCACTAAAGAAATAAAACAAAATATAGTGCTCTCAGTTTATTGATATGTAGGAAATTTAATAAATTATTGATTTTAAACATTATTTTTTGCTGCAACTGTTTCATTTTAGCCTGTTTTTTACTAGCGCAAATTTGCAAATTAACCAACTGGAATCACATGGCCTGTTACCTCCTCTGTCATTGGATCTTACAGAATTTACCTACATGTGTAATTTTTGTCTTTTTCCCCACTAGTTGCAAAGCTGGGATAGCTGAAGATGTCGGAGAATGCTCTGGAAGCAGAAGACAAGCCCCCAGCTCCACCCCTGCGGATCACAAGCACATTCATTGGTGGCAGTGCCAAGGTTCCAAACCATGGTTCCAAACCCCTGCCCCCCAACCCTGGGGATAAAAAGAATATTTTTCGCTCCATCTTCCCTGGGACAGGAGGTAAAAGTAGGGCTTGTCATTTTGCATCAGTGTTTGTCTACATTACTTGCATTAGGTTTTTTTTTTTTTACTCAAATCTGCACTACTTGTAAATCCAAGATCACTTTTTTTGATTTTTAATATTCTGTTTACTTATCTCTATACGTAAAAGATATGTTAGATCTGTGAGGTCCAGTCAAATGCCGCACATGAAGAAACCTTTGACAATTGACGATTTGATTTAGGCATGATTGACAATAGGTTACCTGGGAACAGCCCTGGGCTGCCTAAGGCGCATGTGCTGGGGTTGTAACTAGCCCCTGGTATAAAAATGGAAATATCTCTGCACATACATATTCCTACCACCTTGACCACTCCCAAAAGCGGACGTGATCATGGTGGTTAGAGGAACCCTTTACTATTTATCTCTAAAAGAATTGGTTTACAATAGAAAATTACTTAATCCACAAATTCTCTATGGAAAAGGTAGTCTCGGGTAGGTGGGTAGGAGAGCACTGTTAAAGTGTCACAACTGCTGTCCATCCCTTCCCTCTCCTGTCCTTCACTGGCCATCTCCATATATAACTCTACTCTTACATCTGCCTTGAACACTGCAGCGCCACTCCAAACCAGCACCTCAAGGAGGACCCGCCCCCAACCATGGCATACTAAATCAACGCGCTACCTGCAAAGATGCTCCCGTTGTGCTGAACGCTCCTGGAGGAAGTCTCGTACCCAATCAGACTTTCTCCATTATAGATTCATATTCTGTTCATACAGTGCAGCCCTTGCCCTTGCCAAACAGTACTATTTTTCCTCTCTCATTAGTTCATGTTCCCGCAACCCCAGGCGTCTCTTTGACACCTTTAATTCTCTTCTTCGCCCTGCTGTGGCCACCCCCAAAACTAACCTTACTTCTGATAACTTTGCATGTTACTTCACTGACAAGATTGAACAGCTAAGGAAAGAATTCTCCCCTCCTTGCCTTTCTGTTTCTCAATCACACATAAATCATGCCTTTCCTACCCTTCAGACATTCTCCCCAGCTACTGACCAAGAGGTGGCTGCTCTTCTTTGCTCCTCTCGCCCCACCACTTGCCCGCTCGATCCTGTCCCATCTCACCTTATCAGATCTCTCTCCACTTGTCTCGTGCCTTCTCTAACACACATCTTCAACTGCTCGCTCTCTTCTGGCATCGTCCCTGCTGACCTTAAACATGCCACTGTAGTACCTATACTAAAAAAAACATCCCTCGACCCATCCACCCTTTCTAACTACCGTCCCATATCCCTGCTCCCTTTTTCCTCAAAGCTTCTGGAAAGACTTGTCTTTACCCGTGTGTCTCATTTCCTCAATTCCAACTCTCTCCTTGACCCCCTTCAATCTGGCTTCCGCCCTCTCCACTCTACAGAGACTGCCCTTATCAAAGTCACTAACGACCTAATCACAGCTAAATCCAAAGGCCACTACTCCATACTAATTCTTCTTGACCTCTCAGCGGCCTTTGACACCGTTGATCATGCTCTCCTTCTTCAAACTCTTCAATCGCTTGGTCTCTGTGGCTCTGTCCTCTCATGGCTTTCCTCTTATCTCTCCCAACGCTCATTCAGTGTCTCCTTTTCTAATGATACCTCCTCCCCTCGCCCTGTCTCGGTTGGAGTCCCCCAAGGCTATTTTCTCTTTATACTGCCTCTCTTGGCAAACTTATTACCTCTTTTGGATTCCACTACCACCTGTACGCTGATGACACCCAGCTATATCTCTCCTCCCCGGACCTCTCCCCTGCTGTCCTGCAACGTGTCACTGCTTGCCTTTCTTCCATCTCTGACTGGATGTCCTCTCGCTTTCTGAAACTCAATCTCTCAAAAACTGAGCTCCTTGTCTTTCCTCCTCCTAATACTGATCCTCCTCTTTCGCTCTCCCTTCAAGTTTGTGGTACCAACATCAGTCCATCCTTGCAAGCGCGCTGTCTTGGCGTCATACTTGACTCTGGTCTCACCTTTGAGCCTCACATCCAGCATGTTGCCAAATCCTGTAGATTCCATCTTAAAAACATAGCCCGCATCCGCCCCTTTCTTGCACCAGATACTACCAAGGAGCTTGTCCATGCTCTAGTAATTTCCCGCATGGATTACTGTAACCCTCTCCTGATTGGTCTTCCCAAAAGCCGTACTGCACCCCTACAGTCCGTAATGAATGCTGCTGCTAGACTGATTTTCCTCTCTAGTCGTTTCTCTCACACCTCACCCCTCTGCCAGTCCTTACATTGGCTTCCTGTATGCTATAGGAGTCAATTCAAGGTACTAACTCACACCTATAAAGCACTGAACAACTCTAGCCCCTCTTATACCGTGTTTCTCCGAAAATAAGACCGGGTCTTATATTAATTTTAGTCACAAAAAACACACTAGGGCTTATTTTCAGGGTAGGGCTTATTTATTTACGGTACCGGTATGTACATTGAACCCCCCTTTAATTAATCCACCCCCCCTTTAATTAATCCACCCCCCCTTTAATTAATCCACCCCCCCTTTAATAAATCCACCCCCTCTAATTAATCCACCCCCTCTAATTAATCCACCCCCCTTTAATAAATCCACCCCCTCTAATTAATCCACCCCCTTTAATTAATCCACCACCCCTTTAATTAATCCACCACCCCTTTAATTAATCCACCCGCCCTTTAATTAATCCACCTGCCCTTTAATTAATCCACCTGCCCTTTAATTAATCCACCCGCCCTTTAATTAATTCACCCCCCTTTAATTAATCCACCCCCTCTAATTAATACACCCCCCCCTCTAATTAATCCACACACCCCTAATTAACCCACCCCCTCTAATTAATCCACCACCCCTTTAATTAATCCACCACCCCTTTAATTAATCCACCCCCCTTTAATTAATTCACCCTCCCTCTAATTAATCCACCACCCCTCTAATTAATCCACCACCCCTTTAATTAATCCACCCTCCCTTTAATTAATTCACCCCCCCTTTAATTAATTCATCCCCCCTTTAATTAATTCATCCCCCCCTTTAATTAATTCATCCCCCCCTTTAATTAATTCATTCCCCCCCCCTTAATTAATTCACCCCCCCCCCTTTAATTAATTAAGTCCCAGACATAAAATACCGGTATCTACTCACAGTTCAAAGAGTCCGACCACTGGGTGCCTCACCGCCCGGAATGGATCCTTCCGCTGAAGATCCGTGAAGGCAGACGGACGGCGCTGCGCACGTCGTCATCACGCTGCGCGATGCCGCGGCCCGCAACGCTCCTCCCTCTCCTCCTCATAGAAGAAGGAAGTCCCGCCGGGCCGCAAAGGTAAAATGCCTAGGTCTTATTTTCGGGGTAGGGCTTATATTGCAGCCCACCCCGAAAATTCGGCTAGGGCTTATTTTCGGGGTAGGTCTTATTTTCGGGGAAACACGGTATCTCCTCACAGATCCATAGGTATGTCCCTTCTCGGTCTCTCCGCTCTGCCCGTGACCACCTCCTGTCCGTTGTCCGCACTCGTACGGCCAACTCGCGCTTGCAGGACTTCTCGCGGGCAGCTCCCTTCCTATGGAATAGCCTGCCTACCACCATCAGACTCTCCCCTAGTCTTGCATCTTTTAAGAAGTGCCTTAAAACCAGGGGTGTATCCTGGTTTTGTGCTGCCCTAGGCAGGACAAAACTCAGGCGCCCCCTCACCCCCCCCCCCCGCCACCCCCACCCAACCCTTCCCCCGCCTTCTAAATACACACACACTGACAGATACGCATCCATTAGCTAACTGTTAGCTAATGGATGCGTATCTGTCAGTGTGTGTGTGTGAGTGTATGAGTGTGTCTGTGTGTGAGTGTGTCTGTTAGTGAGTGTGAGTGTGTCTGTTAGTGAGTGTGTCTGTTAGTGAGTGTGTGAGTGTGTCTGTTAGCTGCTAACAGACACACTCACACACTCACTAACAGACACACTCACACACACTGACATACACACACTAACAGACACACACAGTCAGACACACACACACTCTAACAGACACACTCTCACACACACACACTCTAACAGACAAACACACACTCACACTCACTAACAGACACACACTAACAGACACACTCACACACACTAACAGACACACTCACACACACTAACAGACACACACAGTCAGACACACTCACACACACTCTCACACTCACTAACAGACACACACACACACACACTAACAGACACACTCACACACACACTAACAGACACACTCACACACACTAACAGACACACACAGTCAGACACACTCACACACACTAACAGACACACACACACACACACTAACAGACACACTCACTCACATTAACTCATTTTTTTTTTATTTACCCCCCCAGCCTCCTTACCTTTGGGAATGCTGGGGGGGTTCTCCCTCTCCCTGGGGTCTAGTGGGGCTGCCGGTCGGGCTGCTGGGCTGGTTGCTGGGCGGGCGGCTGGCGAGGGAGCACTTCCTCTGAGCTGTCTGCTCAGCTCCCTCGCGCGCCGCAGAGTGAGGCTGGGAGGCGGAGCCGGAATATGACGTCATATTCCGGCTCCCAGCCTCACTCTGCGGCGCGCGAGGGAGCTGAGCAGACAGCTCAGAGGAAGTGCTCCCTCGCCAGCCGCCCGCCCAGCAACCAGGCCAGCCCAGCAGCCACCAGCCCAGGATGTCTGTTAGCCGCAAGGCTAACAAGGCATTTGCCCTGGGCGTTTGGGGGCGGCTTTTTTTGCCGCCCCCTGGAAAATGCCGCCCAAGGCAAATGCCTTGTTTGCCTCGCGGCAAATACACCCCTGCTTAAAACCCATCTCTTTAGGAAAGCTTATGGCCTCCAAGACTAACCAATACTTCACATACCTGTCTCTTGCCCTCTCCTAAAGGGCAGTCCACCTTATTTGATTGCAAATTCCTGTCCTAATGTGTTTTACACCCCACCTCCTATAGAATGTAAGCTCGATCAAGCAGGGTCCTGTTCAACCTATTGTTTCCTGTAAGTTTATTTGTAATTGTCCTATTTATAGTTAAATCCCCTCTCATAATATTGTAAAGCGCTACGGAATCTGTTGGCGCTATATAAATTGCAATAATAATAATAAAGTGAGATTTCCATGGGAAAGCAAGCAAGTCTTATGGCTTGACTGGTGTGTGTATTTGCGTTTAGCAATATATTAAATATATATATATATATATATATATATATATTTATTTATTTTTTAATTTATTATTATTTATATTTTTTTAATCTGTCTGTGAACCTGTTCCAAGCATGCTCCTGTATTTTACTTTCTGATTGGCTGCTCATTTTCCAGTCTCTGTAACTTGTTTTACAAATTTTTGTGTGTTATGGGAAATAGGAGGCTGTCCGTTATGTCCCTTTCCTGCGTGATTGGTTTAGTGGTATGTTGGAAGAAATGAATTGTTCAGTAATCAGATAAGTGCAACAAAAACATCTTTAACCCCTTAAGGACACAGCTTCAGTTTGTGACACAAGAAATTATTGTGCTGTGTGTGTTCAACTGTAATCCCCATCGTTCTCATGTGTTGCACCAGCAATGTTCTATACTGATTTCTAAAGAGTAAAAAGGGTTTAATTTGATGTGGCATATACATATCTAAATTGTCATGTGTAAACCTATATCTAAACACTTTTTTGTCACACTTTTGGTAGTAATAATAATGTGTGCATAATTAGTGCAAAAAAATCGGATATAGGAAAAGGTACAGCTATACTATAGATCAATATAATTAAATAGGGGCGGCAACAAAACACCAGCAAACGACTGAATTGAGCAATGAACTCACAATAAACCAAAAGGTGTGTGCACTCCCAATGAAAAATCACAGACTAAATAGTTAAATATAAAAGTATAAATCTTTTAATAATCATCAAATAAAAAAAAACTATCATAAAATAATTCAAAAGCTGTTTCACAACCTCCCTAATGGTTATACCCACACTGGAATACTGGAAATAGAGTTAGACATCGTAATAATGGTTAGAAACACACAAAATAGCAACAAAGTATAAAACAGTTAATTAAATACTCAGCATAGTATCCATATACAACAAAGTTGATAGATATGCTCAGCTTTAGACATTTCAAAGAATAATATAAAAATACATCAATGATATGGATAATATGCCAAAAGAAACATACACAACAAAAAATATAAATACATCAAATAATATATAAAACAAAAACAACCAATAAATGGAAAAATAAATTAAAAGTACCTGACCTCGGTGTGGGCCCCCACCAGAGGTAGAAATAAAATGCAAGTCACACCGAGGTCAGGTACTTTTTATTTATTTTTCCATTTATTGTTTTTTTTTTTTTTTTTTTTTATATATTATTTGATGTATTTATATTTTTTGTTGTGTTTGTTTCTTTTGGCATATTATCCATATCATTGATGTATTTTATATGATTTTTTGACAAAGTGTGTTTTGCTGTTTTGTTTTGGTTTTTGCATACACATATAAAACAATGTTGTAATGTGTAAATTGTAAACCTGATGTTTGCTACTCCTGTACAAAGCCCCAAATTATGTTCAGCTCCATCTTCTGATTACAACAGAGACCTTTGCCACAATCCCATGACACTACAATGCCATAAAAGAGACCGGGCTTTTTAAATTAGCACTATAGTCACCAAAATAAGTTAAGCTTAATGAAGCATTGTTGGGGTATAGATCATGCCCCTTCAGTCTCACTGCTTAATTTGTTTACATTTAGGAGTTAAATCACTTTGTTTATGCAGCCCCTGTCACACCTCCCTGCATGTGACTTGCACAGTCTTCCTAAACACTTCCTGTAAAGTGAGACACTTCCTTTACTGCAAATTCTTTTTTTTTTTTCTTTCGTTTATTTATTTTTATAGAATCACTTATCTCCTGCATTGTTAATTTCCTGCTAGACCCTGCAGGTGCCTCCTGTGTATGATTACAGTTCAGTTTACAGAGCAGGAGAGAACACCTTTTAAAGTAAGTTAACATCTTATTGAAAATTAAACATTTTTTTCATGCAAGCTGTGAGAGTCACAGCCAGGGAAGGTATGGCTAGGGCTACATACACAGAGACATAAGTAATTTAACTCCTAAATGGCCGAGAATTGACAAATTTGACTTCAGAGGCATGATCGATACATTAACACTGCTTCATTAAGCTAAAGTTTTTTGGGGGCATTGTAGCCCCCAAATAGTTACATAGTTCAATTTACTCCATAAATGCATCCCATTTGTAAAAACAGATACCATGGGGTATGTCGTATGGTATATTTTGAATGTTAAAGGGACACTATAGTCACCAGAACAACTATAGCTTAATGTAGTTGTTTTGGTGAGAATAGTCAGCCCCTATAGGCTTTTTGCTGTAAACACTGTGTTTTCAGATAAAAGGCAGTGTTTACATTACAGCCTAGGAAAAACTCTAGTGGCTACTCCTCTGACTGCCGTTCAGCGTCTCTGAATGCTACCCATAGAGATGCATTGATTCAAGGAGTTGCGTTTGGCCCCGTCCCCTGCCTCCTTGGCTGAGCTCATCAGAATTGATTATTTCAGCCAAACCATTGTTTTCCTATGGCAAAGCATTGTGATTGACTGAGATCATCAATTCTGATAAGGTCAGACAAGGAGGCGGATCGGGGGCTGGGCCAATGCCGGTGGACCTGCATGGCGCTGGAAAAAAGGTGATTTTTTTTTTTAAGGAGGGGCAGGGGGCGAACATGTGTTTTAACACTATATGGTCAGGAATACAAAGTGTTCCATTAATACAGAGCCATATTTTCACCAATTACTTTCAGAGTGTATGAAATTATTATATTTAGTGAAGTAGATTTGGGCCACTGTAATAAATCACTAAATTGTGCTCCGCTAAATCACCTAAGTATAGCATGACACATACAGGGACAAATCATTTTTCTCTTTTGTCCAATATAATGCCAGTACAGTAAATGCAGTATTTGTCTGTGTTTGTTATCAAGAGGCATTTTAAACACCACAACGTGTGCAGCTGGTCCTATAGGTTATAGTGAGTCTTTCAATGCCATATTCCCTAGGACTAGGATATCCCTAGCATAGCCCATACATTGTTAAACACAAATCTGTACACCAGTCAAGCCATAAGACTTGCTTTTCTCACAGAAATCTAAACTTTGCAGTGATGTTACTACTAAAAGGGATTCTGGGTAGGCATATGCAAATGAGTTCAACAAAGAATCAAATTTTTGCCGCAGTATTCCATTTTAAACATGGATTCCTTGGAGTTTATGTTTGCTGTATACAACAGCTTTGAGACACAACTCAGAAAGAGGTGCAAATCCAGTGAACCACATGTTGAACTAATTTGCATATGCCCACCCAGAATCCCTTGCAGTAGTAACATCACTGCAAAGTTGAGAAAAGCAAGTCTAATGGCTTGACTGGTGTGCAGATTTGTGTTTAGCAATGTATTGACTATCCACTGACGCAGGTGGAAAGGGTTTTCAGTCACAATTTTTTACCCCACCATAACTTTGTTGGTGTCTACTCCACAATATCACTAGAAAGACATAGCTCACTCTTACTGATGAAGCTCAAGGTGGGGGTGGAAGAGTCCCTTATCCAGGGAGATTTTCCCAGGATTATGGTTACAGAATCAATCCCTGGTAGTCAGGATTAGTCTGAAAAGAAGGCAGACTTCTCCGTAAAGGCACAATTGGAGCCGGTACAACCTTGATGGAACAAATACCTTGCACAAACCTGAGTTCGAGGGGTTAATACTTCAGTAAATGTTTGAAATGGGGGTCAGCTGGAACATTTCTGTGTGAAGCCTAGAAATCGCTCGTTGTCAGCATTTTCCACACAGGATAATTTAATATTCTTCTTCTTGCATTGAATGTGTCATGCCATGACAGTTCTGCTAGGTCGGTTTAAGGTGGAAATCTCCTGTCATGGTGCTCACAGACCCTGAACAGTTTGAATATATTGAGTCGATTTAATTGGCTTCGAGTTTTTGCAAGATTTTTTCCCCCATTTACTTTTGGAATGCAATCTTTTTTTGTTTTGAATTGTTTTATGTTTTTTGTTTTACGTACATCTCATTCTTCTGCAAAACATCTTTACCAACTTCAGTTGTTTTTGTGTTGTTATTCAGGCGCCAAAACAACATGGAAACCGGAAATCTCTCTCCCCTCGGATTTTGAGCACACGATTCACGTTGGCTTTGATGCTGTGACAGGAGAATTTACAGTAAGACGTTGATAATTTCTCTTGACTTCCTAATAATTAATTGTGTCTTGAATAGAGATCAA
Source organism: Pelobates fuscus (assembly GCF_036172605.1). NCBI lineage: Eukaryota > Metazoa > Chordata > Amphibia > Anura > Pelobatidae > Pelobates > Pelobates fuscus. The sequence goes on from NC_086317.1 coordinate 469,599,024, forward strand.
GTAGTGGCATAGAATATCTAATGTGACAAAACAAAAGGCAAATATAGAGAGAGCGTCCCACTAAATAAAGGTTCTTGTCACAATCTAAAGCCACGAAAAGGTGAATTGATGACAGAATTGGGTTCACCAAACATCGATCGAATTCAATCAATCTACTGAGTTGTTACATTTATTCTGTTATATCCAAACTGTAACTGTAGCAGAATATTTTTCTAAAACTGTAATTTTTGCCTTAATTTTGTAATTCATCCTTTTTTATATATAAATAGAACCCATTACCTGAGCTTAGAACCCGCTGACTTTATTCTGGCTATAAAGGAGTTTAACAGGATTGACCAGGCTAAACGGATTCTCTGAAATCTGTTAGTGCTGTCTACAGAATGACTAATATTAGTCTCTTTTAATGTATTTATTTTAACTCGTGAAATGCACCTTATATGGTAAGCTTTGTGATTCCTGGTCTGTTTGTCTCTTTAAATTTTATCTCTATTAATATAAAACTGCAGGGCATGATCTATACACTAAAACGGCTTCATTTAGCTAAATTTGTTTTGGTGCTTATCTCTTATCTCTTTAAAATACAGATGTTTTCAAGCTACAGTGTTAAGTATACAATTCTTTTTTTTCTACCCTGAACAGATGCAAACTTTAATGGGGAACTAACTTAAATGACTGTACCCCCTAAGTGTGAATGATATTCCACTAATCCTCTCTTGATGACTTCACTGAAATTATATTTTTTAGCAAGTAACCAGTATCCCTTCTCTAAGCAGTAGAAATGGCTCCTGCCGGTTATCTGAACAGTTGAACGGACACACAGACTGCTGTCATTTGAATACTAAGGGGAAGCAGCTGCTTTTACTGGATGGGGATACAGTAATAGTGTATAATACAATACTGTAATAAATCTTGGCATCATAAAGGGATTTTGAAGTAGTCTGGGTGCAGTGTCCCTTTTGCACTTAATGCTGCAGCTCTAAGTCTGCCCTCAGTGTCAGTTTACCAGTCAGCCACTGGGGGTGCTTACTGAATTGAAACGGACCTTTGGTCCGGTATCTGGCGTTGGACGTCCTCACGCTCTGCATGAAGACACCCAGCGTCAGATTTGTTCCCCATAGAAAAGCATTGATTCAATCATCGCAGGACGGAGGAGGGGGCGGAGCGTCGGCCCAGTGCCAAGGGACCTCGACGCTGGAAAAGGTAAGTAAATAAATAAATGAACCCTTTTTTTTCTTGGGGGGGGGGAGGGACATGAGGGTTGGGGGGAGGCAGGAAGGCGATAGTGCCAGGAATACAGCTTTGTATCCCTTTAATAAACCCCTACATTTGATTTGTAGCTTAGTTTAAAATCTTCTTGCTGATTATGCTTCTTGGTTGTTTGAGTTTGAAGACTATAAGGATGCCTGCGAGGCAGGTTTCCAGTCTTGACAAAGTTTAGCACGCTGTGTTTATTCACAAACTGGTATTAAGACACGTTAAACTCTGTGTGATTGATTTCAAGGCTCTCACAGGCAGCTGTGAAAGAACCCTGTTCAACCATCTGCGTCTTGTAACATATTGATGGCATTAGGGGGCGTCTCAAGGTGCCAGGTTTGCTATCCAACTCATATCATACATGGAACGCTCAGGATTGTCGGGAATGCAAAGTGAATTTGATATTTAAGGCCAAAATAGCCAAATTGGAAGCAAAGCTGACTTGGAGAATTTGTCCAGCACAGCTATTTTGGCCTTAAAATTTAATTTAACTTTGAATTCATGACAGTTCTCACTGCCAGTCTCTTTCCAGGAATAAGGCAGGAGCTATCAGATTCTAAATGAAGCAGGCAGCTTTTTTAAAAAAAAAAAAAATCATTTTGCGTACGTTGAGGTGATTTTAGGAATCACTGTTTCTTTAAATTTTGCAGCTATGCATCTTTCAAAATCCCACGCGCTTCACAGCAGTCCTAAAAACAAAGTGTGAGAAGTGGGGAGGGGAGGGGAGGGGAGGGGGTGGGGGGGATGTAGAAGCACCTATTCTATTCTATTCTATTTTTTTTAGATTATTATTTAAATAATTTTTTTATTATAAGCATTTTAAACCAGTTTTCATTGTTTCAAGAGTTACTGTCCCTAAAAAGGCTGGCTCTGTTATTTGATCATTTTTAATTTCACGAACGTTACTTTGTATTTCTTATCCCATGTTGCTGCCTACTGACTGTTCTCGTGTCTGTCTAGGGCATGCCAAAACAATGGGCCCTGCTTCTACAGACCTCAAATATCACCAAATCGGAGCAGAAGAAGAACCCGCAGGCTGTGCTGGACGTGCTGGAGTTTTACAACGCGAAAAAAACCTTGAACAGCCAAAAATACATGAGCTTCACAGGTAAATGCCAAAACTAGGAAACGTCCAGTCCACATTCTCACCTACCTACCATGTTACCCACCTTCTCTCCTCTTTAATCTTGCACTCATTCACTCTCCTTTCATTACCACTTTCTTCATTCCTTCAGTCCAAATTGCTCCGCATTTCACAAATTTCACAGATTTTTCACCTGTCCACCAACTTAGTAGAAATCGTATGAAGATTGCAGGTAGACAGATTTTTTTTTACAGGAAGAATTTGTTATTTTATGGTTCTCCTTCGATTAAGTCTCCCCTTTGGTTTAAGAGATATTCGGAGGGGAATCCCTTCTGTAATTCATTACGTGATCACTTCGGGTTTTTTTTAAGTGAAACTCGCCCACCCTCTGTCAGCAGTTTCCAAGCCCTGACATTCCTGATAAGCCGCCTGCCTTTTGTGAAGTGGGAATTGCACAAGCAAAGCAATAGATGCTAATTGTTTCCGATATGAGTCATGAGCATGCTCCCTCGCCTCACTCAGGATGTGATGCTGAGTTCTCTTGCTAGCTTCAGGCATGACCATATTGTTAGCGTTGGCTGACTTTCCAAAAATGTCTCCACTACTGTGATTGCTCAGTGGGGCTTAGCTGTGCGGCGGCCGGCAGACTCGAACACAATTCTTGCTCTTTGCCTGCATCTAGAAACCTCCTTTGCTGGGTCCACTAACCAATCACAGGTAGGACAGGTGTGAGCCCCTGAGGCTAGCTTTGCTCTGTTAGTTATTAAAGGACTCATCACCACTGACATGCGTGATGCATGATCATTTAGAACAATATTTCATGTTTTAGAAGCAGAGTTAAGTTGTTCTTTTATTCTGCAACGGATAGTAAACGGTTGACTTAAAGGGATACTCCAAGCTGCATTTGACCCTTATGGGGCTAATGCTTTAAACAAATGCAACATTGTATTAAAAATATTTTAAAAAAAAACTTTTTTTAATGCAAGTCTTCAGCTTCTTCTGAGACCGGGAATTGGCTGCATACTGTGAGCCAATCCTGGGCTCTTCATTATTGTCAGCAGGGGTTAAGCATTTCTTATAAAGTTCTTCTGAGCCATAATTTGATAAGGAGCCAAACATACTGTATATTGTATTTCCTCCACCGTTTTAAGTTTTGTAGTCATGTCATTTCTTTGAAAACAAATATCCTTTGTGTGTATAATAATTTATGTTCAAACCTGTCTATGCCTCACTTTTATACAGAGAATTCATTGGACGCTTACAATTCAACAGTGAATTTGGTAAGTTCTTTTAAACCCACAACCCTTTCTTTTTATTTTTTTATATATACATTTTATTGTGGTCCAGTCCCCCGAGATAGACTGCACAGTAAACTATGTGTGTGTTATTGTTTCAGTCTGTTAAAATGTCATTAAGTTAATCTATATACCTGTAATTACCCTTACTGATATGCACGGTCTGACTACAAAATAATAGAGTTACAGCAGGGCAATGGTTGACCCATTTAACTGGCTGGAACAAATACAATATAATTTCTTATTAAATATTTATTCATGGTATAAGTTATTTCTCGATATTATTTGGTACAGTAAATGAAGCCTAGGTGAAAGCTCTTTGTTTTGGCAAGCTTGTTCCCAGTTCCATGAAAGGCAACGGCTTTGATGGCAATTTTTTAGAAGGGGCTGAGCATTGTTCAAACATTCATAAATAATATTAACACTCACAACACTGCGCATTTGTCAACCCCTCCACCCCACCATTATTTAGAGAACTGGGGAGCTTCACATCTCTCTCCCTTTTTATTGCAGCCCTCCCGAAGCACCAGGGATGGTGTTGAGGTCAGAGCCATCATGGATCTCAAATGTATCACTGGGCACTTGTGTTCAGTCCCAGCTTTACGAAACTGGTGAATGTGTTAGAATGTGTATCCATTTGGCATATTCACTAATATTTGTAGTTAAATGTACATTTCCTGAGTTCAGTTGCTCAGATAATTGACACTTTACATACATTTACACCTAAATCCCATACAGTATTTTCTTTTATTATGTAGGTCTTCTTATAGCACTAGACACAGGCCTCTCTCTCCCCCCCCCCCCCCCCCCCATCCCGGATATTTTGAACTGCAAAGCCCATGATTCTTTGAATTAAACAGCCAGGGAATCATGGGAGTTGTAGTTCAAAATATCGGGGGGGGGGGCAGGTTGTGCATCCCTGCAGTAGAGGCTGTGCAGTCATTTTGAAAGGGGAACCCAGTAACCTACAAAATAATTATTTGCTGCCCCAGAACATATAGCACATTTTCGACATGTGCTAGCAATTTCCTCCGTTTTCCACCCCCTCACTCAGTAATGTTGAGTGCACGTTATGGTGATGCACTTCATCCAGATTAAATAAATCTGCTATGAATGGTACATCTATGAGTAGCCTACTGACCAGAGGTCCTGGTTTGTTTGTCTAATACACAGAGTACATTTTCCAATTGGTCGTTTGTCTTTATATCCTGACAATACATTTAGCACCAAGCATGTCGTTTAACCAATTCTTCCTTTGTAGACTGGATCCTATCATGTGGTATGGCTCCTTCACTCCCAGTGGGCATATGACTAATCTCTACTCCCCTTCTTGCTCTCCCCGTGGCTCTTCTACCCTCCTACTCTGTCGGTGGCTCGTCATTGCTCCTATTTTTGTTATCTCTGTGGCTATTCTCTCCTCTCAATCTCCCTTTCATAGTGGCTCATATTCTCTCTAACTCTCTGTAAAGATATATTTTTTTATTTTCGTAAAATTATAAGCTTTACTTAAAGGAAAACAATATATGTTTACTTCTTGCTCAACGTACTTAGACAAACAAACAACACCGACACAGACACCGCACATACAGACTGCAGGCACCATGACCACTTCAAATACCTGAAGTGTTCACGGTGCTTGTAGTAATCGTTTAAATGTCTACTAAGGCTAGTGTTATCTTTTTTTCCCCCTCTTACTATTTTTGCTCATTTTTAATCTAGCACATGAAAATAGATATGTTTGTGCAGGGAGTTGGAAGCGTGTTTTTCTCTCTGTGTTTGTGTATAATTGTATTATTTTTTTGTAATATTTGCAGAATGTGAAGTCCGTTTCAGAAACGCCAACCGTACCGCAAGTGTCAGAAGATGAATTTGAAGTAGATGACGACGACAGTGAAGCTGCTCCCCCACCTGTTGTCGCCCCACGCCCAGAACATACAAAATCGGTGCGTATAAAGTATGATATAGATCGGAAGTTACAGAAAAACAAATATCTTACTTGTTTCCCATGTCCATGGGGCTTTTAGTGTAAATCCTGGTAATGTTTTGATTGCTTCCTTTTAATGGGATTAGTTTTTTTATTGTACAATGTGCATTATATTAAAGGGACACTCCATACACCTAGATCACTTTAGCTTTCTAAAGTGATTTATTTGTGACGAGTGTGTCTTCTGTTTTTTTTTTTTTTGTTGTTGTTGTTGTTTTTTCCCAAAAAGTGCAGATTTCAATATCAATAGATTCTTTTATAAATTTAAATCCAAATTGTGGGCAACATAAAATAATAAAGAAATTTATAAAAAAAAAGAAAAGGACAGACAGCAACCCAAATCAGAACGAATAAACAGTAGAATACTATAAATGCAGAATTCTGGTCCGCGAAGAAAAAAATATACAAATTAAAAATATTAATATATTTTAATCCAAACATGGTATTTTGTTTAAAAAAAATACAAAATCGTGTGATTAGGGAAATTCTCATATGTAGCATATAAGCACAAAATAGCAAATATAGATATCGAGCAAAGACGCAGTGTACAGCTGGTTATTTAACCTGAATGCAGTATAACTACAAATAAGCACTGAATAGCAATGTAACGGACACCTTCCGTTGACGGATGCTCCTAGCGCTTCCTGAGGACTCCACGCACTGCAGACGACACCACAACCACCGCAGACTCCACAACCGCCGTAGCTTAACTGGAGCCGCGCCGTCTTCCTTCCACCCTGAATGAACCTCCAGCATTCAGGACCGTGTGGGAAAGACCTCTCCTCCAAGTAGAGCGTAACAGGAACAAGAGTTAAGTGATTAAAGATCAAGGGAGTATGCAGAGCATAGCAATCCCCAGTGTGATATAGCAGTCCCCTCCAATCACGAGACAAGACTACGTGTTGAGGGTCAAGAAGAACTCATGTTTAATGACAGGGACTCTGCTTTTATGCAATGCTCCACTGCAAGAGAGACGCCAACAGGCAATTAGGCATTAACCAATCACATATCGGTTACATCCCACATATTCCCTCCCCTCTGCTTGGGAGATAATTGAGTTTCTTACTGTATCTACTCAATTATCTCCAAGCTAAAACGTATACATTTTTATACATTTTTATAACTCCAAAACTATACATTCAATCTTCATAAAAACCACATATTAATACTTAGCATACTTTACTTACAAACATATCCAAAATTCAGCTAATTCCATGCAGGGGTTAAAGAGTTAGCTGGAAGTCCTTTATGACCGACCGCAAGCACATTTTCATGCCCAAAACAGTTCCACAGATTCAGGCTGTGCGGTCGGTCTATTTCTGCCCTGAACAGTTACAAAGTCCCATCCGAAGGTGGCGTTCGAATCGTCAAACTCACTTCGACTTTTGTCGAAGTGTCGAAGTGAAACCGGGGTGTTTCCGTGGTGTTATATTGTCTACCAGAGGTCCATTTTCACACCCAGAAATCACAAAGTCCCGTTCGAACGTGTGTTTCGAATCTTCGAACGGGACTTAGTCTCCAGCCGCAGTGTCGAAGGGTAGGGGAAGGTACAGCTCACCGCGTTCGACTGGATTAAAATGGCCGCCGCCACGTGTTCGACTGTAATGGCGGCCACTTCGAACTACTTCGGCACTTCGACGACTTCGGCACTTCGACTGCATCCGAAGTGCCAGTTTAAAAGTTGTAATACTGCTCCCAAGTATTTAAAGGGCCAGGAACAGCATACAAAAATCCATTGTGCCCAAATATACTTCTTGAAGGGTTAATACACCCCAGGGCCATAGTCGCAGGGCAGGAGGCTAGCAACCAGGCTTCTCCAGTTCACAGTGGCGAGGTTGGTTCCGCCACATTTCTCCCCTTTACCATCCAGACTAACAGGGTATCTGACCTCCTGTCGGTCAGTGCCCTGGTTAGTTCAGCTACCCACCCACAGAACACAATCAGCAGTACAGCCCACCCACAAGAAAGAGTTACTACACCTGGGGTGGTGGGTAGCTTGTCCATGTCCAGGTGACTCACCACGGCTGTGCGGGAGACTGGTAGACTGCCTTGGTGGGTTGCTGAGTGGGCAGAGACCAGCGGTACTCTGCCCTGGTGCCAGCGCTACCACGGAAGTAGCCTGGTTGGAGCCTGGATACACCGCTCTGTGGCTGGGGGACAGGACCGACCGTCCTTACCCCTTGTGCTGCATGTACAGAGACTACGGTCCCATCTGCACTGTTGGGGGGTGTAACATCTCCCCTTGGTGGGTTAGGCTGCCGCTGGAGAGAGGGTGTAACAAGCTCCTCTCTCTGAACTGTAAACTGCCGCTGGGGAGAAGGGGTAGCAGGCTCCTCTCCCTGACACTCTCTCTGCTGGTGGAGAGGGGGACCAACTGTCTCCCCTTTCAGTATTTTGTCCTGCTGCTGGGGTGCGAGACTGATGATCTCTGCTCCCTGCAGGACATTCTGCCGCTGGGGAGGAAGGACGGCACCTTCAGCTCCCTGGGGTACACACTGCCGCTGGGGAGGAAGGACGGCACCTTCAGCTCCCTGGGGTACACACTGCCGCTGGGGAGGAAGGACGGCACCTTCAGCTCCCTGGGGTACACACTGCCGCTGGGGAGGAAGGACGGCACCTTCAGCTCCCTGGGGTACACACTGCCGCTGGGGAGGAAGGACGGCACCTTCAGCTCCCTGGGATACACACTGCCGCTGGGGAGAAAGGACGGCACCTTCAACTCCCTGGGGTACACACTGCCGCTGGGGAGGAAGGACGGCACCTTCAGCTCCCTGGGGTACACACTGCCGCTGGGGAGGAAGGACGGCACCTTCAGCTCCCTGGGGTACACACTGCCGCTGGGGAGGAAGGACGGCACCTTCAGCTCCCTGGGACACACACTGCCGCTGGGGAGGAAGGACGACACCTTCAGCTCCCTGGGGTACACTCTGCCGCTGGGGAGGAAGGACGACACCTTCAGCTTGTGTCGAAGTGAACCCGGGGTTGTGTTTCCGTGGTGTTATATTGTCTACCAGAGGTCTATTTTATACCCAGAAATGACAAAGTCCCGTTCGAACGTGTGTTCGGAACTTCGAACGGGACTTAGTCTCCAGTCGCAGTGTCGAAGGGTAGGGGAAGGTACAGCTCACCGCGTTCGACTGGATTAAAATGGCCGCTGCCACGTGTTCGACTGTAATGGCGGCCACTTCGACTACTTCGGCACTTCGACGACTTTGGCACTTCGACTGCATCCGCAGTGCCAGTTTAAAAGTTGTAATACTGCTCCCAAGTATTTAAAGGGCCAGGAACAGCATACAAAAATCCATTGTGCCCAAATATACTTTTTGAAGGGTTAATACACCCAGGGCCATAGTCGCAGGGCAGGAGGCTAGCAACCAGGCTTCTCCAGTTCACAGTGGCGAGGTTGGTTCCGCCACAAGCAACAATGTAGCACAATCTAAACAATAGTAAAACCAGACAGATTGGTTATAAATTATTGTAGAAAAAGTTACAGTAAAATAATCAGATGGATCTACTTGGGTCACCTAAACAGTGCAAATCATGTCCAGTAGCACTTAGCTAGGCACTGTACCACGGGATCAAACTGAGGACCCCAAATGAGATTTAATAAAGACGATAAGAGTCCAAAAAAGACAGATGTATGCAGTCAATGAAAGAATACAATAAGCGCTGTAGCTGCTACCTAAAATAACCCCATCATAGAACCTAAATCGTCCACCAAGCTGCAACTTCCCAAAAGGTAGATTCCGGTTGAAGCTGTAATTCTCAGACAATGTGATCTATAGCGTCTGCTTTCATAAGTCCACCAAACAAGACGACAAGCCAAAAGGCAGAGATTGACAGCCATCCTGAATAGATGCCATCTCTAACAGCTCCTCAGCAAACTTTACGATCTTGCTAAAATCAGCATTCCAAAAGCCCATCCAGATCTCCTACTCACCTGGCCGGAGTCAGGGGTACGCCGATCGCACCGATCAATGCCATTTATCTTCAACCAAAAGCAATCCTGATGGAAGCGCAAGACTGGGGCCTACTTCAAACCATTTCCCCTGGGCCTTGCCAGGTTTCTGGAAGACCTCGCGGAGAGCAGAGTCGGGATCACTATCTTGCCCCCACTGACTACACTGCCTGCCGGTTTGTCAGCTATGGGTCGTCCCCCCAAAAGGCTCATACTGCCACAGAAAGCAGAGACATCGCGGGGATGCTGCTGCGAACGGCGCAACCCCGATCCGTGCCTTTGGTGGATACACAGACCGCAGACCCTCCATCTACCCCACCTGAACCCAGAGCCTCACGACCACCATCCATAAGCTGCTAGCGGCAGCCTTGATCAAAACAGAAGTACAAGCTGTCACAGAGAGAGTAAAGGCTGCAGAGAGGGATTTAATTGAGATGAAAACACACTTAACCTCACTACGAGACACAATGCAGCAGATTCAGACCCACCAAAAAGCCGTGTCACACAAAATGTCAGCCATGGAGGATCACCAAAAGCGTACCCATGTTAAAATCAGGGGCATCCCTACTGCCATCTCCGCAGAGGAGCTCCCACATGGGAAAACTATCCTGCCCCATGCTGTGGCAAAGAAGCTAACTATCAACGGCGTGTACCGCCTGCCAAGCTATACTCGCCTCCAACTCAGGATCACCTGGGATGTGATCCTCCGATGCATGTCAGTACAAGACAAGATCCATGTCATGTCTGCACTGAAAGGCAAAACGCCCCTAACCTTTGAAATATCACAGCTCCCCTTTTATCAGGACTTAACGCGAACTACTCTTCTGTGGCGTAAATCCTTTGGCCCTGTCACTGCTCAATTACGCACAGCAGGGATAGCTTACAGGTGGGGAGCAGCTGGATCACTGGAGGTGAATCACGAAGGGACTAAACATGTTCTATCCACAATGGCAGATGCCTCTACCTTCCTGACCAGCCTGGACATGCCGGCTCCTACCGCAGCCCCGACCTCGGAACCTCCGTGGATGTCTTGGGATCTTGCGACTATCACTCCATTTATACCAAGGGCCAGGACCTCACAAGCCCTAGTTCCATGAGCAAGGCCGACAAACATCCCAACCCGGAACCTGTTGGAAACCCTTGGAAGACCCGATTGACTTGGTTACCACCATAATGGCATTGTTTATATTATTTTGGTTCTTTACTGTTCTGTCTATATTACATCTTTTTATGCTTTAATAATACATGGGCAATTGCCCCGCCTGTGACATACTACACTGTACACAACACATTTGTGTCCTCACACTTACACTACATGGTGTCTGGCTCGCTACTAACCTTCTAACCCCCCACTGACCCCTTGATTAGGGGCCCACGTCAGCTGGTGCACACACCTTGACACGGACACCCACTAGGGAGGTTCCACACTGCTACCCGCATAGGCTAACTAATTCTAGAACCTCGCCAATCCAGCATGCTCTGCACCTTTAAACCACTATATACTTCAAGTATGACCTTATAACCACATATACTGTTCAGTAACAAATTGTATTTCTACCGCTTAGGTATATGACCTAGGCCACCGCATACATTTATTTTCTGTCTCCACAGGGTTAGAAGAACACTAGTTACTCTTAACACTATACGCACTTCTGACACTTTACAGCTCTGCTGTCCCCTGTTTTGCGTAACTTTGTTTAAAAAAAAAAATGGGTGCAATCACATCTTTTTGCATAATGTACTGTTCATATTAAAGTGTTCTGTTGTACACATTCTTGCATACTTAAACATGACGCAAAAATAAAGAATTACAAAAAAAGACAAGCCCACAAAGACCTGATAGTGTAATCTACACAACCACAGTCTACGTGTTTTGTCTCTTCAAGAGCATTTATCAAGACATTGTTGTTATTGCGTCTTTTTTGGCTTGTCTTCCTATTGTTTGTTGGGCTTTTGAAATTTATAGCAGACGCTACAGATGACATTTTCCATGTATTACAGCTTTTTGATGCATACAAAATCTGCATGTATACTTTTATAAATTAAAATTAAATTTTGAATTAACTATATATCCAGAGAATCATGGGCGTTTTAGTTCATCTAAGCACATGTGTGACCTGCGAGCTAGTCTGTGCTCTCCTCTTTTTCTTCTAATAACCCCTTCTTCCCTGGTGTGTGTTAAACCAGAAGCTAACGGCAGTATATGGCTGCCAGGACGCCATTCCTGGAAAGTTAGCACATTCCACTTTGGGCGGTGTTTTAAGATAAATACACACTCAGCAGCTGCAGTGGGGTCAATAATGTTTCAGACTGCCAGATTCTGGGCGACTTCACTTCATCTCGTGTTCTGTTTGACCATGAACGAACGCTCCACCATGCTGGAGAATTGAAGAATTTGTTCCATGTTCACCGCGGGCTTGAAACCGAGCCTGACAATGATGGAAAAAAAAATCCAGCAGCATGGATAATATACATCTGGTATAAACTGATTTTCCTACCACAGACCTTCACACAGTAGAGTAGAAGCAAGTAAAAATGTGTGAACTGACTGACATAACCACCAGTGTGTCAAAACGCTGTTTTCTTGTGGTGTCATAAGTTTCATTTCATGAGCCAATAAAATGAATACAGGCCAACTTCCAGTGCCTTCTGAGATTTCTAGAGTTTAGGAATGATACAGAGAGAATGTTAAGAAGGTGGTTCAATAGGACAGTGGTACTCAGTTGCACTATCAACAATACCCCCACTTTGTCAATTCAAATGTCTGGCAAAGTTGTAGTTCTCGATATACATTTCTTACGTTTTTACTGCTGTTTTATACAAGAAGTAAACATGCCCTAGTCCTCAAAGGACCATATCGAACTACTGATAGTAAAGGTCTGATAACCTAACTTTGAGAACCAAGAGCATGTAACCACCATGACATCCTAACGGTCATGTTCTTGGCATTCCATGTTATGATAATAGAAGATGAAAATAATTCTTTCATACGTGTGCCTCAAACAGAGTTCATTCTGGTGCAGTGGTTTAGTAGATTGACAGACACTCAATTCTGTTCTTCAGAATGTCTATTGCTCTCTAGTCTGAGGCATAAGAAATGTCTTACGGCAAATAGACTAACAACTGGGCACGCGTCTCCTCAGGTGTTGAAGTTCCTGCTTGACAGACGAGCATGCTTGCCTAAATAATATGAGCTGCCACGTGGTTCAATATGTTCCCCTTAACCTCCTGCTTAACGTCTTAGAATATATAGACCTTCTGTGTCCCATATTGTTCAAATAGTCTAACTATCAAAGACATGGTTCTGGTTTCTGTTAGCTCCTCTATAACTTCAGGGTGTCCCAGAGATTGTTCTTATGATGTGTTTGTTTATTCTCTAAACATATACCTTGAATTACCCAGTAGCAATGTACATTCATTCACATACACGGTAAAGATTTATTCTAACAATTAAAAATGTTTTCAGAACTCCAAGATCACATTATTTTTCCTTAGTACACATGGCAGTACTATGTATATTGCATAATTATTATTTTTTTTAAGATATGTTAATACATTCAGTGCAGCACGAGGGATCTGCTCGGTACAATACACACATCTTACAACAGTAACATTAATATGCAATACAGAAGATATAATCATATATTTACTCTTGCTCTCCTTCTTTGATCTTTATTTTAAACTTCTATCATCACAATATATATAAAAAAAAAAACTAAGCAAAAAGTAAAAAATAGAGACAAAAAAAGTTGAAAAGCTAAATAATGGGTTGAGTAAAAAAGACAATCTTAAAACCATTTAGAAAGTGAAAAAAAAAAAAAGGGGGGAGATTAAAAAGGTTGTAGAATAAGGTGACTCAAACACTCATAGTTTGGTAGGATGTTCATAGGTTGGCAGAGTCAGCACACCAGATCAGACACCCAGAAGTCCTTAAATCAGGCATGCGCAGTACACAATCCATGGATGCCAAGTCATGTTATCAGCACCAAGAGTCCCTCTGAGACTTGTAGTCATCTCCTTCATATTGTAAACAAGTCTAATTTTGCCCATTAAGTGTAATGTAAACACTGCATTTTCTCTGAAAAGACAGTGTTTACTGCAAAAAGCCCAAAGGGAATGATTCTACTCACCAGAACAAATACAATAAGCTGTAGTTGTTCTGGTGACTATAGTGTCCCTTTAATGATTCGTGGTTTTAGCTTTCATTTACTGTATTGTTACAGTGTCACACAGTTTATTGCATAGGACATGCATGTTAACGATATCTACTTAAATCCCTTTTCCAAAATATATTCTTTACAGATCCGGTAATCTTATCATGGTTCTGACACATCATCTCTTATGAAGGGGTTAAGTTTCAAGCCAGACGTTACAGACAGCAAACTAGCAGCTCAATATCTACTAACTTGTCATTTAGTCCCGACTAGGTATAAAATGTAGACTCCCAGCATTTGAAAGCAATAATTAGCACAGTACACAGATAATATATCTGTACTAGAATATTCCCGTCTTATTACAGGAATATTGGAATAAGCAAGACCACACGGTGGCAAATCTCAGGAGCCGTGGCTCAGAAAATAGTGGCTTACGCAGTGCCAATCTCTGGGCATCCAGAGATTTATGGTGATCCCACTACAGTCTATTGTATTTGTATCCCACTAGACTAAACACACAAAGTTTCCTTGGTGTGCTAGTGGCTAATTGTGTATCTCTAATCTACTCAATGTTTGATCTGTCTCCTGCCTGCCGGCCATGTTTTCAACCCAACGTAACTTAATGTTGTGTTAAGATGTAATTAGAGCTGATTGGCTCTAAATTATGGCCTGCGGTAATCGTGATGATGACCGATAATGAAAGTGTTGTTTATTTAATGTAGCTTAAGTAAAAGGTTGGAGTTGCTGATAAAATAAGATCCTCACCGCGCTGTGTCTGGCTGCGAGATTGTACCCCTCTCCGTCTGCTTGACAGACATATTTTCAGTAAAAGGTAGCTCAGTTGCTCTGATTGTACCCTGTATGGATGATGTATTTTTTTTAAATTTACTCTCTTTGACTGAAGTGATAAGATTCCAGAAAAACCTTCTCTTGCCAAAATATTTTTAATTTCTAGATCCCATTTTTGCATCATCATTGCCAAATTTTGTGTTTTCCAAACCTGTCCTAAGGATCCAGCAGTCATAAAGTAATAAAAAGACCTAGTTTAGAACAAGTGAATAAATCAGGGGTTCAGTCCTTTGCACAAACCTGTGAACTTCTAGAGAGATCCTGGTCAGTACGATGATCATGTCAGTAGGTTGGCATATCGGTCACCATCAGGTATCTTGAATTCCATGTGCAGGTTATTTAAGGTGTATTCTTATTTTCCAGATCTATACGCGCTCTGTTATCGATCCGCTGCCCCCTCCGACTGACAACGATGTGGCAAACACTCCTTCCTCTGAAACTAAGGAAAACAGCGTGGAACCCGTTCAGGCAGCAGCCAAAACCACAGAGAAGTTAAAGAAGAAGCCCAAGATGTCCGATGAGGAGATTCTGGAGAAATTACGTAGGTGTCCTTTATTTCTAGAATTTTGGGCAATTTCGTACAATGCCTCCCTCTTTTTGGCACTACACGGGGGGATGTTCTAATGTGAGATCCTGCCGGTACCTCAACATTGCATGGAATACCATGATGTCAGTGGTACTTTTATAAATCTAACTATATGAAGATTAAGTTGAAAAGGGTTCTAGTTACATTCATGTGCCCGAGTCAATCTCAGAACTGGTACTTCAATGTCTCCTTTGAAAAAACTTTGCTCATACAGATATTGAATATTGAAATATTAAGGCCGCCTTGAACTTTTTGGGTACCACTGGTATAGACAATGCATTAAATGTGTAGAGTTAAAATGAAAATATATTTTAAAAAATCTCTTCTTTGAAAATTGTTCATTTGCTGCATATCCCCAGGATTTGTATCTGCTGCAGTGAGCTGTTCCCAGACCAGGAAGCAGTGGGAAAAAAAATGTGGATAGTAAACCTACCATTTTCTTATAAATAGTGCACCGTGTCAAGTAGGGATAATACATTCTATAAGACAATTAGTGGAATTTTCTGTATCCACTCAACAGGACTTTTTTGAAGCCCAGAGTTTGGGTCTCTACTGTTCCAGGGTCATCAAATGGTGTGAGCGTTTAGTGGGGTATTTTGGAACCCCATTGAATACTTTCTGGTTCCTAAATCCACATTTTGCTTTTTCACAGGGAGTATTGTAAGCATAGGAGATCCCAAGAAGAAGTACACACGGTTCGAGAAGATTGGCCAGGGGTAAGTCATGCAGAAACAAAATGAATCATCCATTTAAGCCTTTGAGCCGAAGACCCTGAAGAAACTTATTAACAAGTGGTGTGTGATGAAAATCCACACAATATGTAGAATTGTCCATCAATCCGCATTTATACTTTAAATCTAAAATTATTTGAAATATGTAAAAATTAAATATTTATTTTTTACAGATGTGTGCATGCCGTGTAAAGACGTTTAAAAAAAAAAAAAAAAAAATGTTTTTTAAATAAATACTTTGTTTGTGGTCAGCTCACCACATTAGAGGCTCGAATCCTGGAGATTTGTCTAGCATTGTTGTTGAATAGGATGAAGGCATTCCTGATAAAAAAGACTTTGCTTAGTTTGGGAGGTTAATGTGATAGGTGATACCAGCAACATCTGTTCAGCAATTCTGAGCAAAGAGACCGCCAGATCATGTTTCCTAAAGCAGTCTACTTTCGATTGTGCCCACACTAATGATCAGTGAATTAAAGATCTCCTATTACCGCCTGTCATTACCTGTTTGTCTGCTTCGATAGACATCCGAGTTGCAGATGTGTCATTATTGGAGCGTAAAAAACGAAATTTTACGCTTTATTAATTGGCTAAATAGTTTGAAACCTTTGTGCTCTCTCTCGAACAATTAATATTTGAGTATATGGACTAACCTGCTAGTACAGCACCAGTTAACAACGAAATTGGAAAGATTATAGCCTTGAAGTGCATGCTGCTTAAAGGGGCACTCTTCAAGCTATAGTTGTTTTGGTGAGTCGAGTATTCCATTTATAAGTTTAAAATAGCAGCCTTATATACAAGCTATATTGAAAGTGTAAATGCATACATTTTTATTTTACTCTAAGAGCATAAAACGGCAAACACCTCATTGTTTTACTAATGTATCCTAAGAGAATAAATTTGGTACAATAATCAATTCAATCAATATACAAAGTTACAATAATAAGTGAGTTAACTGCAAAAAAAACCATAAACCTTGATTTACAATTTAGTTTGGCAATTGTCCTCAACCAATAGTAAAAGACAGTTAATAGTAAAGACTGAAATCTAGAGTTTTGTTTTGATCACTACTGCCCGGTAAAAGTTGTGATTATGGAATGCATCGTGGGCCTATTGTTTGTGTTTGTTTTTGTTGTTGTTTTTTTTGTCTGCTGAAGGACAGATGGCTTTGAACCTTGTTTTGACCATTTGTAAATTTGTCTAAAATCCCCCACTTACAGGAATTCATGCCGAAAGCAAAACTGTATCAGTTTCGCTGGGTTTGATAACGTCATTGTTGACCTGGTTTTGGGCCAAAGAACATTTTGCATTTTCTTCGAGCCGGGGAATGCCCCATCTTAATTAGCTGCATGAATGTTCTCTTTGTCTCCTGTCTGTGAAGGTTCAGCTCGGCCCAGCCTGGCAGGACTTTAGAGAAACTCTATTAATGGATGACAGTTTATATGCCCCTCCCCGTAAGTAGGTCGTAGGACCCAACCTGAGTTCAACAAGTCAAGCACAAGTTTTTAATTTTGCTTGTCCTTAATCTTACTTGCCAATCATTCTGACCTACCACTAGTGGCAAATATTCTCATATTCTCAATTTATTAATATTTTTACAGTAATAAGCAGGTCCCCTTGAAAATGTCACGTTCTTGGCCATAATGTCAGCACATAAAAAGTCCATCCACAGGTTTATTAACCAGTTTAGACTGATTGTTATTCACTACAGTGAGAATTCAAAGTCAATTTCAAGTGTAAGGTCAAACTTACCAGACTGGACAAATTCTCTTACTCATCCATGCTTTCAGCTTGGCTACTCTGGCCATAAATTTGAAATGCAATCTGAATTCTTAACCCTGTCTATGTTGTGCAATGCTCACAATTGCCGGTTTATTAGCTGAAATGGAGGGATTTTTAGGAAGACACTCTGATTATTGTATCATGACCACCTGTACCCATGGAGTGAGGTCATAAGGCCGTGTTGTGTTTACTTTTCAGTTATTTTTAAACTGGTAAATGTCTTATTTATTTCCGCATTTTACAAATTTAAAGCGCACTGTCTCCCTCTGGGTACTTTGCCGAATTCACAAAGTCCTCATATGGTGACATCGCTGCTGGTGGTCTGGTGGCCGCGGGGGGAGAGGGAAAACTGCTCCTCTTTAATTCCTGGCAACGACATCACTGCTGTACTCTCACGCACTGGTGACCGCTGTCGGGATTGACACCTTGAGTCTTATAAATTCAGGCAGAGGATAAATACAGTGATAAATTAGTCCCTGCTTTTTCTATAGATACCTCTTGACTGGGTTGGAATTTCAGTGAAATAAAAAAGATTCTGACTTTATGAAACACTCATTTTCAGGGGTGGGGGAACACTTTAATTAGATTTTGGTAAATGTATATAGTTTATAATATTATTATTGTCTAACCAACCAAATCCTGTCTCTTTCTATCAGAGCATCGGGTACAGTTTACATTGCGGTCGATGTAGCAACGGGACAAGAGGTAAATGCTTTAAGCATGTTTCTTCTTTGAGAATTCTGCATCTTTTACTATTATAACATTTTCTATTTACATCTACATAACATGACCATGCACCTTTAAATGTTATCACCCTAAACTGTCTTCTGCAGGCTGAGCATCATGGCAATTGTCGTCTCACTAACTTTCAGCGGCAGTCTGTTTTTGTAAAACACCTTTTGTGTCGAGTAAGGCCTTACTCTGTTTCTGAACACACGTCCTTTGATCTGCTTTTACACGGTTCTTACTCTGACTTCCATTGCCTCAGTTCTGTCTTCTAATTCTGTCTACTTACAGGTGGCAATTAAGCAGATGAATCTACA
Organism: Pelobates fuscus; assembly: GCF_036172605.1. Taxonomy (NCBI): domain Eukaryota; kingdom Metazoa; phylum Chordata; class Amphibia; order Anura; family Pelobatidae; genus Pelobates; species Pelobates fuscus. Next base: position 469,617,741 of record NC_086317.1, read on the forward strand.
GCAGCAGCCAAAGAAAGAGCTAATTATTAACGAGATCCTTGTAATGAGGGAAAACAAGAATCCAAATATTGTAAATTATTTAGACAGGTAAGTCACATGACTACTGACTACATAGTCATCTTTAAATTTATGGAAAATTCTAAAGGCAATCTGTCCTGCTCGCTACATGTCTTAAATTTCTGTCTAGTTCCTAATTTGCCTTGCACACTCTCATACCTATACCTATACACATACAAAGTTTGACATTGCGTACATTTACTGCACACACATTCAGCAATGCATGCATGCACACATCTGATTTGGGGTACACACATTCAACATTGGATACATATACCCACGCACACATTTAACATTATGTACATGCATTCTCGCACACACTCGATTTGGCATACATTCATCCACACACACATTCGACATCTCATGTACATGCATCTGCACACACATTTGATATCGCATTCATGCATCCACACACATTCATCTTTGCATACATACATTCGCATGCATATTGATATCATGTACATATACATGTGACATTGTATCCATGCATACACACATACATTCGACATTGCATACATGCATCTCCACACACGTTCCACATCACGTGCATGCACGCCCACACACATTCCGCATCTCACACACGTGATATTATGTATATGCATCAGCACACAGATTCAACATTGTGTACATACATCTGAACACACATGCACTGATTCAAACCCAAAGCTTTTGTAGGTCATAGGAAATGGTCACAGTCGTTTATATCGTACAGACCTCTTTAGCCTATTTCCAAGGATCCCTTGATATTCCCATGTAATAAATTGGTTTGGGATCAGATTTTTGTCCTCCGTATATCAGTGTGAATATCAGGCAGCCTGGAATTTTGTGAGGAGCTTGCTTGCCATGGGATATTCAAACATTTCCAGGATCCAAAAGATATTCCATAACAAGACACGTGTATTTAAACTAGACCACGTCTGAGTGTAGAAATCAGCCACGAGGAGTTCCATGAGTCATCATGTCACTGTATAAGAAACTTTCTAGCCATCCACTCACATGGAGACCCTACTTCCAGCTGTCCTTCGGAGAGTGTCCCTGTCATGTCTCTGTAGAGTTTATTGACCAATTGTTGCTCTTAGTGACTGTGACAATATGGCGTCTCTGCTTCAGTAGGTTATCGTCCGTGGATATCGTATGTTAACCTGCACAGCTAAACGCTATACGAAGTACTAAGACCCGGTACTTTGAGTCATGTATCCACCGGCAATATAGGATATACAGCACTGATAGTTCCGATTCATATAGGATATTCTATTTATCAAGTCCACTGGCAAGTTTCTATGAGGAGCTAATCTACAGTGGATGATAAACCGCAATATACCGGGGTGCTTCAAGAGACACACAAACTCCTTGTTGGTAAATCACAAACACACTTTATTCTAGTTCATACACAGAATATATAGCAGTTCTCTAAATAACACATAAACAACAGTGACCAATCAGGGATATGAGAGGCCCAGGGGAAAATTAAATCAATTATAACACGGTAATTATTAAATAATAGAGCCTACATTAAAAGAGGCAATTCAATTACAGATACACCAGACAACAGGTCATTTTATTAAAAATATCAAACTCTAATTAACAGCAGGTAGAGGTAAATCCAGACAATGGGGATGTGCCATTTTGCCTGACTCATTTGCTGTGACACACTGTAATCCTGCAGAGTCTGCTTTACCGCTAGAATTATGCGTTGTACATAAAGCAAGAAGGAGACATGGTTATCGTACCTGGCACCTTTGGCAAAACAAGGGACAACATAGTCCTGGCATGATGACAGATCAATAACAGAACCATTGTTCTGTTACAGTCCTGATCGTCACAGTGACTACAGCTGCTGGTTAATGGACTTATGTTTCTGATACTCAAATAAAACATTCTTTGCAGGTTAGTAAAAAGACTTTAAGACCTGTTGTAGATTTGAAATATTTGATTATTTTTGTTTTATATAGCACCACACATTCCGCAGGGCTTTAAAAGTCGAGAAAGGGGTGAGAGAGGCCCCGCTAATGAGCTTATAATGTATATAATGTTTCAGCAAGTTTGGAAATGCTGTGTAGTATAAGAGGGTTACAAGCATACAAGATGACACATAGGAAACATTGTTTGTGTATAGAAGTGTTCTGCTACAGAACGATTGAGCCTGCTGCTCCTCTGAGAGGTTGTTCTAGCAGGAATTTGCGAGTGATAGAGGCTGTTGCTGAGAATACCAGTCTATCTGTCGCCGTGCCTCATTCTATATGTAGTATGATGTCCTGTCCCTCTGCTTCCTTCCAGTTATCTGGTCGGGGATGAGCTCTGGGTGGTGATGGAGTATCTGGCCGGTGGATCTCTCACAGATGTCGTTACGGAGACTTGCATGGATGAAGGACAGATAGCAGCCGTGTGCAGAGAGGTACGACGGCCAATCAGAGCCTTGTAGCAGGCCATCACGTTGATTGACTGGAGATTGTTTATAATCTTGTCAATATTTTTTTATAAAATATATAAAAAACAATTTTATATATATATATATGTGCACAAATGACGTCCACATTAAAAAAAGTTATACTACCTTCCAAACCACATAGAAATCTTTTATAGTAATCAGAAAAAATACAAATCTTTTATACTAGTTATGTATTGTACTGGTTCAATATAAACTGTCTCTTGCACTTTAATGTTATCTTAAAGGAGAACCATCACTGCCGAGGAATGTCAATATTACGTGAACTTGACTCCCATATTTAGCAAATGTGTGTTTGCAGGCTCTGAAAGGTAAAATTAAATGTAGAAAACCTAACCACTGTACTTAGCTCTGTCTTGGAGTCAGTGCCTCCACCTAGTGGAATTAATAAGTAATTGTGACCACTGTGCCATGACACGAGTGTGACTGTATAGTGCGGTTAGCAGATTATTTTATTCCTCCGAGTCCTATAGGGATCACTAGGTGAATGACCCAGATAAGCACAAAGCTAACAATTATTGAAAGGTTCCTCTCTTTTTTTTTACACTACATATCACGGTGGCCTCGTGTGAAGGAGATGTCATATCTATTCTATGATTGGCATCTCAAACTCTGGCCTCCTAAATGCTGCCAAACCACAACTCCCATGATTCCCTGGCCATCTCTTGGATTGAAAGAATTCTGGGAGTTTTAGTCCATTATCATCTGGTGGTCCAGAGTTTGAGATTGCAGCTCTACACAAATATGATGTCACAGCAGTCTACCAGTTGGATCAGCAGAACTCTAGACCACCTTAGTTTTTTCCCACCTATTCAACTGTTTCTCCTAACATTACATCATTTAGCAATTAGCAAATATGTCTAGATGTTTCTTCTACCTACAAAGAGCATTTAAGGACATCAGATTTGATTAAAGACTGTGAGTTTGGAAGGTTAATGATCAATTCAGCCTTAATTGATTTATCTACATTGCAGTTAACTTCCTTGTTCTCTTGCAGTGATAGAAATAGATTAGTCTGCTGAGATGACATGTTTACCATCTCTTTCAGTGTCTGCAAGCCTTGGAATTTCTGCACTCGAACCAAGTCATTCATCGAGATATTAAAAGTGACAACATCCTACTGGGCATGGATGGGTCTGTGAAGCTGAGTACGTTAAACACAGCATATTCTCATTCATAGAGCACCATCCAAAGTGTGCAACACGTTAACCAGTACTCCAAGGGTTGTACCATAGCATCCTAGGCTTCCACCATAGGGACAGACAAACTCCTACTTTAAATTGTTTTAGATGAAAGATTTTTTTTGTTGCTGATGTTACTTGGGGATCGGCCCTGAGACAACTTCCACCATATAATTTTGAAGACAAACTTGCCATTTTGCAGAGTACACAACAGTTTAAAAACATAGATATTCCTGTGGGTATTAATCAAATGGGTAATAATCTAAGGCAATTAAAGGTAAGCTCCCAGGTTTATTAGAAAATGTCAAATTCTTTTTAAAAGGCAAGTCACATTTTTAATTTGCTTTAAATTTTAATAACACCAATATAAAATGAAAGTAACCCGTGCTGTGTATAAAAGTGAGCAATGTGACAAAGTGCGCCTCTGATATTTTAGTGTGTATGAAAAGGGGATTATCGGGATGATTATAACGACACTTTAAAGATCACCTTTAAAACCTCACATATATCTTGTATGAGCTGATACGTACTACCGACCAATGGCGACTAAAAGCACAAAATATAAAGGGAAATAAGTCAGGAAACGATCATTTTGTATGTTTTGGGTTTTTTTTTATACAGAAACATGTTAGACAACAATAGTTACATTTTTTTAAAAAAAAATCTCAGCTTCAAGGAGAGTTCCTGCTGGGCTATTTGTCAGCCCACATGTTCCAGTTGGGATTACATTTTGCGACAATTCAAAGTTTAGTAAATAAGCCTCACAATTTGTAGATGTCTGGAATCGTCTTCCAACAAAGGTTGACGAGATCAATACATTAAATAACTCATAGTAACCTGTTTGGGGGGCTTAATAAAAAGCCATCGTGAAACATGTTCCTCACCTGAAATGTAAACATGCTGGGAAGGCTGAAGAGAACACATTTTAATGATAGAGCTAGGACATTGTGGTACATTGTGCTTTTTTAATGGCTGGTGCATGTAAAACGTTCACATTCTTTTCAATGCAAACAACTTTTATTTCAAGGGTTTTTTATTCCTTTACAGCGGATTTTGGTTTCTGCGCCCAAATTACTCCTGAGCAAAGCAAACGTAGCACAATGGTGGGGACTCCATATTGGATGGCACCGGAAGTGGTTACTCGAAAAGCTTATGGTCCTAAAGTGGACATCTGGTCTCTGGGAATCATGGCCATCGAAATGATCGAGGGAGAGCCTCCTTACTTGAATGAAAATCCTCTGAGGGTGAGTGCTACATTGTAACATCCAGGATGGAAGGGGTAATATGGTATTCAAACTAATTCTGGGTAATAAGGACACATTTGATGGACATTGTATCAGAGTGAAGTTATATCAGACCTTCCCCAAGGTGATCTTAAGTCCTGGCAACTATGAGTATGGATGGATTTTTTTTTAGTCTGTGCCATATCTTTCCCTATACTAAGTAAATAATTTGTTGGTGCAGCTTAACTTTCTATAACGGGGTGGCCAAAGTTAGATCCCCAGATGAGGAAGAATTACATCTTTAATGGCGTTTTTCTATGGTTTAGAACTGGCAGAGCTGTAGTTCTACCACCGATGGAGACCTGCCTTTGGCTGTATTTTGTTTATACAGTATTATACTAACCTTTCTGAAAGGCTTGCTAGTTTTCAAGATAAGTATGCACATCCTACGCATGTTGCTTAAACCTGTGTTAATCAGGAACAAAGGATAGGAGCATATTACCGGACCATTGCTTAACGAAATGCCTTTAGCAGGCCAAATATCAAGTCAACGAAAACTAGCCAAAGCCAAAGATTCCAGAAAACACAGTATCAATAAGCCGAGTCTGGTCAAGGAGTACAGAGATCAGGGTAGTTAGACAAGCTGAGACGGGTATCACAAGGAAACTACAGCAAGAATGTATAGGCCTGGATGTGTTTCTTTGATAGCCACACCCCCTAAACGTGCGTGGGCATCGGCAATGCCGCGGTGATGGTGTCACATTGTGGGCGTGGCTTTGTGATGTCATAAAAGAAACGATGCTACAGCATCAGAAACACTGGCAAAGGTGTCTGAGGATTGTGGAGTGTTGCTCACTTGGGGAGGCAAGGGGACTAGGTAAGTGGCATAGTAAAAGGTATGTATCTTTACAGCTAGCTAGTTATCAGGCATTTTGCGTACAGCGGGATTTCTCTGTAGAGGTCTATAGGCGGTATAACTCCAGTTAACCAAGTCTGTTCCTGATCAGATCCAGTCAGTGTATGGTTTAAAGAAAAGGAATGTGAAAAAGGCATAAAAAAGCTTTCTTAGCAGAATAAAAAATATAAAAGTCCTAAAGAACGGTTCGTTTTTTTTCAATGAACATATGTTGCAAAAACTGACCGCTATATTGATGTGTAAGCTGTTCTCCTACAGCATTAATGGAGTTTATTGTTTGTCGCTCTGTCTTATCAGGCACTCTATCTCATAGCTACAAACGGGACGCCGGAGCTGCAAAAACCAGAGAAATTATCAGTCACTTTCAGAGACTTTCTCACCCGCTGCCTTGAAATGGATGTAGAAAAGAGAGGCTCAGCCAAAGACCTTCTCCAGGTGAGCTTACGTAGGCGAGTAGACCTCCTCCAAGTAATTAACGTGTGAGGGATTCCTCCCAGTCATCGTCATCTATGTTGCATTAGTTAGGGCATTTCCACCAGTCATTTGACTAAAGCGTCAGCTCCTATATGGGAAATATAAACAGAATCCAAAGTAAAAAAAATATCTTCATATCAGTGCATGCAAAAAAATGGCAAGGTGCAAACAGATTGGATACCAAACTGGGAACGATATATATCATTTCTGAACAACCGCCCACAAGGCGCAAAACACCACGGCGCTCTCAGTTTGGTACGCCCTCCCGTTTGGAACTGTCATTTTGTGCACACTTTAAAATAACAATTTTTTTTTTTTACTTTTGGATTACTGCTCCGGCAACTTCACCATTAATTGTTTGCTCAATCTGAGACCCTGACACAGAACACCCGAACCTTTTGCTTACTGACAGACCACCTGGGAAATCATGTTTCGGGGGGCTTTCACGTGAAATTAAAATTAGTATCTCATTACTTGCAATACAAAGTAGTTTTTCTTTTTACGGATTATTCCTTTATAAAGCATGGTGATCTTTTCAGTTTGCCAAAAACTCACATACGCTCACTCTTATTTTTACGTTAAGATGTGTCTATGCTGCTTTAAATTCTATATGTCAAACCAGAACATTAAAGAAGTTACCAGGGTTACATTTGGACATTGGTTATTTTGAGGGCTGAGATTTACAGAGCTGATATAGCACAGGCACAGGCAATCTTCGACACTCCAGATGTTTTGGACTACACCTTTCATGATGCTTTGCCAGCATTATGGGGGATGTAGTCCACAACATCTGGAGTGCCGAAGGTTGCCTATCCCTGATCTAGCACATAAAGTGTTTTTAGTTAGCTAATCCAACTGAATTCTAAGAAACCTTTATAGGGGATAACGCCTTAAGATACAGATTACATAAAAACGAGGAAAGAGTGTTTCTTAGAGAAAGTGTGTGCAGGGTTAAAACATAACTTTTATTAATGTATTCAAAAGGTACTACAAGTGGCTAATAGGGGATAAAACTTCACGTTACGTCTATTTAACGTAGGAAATATCGCTAACAGCTTTTTGACAAAACTATTGAGGTTTCAAGGGCTCTAAAATTCTGTCTTTAGAAAGAAAGGTGTAAAAATGAAATATTGTTGCAACCACCTAGGATACAGTTGCAACAATGATTGTAGTCAAAAGAAACAAAGATATCACACACACACACACACACACACAATCTCTCCCTCCATGCACATCAAACGACTTAAAGGAACACTATAGGCTCAGGAACAAAAACGTGTATTGCTGACCCTATAGTGTTAAAAAACACGTTTGCTTTTCCCTGTAAATAACTAGAAAGCTCACCCTATCTCCAGCGCCACGCGCATGCGCCGATAATGGTTGCTTTCCTATATAGAAACATTGGATTGACTGAGACCGCCAAGGAGGTGGGCCAGGGGAGGGGGCAGAGCCAAACCTCAGAGAGATGCATTTAATCCCTGTACACACTTTCTCTAAAAAACACTCTTCCCTCTTTTTTTATGGAACCTTTTGATAAATACCCGTATTTGTTAATCCAGAAAAATAGCAAAAATAAAGTAGAATTTCTGTGACTTAAATCCATTTTCTAGGGTTAAAGTTGCAGTGGAGGTATTGTCTGATTTGATGAATTATTATCTCCATGTGTTATGTCCTGTTTTTTTTAAATTCTTTACTTTGGGAATCTGTCCAAATTGTCACGCCAAGTACCACGCTTACATCTTCTTTGGAGCTGTTCTGTTCCTGCCCAGACGGAACCGTGCCCACTGTGATTGGCACTGCGTTCATTGCGAACAGACGCCTTGAATTCATTGTCTAAAAATAGACTATTCGCCTTGTTTGAGGTGACGTCAGATGAAAGAGCACATTGTTTGACACGTTGCTGTGTCCTGTGTGATAATTAACCCTGGGTTGGATGAGTAGGCCGATATGCTCGGTGTGATCGTTCCTGAACAACTAACGAGCAACTAAGTCTAATAAAATCTGCATCTCACTGTTGAAGAGGAAAATGCTACATATTTACACATTTTTATGTGTGAATTCAATTTCCCAATTTCAGTTTTTTTTCACATCTCATTAAGTGGCCTTAATATACACGCAGGGTAGTGCCCCTCTTTTTCCCCCACTACCTTTTCCACTCATGTCATTACTCTGGCACACCTCTTTTCGTAAAGATATTCTAGATGGGAAAGATGTAAATTTGGTGTCTCTATTAATCGCCTCCCAAGACATAGTGGAAATCAGAACATATAATTATGGTGACTTACCGGTGGTGATGAAGGCATCTACGTCTGAATAAAAAAAAACTTACCATCCCCGAATTAGTCCTAGCCTTTGGCCCATTGTATTTCTGGGCAAGGCACGAATCTGCAACAATTTTAATGCAGGGGCATGTCGTTTCAGCGCCAGCAGGTTGTTGCATGTTGGTTCGATCTGCTGTAGGACACATGCCAGATCCATGTGCCCTTCAAAACTAAACCCAAGACAATGACTAACTGAAGTCAATATTAACTACCTGGCACACTACTTGCAAACGCTCCCTTCTTCTCACATGGTGGAATTCATAATTCACGGGTTTTCACAGGGTTTCCACACCAGGATTGTGGCACTCACCACAGGTACACTAGAATGCCCCAACCTGCTTTCAGCTACTAACAACCCTCTCACGGTAGACACCCTCATAGACAAAGAAGTTCACCAAGGTTTCATGCTAGACCTATTTCACTCCCCTCCTTTTTCAACGTGGCATACTAACCCCATTGGCATCTCAATTAGCAAATACTCTAATAAAAAACGTATGATAATAGACTTATCGGCTCCTCATTCATCAACCACCCCAAGTCTAAATTAACTTATTCCATCCTCCGAATTTTCTCTACACTACGCCACTGTGGACAATGCCATACAGGCAATCTTAAAAGCTGGTTGAGCCACTTACCAGTTTTTCCTTGTGTGTGAGCATATACCAGGTTGCAAATAATTCAGCCACTGACACATTGCCTTGTAAAGTTCAGGAATTCTTCCTACTACATCCTACTGCCAACAGATATCCAACCTGCACCCCAGAATTCCATAATTTAATACTGGATTAACCCGGTTATTGTCCAATGGCAGAACATTATCACAAGCGGCCTTATCCACCAATACTCAAACGAGCTATAGCAGAGCTATGTCCATTTTCAATCGGTTCTCAGTGGAGTTTAACACTCACAATTTTTCTGTTTAAACCATGGTAGCTTTTGCTTCATTTTGCCACCTTCACCTCAAACTACCTTTTGACGGGGAAAACTCCGAACCCTATCAAATATTTTGGACACCCGACCATTCGATCCTTCACACATATTGTCATAAAAACAGCTATTTACATTGCCTGCTCTGGGTTTTTAAGACCTAGAGAGTTCACGGTGGTAGCTCAAACAGCCATTTATGTCTCCCCATCAAAGACATAAGAAAGCAAACGACTATTGTATTCTGTTATTAAGACAGGGCCCTCAACCCCTCTGTTCCTGTGTGTCCAACTTGTCTGGTTACCCATTGTAAAGCGCTGCAGAATTTGATGGTGCTATATAAATAATAACATAATAACTAGAAAAGCTAAAATTTCTGGGGAAATTGTGTGAAGTGTTCTTGCCTCCACCAGTAGTCTACAACTGGAGTGGGCGGAATGACTGTTATTATTTATTTATATAGCACATTTAATTGCAACGTTGTTGCCCAAAGTGCTTCACAGTTACATTAAAACATACAGTTATAAAAACATTAGCAGGTGCAAAAGGCCCTGTCTATGACATCACTTGCTGCTGCAGCCTGGCACAGGCCAGAGTATTTTTGTGGTTGCCATCTTCAAACGGTCGTATTTTAAAAACTATAAATCCTACAGTGAAGAGCTTTATATTGTGAGAATCACAAGACCCAGACCTACATTTTGATGTATAGTATGTCTCTGAGATATTAACAATAAAGGCACAGTCGCAGTTTAGAAATTGCCCTTCAAATGTGAGCTTTGCAGAGTGGAGTTTCAATGAATGCCAATGGACGGCGTGAGTTGCAAACAAATGGTCATATTGTGAAAACGATCAGGACTATGGCTTAGCTGTGGACATTTTTAGTGGCAGCAGGGATAACTGAACGTTTTGATATAAGATTTGTGTAGGTGGGCCTGAAAATGAGGGAGTGGTGGCAGTTTAGAAATCATGTCCTGATTTTTCAGCTTTTGCCAGCTCCCACTCTAGCTTTGCCATTCATTCCTATGGGACAAATTTCGCTACAAGAACGACGATATTCCGTGAACCATTCGGCGAAACGTTCCACAAAGTAATAGCAATCCGATCGGGAACAATCTGCACGTTTTGGTATATTTTTGTCTATGTAGTGTAAAAACTGTGGGAGGAGTTAGGGTGGCAAATTTGGCTATAATAATAATAATATATATGTGAGATAACATTAAGTGGTCTTGCTATGCAAGAACACTTAATAATGTAACCAGACTGGCCATCCTTTAGAAATCCCTTCTACCCTACCAAGAATAATTGGTGGAGTGTTAAAGTCCTGGACGCATATCTATACAACATTAGAAACAAACCACCCGAGACACCGCTACTCACACTACTAGGTGGTCCCCTCACCACTTCCAAATTCATGTTCTATGTCCGAGCTCTCTGCATCAGGTTAGGTCTTTATCCAGCCTCATACCCTGTCCACTCATTTAGAATCAGGGCTGCTTCTGCTGTATCTAGTACCTACACTCCCGTTCATATCATTAAAAGGTCAGTTCATTAGAAATCCCCTGTATGTAATAGGTATATTCCTCAACCCGAGAAAGAATTAAGGAAATCGTTTAAGAATCTTGTATTGTAATATAAGCAATAAGTGTGGGTTACTTACTTTTTGCCCTCTTTTATCACAGGCCTACCCTTACGTCGGTATCGACACACCACTACTGACTTGTTCCATTTATAATGTTATTGCACGGCTCATATTTTATCGACCACAAATATATATGTACACACACACACACACTTACACACACTCTTTCTCTCTCTTTTAGGTGACTGTATATGTGGTAGGTAATGTGTTAGCCTCAAAGAGACACTATAGGCGCCCATACCACATCATCTCACTGACGTGGTCTGGGTGCAGTGTCCCAGGTCCCTTAACCCTGCAAAGCTTATTATTGCAGTTTTGAAGAAACTGCAATAATTGCCTATTGAGAGTTAACGCCACCTCTAGTGGCTGTCTATCAGATAACCACTGAAGACACTTCCGGCCTGCTAGGTGACTTTTGGTCGCCTAACTGACGTTCGACGTTCTCACTCTATGCATGGGGACTTCCAGCGTCCTCCAAAATCCCATAGGAAAGCATTGTATAATGCTTTTATATGGGGAAATCCTAAAGCGAACACGTCCATTCCTGCACATGCACATTAGGTCTCCCGCCAGCTGATGTCAATGGGGGAGAAGCGAAGGCAGACCCGAGTTGGATTGAGGTAAGTAACACGGGGGAATGGCAAGGAAGAGGGGGATCTATAGTGCCAGGAAAACAACTTTGTTTTCCTGGCACTATAGTCTCCCTTTAATTAAGTAACTTGTGGCAATGAATGGTGTTACTGTATAAAATAGATCTCTAATCCTAGACATTAATAATAATATATGACTGTTCTAGTGAACATGTTCCATCTTATCTTCCAGCACCCGTTCCTGAAGATCGCAAAGCCTCTATCAAGTCTCACTCCTCTTATAATTGCAGCAAAGGAAGCTGCGAAAAGCAACCACTAGATGGAGGTACCAAATCGTGTGGAAAGGACATTTTTTTAAAATAAGTGGCTATTTGATTCAGCCTTTTATTGCCACATCGTCTGGCCATCAGACACCTCGAATAAGAACCATCGTCGCTGACTGCGTTGGTGTTAACTTTCTAAGGCCATACATTTCCTGCACCTGACATTTCAAGAATCTCACTGTAGTAAATAACTACTCTGACGTGGATGTGACTTTTTACCATGGACTTTTTAAAGAATCTATTCTGCACACTGTAGGCAAGCACAACAGTTTGTCTCTTTTAACTGTGGATTTTTTTTTATAATTTTGGAGCCTTGACTGTGTTGAGCTTAGTAAATTAAAACTGTTTGTTCCCCTGTCTTTCTGGTACTGTATTGTCTGACATGGTTTGCATTTTCCCAATCTGCGCTCTGCAGAGATACTTAAAATTATCTGATGGGCTTTGTTTTTTGAATTGTATATAAAAGTGTACGACTTGATCTGTTTAATGTAAAGTTTTTTTTTCTAGACACAATGTTGCACATTAAGCAGTGTCGTAACAGTATGACCAATAGAGGGTGCTGCTTGGATGGTTCTGGACTCTCTGAATCTCAGTTAATGATAAGAGCTTGATATAAGGTTGTTATTCAAGTTGTAGCCCAATGCCTGCAGATGGACGACAAGCACATTCCAATGAATAGTATCCTTTATCCACTATTGTGTATTGTCCCAAATTAAACATTTTAGGCCACAGCTCCCTCTTTATTAGAAATCCCTGATATGATCCTAAAATTGTACAGGGCTATTTACTAAACGGAGAAATGTGTATAATTAATAAGAGAATTGCAAATTCTAGGACAATAAAAGCTGAGCGGAAATATGTCCGAGTTTTAGAATTTTTTTATTTTATTTTTATTTGTTGATTTTAGCCTAACATTTTCAGATAGCTCTTTAATTCTCCACCACTCATAGTTAAGAAATGAAACCCCTGTTTAGTGCGTAAATGAAGGAATGGACCGTTAGTCCCCATGGCCACTTGATTTTTATTGAAGTGGTTTGGGTGCAGTGGTTCTTTAGGTTTAACCCAGGGATGTAAAACATTGCATTGTTTAGAAACTGACTGTTTACATTACAGAGTTCAGTCCACCTCCAAGGGCTATCATGCCGACAAGCACTAGAGGCGCTTTTTCGGCACTAACTGATTCAATGCTTTCCTATCGGTTAGCTTGGATGTGTGTGTGGTAGGTCCAACATGCGTTTCTATGAGGACCATTGGATTGGAACGTGCCAGAGGAGGCCATGCCTGCAGGAGGAGAGGGAAGGAATGTGAAGAAAGCCTCGGCGCTGGAAAAAGTTAAGTAAAAAGTTCAGTTTATTCATTTTTACTGCAAACAGGAAGGGGACCTATATGTAGCTAGGGACAGGGGCACTAATCTGTTAGGAACTTAGAATGTGACGGCAGATAAGAACCATTCGGCCCATCTAGTCTGCCCAATTTTCTAAATACTTTCATTAGTCCCTGGCCTTATCTTATAGTTAGGATAACCTTATGCCTATCCCACGCATGCTTAAACTCATTCACCGTGTTAACCTCTACAACTTCAGCTGGAAGGCTATTCCATGCATCCACTACCCTCTCAGCAAAGTAATACTTCCTGATATTATTTTTAAACCTTTGCCCCTCTAATTTAAGACTATGCCCACTTGTTCTGGTAGTTTTTCTTCTTTTAAATATAGTCTCCTCCTTTACTGTGTTGATTCCTTTTATGTATTTAAATGTGTCTTTCATATCCCCCCGTTTGGTCTTTCCTCCAAGCAGTGGCGTACACAATCCATGGGGCCCCGGTGCGAAACTGTGCCAGGTCCAGTGGGGGCTCAGCCTGATGGGAGTCAGAGTTCCCACTCTGACTCCTTCCTTCCTCCCGCGCGGCTCTCTGATAGCAGTCACTTCCTCCCAGCTGCCTGATGTCATCACAGGAGGCCCAGTCACGCTGTTAAATCGCCCAGCGCTGACCGGGCCCCCTGAAAATCCATATTCATTGGGTGGCCCTAACAGCATGGGCCACCCGATGGACCCCCTTCATGTGCGGCCCCGGCGGGGCTCAAACATGGCGGCTGGTACCCGGTCGCAAGGGTCCGCAGGGCAGCCAGGCCCCCTGGAGTGACGGGCCCGGTCGCAGCTACGACAGCGATATGTACGCCAGTGCCTCCAAGCTATGCATGTTAAGATCCTTTAACCTTTCCTGGTAAGTTTTATCCTGCATTCCTTGAACCAGCTTAGTAGCCCTTCTCTGAACTCTCCCTAAGGTATCAATATCCTTCTGGAGATACGGTCTCCAGTACTGTGTACAATACTCCAAGTGAGGTCTCACCAGTGTTCTGTACAATTGCATGAGCACTTCTCTCTTTCTACTGCTAATACCTCTCCCTATACAACCAAGCATTCTGCTAGCATTTCCTGCTGCTCTACTACATTGTCTGCCTACCTTTAAGTAATCTGAAATAATTACTCCTAAATCTCTTTCCTCAGATGTTGAGGGAACACAGTTTTGTATTTCTAATGCGATAATGTTTCTTTAAAGGGACATAATAATCACCAAAACAACATTAGCTTAATGAAGCAGTTTTGGTGTATAGAACATGCCCCTGCAGTCTCACTGCTCAATCCTCTGCCATTTAGGAATTAAAGCACGTTGTTTATGCAGCCCTAGTCACACCTCCCTGCCTGTGACTTGCACAGCCTTCCAAACACTTCCTGTAAAGAGAGAGCTCATGTTTACACTTATCTCCTGCTCTGTTAATAGATTGCTAGACCTTGAAGGAGCCTCCTATGTGTGATCAAAGTTCAATTTACAAAACAGGAAATACAAACTTTCAAAGTAAGTTACATCTGATTGAAAATAAAAAATGTTTTGTTTTCATGCAGGCTGTGTCAGTCACTGTCAGGGGAGGTGTGTCTCAGGCTTAATAAACATGAACAAAAATTATTAAATTCATAAATGGCAGAGAATTGAGCAGTGAGACTTCAGGGGCATGATCTATACACCAAAACTGCTTCATTAAGCTAAAGTTGTTTTGGTTCCTACAGTGTTCCTTTAAGTATTACTGGTCCTAAAGAGGTCAAATAATTCTCGGGAATCCTAAAGATTGTTAAATGAAATTACTGTAATTTGAGTTATAATTGTGTCAGTCCACACATTACTTTGTTTTAAAACGATTGATTTGTGCTTATTTCAGCACAAAAACTCCCTGAATACTATTTAGCCCCAAATAGATAAAATAACACCGGGTTTATTTACTAAACACTGAATTGGTGTGAATGAAAACACAAATTGCTCAATTCAGGTTAAACGAGTCAAGCTGTAGCTATAGCTTAATGGAGATTGTTCACAAATGTGCAGTTTTGGTGTAAATTTTTCAGTTCACTAAAATCCAATGTTTGGTGAATATGCTCGAGTGCCTTTAGGGCTTTTTTCCAAGTGATTGAACGCAGCCAGGGACCGACGCTGGGATTGTGGCAGTGTGTAGTGTGTGGGTGATCCAGGCTGCTGCTGTACAACACATGGCATGCAGCAGGAACAGTCATGCAAGTACATAGGGTGCTGTTTTTGTTTGTTTTTTTTAGTTTTTTTTTTTTAGAAACTGTAAATCCCAGAAATGCTAATTACTGATGTAGGAAAGCCGGCTATTGGTGTAAATCTCGATGGATTCTGTCCGTCGTCTCTGCAGCCTGAAGGTGATTTATATTCAGTATTCCTATAGAGATGACAGCTTGTATCTCAGTCTGATTATTATTATTATTGCCATTTATATAGCGCCAACAGATTCCGTAGCGCTTTACAATATTACGAGAGGGGGGATTTAGCTATAAATAGGACAATTACAAATAATCTTACGGGAACAATAGGTTGAAGAGGACCCTGCTCAATCGAGCTTACATTCTATAGGAGGTGGGGTGTAAAACACATTAGGACAGGACTGATCTACGCAATATAAAAGGAGTTTATTCACTGAACAGTAAATGGAAAGGGAATTGCAACATTAAGGCCTATTTTATTGAGCTGGAAGATGGTTTTTAATCTCAAATTAAATTGAAATTCTTCTTTTCAATTATATTTAAATTGGCACAGTCTGGCTTTTTATTATTTAAATTTACCTTATGGGTTTTGTTCATTAAACACCACAGGGTAGTGAATTGATTACAAAATTGCAAAATCCAGGCTAAAACAGCTGGTCTGTGAAATTCATCATGTTGCAATTAATTTTCCAAATCATAGCAATTCAGTATCTAGTGAATACACCCCTCTGTTACCACAAACGGAATACATACCCTTTACAGCCAGCGCCCCCTACTGTTCAAACTGTTTAATGCTGTGGTTGTTTTTCTGGTTGTACGAGAAATTCTTTGCAACATTGGAACGGACTTTGGAATCTGATAATATTGCTTAAATTCTGACTTTTTTTTTTTTTTAAATGAAAAAAAACCCTTGTAGAAGAAATAAAACAGATAACAGAATTTATCGTTTTTGGTTGCATAGGAGGAAGTCTTTATAAAGACAATGGTGTTTATTTACTAAACACTGAAATGCAGTGAATTAAAAAATAATAATTGTTAAATACGGGCTCATTTGTAAAAAAAAAAAAAAAAAAAAAAAAAAAATATCCAACTCACAGATCTTTGAAATGTGGTTTTAAACTTGATGTTTAGCTAACAGATCCCTGTAGGTGGCAAAGGATTACGAAATCCATGAGATGATTTGTGGTGATTACAGACGGCAGATGACATTCATTTCTTAACTTTAGTTTAGTTTATTTATTTTTGAGCGGAACCTAAACAACTTACATAACATCAGCTTGGCAACCAATGTTTTAATTTTAAAATTACCCTAGTAGCCCATTGTTCATGTATGTGCTATTTAATATCTCGCTTTCATTAGACTCTTTGTATGAAATTAGAGTATTTTATTGCCCTGGGAAAGACAGAACCACAACTGGTATTTGCACTAGAAAAAGTGCAGAGATGAGCTACAAAATTGATCAACGGAATTTTAGTAATGAAAAAAGGTTAAAAAATGTAAATCTCTTTAGTTTGGAAAAACGGCACCTGAGAGGGGATATGAGAACATTATACAAATATATCCGAGGCCAGTACAAACCATTATCTGGAAATCTATTCATAAACAGGGCTATACATAGGACACGAGGTCACACATTTAGGCTGGAAGAAAGGAGATTTCATCTAAGGCAAAGATAAGGTTTTTATACAGTAAGAGCAATAAGGATATGGAATTCTCTGCCTGAAGGGGTGGTTTTATCAGAGTCCATACAGATGTTTAAACAGCAATTTGAGAAATACTTGCAAAAACATATCATACAGGGATAGAATATTTAGTTAGTGGGGTAATAGCTGTTTGATCCAAGGAGATATCTGACTGCCATTTTGGGGTCAAGAAGGATTTTTTTCCTAGTTTGTTGCAAAATTGGAAGCGCTTCAGACTAGGTTTTTTGCCTTCTTTTGGATCAACAGCAAAAATATATGTAAAGGAAGGCTGAACTTGATGGACGCAAGTCTCTTTTCAGCTATGTAACAACTGTAATAAGTCTTTTGTGACCAGCTTTCTGGGACCTGCTAAATATAATTATTATTATCAATGGTATTTATATAGCTCCAGCATATTCCGTAGCGCATTAAAATATTATCAGAGGGGGATATTTAACAATAAATGATACAATTACAAAACTTAGAGGAACAATAATATAAAGAGGGCCCTGCTCAAACAAGCTTACAGTCTATAGGAGGTGGGGTGTAAAACACAGTAGGACAGGAGATAGCAAGAGACAGGTATGTAAGGTAGAGGTTACTCTGGGAGCTTTCCTAAAGAGATGGGTTTTAAGGCACTTTTTAAATGATTCAAGACAAGGGGAGAGTCTGATGGCCATAGGCAGGCTATTCCATAGGAAGGAAGCTACCCGCAAGAAGTCCTGCAAGCACGAGTTGGTCGTACGGGTGAGAGAAGGGGGCATCCCTGTGGATCTGTGAAGAGATATAAGAGGGGCTAGAATTGTTCAGTGCTTTAAATGTATGGGTTAGCACTTTGAATTGACTCCTATAGGATACAGGAAGCCAATGTAAGGACTGGCAGAGGGGAGAGGTGTGATTGGAGCAACTGGAGAGGAAAATCAGTCTGGATGTGCCTCTCCTACATATTGGGGACACACACATAGTCCTTAACCACTGGGTGTATGAGGACTGACCTAGAAAAACTGGCCTAATGGTATTCACACTATTTTCTATTTGGTAGCCCAAGCTGGCTCCACTGGGTTTCCTGCTCCATGCAGGACATCTTTGGCTGTAACCGCATCATGAGGAGACCAATATAATGTGGATTTTGCCAGGCCATTGCAGCTTAAACCACTGGGAGCCCTCATCACCTGCAAATTCCCATTATTGAACTTTTTGAGTACAAGTGGGTGAAGAGTAAACCTATGGTAGGGCCTACAGGACCAGCTGCAGCCTTTCTACCTCACAAGCTATAATGTTACGTGACTGGTGGCATAGGTTGAATGGTACGTGAATATTATTTTGTGGTATTGTGCACCAATGATTTATCTTGATCAGCATATAAAATGGAGAATTAATGCCATATCAATGTCTATACCAATACCCGGGTGCTGTGCTATTTGGCTGGAATTTTTTCTTTTATGTTTTGTAATATGTTGTAAAGGTCTACAGAGACTGTCCATGATGACCCTTTTACGGTTACGTGGTCTGATGAATCATGTTTTCTTTTAGATCAAGTGGAGGGTCGGGTGTGTTGTTTTCCCAGGGAAGAGATGGCAGCAGAATGCACTATGGGAAGAAGGCAGTCCTGTGCAGGCAGTGTTATTCTCTGGCCAATGGTCTGCTTTGACATGTACCACCTACCTAGAGATTGTTGCAGACCACGCACTCCCCTTGATGGCAATGGTGTTTATGGTGGCAGTGGCCCTTTCAGCAGCATAATGCACCATGCCACACTGCAAAAATTGGAGGAGTTGCCTTGTCCCCAAAATTCCCTAGATCTCAATCCATGCTGGAACAACAAATCCGATCCATGGAGGCCCCACCCTCCAACTTTCAGGACTCAAAGGATCTGCTGCTAATGGAGAGAGGCACTGAGGCTAGTGGTGTTGTGCAGAGAGGCACTGAGGCTAGTGGCGTTGTGCAGAGAGGCACTGAGGCTAGTGGTGTTGTGCAGAGAGGCACTGAGGCTAGTGGTGTTGTGCAGAGAGGCACTGAGCCTAGTGGTGTTGTGCAGAGAGGCACTGAGCCTAGTGGTGTTGTGCAGAGAGGCACTGAGCCTAGTGGTGTTGTGCAGAGAGGCACTGAGCCTAGTGGTGTTGTGCAGAGAGGCACTGAGGCTACTGGTGTTATGGAGACAGGCTCAGAGACTATGGTGAGGCCTAATAGAAAGCAGTTGTTGTTGGGGGATTCCATCATAAGAGGTGTGGAGATGGACAATGGTGGTCTTGTGAGGTGTCTTCCCGGAGCTACTGCTCACAGAGACAGGAGACGTATCTGTAATATTGTTAAGCAAGCAAAGCAGAAAGGGGAATTGGATGTACTTGTCCATCTAGGGACAAATGACTTGGCTTGCAATGAGGTTTCAGAGGTTAAGGAAGTTTTTAGTGTTTTTGCCAATGATATACGGCAGGTTGCTTCCACACTGTCATTCTCTGAAGTTCTGCCTGTGCATAACACTTAGAATGACAGGCGGATGCGTATTAGGGACTTTAACTTGTGGCTTGGTGAATGGTGCCGGGAGCAAGGATTTGGCTTTATTTCTCATGGTAGCTCTGTTTGGAATGGAAATAAACTGTACAAAAAAAGATGCATTTGTTTGGTGAATGCAGTATGTAAAATGGATGTAGTGTGTGTAGTACGTGTGTAGTGGAAGCACCTGTGGCCAGGAAGGGGGGGACATTACACTCCCTGGTGGTCCGATGGCATTGTACAGGCTGCCAGGTGCCTGTATGGTGAAGAGGGGGCCCAGCAAAAGTGATCTTCAGCTTGTGGCAACTCCTATCTCCAACTCTAGCGAGCCCAGTATGGGTGTTGAGCAGAGTGTTGCCATGTGGGGGGCCTCTTTTTCACTATACAGGCAGCCGGGGGCCTGCAGGAGGACATAGCGGTAATATCTATATATGTCATGGTTATCACTCCATGATGGTGGCCCTGAGTCCATGCCTTGTCTCATCAGAGCTGTTTTGGCAGCAGGAGGGGGACCTACACGATATTAGGCAGGGAGTTTTAATGTTGTGGCTGATCGGTGTATGAGAGCAAAAGTTAAAATGTTTCATACATAGACAGCATCAAATTTATGGTCTAAAAATCAACAGAGATGCGGATAGAAAGATGACTGACAAGATGGAAAATTCTGATGCAAAGCTCTGAAAGAATTAGGCACAATACATGAAATTGTAGTATTTTACTCACTGCGGTTTCCAAATTTAAAATTCCCCAAATCTGCCAATTCAGCTGGTTTAATCTAAAATTCTAAATTTACTTAGGATCCCTGACATTTAATACAAATTAAAACATGTCAACTCCCCGTTTATTAAATACAACTGTGATATAGATACTGTTCTGTAATTTTATTTAAATTGTATCTATTCCCAACATTACCACTAGAGGTCAGACACAGCACATCAAATTCCGTTTACTGCATCACATGCTAGAACATATTACACACTAGAGGGTTAATTCACTAAACAGTTAATTGTGTGGTTTTGCAAAATTTATGACAAAAAGGCCAATTGAGTATGAACAATTAGATATTTGTAGAAACAAATGAAAATTAGCATTTGGTGGAATGTTACAGGAATAAAAACTGGCTTCACTTTCAATCAGATGTAATTTACCTTAAAAAATTGTATCTCTTTCTCTGTAAATTAAACTTTAATCACATACATAAGGCTCTTGCAGGGTCTAGCAAGCTATTAACATAGCAGGGGATAAGAAAATCTAAATTAAACAGAACTTGCAATAAAGGAGGAATAAACTTTAGATGATTCTTTATAGGAAGTGTTTAGGAAGGCTGTGCAAATCACATGCAGGGAGGTGTGACTAGGGTTCATAAACAAAGGGATTTAACTCCTAAATGGCAGAGGATTGAGCAGTGAGGCTGCAGGGGCATGTTCTATACACCAAAACTGCTTCTTTATGCTAAACTTGTTTTGATGACTATAGTGTCCCTTTAAGTGCCCCTAGTTCTTTATAGCTCCCCCCTCCCCCTGTGTGACAAGAAAATTAGTAAAATAAAGGATTTATGTAGCTTTTTCTATGTAATATCTTCTCCGAGATGGCCCAATCCCGGCTTCTCATAGAGGGGCATTGGGGGCCTGATGTGCATATATTCAGTGCTTTTCTTATGGGTTTCTGTGTCATGTGACTGAGTTATACACAGGCAGTGCCATGGAAGTACTGTTAGTGGCTGTCAGGAAGACTGACTAGATGTGGATTTAAGACTGCAAACATTGCAGGTTCTAAAAGCTCTACAGTGTTTTACATTGGAGAGTTGAAAGGACAGGGCTACTGTACCCAGAAAACTTCATTGAGAGGTCTATATTGACTATAGTGTCCCTTTAAATGCAGCATTCCCCATCTCTCATCCCTCATCTTACCAACATCTTAGCTCCCTATTACACATTGTTATAAGCTCTGTCCTTTGCCCCTGGGAGTCAGAATAGAGAAAGCATGGAGAGGAGAAATGAAACCGTGTTTCTATGTCTCCTCCTCATTTGCATTGTGTGCCCTGACTGAGCCTTGTCTGAACTGGATTGTGATGTCATTTGTAAATCTACAGAGCAAGTCATGAAAAACATGTTAACACGAGTTATGGGTGATTTTCAATGCTTTATTTAATGGTGCAAATTCAAACAAAGGGACAGTACCTCTTTAATATGACAGAAAAAAGATGCACCTTACGGTTATGTACACAATCATTTTGCTAAGCACCTTGAATATTGTGATAAAAACTTGCACACCATTTTCAAATGGCTTGGCACTTACCGGAGTCCCCTGGGTGTCCAAGGTCCAGCGCCCTTTTCAAATACAGCTGAAGCAGAATTCTCCTTCCACACTAGATATATCATATATACCAATTCGGAGTGTCTGCTGATGCTGTCAGCCAATGAACTCCATCCAGCAGCACACAGGCAGGACTGGCACACAGACAGGACTGGCAGATAGAAAGTTAATAAACTGAAATAAATTGTCTTTGCTGTTAATACTCCCACTGTGCCCAGTCATGTCTGTATACTATTGTGGAGAGATTTCGCCATTTCACATTGTGAAGCACAAAGAGAGTATTGCTGCAGTCTAGGTGAGTGCTTTCTCGGACTGTAATGAATTCTCTCCAAATGTGGGGGAAAAAAAATGTGGGGTTTGGATCACAGGTGCCTGTATGATCCAGACTGATGTAGTAGTTATGGTGCTTAGACTGCCCCTGTTAAGAACTGGATTAATATTCTGACAGAGCCTTAGAGTGTCACTTCTGTTGTCACATTGCTAGACCCTGAAAATGAGGTTTATTAGAAAAGAGAAAAAGAAAAAAACACATATAGAGACTTAATGCAGAATTAGTGCCTTATTCATAAAACATCTCTTCCCCTTTCTTTCTCATTTTAATTATCTATCTATCTATATGTCTGTCTGTCTGTCTGTCTGTCTGTCTCTCGTCTACTCGTTTGTCTATCAATCTATCTACCTATCTTGCCTACCCGTTTGTCTGTCTGTCTGTCTATCAATCTATCTACCTATCTTGCCTACCTGTCTGTCTATCAATCTATCTAGCCTACCCATTTGTCTGTCTGTCTATCTAGTTATTCTGTCTGTCTGTCCGTCTGGGTAGCTCTCATTCTATGCCTGCACAAATTGTAAGGAAAAAAAAGCTAACATTCAGACAAAACATTGAGGGATGCAAAGAAAATCAAGGAGGATCCATGGTTTGCCGTACACAATGGAAATTAGTTTGTGTCCCAGAGAGAGTTAATTATTAGTGGCACTGAGCTTTATCTTTTTTTCTTTTTCTTTTTTTTTTAAGTGGATCATAATTTGCCCTCATTTTGTCTTAATGAGATAAGACATTAATTGAGTACTAGTGCTGATCTTTCAGTGTAAGAAGATTATCTGATAATTAACCTAATTTCTCAAATTTCTATATTGAAAAATGAATAATCCGACATATCATGTAATTCATTTTTAACCCCTTAAGGACACATGACATGTGTGCCATGTCATGATTCCCTTTTATTCCAGAAATTTGCTCCTTAAAGGGTTAAAGCAATCATCATTCTCTACCTATGAGATGCGATGGCTATTGTCCTGTTAACCTTCTCATTTTTCTAGTTGGCATGAATGTTTTTAAAATAAAAGCTCTTTAAAATATATATATTAAAGTAGATGAATACGTTGGATACATATCCTGAGGGGGGTAATATCAGGTAATAGTGTGAGATCCAAAAATGATCAGGTGCAATGTATAAATTCTATGATATTTTACTCTACTTTGAGATGGAAATTGGATGAAGGGAGATTGGGAGGTACTAAACTGCAACCTTTCAATGTATTGCCCTGCCCCTGAGTAACCAAGCAAATGATTAAGAATCTTAAGCTGTTTAATCAATTTCCAATTCGCTTTTCAGTAGAGCTGTCAAAGGTTCTATGGACAGAATACACACCCGTCCCAACCTGGCTCGGACGGAGATACAGGCAGTGTCACAAAGAGTCCAGGCCACAGAGGAAGACATCATGGATATTCACCAAGTACTGGAAACTGTGAGGGAAACCCTATGCCAGTTGCAATCCACTGACTCTGCATTCCAACTCAGACTAGACACCATGGATGATCGCAATCTGCGAATGAATATCAAAATCCAGGGAATACCGGACTCTGTAGGACCGACCAAACTGCCTCACTACCTACGCAGGTTAACTGCTACACTGCTGCCTCACACTCAGGCTACGAAGCTTGAATTTGATGGACACTTTCGAATCAATAAGGCTAAACAAGCACCACTTGCAGCTCCGCAGGATGTCATTGTGTGCTGTAACTCCATCCTAGACAAACGTCGCTTTCTAACAGCAGTCAGGGACAAGACCCCACTGGAATTCGAGTCATCTAGACTCACTTTATTTCAAGACTTCACACGAAACACTCTGCAATGGCGAAAGTCACTAAGCCCTATGATCGCCCATCTTCAACGCGCAAAGGTACATTACTGATGCCTAATGGCAAGAACCTTAGCAGTGGTCCTTCCTCTATCTCTGAAGCCCCAGCTTTCTTACTGGCTTTGGGACTCTCACCAGACACATGGGCTCAGGAGACACCTTCTACCTCCACATCTTACATATGGGACCCAGAGAGAACTGTCCCATTTACTCCCAGAGGCGGCCTGAATAAAGTGGCAGTGACCTGAGCAGACACCACACTGAGCCATATGGCTCGGATACTATCGCTGATACCATCATACCAACTGTATATATCTCAGCCATGATATGTAATGTTCCTAATGTTTTATTTCTTAATTTGTTTGCATTTTCTATTTTATGTTAATGGAGAACCAAGTATTGTGTCTTACTCTGTATAAGGGAGCAGTTCAGCAGTTATAATGAATCACTATGTGAAATAGTTATACTCCCCCCGTGACCCCCTTAGGTTAGTGGTCGTACGTCGACTTTGCTCTGGTAAGACGGAGCTATGTTACATGCCCTATGCACGCTCAATAGAAGAGAATCCGGGCATACACTAAATTCCCCACGCCAAAACCGAAATACCACAACTCACGTAAGGAGATGCAACCAGGGAACCAACAGCACTTGCCTAACCCCTAAATATGAAGTTGCCCATACCAATTCAGTTTAAGTTAGAGGGTGTGTCACACCTACCATTCAAGATCACCGTGCGTTTACTTAATTCCATAATGAGAGCATAGATAGCATCACCATAACATCTTCTCACGGAATAGATAGTCAAGACTTTAAACAAAAATGTTTTTTCTTTTCTTTTATTTAAACAATGGGAAAAAAAACACAGAACCGTTTATAGAACAGTTTAAATGGGTGTTTAGAAGGGGCAGATTGGCCCAGTAATAGCTAAAGGCTGAAGCTAAGCATCATGGGAAGGTTTACAAACATCTGCAGTGCCAGGCATAGCCACTGGACCAAATGAACCCATGCATTACACTTTTAGATTTATTTACTAAACAGTGATCCCTAACAACCAGGTTGCAAAACTAAAGCCAAACTTGGCCGTTGAAAGCCCTTGTCTGTCCATACCTCGTACTCTGCATGACTGAGTCAGATCTTTGAGCCAATAAACAAAAGTCAGCCAACCACTTCAATTCAAACAAACAAACACACTTTGTAAACAACTTGTCCAGTAGTTTTCAGCTCATTAGCGAAATATTTCCCATTAATCTTCATTCAGGAGAGAACAATATAATTTTTCTTCCTACAAAGAATGCATTAAATATTTACCCTCGATAAATGTCAGGGCCCAATGACTCAGAGAGAAGCATTTGGGATTTATACAAACAAGTACAATTTCATCACCTCAATTTTAATTCACAATGATTTATCATAACATTCATAACATAACATAGCAACTCAACTTTACTGAAATGTCATGGTTGTGTATAACACAAAAATAAGTGATTACGAATACAAAGAATCAGCATCCTGTGGACCTGGGGTAGAGAAGTTTC
This sequence comes from Pelobates fuscus, assembly GCF_036172605.1. Lineage (NCBI taxonomy): Eukaryota > Metazoa > Chordata > Amphibia > Anura > Pelobatidae > Pelobates > Pelobates fuscus. The sequence goes on from NC_086317.1 coordinate 469,643,559, forward strand.
AAGAATCATTTAGAACCTTAACACAAGACCGGATTATCCATCGGGCAGCCAGTGTGGCCACCTAGGCCCGGGCTCAGCCAGGGGCCTTAATTCTTCTCATCTGTTTAAAGAAGCTTGGTAATCCGCACCAAAATGATGTTGCCCTACGGCTTCTCAATAAGTCAGAGCACCACAGCCAGCACTCTGAGTCATTGACAAATGCTGGACCACAGAGGAGCTCTTAAATTGGTCTGCAGCCAATATTGGTGCAGACCACAAGCTTGGACCACTGAACCGAAATGAAAAGTTAAGGAGAATAAAGCAAGCAAACACTCAGCCACACACACAGGCACACTTAGTCTCTCCTCAGATACAGCACTCAGCCTCCTCCACACACACACAAAACTCACAGAAACAGAGCCAAGGACTGTAGGATGGGGCCCCGATCTGCCACCCTACTTGGGCCCTGGTTGATATTAATCTGGCTCTGTCTTGGAAACACTTGGGATCTTGGGCATAAGCATTGCAATTTATCCTATACATAAGAGATACTGGATGTCACTGGGTGCTGACTATTTGCAGTTTTAATATTTTATTTTGTATTCTGCACAACCAACAAATTCATCATTGTTTAAGTTTTTATAGTTTAAAAAAAAAAAAAGGTTAACTGTTGACTATTTAAACCCAATATTAGGCCGAAATTAGGAGATTCAGTTCTTATTTCAGAACATTCCTGTTTAGTGACTCCCTATGACGTAGCTATCGGAAATGGTGTTGTGGAATCTTGGTGAAAAATGAAAGACTCAAGGAAAACTCCTCTTCAGTCCAGACATAGAGCACAGTCATTGTGTGGAGGTGGGAATAGGAAAACGTCTTTGATATCTGCTTAATAAGTGCTGGGTTTATGTTATGGTGTTGAAATGTTTAGTTCTGTATCCTGCTAGCATATAAACACAGTGATATAATCTTTCAGGATTTAGAAATTAGAGTCTGACTCAGATATCAGCTCTCTGACTCTCCAGTGGTGATGTCAAAGAGTCTGGAAGCATGGTCCATCATCGACCCCAGAAGTAGACGATATTTGACAGCGCCTATAATCTAGGAAGTCTGTAATATTCCAGACAGAATAATTGCTCATAAACAGCTGGAGAATTGCAGTTCTACCCAATTCAGGGATGAACCATAGGTGGATCCCCATTTGACGTAGAACTAAATCTCCCATAATGCTTGGTCAACTTGGGGAATTACTGCATCGAAATGTACTGAAAGCAAACTGATTTTTTCCGCCCATGTCTAGTGTGTGTATATACACTGCTCAAAAAAATAAAGGGAACACAAAACAAACACATCCTATATCTGAATGAATTAAATATTCTTCTGAAATACATACTATTTAATACTCTTTACATAGTTGAATGTGCTGACAACAAAATCACACAAAAATAAAAAAATGGAAATCAAATTTTTTTTAACCCATGGAGATCTGGATTTGGAGTCACACTCAAAATTAAAGTGGAAAAACACTACAGGCTGATCCAACTTTGATGTAATGTCCTTAAAACAAGTCAAAATGAGGCTCAGTAGTGTGTGGCCTCCACGTGCCTGTATGACCTCCCTAAAAAGCCTGTTCATGCTCCTGATGAGGTGGCGGATGGTCTCCTGAGGGATCTCCTCCCGGACCTGGACTAAAGCATCTGCCAATACCTGGACATTAGGTGGTGTGACGTTGGTGGATGGAGCGAGACATGATGTACCAGATGTGCTCAATTGGATTCAGGTCTGGGGAACGGGCGGGCCAGTTATATGGTCCATATTGCACCAGCATATGGTCTCACAAGGGGTCTGAGGATCTCATCTTGGTACCTAGTGGCAGTCAGGCTACCTCTGGCGAGCACATTGAGGGCTGTGTGCCCCCCCAAAGAAATGCCACCCCACACCATTACTGACCCACTGCCAAACTGGTCATGCTGGAGGATGTTGCAGGCAGCAGAACGTTCTCCACGGCGTCTCGAGACTCTGTCACGTCTGTCACATGTGCTCAGTGTGAACCTGCTTTCATCTGTGAAGAGCACAGGGCGCCAGTGGTGAATTTGACAATCTTGGTGTTCTCTGGCAAATGCCAAACGTCCTGCACGGTGTTGGGCTGTAAGCACAACCCCCACCTGTGGACGTCGGGCCCTCATACCACCCTCATGGAGTCTGTTTCTCACTGTTTGAGCAGACACATTCACGTTTGTGACCTGCTGGAGGTCATTTTGCAGGGCTCTGGCAGTGCTCCTCCTGTTCCTCCTTGCACAAAGGCGGAGGTAGCGGTCCTGCTGCTGGGTTGTTGCCCTCCTACGGCCTCCTCCACGTCTCTTGATGTACTGGCCTGTCTTCTGGTAGCGCCTCCATGCTCTGGACACTATGCTGACAGACACAGCAAACCTTCTTGCCACAGCTCACATTGATGTGCCATTCTGGATGAGCTGCACTACCTGAGCCACTTGTGTGGGTTGTAGACTCCAACTCGTGCTACCACTAGAGTGAAAGCACCGCCAGCATTCAAAAGTGACCAAAACATCAGCCAGGAAGCATAGGAACTGAGAAGTGGTCTGTGGTCACCACCTGCAGAACCACTCCTTTGGGGATGTCTTGCTAATTTCCTATAATTTCCACCTGTTGTCTATCCCATTTGCACAACAGCATGTGAAATTGATTGTCACTCAGTGTTGCTTCCTAAGTGGACAGTTTGATTTCACAGAAGTGTGATTGACTTGATATATATACACACACACAATGTAACAATAGTCAGTAGCACTCACGGTCTTCTTAAAATTTAGTCTTTATTGAGAAATATTTAAATATATCAATGTTTCAGTCCTATCCAAGGGCTTATATCAGGATCAATACATCAATACTATATATATATATATATGACATGGGAGATAATTAAAAATGTCATTAAACTTGCCTGTATGCCCCCCCAGAACAGTCTCTTCACTGTAGTCTGATAAATCTTCACTGAGAACATCAAACTTGGTTCTTCTAATAGAAAATCAGTGAGGACCCACAGCTCATGCATTACTGCAATAAACTAATCCAATACGTCTCAAAGGGAATCAGTGGATGCACACCCATCATCCGGATACTTTGTATGCTGACACTGGACATCAAATAGATTGAATAATCTATCCAGTTCAGTGCTAAGCCCCTAGTGACTGTCTTTCTAATTGCCACCAGTGGGAGAGGAAACTTCAAAATGTAATCAGTGTAATCAGTGCTGCTGCTTAGAAACAATACTATTTGTATTTACAAAGCTAAAGGGAGAGCAGCCAAGCTGCCAGATGACTTAATTAAGGTGATATTTAGACGGCACTTCTAATGACTTCAGCCTCCACTTCCTTTTTCATACTAGTTACTATCACTTTCACTTATTCAAGAGAGTCCTGATTACACACGTTTTCCTTTTTTTTTCTCTTATTATTACTCTCTGGTAGCTTATGCAGTCAGTAGTTCTATCTACAAAAAGTGTTTGAATTTACGGTTTGTGATTGTGTCTCGTAATGTCATATTTCGTAAAAATCCAGTAATATTTAGGTTTCTGCTAAATATCGCAATCCTACGCTGTGTACATGTATGTGGGTAGTGGGGAATCGTGATCCTGCATAAGAACAGAGAACACAATCCCACTTACCCCCCCAAATAATGACAGACAACGTAGTATGGATGAAACAGGTCACAGCATTTATTATAACATATGATAAAATACTGCATAACACATCCATAATTTATTTAAATCTTTATCTTTCCTAAATATAAACCAAACGTCATACATAAATAACCATAACATAGCAAATAGCTGAACGCGTAGTGTCATACAGTATAGCCCAAAAGAAAAAACGATTATAAAAAGGATGGCGCAAATGAGAGAAGGATCTTAGCACATGCAGCAACCAACAAAAACAAATCCTGGTAAAACGATTTGAACATAAAATAACTTACAGTAGTGATGGTGCGCAACAACATCCTCCCTGAGTGCTATAGCAACGAGTTGTGCTTTTACCACTCCAATCTTGTGAGTGTATCACCTAAAGGGCACCTCTGTTTGCTTTATTCTATATATTTATAAGTAAATTACTATGCTGCACTAGGAGCTCTCTTTCTGTTTTTGTCTCCTTAATAGGTGTCAGAGTGATTTCCATGTTTGCAAGTATACCTACAGATTGTGTTTTGTTTCACCACAACCACTGTTTTTTTTTTCAATTATTTATAATATTTCCACTCTGTAAACACCTCATTTCATGTACACAGGGTTACTTTCACTCCATAGTGAATACGATTTTTGTTGTTGCGCACCATCACTACTGTAAGTTATACAGTATAACCTAACCGTCCTTGCCAATATACTGACCATGACCCTATGCACCACGTAATCTCACCTTCCCCCTCGACCATAAATTCCTTTTCCTTCCAATGCTTACCACCAGCCGTCCTTTTCCTCGCTCGGTGGGCACGTCCAAACAGGTCACCTAAGGTTAACCCTTTAGAGCAGGGGAGGTTGAGATCTGAAATTTGACCATTCCACAAATTGAAAGAGCCCCTCAAACTGATTTGTCAAGGACACACCCACGACTACAACCCCGCTGTTTTAAGCCTAAAATCAGCAGGGGTCCCCACCCAAACCACCCAAGGCCTGTTCCAACTCTTCCTGCAGGGTGAGATTATAGAGGTCGAGCCCGACCTCCATCAAGTGCACCCTGTCCCCTTGAAATAGATTAGGAGCACCCAACTCAATGACCCTATGGCGAACCGGAATCCCCTGAACACCCAAAACAAATCTAGAAACCCTCCTGTTTAGTTTCCTACGGCAGCGCTCCATGGCACTCCGATTACAAGCTCGCTGCCAGAAATTACGGGCAATAACCCCAGACCAAACTAGTCGTACATCAGGGAATAAAACTAAAATGCGTGCCATGTCCCACCTAATGGCAGGCGCCAAATCCCAGGTCAGGTCATCCCCCCCCCCAGATGAATGACAAGGACAGCTGGAACCCCCAGGAGGCGAGATAGCTGAATCAGTTCAGGGAGGAACCGCATCCACCTCATGCCTTTGGCGCCAAACCACCTAACCTCCGCTTCGGAAGGCATAAACCCCAACAGCTCGTCTCCAGGCCGGACCGCTGCATGCCTCCTAGCCCAATAGATATAGGAGTGTCCAAACCTTTGGGGGAACCAGAACTGTGGAAAGAAAATAAACTCAGGAGACCGGCAGGGTGAACATAAGAAATTTAACACCCTGACTTCCACCTCCCAATTCTCTGAACTACCTGTGCCAGCATGCCAAGCCTAGAGGCCTCCGTAGCAACCCCTATGCAGAATGAATGCCCCCGTACTCTCTGCAATCAATACCCACGAATTCGAGCCCCAAGTGGAACACCCTAATAAATTTGAAATGGGAGAGAAAGCTTCCGTCCTCGTGAATGAAAAGGGGGGCCAAAGTTGCCGGGCGGAGGGGACAAAACTCACAGAAGGAAAAAACTGGACAAATGCTGGAACCCAGCACCGCACACAAGCGGACCCACTTACCCTTTCCAAAGAAATCCGTCTTCAGGCAGCGAATCCTGAAGGAAATATGGTCAGCTGTGCAAAAAACATCACCAAAAACCACCCCCCCCTACTCGCTGACGACTCAGGCACACCAGCTCCCCAATTCGCATGGCCCCAAAGAATGCCAGGGAAAAAGCCAGCTGAAATAGACAGACCTCAAAAACAGAATGGCAGGCCTTAGGTAAAGACTCCCACAAACTAGATAAGAGGACACCTGAGACAGGACGCCTTGAGTGGCTAGAAGAAACCCCCTGCCTTAAACCCTTAAGGGCCTACTGAACCGCAAATGCCTTGGTAGCATCCTCCCATCCCCGTAGCTTGAACAGGAAGCTGAGCCCTGCAAAGCGCGAGAAAATCGCAGAGGGAGACAAACCAGCAGACTCCCAAGCCCCTAAGAGATGGAACAGCCCATGTAAGCGAGCAGACGAATTCTGGAAACCCCAGAAGGAATGCTCCCACCCGTCCCATTCACTCCACACCTTACTGTAGCGGGCCCACGTAGTCGTGGAGACCGACCCATGGACCAGCTCCATCAGTCTTTCAGACCAAGCGACCACATCTCCACTGGGCATGGGATGCTCTCCAAGTCGGCCTGCAGAGCCACCGCCCAAAATACATCCCACTGTGAATGAGAGAGAGCCATTACATTGTGAAACACCGAGATATGCTCAGCCCTAGGCTACAAGACACATTAAGACCCAATCAGCATAGAACTAAGCTCCAAAGCAAGCGGACCACTGGGGGCAGAGGAGGCGGTCAAGTGATTGATGGCCTGCACCACCCTAATATTGTTGCAATGGAAACAACCCGCCTATCCTTGAGTTGGGGACCCCACACCTCTAATGCCACCATAATGGGGAAGAGCTCCAGGAAAGTCAGATTCCGCGTGAGCCCCGCCACCTGCCAACATACCGGCCAAGAGTCAGCACACCATTGAGAGCCCAAAATAGCCCAAACACCTACCGAGCCTGCTGCATCAGTAAACAGGTGGAGGTCCGTATTAGAGACCTCCGGGGCCTCGTCTTACGTTCTACCATTATAGGAGGCCAAGAAGGAATCCCAGATGGCCAGGTCATCCTGCAATGGCCGAGTAAGCTGAATAAAGTGCTGAGAGCGGGTGACCCCCGACGTTGCCAAAGCCATACGCCTGTAAAAACTCGCCCCATGTGCAAAATCCAACAGGCGAAGTTCAGCTTACCTAGGAGAGACTGCAAGCAGCGCAGATGAATCTTACGTCGCCCCACAGTCAGTAAAACCTCCTGCCAGAGGTCCTAAACCGTAAGCAGGGGCAGCGAACATTCCCCAGCCATGGAATCGATTTCGATGCCCAGGAAACTAAGGCACGTAACTGGACCCACAGTCTTGTCATGGGCCAACGGAACATCGAACGCTGAAACACTTCCCCAACAACCCACAGCAGCAGAGCGCAGAATTGCGAATCCGCCGGACCCACACACAAGAAGTCATCCAGTCGACCCCCGCCTCCCTTCGCACTATCCACTCCAGGAAAGTGCTAAAGCACTCAAAATAAAAATAGGATAGGGAGCAACCCATAGGGAGGCACATATCCACATAAAACTGACTGTTAAAAGTACAAACCAGGAGGTGATGACAATCCGGGTGCACAGGTAGCAACCGGAAAGTAGATTCCACATCGACCTTCGCCTGCCGCCCGGACCATGTGAACCGCCGTGTCAAAAGACGCGTAGGAAACCCGGCAAATTTCCGCAGAAATTTCATCATTTACCGAACCCCCTGGAGAGTGCGACAAATGATGAATAAAGGCCATATTTACCCTGCTCCTTATTGGGCACAACGCCCAAAGAGGAAACCCGCAGGACATAGGGGGGCACACAAAAGGGGTCGGCCATACGGCCCAAAGATACCTCCTTGCGAAGCTTATCCCGAACCACCTGAGGGAATTCACATACGGACCAAAGGTTCCGAACTGAAAGAAATGAAAGACGAACCGAAAAGGAGATCCAGAAACCCTGCTCAAAGCCCTCCAATAGCATACGGGCTGCCCAATGATTCTTATAAAGGGCGAGCCACGGTCGCATCACGCTTCCGGCTACCGGAGTCATCGCCCTTAGCCCCCATGTCCCATTTCTCGACAGTTTTACCCTGCTTGAAACAGTGGGAGATGGGATGGGCACCACCACAACCGTAGCACTCGTGCTTGAACTGGCACGAGGTCCCCCACTTACAGTGACTGTCGTTAAATTTCCAACAACAGCCTGGCCTCTGATGGGGGGCCGATGAGGAGGAGGACGTCCCCTCACCAGCCCCCCTAGAAAGGATGAAAAAGCGCCTTGGTGAGGCGCCGGACTTGTCATAATCGAGAGCCAGAGGCTAATGTCCATCTGGTCCCAGGAAAGAGAGGGTCGCACTGCCAGCCGCTGACCAAATTACTCATCGTATCTCCACCAACCCAGCCCCCCATATGTGCAACATGCGTTCTAGATAGTGTCCTGATAACAAAACAATGTGGAGTACTTCTGGAAAGCCTTCTCCCCAATGACGCTAGCCAGGATGGAAAACGCCCGGATCAAATTCCCAAACGTCTTGGGAATTTTCCGATAGTGGTATTTTTCCTTGTCTTTTTCGGAATCCTTACAGTCCTTCTCAACCAAGGGAAGAGCTTCCTCTAGTGGCAGGAGGGAAAATATCTCTAGGAAATTCCCTTTCCAAATCTTCTCCCTAGTTTCTTGTTTCAAGTGCTAGCCGAGCGGACCAGACCAGCACATATAAGCAGCGCCCGAGCCACATCCTGAAACGCCCGCCTCCTGGCAAGCTTGGGGGCTATTACATAAAAAAAAAAAAAAAAAAGATAGGGGGGGACATTTGTCCCCCTCTGACCACATCTGTGGTCAGCAGGTGGAGCTATTTGCTAAAAGAGGCAGAATCAAATATCCCCAGCCTCTACTCATTAGTGTCAGGTGGGGGCTATTATTATATTAAGGGGGTACCTAATCTCCCCATCCCAGTCCGCATAGGTGATAGGGGGGACTCTAATTATATTTTACAAAACTGCCATTGCCCCCCCCCAGTTTAATAGACATACCCCATTCCTAAAAAATGGAAAAATAAATTAACCCTGCCCCCTTCACACTAATAATAGTGGGGGGGGGGGGGGGCAATTAAAACTATTACGTGTAAATTAAATAAATCAATCAAATTTACCATCAGAAGTCTTCTTTCTTCTAAATGCTCAAATTTTAAGCTCCTAAAAGAGCCAAATAAAAAACATAACATCCCGATGCAACATTTGCAAATAAAGTAGATTCAGTGAGGCCTCTGCTGATAATGAGACTTTATAAAGGTTTTTGTATGCTTTGAATTTTCCTTAAAATGCTCTGATTGGTTTACTTGTAAACCAGCCAATTAGAAACCTCTGAAAATCAAGATTCACTTCTCTCAAGTCTTGCCATATAAATATTTGAAGCATTATTGAAGACTTTGGTTCTGGATTTCAGCTGACTGTCGATGTTCGGTCCAACTGATATCTGTGTCTAATTAAGGCTCATTTAGTTAAATAAGTTGAATAACGTCCGGATTTTGCTGCCCGAATGACCCTGTCTGCAGCTGTTCGGGGCCATTCAGACTTTAGTGAATAACTTTGTTATTTCCAGGCTGTAACACTATAAAATGTGGAAATTTACAAAAGACACACAGGGTAAATCATTAAAGTAAGATTTCAAAGTGAATTTCAAATTCAAGGTAAATGCCTTCAAATTTGAAATTCACTTTGAATTCTCACCTTGGTGAATAACCCTGACCTTAGTTTTACATTTTGGATTTAAAGAGTCTTTGATCATTAAAAATAATTTCCTCCAATCTATCCTGCTACAAACTCACATCATGTTCCCTAGACACAATAAAAAACACAGATATAAAGATATAAATCAGATAATACCGCTAATAAACAACTCTGGGATTTATTAAGTGGATGCGAATGTTCTACTCTAAAACCTTATCTAAAATTACAAATAAAAACCTTTCCAAGGTGCAATAATTAGAAAGGAAATGCAACTCTGCTGCCTTATTTACACTGATGTTGGTTTATTAATGATTAACTTTAATTATGGGGAGATGACCCTCCTATGTTCAGAGTTCAGTGTAGAAGTAATAATTCTGGCTGGGATAGAAGTCAGGTGGGGTTAGATGCCATCTGCTAATTACCGCACAGATAAGTATCTTTATTGGAATTATTACATTATCAGTTGTGTTGATGTCACTTGATTCACATTATGGTCAGGTGTCTTGTGACACAAGAGGTTCCTGTCATATATCAAGAATGACCTTCTAAACTAAGCCATTGCTTGAGACAATTCACATTACTATTATCATTAGACTTGTGCTCAGCGGAAAATTCGGTTTGTTCAAATTCATTTGTCCAAACGTTCATTTTTTTTCTAGGTGATTTGGGTTTCACCCATATTGTGTTTCATTTGGGACATAATTTTTGTCCCTGCAATAGTTTTGATAAAAATGATTTGGCTGAACCAAAATGGTGCGAAAAATATTATGTATAAATTATATATTATTTACGTTTGTTACGTATATATTATATTTTGTATTTATTTAGCAATATACTGATAGGTGCATTTTCCTACCATTTGGTTCGCAGATCAAGATAGAAAAAGAAACCAACAAAGCTGTAAAAGCTATATATATATATATATATATATATATATATATTTGTAAATATGATATAATATATACCAGTGGTCCCCAACCCAGTCCTCATGGACCAACAGTCCAGTTATTTATGAATTTCCCTTTTTTATTCAAATGGAGATATTGATACAACGAGAACTGTTGGTGGTCCATGAGGACTGAATTGGGGACCACCGATATATACATATTTAAATATAGATTTCCTTTCATTGCTTATCCATTTTTTCCTCTGTTGGTCACTTCTCACTTGATCTACAACATCTAAAATCAACATTTAGTGGCTGTCCCCAACCATCAATCACTTCTTTTTGTGTGTAAAGTGTGTGTGTGAGGTTTATCATTAATCACCTTATTTCTAGCGCCACAGACGGTACTCTAAATCACAAACCAAACAAAAAGGCTCTTATATGCCATATTTAATTTGTTTTGTGATTCGGAATACAGAATTCTGATGTATCGCCAGTCATCCAAAATTCAGATAAATGCACAAAGTCTAATTATATTAGCTACATTTTTATTCTCTCCCAAACCCTAAAGTACTGGCAATGAAATCATTGTGGATAGCAACTCTAAACGCTTGTTGAAGGTATGTTGGTATTGAACAAACATATTTACTATTTATTTATTTATAAAATATTTTACCAGGATTGATACATTGAGATTTCTCTCATTTTTAAGTATGTCCTGGGTCCACAAAACATTGCATTGTTACAATAGGATAAAATATTACAAAATAATACAATATACAAACAATAGTCTTAAATTAGAGGGGCAAAGGTTTAAAAATAATATCAGGAAGTATTACATTACTGAGAGGGTAGTGGATGCATGGAATAGCCTTCCAGCTAAAGTGGAAGAGGTTAACACAGTAAAGGAGTTTAAGCATGCGTGGGATAGGCATAAGGCTATCCTACCTATAAGATAAGGCCAGGGACTAATGAAAGTATTTAGAAAATTGGGCAGACTAGATGTTCTGATACACAATTGTTGATTTTGTAGGTACAGTTCCAAAGATCATTGTAACGGTTTTGTCAGTGTTTAGGAAGAGTTTCTTATCCGCTATCCACTTTTCTACCTCTGTGAATTGGTTTTGGAGCACAGCCTCAAGCTGCGGTAGCTTGGGTTTACTAGCGTAGATTACTGCGTCGTCTGCGTACATGTGTACAGTTGAGTATTTGCAGACGTTAGGCAGATCATTTATAAATATTGTGAATAGCAGAGGGTCGAGTATGGAGCCTTGGGGAACACCACACGTGACTGAAAAAGGGAGGGAAGCGCTATCAGAAATGGCCACATATTACAATTGGTCTGAAACATACGATTGAAACCAGGTTAGCAGACGATCACCAATGCCTGAGTTTTTAAGTTTTTGCAAAAGAATGCCATGGTCTACTGTGTCAAAGGCCTTGGCAAAATCAAGGAAAATGGCTCCAGTTAGGTCTCCTTGTTCCATGCCAATTTGGATGTCATTGCAAACTTTTAAGAGGGCAGTCGAAATTGAGTGATTTGGACGAAAACCTGATCGATCAGGGGTCAGATAATTTGATTGTCTATAATATTCACATAGTTGCGTGTGGACGCATTTTTTTGACAATACTGGGAGCAATAATATCGGGCGATAGTTAGATACCAAAGTATTGTCACCACTTTTATGGACAGGCACTTCTGTAGTCTTCCAAAGTTTGGGTATGTATCCTGACATCAGGGATTCACTGATAAGGGTAGTGACAGGTTTTGGCAATTGCTGGCGCACTGAGCTTCAGCAACATTGCTGGGATTTGATCTGGTCCACACTGATTTTTAATTTTTAAATTATTAAGATGTTTATTAACCCCTTATGACCGGAGGGCGTACTATTACGTCCTTTTAAAAGCGGCTCTAAACGTCGCAGGGCGTAATAGTACGCCCTCCGGTTTTTTGTAACTTACCCGGTCGCCGGCGATCCCACGCCGGCGATCGCGGTTGGGGGGACTCCCAGGGAGCCCCCCGCGGCACGTCCGCCCTCCAGGAGCCCTCCCGGCCATGTGAGAGTGAGGTCCTTGCGAGGACCTCACAATCACATGGCCGGGTTAGCTGCCTGCTGCATTGCCAGCAGGGGGACTAACTGTAATGACAGTTGGTCCCCCTGCTGGCTGAAAATCAAATAAAAAAATGTTAAAACAGTGTAAAAATAACAAAATTATATACTTAGATCATATATATATATTATATATATATGATCTAAGTATATATAGACACATATACATACACATACATACACCGTCTAGGTGTATTTTAATATTAATATATATATAATTATATATATATATATTAATATCAAATTACACGTAGACTGATACTGATTAAATATATATATATAAATATTGTTATATATATTTATAAATAATATAAAAAAAAATATGTAAATACGTAAAAAAATAAAATAAAAAAAATAATTAAAAATAAAATATTAAAAAATATATAGATGTGTTTTATTTCGTTCTAACTGTATTGTGATATTAATATATATATATATATTTATATCAAAATACACTTATAACGAAATAATATATATATCTATATACATAAATATATACGTATATATCACTATATATATATACCTATATATAAATAAAAATATTAAAAAAAATTATATATATATATACATATATTAATTCTACACATATATTTATGTAATAATTTTACATAATTAGGTATCCTAATTAATTACAATTAGCGGGACCTGCCTAACAACCCATGCCGAAAGTAAAGGGAATTTAATTTGCTAGCACTATATTTAACCCTATAACTTTCCAAGACACCATAAAACCTGTACATGGGGGGTACTGTTTTACTCAGGAGACTTCGCTGAACACAAATATTAGTGTTTCAAAACAGTAAAATGTATTACAACAATGATATCGCCAGTAAAAGTGACGTTTTTTGCATTTTTCACGCACAAACAGCACTTACACGGACGATATTATTGCTGCAATACTTTTTACTGTTTTGAAACACAAATATTTGTGTTCAGCGAAGTCTCCTGAGTACAACAGTACCCCTCATGTACAGGTTTTATGGTGTTTTCAAAAATTACAGCGTCAAATATAAGGCTTGTGTTTCATTTTTTTCACTTTAAAATTCGCCAGATTGCTTACGTTGCCTTTATGACCCTATGGTAGCCCAAGAATGAAAATTACCCCTATGATGGCATACTATTTGCAATAGTAGACAACCAAAGGTATTGCAAATGGGGTATGTCCAGTCTTTTTTAGTAGCCACTTAGTCACAAACACTGGACAAAATTGGCGTATTTTGCATTTTTCACACACAAACAAATACTAACGCTAACTTTGGCCAGTGTTTGTGACCAAATGGCTACTAAAAAAGACTGGGCATACCCCATTTGCAATACCCTGGGTCGTTTACTATTGCAAATGGTATGCCATTATGGATGTAAATTTATTTCCTGGGCTACTATACAGTCTCAAAGGCAACGTAACCAATCTGGTGAATTTCAATTTCAAATGTAACGCGCTATATTTGACCCTGTAACTTCCCAAAACACCATAAAACCTGTACATAGGGGGTACTGTTTTACACGTGAGACTTTGCTGAATACAAATATGTGTATTTTATTGCAGTTAAAGCAAACAGTATTATGACATTGACAGTTAAAATGTCATGTAGAACTAAAAAATTTTTAAAAAAAATCTTATTTTCTTCCATTTTTTCATATTAAATTATGTTTCATAGCTAAATATTTGATATTAAATGAAAGCCCTGTTTCCCCTGAATAAAATGATATATAATAAGGGGGGGTGCATTTAATATGAAAGAGGTGAATTACGGTTGGACAGACATATAGCGCAAATGCCAGGTTTTGTTTACATTTTGTTTCGTTCACAACTTGTACATTTGGCTGCGGTGTTAAGGGGTTAACTACACTATATATTATTATTATTATTATTATTATTATTACTGGTATTTATATAGCGCCAGCATATTCTGTAGCACTTTACAATATTATCAAAGGGGGAGATTTAACAATAAATGAAACAATTACAAAAACTTACAGGAACAATAGGTTGTAGAGGGCCCTGCTCAAACGAGCTTACAGTCTATAGGACGTGGGGTATAAAACACAATAGGACAGGAAATATCAATCAAACAAGGTGGGAGTGATGCAGAGCTGGAGAAGAGAATAGAGTGCTGTCCTATAGGAGAGAGCAAGAGACAGGTATGTGAGGTAGACTGGGTGAGAGCAGCGGACAGGAGAAGGTCATGGGCAGAGCAGAGAAGGGGCACACCTATGGATCTGTGAAGAGATATAAGTGGGGCTAGAATTGTTCCATGCTTTATAGGTATGGGTTAGCACTTTGAATTGACTCCTATAGGACACAGGAAGCCAATGTAAGGACTGGCAGAGGGGTGAGGTGTGAGGGGACCGACTAGAGAGGAAAATCAATCTGGCGGCAGCATTTATTACAGACTGTAGCGGGGCAATACGGCTTTTGGGGAGACCAATCAGGATAAAGTTACAATAATCCATGCGGGAAATTACTAGAGCATGGACAAGCTCCTTAGTAGCATCTTGCGTAAGAAGATGGAATAAAGGCAAGCAGTGACACGTTGCAGGACGGCAGGGGAGAGGTCTGGGGAGGAGAGGTATATCTGGGTGTCATCAGCGTACAGGTGGCAGTGCAATCCAAATGAGGTTATAAGTTAAAGGACCACTATAGTGCCAGGAAAACATACTCGTTTTCCTGGCACTATAGTGCCCTGAGGGTGCCCCCACCCTCAGGGACCCCCTCCGCCCGGCTCTGGGGAGAGGAAAGGGTTAAAACTTACCTTTATTCCAGCGCCGGGCGGGGAGCTCTCCTCCTCCTCTCCGCCTCCGATCCTCCCTTTCGGCTAAATGCGCATGCACGGCAAGAGCTGCGCGCGCATTCAACCGGTCGCATAGGAAACCATTTACAATGCTTTCCTATGGACGCTTGCGTGCTCTCACTGTGATTTTCACAGTGAGAATTACGCAAGCGCCTCTAGCGGCTGTCAGTGAGACAGCCACTAGAGGATTTAGAGGCTGGCTTAACCCTGAAACTGCTATGTTTATATAAAAAAGGGTTAAACCTAGCTGGACCTGGCACCCAGACCACTTCATTAAGCTGAAGTGGTCTGGGTGCCTAGAGTGGTCCTTTAAGAAGTAATAAGGTAATACGTTATAATAACATATTAAAAACGTTACAGTATGATGATACATTGCAGCAAGCAACAAACTGTAATTATCATTTATATAAATGACTAAGAAACTCACAATGTTTTAATTACTGATTTTGAAACAAGTGGAATCTAAACACATTAATCACTGTTCAGAGAAGCCATCCTCACACTAAACCTTTTGACCTCTCAGTATAGTGGATGGGGCTGATATGAAGGGTCACAGTTGGAACCAATCTAAAAGAGGAGATGGAGGGATGAACAAACAGGCAGATGGGACATATGTAAACACAAAATAATCCTAAGGAGGAGACCCTGTCAGCTGTCAAAGTTCTATTATAGAAGCTATGACAGTATGAATTCAAAGTGAATTTAAATTTAAGCAAAACAGATTAAGAAACAGCACACACAATAAAAGAATAGTTTTGCATTTTACGAGGCTCCTTAAAATCACCTCTTGGCAGACAAATATGTGAATTCGGTTCAACCATATGGCCTTGTTTTGTTAAGTCCACCACTTGGTCACAGTACCCCAATGTTGGTGGGTCTTTCACCAATTTTAACATGAGAGATTATTATGGTAACTGCTTAAACTGCTTCCAAAGACTCTCCTCAATGTATGCTTTCCTGTGGTCACCTTTAGAGGGGCACTTATTGTGGGGTTTTAAGCAGTAAATATTGCAGTTAGCATTTTAATCTCCCATGTTAAAATTGGTGTAGGCCCCACCGATTTTGGGGTTCTGTGAAGTGGGCTTAACACAATATGACCATATGGTGTAACTGAATCCCTGTATTAGTTTGCTAAGATGGCTAGTTTTAAGTACAAATACAAAATAAAAATACAGTTTTAAATTTTATAAGGCTATTTTTTTCTTAATATGTATTTTGGTCTTTACAGCAGCAACACTACTTAGAAACACATTTCAGGCGTACCCCCAATTCCTCCTTGTTACAATTTCAAATTAAAAAAAATGCATGTCAACTCAGATACTTTTGATTTTGGAAGTTTAGGTTATTGCAGTATGGAAAACCTTAACCAAAATGGTTAAGAGGACACTCCAGGTGTATATACATTTTAGTGCAATGTCTAGGTGACATTACACCAGAGGTCTCCCTAGATAACATGACACCTGGGGCAGGACTGTATTGTTGCACCCCCTCGTTCCCCAAACTGTAAATAAAAATGTAACAAAAATCTTTTTAGCAATCTACATAAATCCACCGGCTCCTGTGTTAAACATACTAACTGGCAACTATCTATAATTATCTCCTCGTCCTATTCCTATCTACACCTGGCATTCCATTATTTATGGAATGCTTTGACCAATCTGTTTATATATCAGTATATTTGTAGGTGCCCATGAAGGCGCCGTTAGGGACAGTATTTTGTCTTACTAACATTATAGCTTTAGTGCCAACAGACGCACCGGAAGTACAATAGCTTTACTTTCTAAAGGGTTATTTTTCTTTAACAAGGGGCGTGAGAAATTGAATTTGCAATAAAGGAAGTGTAAACATTAGCTCTCTCTTTACAGGAAGTGTTTAGTAATGCTGAGCAAGTCACATGCAGGGAGGTGTGCCTAGGGCTGCAAAAAAAAAGTGATTTAACTCCTAAATGGTAGAGAATTGACCAGTGAGACTGCAGGAGCATGATCTATACACCAACACTGCTTCATTAAGCTAAAGTTATTTTGGTGAATATAGTGTCCCGTTAAACTGTTTTGGTGAATGTAGTGTCCCTTTTCTAGAGACAAAATGATACACAATCACTGTGGAGACTATCTGAGAATGGGATGTAATTTTCCCTATTTTAGTTATCTAACTTTGCCATTTAATATAAAAATATGCAATTAACTAACAATATTAAATAAAGGTCTACCAATTCACAGGTTTTCAGATTCCTATTAATTGTGTTAAAAGCTATGTGGAGGAGATAACCAACTTCTTTAAAATGTTTTGTTTTTCATATTTTTCTTACACAGCAAAACATATGATTTTATAAGATACAACATGGACTGTGGGGAGGGGGGGTTACCCCTCTTATCCACTTCTCTAGATTGGGTTAGATTTAGTCCCCCCCCCGCCCCCCTTCCCAATTCCTAAACCCGTGTTCCCAACCCATATTCTTCTGAGAACATCTTATGATCTTCTTGTCATAATAAACTTTGCGCATTTTCTTTAAGGATCTGTGATAAAGAGATCTTAGATAAGGCAGGAATGTTTTGTTAAATTCCACATTCACAACCTCTGCAGCTAATTCTTGTTTAGTGTAAATGGTGAAAGTGGTGACTAGATCTGGTTTCTGTCTAACTGTTTGTCAATAATTATATATCAATATTTTAATGCACTATCTATACAATCCGTCAAAATAAATATTATTACATTGTGTCCCTTTAAATTTAATCCATTTAAATTACAAAAGTCCAGATCACATGCTTGCTCTCCGATTAGGCAGTTAGCGCCTATAACTTCTACCACGTCAAAAGGGGGGCAAGTTCACTTGAGTGGTGTGACCAGAGGTGTATTCTGGGCAGGGCCAATTTTAGAGATATTTTCTATGCGACTTCATACCTTATTGGTATCCATTTGTGTAACTGAAAATATAAGTTCGAACAAAAACAAAAACTCTGGTAATGGCACAAACTGATTTCTTAACACATCAATTGTAATTTAATGTATGCATTTAGACACACCCAAAATGTGGAGATTTTATAAAAGAGGGACAGAGATTTGGACATACATCAAAAACCAAGAACACTTACATACGCACTCACATTAATCTATGGGGAAGAAAAATAAATAAATAAAAAGATTGTTTACATTGAGCTAAGTTCTAGACTCTAGTGAGAGAAATTTTTTTTTGTAAATTGTGGAATTTTTTTTACCTTTTTTGTCTGTGCTAACCTGTTTGACATTCCCAACACCAAAACAAAAAGCATTCATTGAACGGAAAGCACTCACTATGCATGAACTAACCCTTTCAATGCTGCACGGGGATGAGTGCCCTTAGTTTGCAAACACGTCCGTCTAATGGAGCTGATCATAAAGAGCAATAATGAGAGCAAGGGACATCCACGTCTGTGCGTATTGTTCCACTCCAGGCACCATAACAACCACTCGTCTCTGACCAGGTTATGGCGTGGGGATATGCCCTGTCCCAGTTGCAGATTGCAAATCAGATACGAACTACATGACCTCTTTTGTACTCTGTTCAATGATGACTTTTAGTGTGAAAACTATCCTATCTAAGTGCTGTTTGTTTGTTTAGGTCTCTACCGACACTTTTTTGTAAGTTTTGGCTAGCTTGTGTGAGTTTTTTATGAAGGCATACATCATGATTATCTCTGTGTGTGCACATTATACCTCATTATTAAATCACTATTTATTTATTATAGGCATTTATGTAGCGCTTTACAATATTATAAGAGGGGAGATTTACACAATAAATGAGATAATTACAAAAAACTTACAGGAACGATAGGTTGAAGAGGACCCTACTCAAACGAGCTTGCAGTCTATAGGAGGTGGGGTATAAAACACAGTGGGACAGGAAATAGCAATCAAATAAGGTGGTAGATGAGGTGGCTCTGTAATTAGGCGATTTAGGCGGTCGCCTAAGGTCTGGTGGTGACTGGGGCCTCACGGCCGCCTAAATCGCCTTGGGGCAGACTAATGTGGTGAGCTAGCTGTAATTCCAGTTGTTATTGTTCAGGGAGCATACAGAAATCCAAGCAGGAAGCCTGGAAAGACGAATATTATCTGTCCTCAGTTGCATCTCCAGCATTGCTTTCTGGGAGAATTGCAGGAACTCGGCAACACTGTATAACTTCTGTGATTTACTTTGCAACTACACACATAACACTAGACATTCAGTTTGCAATGGGTTGCAATTTGTTTGAATTTTGGTTGGTCTGTTAGTCTTTCGAGTTCCAAACCTCCGAAGAACCTCCTAAAAAATTGGAAATGCACACGCAAGAAAGTAAGTATATAATTCACTTAGGTGCACCAAGGCGAGAGAGGCGAGTTCCCCACAGAACAATTAGAATAGAAAGCCTGAGCAGACAGGGTGGTATCCAAAAATAGCTGACTTTATTATCGGAACAGGTACAGTATCAGAAAAATAACATGGATGGACAATGGCCAAATATGGTTGTTTGCTTTGTGGTTCGGTCTTCCGTCGACAGTGCCATAAAACTGCAATTTTACTTACCGTAAATTCCTTTTTCCTTAATATGGTGGCAGTACAAGTGGGATGTACTCTTCCCTTAGGCCAAGCATCTGAAAGAAATAATTAACATAAAAAAGGTCCCTCCCCTTACCAGGTATAAGAGGCCCAACCAGCCCAGAGACCTCAGTAAGTACCGAGAAACTTTAGAAAACACCCCAAAACTATATACATATATATACATATATAAAGGGGGGGAGTGCTGTACTGCCACCATATTAAGGAAAAAGGAATTTACGGTAAGTAAAATTGCAGTTTTTCCTGGCATATGGTGGCAGTACAAGTGGGACATATCGAGATCCACACTAAGGGCGGGAAATTAGGCAATAAAATGCAATACCTAGTGCCCAAAAAACTGCGTCAGAGGCAGAGAACACGTCTAGGCTGCAACGCTCGGCAAAAAGTGTTGAAAGAAGACCAGGTAGCAGCCTTGCATATAACTTCCGGTGAAGTACATGCCTTTATTGTGCCAAGAGGCAGTATTAATACTAGCATAATGAGCTATCAAGGAGGCAGGTAAAGGTAGATTATCAGTATGCCACATGAAGATGATTGGTCCAAATGTATTTGTCTAGACCAATCCACATTCAGTTGGCTCCAAACAAATTCCAATCTTGACTAAGAGCGGAAACTTGGACTTTAAGGGTAGACAGACTAAAACCCTGAGAAAAACCACCCCGGAAGAATGCCGGATAGTAACAATAGGAGAAGTACGTCCACATTCTTTAATAGACAGAAGAGGCAGAGTACCTGGTAGAATCTAACAGAAACCGAAACCTCACTACTTTAATGCCCCTACCACGTAGAATAAGTTCAGCCGTAGCCAAGCCTTCACCTGAACATGTTAAATAAAAACCGAGAACCAGCTGTGGTCTAGTCAGTACGGCACTATGGCCAGCATCCAAGCTCAATCTGATGTCCCTTTCTGCAGACCCTTGGGACAAGGTTCACCAGGAAAAAACTAAAAGCAAGGTGAAATACCCCCCGGATCGAAAGACCGTCCATTACCATAGGCTCGTCTACCTTGAAGAGGGAGGCAAACGACCCAACCTTTGCATATGATCAACTTGCCATAAGGTTTAAGACTGGCAGATTGAATCACCTCACCGCCAAGCGAAAATTACTAGATCGAGGGACCACTCGTTCTGGGACCATTCTGAACTGCTGAAATTATCCGCTACTACGTTGTCTAAACCTCTAAAGGGAATGGCGGCAATGAAGTCCCTATGACTTCAAGCCCAGGACATAAACCTTGAGCCAAGGAAATAAAATATAACAACCTCTGTACTGCCTTGTACGTTTTAGGTAGGAGACCGTAGTGTGAATGCCTAACCACAGCTGTACAGCCTTCCCTACAAAGAAAAACTTTGAACTACTGAAAAGCATAGAGAACCGACAACAATCTTTGGAATAATGAAGATTATTCTGTATCCTTTTATGACCCAACACCCTGTCATAAGCGATACAGGCAACTCGCATTTGAAGAGACTGTAGAAATCACAATCCAAGATTCATGATAAAAAGACCGTATAAAGACATCTTATTCAGTCAACAAGAGAACTTTTCTATTGCATGAGCAGATATACTCATTAAAAGAATAGAAGTCTTCTAACTTCTTAGACTAGCGGACAAAATTTTTTACTGTAAGAGCCTCGAATTTGCTCAGGCCCAATCAACCGCTGGGATTGTAGAGGTCAGATGACCTAAAACCTGCAAGGCTTTCTCACCGAACCTACAGACAGCCGAAGAAGGTACATCATCAAACCTCATCTTCATACACTTTCTCATGTGAGATGAACCTACCGAGTCCCTGACTCGATCAAAACCCAAGAAACAGGACAGACCTTGTAGGGGCAAGGTGAGATTTTACTAGGTGATAAACCAAACACATTCTTCCAGGATTTCTAGCGTATAGATTTTATAGCGCATCTATACTGTGATTCCTAGTAACTTAAAAAAAAAACTGTGAAAAAGAGTGAGGACTTGAAAAAAAACAAAAAACAGGGTGCTGAAGCTAGCCCGAATAAAAGGTCTCTGAATTGTAAAAAATGAACCCTTTTCACCTTCCTCATAGCAAACCTCAGGTAAAATAGTGACTTCACATAAGAAAAGGCAGGTAGGCATCTTTATATCAGACGCCATATTCTCCATTTCGACATGTTGGTAAAAAAAACGAGTTTGTTCAGGACTTTTAGATCTAAGATTGGTTGAAAAAACACATCCGGGTTGGGACTAGGAACAACCGGGAGAAACCCTTTAATATACTCGGGAAGATGGAATCCTTCCTACCACACCTTCCTCAATAGGGAGACCCAGCAGAAACAAAGGTATGGATTTATAACCTTTCAACCTTCCCCTCTGGCGTCATCTTTGAACTGGAAATTCCTATACCTGCAATTCCAGGCATAGATTTCCGCCATGCATTATACCCTTAACCAATAGGAACAGTCCTCTTGTCCATAACCACCCATGTGACCTTTCCTCTCCCTCTTTCTTTGGTCATGCCGAAGCTGGATCATCATAACTTGAGAAGAACAATTTGGAAAACTTATCCCTTGTAACGAACTCTTCTATGCAACTGAACTGTAGAAGTTATCCGTTAACTGTGCTGACAACTGGTCATCCGAAGGTTTCGATATTTGATCTTCAAGCTGAAATGGGATAGAGAAAAGAAGTGGTAAAATATGGTCTCGCAACTGTTTGCCACATTGGTGTTGCTTAACTCTATTATATTCGTTATCTGTACAGATTAACTTGCATGTTGTATGTGCTATAGTATGTAATATAACTTAGGATACATAATCGAATCGCATCTAGACAACCTCAACATTACCTGCATGTCAGGATATATCGGGTGGGCATACAATTCGTGTCTTTAAACTGATTTTGAAATGACATACTTACCGGGTGGGCGAATATTCGCCTCCGTGTTCTTTATAAAATCATGACTTTACGTCATGTAATTAGTAACACGGAGGCTCATATTATGCTAGTTCAAAGCTGTGCAATGACTGTCGATGATATGTGGTCTGTAGGGTGAAAATAGTAATCTTTAAAGGTGGACTCACGGGACCAATCCGCCGTCCGTAATAGGTCTTCCAACCTGCATCCCAAAGTGAACGCTTTGGACGCCATAGCTCCCCTGGTGGAGTGTGCGCCATATATGGACGTGTCTATATTAGCGGTGGTCATTATCCACTTCACCCATCGGGCTATTGTCACCGAGGATACTGGTTGGTGTGGCGTGTTGATGGCCAAAAACAGTTCGTGGTGTCTCGGGTTTCTAAATGCCTGTGTCCGTTTTTCATATTCCTTCAGGCAGGCTATTGGACATAAGTTTACGTTATGAGGGAATGCTGGGTAGGATACTGATGAGATCGTTGTTTTGGTACGTCTGGAGATGTTGAATGTCACTCCCGTTGGGGTGAACGAGCGTGCATCAACATCTAGTGCCCGAACATCCGATACTCTTTTGCATGAAATCAGGCAGAAGAGCATGGCCAGTTTCGCTGATAGTTGCTTCAATTTGAGAGTAGAGTTCTGTGGCCATCTTTCTAGTAAGTTTAAGACTAATCGAACCCCACGTAGGAGTCTGCACACCAATAGGTGTTTGCCCGCTGGGGATCCTTCCCAGCCTTTGTGTCCGGCGGAGATCGCTGATCTGTAAACATTTATAGTCCGATACGCCAGGCCTTGGTCGTATAGGAGTGTGAGGAAACGTAACATGTAATTCACAGGGGCACATACGGCATCCACTTGTTGTTCCATGCACCAACCACTCCAGGCGTTCCAGGCCCTACTGTAGGATCTCCGTGTTCCTGGAGCCCAGGCTCCCGCCAATAGTTCGAGAGTTGTCTGTGGAACATCTGGTATGACCCAGGGTCCCCTGAGAGGAGCCACGCTAGCAATTTGAGTTGACCCTGCATTACCAGTGGGTGTGGATTCCCTTCGGGATCCGAAAGGAGGTGTGGATGCTCTGGTAGCAATCTGGGAACATCTATGGACATCCCCATGAGTGAAGGGAACCAAGGCTGTGTTGTCCAGAATGGTGCTATGAGGACCATGAACGTCCGCGAGCGGTCGAGGTGTACCAATGTTCGTGCCAGTAGAGCGAATGGAGGGAAAGCGTATAGTCTTCTGACCGGCCATGGATGGAGGAATGCATCCGTAGCTACTGCTTCTGGGTCCGGTCTCCAACTGAAGAATTCCGGAAGTTGAGTATTCAATATCGACGCAAACAGGTCCATGTACATCGGGCCCCATAATGTCTGAAGTCTTAAGAACATTGCGCGGTTCAGGCGCCAATCGCTGGCATCCTTTAGGTATCTGGAATTCCAGTCTGCTACGGTGTTCGAGAGTCCCGGAATGTATTCGGCTTGAACTGATATGCTGCGTTCCAAGCAAAATTGCCAGAAGTCTGTGGCTAAGTCTGCCAGGATTTTGGATCTGGTGCCGCCGAGGCGGTTGATGTATTGGACCGCTGATATGTTGTCCATCCTCAAAATGATGGAGCAGTGTGTCTTGGGACCCAGGAGGCTCTTCAGCGCGAAAGAGCCTGCCATAAGTTCCAGGCTGTTGATGTGTAGTGCCTTTTCCGGTTGGGACCATCTTCCTCCTGTGGAGATAGGACCACAACGCGCTCCCCAGCCCCGCGTGCAGGCATCGGATTCTATTATGCAATCTGGGGTGGTGCCGAAGATTGCTCTGCCATTCCATGCCTCCATGTGCTGGAGCCACCACCTGAGCTCCTCTTTGGCTGTGTGATCGAGTCTGAGTAGGAGTGACCTGAGTGACCTGATTGTAGTTGTGCGGCTTTCAGTCTCTGTAGGGCTCTGTAATGTAGGGGGCCCGGGAAGATTGCCTGTATGGAGGCTGAGAGGAGTCCGATTATTCTGGCTAGTTGTCTCACGGTGAGCGTTGGACGAGCCAGTGTTCTGCGAATCTCCTTCTTGATGGTCTTGATCTTTGAAGGCTTAGGGTCCCTTGGACTGCTTCTATAGTGAATACTAGGAATTCCATGGACTGGGAGGGGATTAGGACTGATTTCTCCCAGTTGATTAGGAATCCCAGGTTGTGAAGGAGGGATAGTGCCCAGGATAGGTGTTGTTGAAGTAAAAGGGCATCCTGTGCCATGATCAGCATATCGTCCAAATATATGATCATGCGCACCCCTCTGCTGCGCAGCAGTGCCACTACCGGTTTTAGCAGTTTTGTAAAGCACCATGGTGCTGATGACAGGCCAAATGGTAGGCACCGGAACCTCCATGTCTGTTGGTTCCATTGAAACTGGAGGAGGTGGTGACACTCCTCTGCGATGGGGATGGTGAGATCTTGGAGGAGGCCTTTTGCCTGTGTTCCAGGCTCAGATATGGCCATATTGACCAGTTTCGGGTCGATCTTCATGAGGATCGCCTTTTGCCTCTCTGTGCTTAGCGCAGCGTTGGAGCGCTGTGCCCATTCTCGAATAGCCAGGAGGTCTACAGGTGTGTCACCTGAGAGTGCCGCTTCGACCATGTCGAAGATTTTTGCGCTGGGGCCCAAGGAGTCAAGCACCTTGTCCTGGCAGTGGCGCAGGGAATAATCCAAACCCTTTTTGGCTTTCCAGACAGCTTTTCCCAGAAACTGGGCAATTTTGGGGTCCACTTCTGGTGTGGCACAGGCCATATCTGGGACCATCGGGCGTGGGCATTCCGCCCTTAGCTTATTCCTGGTATTTTTACCCAGGGGTTTCCTTATCCTGGCCGCTATATACTGGGCCACATGGTCAGCTGGAAACCATTCAGTAGACCTAGGATGTTGTAGGTCGTCCGGGTTAAAAAGGGGCTCGCCCTGTGGGTCTAGGATGATGGAGTCATCCTTAGCCGCCTTACCCGTGTTGGTTGGGTTTATTGCCAGGCTGCGCTCCGGAGAGGAGTTCTCCGATTCAACAGAGTCGATTTCCTCAGACTCGCTCAGTACCTCCTCAAGTTCCAAATCAGAGTCGGATATCTCTGTTTGGGCTTTTGCCCATTTCCATTTCCTCACCGTTTTTGCCCGGTGGGAGGCTCGTTTACGTGGGGGCCCCACGTCCTCGTTAGTGACAGGGCGCAACCTGTCCGTCATATACGTTTTGGAGGTTCGTCTGCCCACGTGGTGGGTCTTTTCAGTAGCCTTGCGACCGGTGAGGGAAGCAGGCTTGTCATCTTGGGCCTTGGGATGGAGGCCGCTAGGGTTGTGATTAGACGCCAAGATGGCGTTACTAATGGACTGCGTCAGGTTGTCTGACATCGCCCCCATAGCCGTGTATATAGCCTGTGTGACCGACTTGGCCATGGTCGCGTCCAGGAGCGAATGGAACTCTTCTGAGTTCAGCTGCTCCATAGAAGCCGCGTCCTCTCTCTGTGGTGAGAGTGGGCGCGTGGCAGGGGACACCCGGTGTTTGGTGTCTTTGCTGGCAGTATTAGGAGTGCAAGTCTCCTGGGCTCTGGGGTTCTGCATGCTAGATATACTGGCTGAAGGGAGTGAGAGAAATTGTTTAATATTCAGTTTGTACAAAGCAACTGAATATCCACAGAGTGTATGTGCAACTAGTATGAGTGTGCACTCAAACTGTCCCTCAAACGGTATGTGAGGAAAATTATTCACATAATTATTCACAGAATTCCCTGGTACAGGTAATTCTGAGTAATGTGGCTGGCTAGGAGTGATAGGGCAAGGCACAAGCAAAAGGCTGTCAGCTTACCGAGTGTTCCCTCCGGAATGGCCGCAAGGGAGTACTGGTAAGCTGTAAGCCCCAGCCAGCAGCCAATCCGCGCACTCCTGCCCACCCCTCAGATCACAGGAGGGCGCCGGGAAAAACGCGGGAAAAATCCTGCCAGCCGTTAGTGGTAATGGCTGCCGCTCTGTGCGACTGCCAATGCGCATGCACTAGCGTTTCCCAGCCGCGAAACACCCGCGCCGGAGAAAACGGTCGCGGTGAGCGCTCAGGGGGAAGGATGGGGATATGGAACGGGTAATAAACTACCCAGAGAGGTGAGGGGGGGGTTACCGCCTGAGGCGGAAACCCGCTGGGTGAAGAAAACCCCAAAGCGCGTTGACACGCTGGCTTAAAGGGGTATACCTAAGGGAAAGAACTGTGTGGAAAATACATAAACAAGTACATAAATTCAAGCAAATTAAGCATAAATTCCTCTGACTAGAGAGAGGTAAAATTAGGTGATACTTAGCTGAGGCAGCAGCAAAGAAAGAGGGAGATGAAAGGTCACATGGGTGGTTATGGACAAGAGGACTGTTCCTATTGGTTAAGGGTATAATGTTGTGTTAACCCTTTGAGAACCTGTTCTTATTGATTTTTTTCTATGAATATCTTATACCTTCTCTTTGCTGCTGAGGTATAATAAAGAAAGAGATAAGCATAATATTCGCCTCCGTGTCCTTTAATAAAATCCGAATTCCAGAAGGGAAAGTACTTTACAAAAAAGGCCTTATTCAGGGTTCTTCCAATTTCTGAATATAACAACCAGCAATACTTGTTGGACTGGAGGTGCTTTACCCCTGGTATATCAACCGTTATAAAAGAAAGCATAACATAAACCTCTTTAGTTTTCAAAAAACTTTCTTAGCTTATTTAAAACAAGAGTCAACTCAATGCACCCACTTGTTGAGGTAGGAAGGGACCATCTTCCAATTCTACAAGTCACATTTAAGTATTTAACCAGGAAAGGTACATTCAGATTACTCTGGTTTCCAAGTCAACCTGGGGATGTTACCTTAGCCCAACATCCAGGAGTTGTTAATATCACTCATTTGATGGTACTCATCTTATCTACCTCAGAAGCATGAAGGGCTGAGTCAACCCTGCCTGGATTTGAACCTGCGACCCAAGGGTTGAACAGATTCTGCATTAGCCCACAGAGCTATTTCACCGGCCTTAATCTGATGGGATTAAATTCGTGTCAGCAGGGCCGGTGCTAGGATTTTTAGTTACACAGGCGAAGATGCATTTTGGCGCCCCCAACCCTCATTAAAAAATAAAAAAATGCATCTTCACCTGTGTGTCTTTCCTCCCAAGCCACGGGCACACAGGCATCATTTTTCAGTCACACAGTCAAAGTCATACAGGTACACTGGCATACAAAGACAGAAATAATCATACAGAGACATACAAGCTGAGACATACATGCATACAGAGACATGCAGGCATATAAAGACATACATGCATACAGAGGCATACCGTCATACAGACACATACATACATACAGAAAAATGCATACAAAGACATACAGGCATACAGAGACACACAGACACACACATACAGAGACATAAAGGCATACAGTTACATGCATGCATACAGAGACATATATACAGACATTCAGAGACAAACATACATCCAGTTACATACATGCATACAGAGACATACAGAAACATACGTACAAGACATACAGGCATGCAGACACATACATACATACAGAGGCATACCGTCATACAGACACATACATACATACAGAAAAATGCATACAAAGACATACAGGCATACAGAGACACACAGACACACACATACAGAGACATAAAGGCATACAGTTACATGCATGCATACAGAGACATATATACAGACATTCAGAGACAAACATACATCCAGTTACATACATGCATACAGAGACATACAGAAACATACGTACAAGACATACAGGCATGCAGACACATACATACATACAGAGGCATACCGTCATACAGATACATACATACAGACAGACATACAGAAACATACATACAAAGACATTCAGGCACATACATACAGACACAAACATAAAGGCATACAGTTACATACATGAATACAGAGACATATA
Organism: Pelobates fuscus; assembly: GCF_036172605.1. Lineage (NCBI taxonomy): Eukaryota > Metazoa > Chordata > Amphibia > Anura > Pelobatidae > Pelobates > Pelobates fuscus. The sequence continues at coordinate 469,672,056 of NC_086317.1, forward strand.
TATAGACATTCAGAGACAAACATACAATCAAAATAGATGTGGTTTAGGACTGGAATATTATGATTTTTTAAGCAACAAAAAATCTTAATCATTTTTTTCCACATTATACTATACTTCTAAACCTAACTTGAAGCACTTTCCTATGAGTTTCAATGGTATATATTGTGTTTATTATAAAGGTAATGGTTTAGCTTTATTCACAAATGTATATTGTACAGTAATGTACTTTTTTTTTTACTTTCCTTCAGCAGTATTCAACACATGTTTAAAATGTATCCATAATTTCTCATTCCGAAAATGTAAACCTCTTTTATTTCAACACCATGTTTACACAGTCTTCATTTCCTTTTTTTATTACAAAGCAATGTAAAAATACATTTAGCCATTTAAGCCCTAGTTTTCTTCCCCATTACTCTGTATTAGTTACATACAAACAAACATGCATGCATGCATACATACAAAATTACATACTTACATCTGTTAAAGCGTGTCCCTGGGGTGCATGCTGTCCGGCTCCTTGGAGTCCTGTCCTGCAGCGCAGCCTCATCACTGTGCGCCAGCCACGCTGTGTGATCCACAGGGAGCAGGGATATGATGCGGCAGACAGCAGGGTAGGAGGTGGGCGGGCGGAGGCTGGGATCTGCAGGCGTAACGGTAAGGGCTGCGCTCGGCCACGCTACAAGTAGTAGCCGGATAAAGGGGAGCGCAGTGCGCTTCCCTCCTTCCGGTCCGCCTGGTTTTGCGCCCCCCGGGCCGGTGCGCCCTAAGGCGGCCGCCTGGGCCGCCTTATGGTAGCGCCGGCCCTGCGTGTCAGCATAGACTGGTCTCCCATACCAGTTTAAGCCATAGCCAGGTCTGCTAGCTTAGAATATTTGTCATGGACAGTGTATAACATGCTAGAGTAGTCTCAGCTCAACCTTTGTAATAGAAACTATGATAGAGGATTCTGAACAAGGAAAAAAAACAGTGTGAACTATACGGAGTTCATTTCCATTTAAACTTCTGTTTAGTAGCATATACCGGAGAAGAAAGAGCAGGCTATGAAAAGACTCAAACGTCTGTGTCAAATATCCTGAAACCAAGGCAAAAGCGATTACATTCCTTGTAGCCAGGACATCAAGGTAGGAGCAATTCGACTCATATTTAAACTGTGAATTTACACCTTCCACATAAGGGTTATGCACCTGAGCCTGCAGTCCTGTCTAAGAATTCCACGTCATTAACACTAATCATCAGCACATGATCTGAATTGAATAGGTGTCCCACACCAGGCTAAGGCAGAGTCAGATCTGATTACACTAATTATCAGCACATGATCTGATTTAAATAGGTGTCCCACACGAGGCTAAGGCAGAGTCAGATCTGATTACACTAATTATCAGCACATGATCTGAATTGAATAGGTGTCCCACACCAGGCTAAGGCAGAGTCAGATCTGATTACACTAATTATCAGCACATGATCTGATTTAAATAGGTGTCCCACACCAGGCTAAGGCAGAGTCAGATCTGATTACACTAATTATCAACACTTGATCTGAATTGAATAGGTGTCCCACACCAGACTAAGATAGAGTCAGATCTGATTTGTGATAAACCAAACCCATTTTTCCATATATTTGCCATGCACAGAAAGTACTTTACTAAAGGAGCCTTGGCATTACAGACTTTCCTATGAAAACCAACTTAGAAGTCTAATTTGGGAACCGGCTTAGACAGGACTAAACATGCAATTGCAGAAAACAATATAAAAAAATGAGATTTTCTAGAGAGCTTTAAAGATAAGACTTTAAAAAAATCAAACCTTCAAAACCTCTGACCCATGTGGGGGTGCTGGTGACACGGGAGATCTTCACTGCCGAGCATCCATGCTGACAAGAAGATCTGCACAGCATAACCAGGCAGATCCTTCACATTTGGCGCCATTTTCGGGGAGATCAGACCGCGCATGCGCGATAGCGCGGTCGGAACTCCGGTGGAACGCAAAACCACCCGGGCGTGCGTTCCACCGCTGTGCGCATGCGTCTCCTCCGGACAGTGATTAGCTGCCACTAGAGACCGCCTCCCTGCTTTGCCGGTGCTGCACGCGGCATAAAAGCAGGCTTACATACCTGCTCTGTAAGCCAGCAGGATGTCTTCTGGCCATTAAGCTCTCCACCCGGGAGGCTATCAGACCGGATCCCCCAGGCAGCAACCCATGTGCCTCACCATTCCTCATCCACATTCCAGATGCCTGACCGTTCCTGTTGGAGCAAGAAAGAGAACTGAGGGCTGTTTGGGCCTCTTATACCTGGTAAGAGGACCTTTTTATGTTAATTATTTCTTTCAGATGCTTGGCCTAAGGGAAGAGTACATCCCACTTGTACTGCCACCATATGCCAGGAAAAAATATATTTTTAAAAATAAAGTATTGTTAGGAGACCGGATCGAACGTTTAAAATACGTAACCAAGTGCTCAAAATCGCGAATATTGACCGAATGTGAACCGAATTTAAATGGTAAAAATACCAGTCTGGATTTGCTCGACTAATATCCGACCAGATATAGCTTCATCAAAAGGGTGCAAAAATGAGACTATCACTGTAACATTTGGCAGTATATATACATAAAACTTATTTGGTATGTACTTATCAAGTAATGCCAAGCCTCCATAACAAGCCAGTAACATCTCATGCTGATGAGTTGAAATAACAACGAAACAGCTGTCCATTAGTGGTTCACTGGAATTGCACCTCTTCTTGAGTTGTGTTTCAAAACAGTTGTATGCAGCACACACATACTCTAAGGAATCCATGTATAAAGTGGAATTATGAGGCAAAAATGTGGTTCTTTCTTGAGCTCATTTGCATACGCCTATCCAGAATCCCTTGCAGTTAAAGTGAGATTTCTGTTGTAAAAGCAAGTCTTATGGCTTTCCTGGCGTGTGTATTTGTGTTTAACGTTGCATTAATTATCTATGTATATATATATATATTTTACCTGTGTGGGAATTATTTATTTTGATATATTTGTGTGTGTGTGTGTGTTTCATTTTCCTTGTATGTACATTGCACAGTTATAATAAAGCTGAAGATACATACACATATATATATATATATATATATATATATATGTCAGTACAGTGGCTCAAATTGTTTGAAAATTGTGTGTTTCTTTCGCTTCATTCAAATAGATTTTCGTAATCCTTTGCATGTACGATATTCGGACGAGCCAAACTGCCACATCAACAAATTATTTTGGAAATTTTAATTAATGTTTATCCTGTTCTACAAGCTATATGTTTGTTTCTCTGACATTACCAGCTCAAACTCTAGATTTCCTCACTCCCCAATCAACTTGTGGCACCTTGAGTTTACCGAAAGTATATTTTAGGGAGACAACACTGCTTGTCAAAGCGGTGGTTTGCAAAAAAGAAAAAAGTTCAAATAATATGTCATGTATATTAAGAAGGTCCAATCCAAGTATGAGTGGTGGTTATAGTGGTGGAGAGAATAAAATAGGTTCTGAACTCTGATCACGCACCTGGACCATACGTGTAAAACAATCTGGGCAGTACCAAGGAGTGGTGGGAGTGCTGTGAAGAGGAAGATATAAAATTAACCCATAAGCCATGCTGGCCAGAACTCTACGCCCCAGGCAGGCTCGGACCGCCATCACCACCATCAAACATACGGATGGCTCCATTAAAACTACTCCGACTGATATCGCCGAAGTTTTCACAAACTACTACAAAAAGCTGTACAACCATACGCCCAGAGACTCAACCGCACAAGAAGCAGCGTTGAAAAACATGCACGCCTTTTTGAAAGACTTGCACCTACCAAGACTCCCCACGGCTGCCGCAACTCATCTAAACGAACCCATTACGACTGAAGATGTAGACAAAGCGATAGCGGGACTGAAGGGCAATAAAGCCCCCGGACCGGTTGGCTTCGATGGGTCATATTACAAAACGTTCAGAGAGGACCTCTCACCACGACTGGAACGACTTTTTTTTTTTTTAAATTCTTTATTTTTCACGTGCAAAGGGTTACAGACAAGCTTGAAACGCCACGATAGCTGTATCAAGCGCATACAGTCGGCATAAAACAGTTACATGGCTTTATATAGATTGCACATTTTATATTTAGTTAATATGAGAATCGTAGATAGTCAAACTTAAGTTATGAAATGGAGGATAAGTTAACTTAGTCCTTGCATTTTTTTTTATATTAAGTCATGCTAAGGGTAGACATATTGATGAAGCATTTTGGCAAGGTCTAGGTAAGCTCTGACAATTCAACATCATTAGAGGGACTAAAGTAGCTTAAACATGTATCAGGTTGTTGATTATATGTTGAGTAACATGCTAGACAATTTCTAATACCCAATCTGCTCTAGCTAAAGTATGCAAGGTGTGAATACAGTGTGCTAGACTGGTGAAGTGTACATATACTGATAAACTAATAAACATGAAATGAAACAATACTGTGCATTGTTAGTAACAAATGACAGGTAGCCTCTCCGTTCGCCATTCATCCAACACCGCATGCTGGCTGTGATAGAGAGTTCTCAGTGTCGGCAGTTAAGCAGCCTCTTGTCATCTCGGGGTACCGCTGGGAGCAAGAATTGGTCGGGTGTCGCGTGAGTTCTCTCAGGCAGTGCTGGGGCCGCTCCGATCTCCGTGCCCAGTTTGGGACGGGAGTCCCTTCCCTGTGTCCATGGGTCCCGCTGAGTAAGATCTTCCGTTGTCTATTAGCTGGGCTGTGCAGCTGGAGCAGGTTCCCTCTCGATGTGGTGTGCACCCGAGGAGGCCCTGGCTTCTCCAGTCCCTTCCGCTTTGCATGGGTGAGGTAAGTACTGAGCTCTCTGCCTCCATCTTCAATCTCTGTTCGTTGCCGGAGCTGTAGGTTGTTGAGAGGAGAGCGGAGGCTGTCTAGATGAGTGGTCATCCGCTATTTGTAGTGCCCCATGTTGCTGCTTGTGCGTAAGGGGGGAGCGATGTGGGGGGAACCCCGGGGTGAGCCCCTGTTTAGGCTTTAGGCGACTCACCCGTCGAGAGTTGAGGTGATTAGGCTTGCGACGGGTCTCCAGAAACTCTAGCCAGTGCTGGCATTTCCACAAGCTGCGATGTGTGCAGTCCGCTCTGTGTACTGTTTCTGTGGAGAGGTAGCTTGTGAGGGTTCCGGCCCCAATGCCATCCCGCATGGCCTCCGCCATTTTGGTGACACTGCCTGGGGCGTGGGTCTTAGCGGTCCTGCTGCTTCGTCCGTTTCACTTGTAGGCGATAGGGTCTCGAGGGTGTAGACCGGGATAACCCCCCCGGTCCAGAGGGGGGGGGAACGGGGCCGATATCCCCGCGGGTCCGACTCTACGCCCCGAGCAGTAAGCGGCAGGGCAGCGGCCGTCCGCCCCGCACGCCTCCGGAGTAGGCCTTGAAAAAGTCGGGTAGGATTCCTCCTCCAGGGGACTGTAGCCTGTCGGGCCAGCCTCACCCTGGATCTCAGGGCTCTCTGCCCGGCGGGGGCCACCGTTGCCGGCAAGTTTTGTGCCAAAATTCGTGGATATATAGCTGTTTCTAATTTTAGGCTGCAGGAGCTGGTCTCACATGCGACCAGCCAGCTCGGCGGTCCGGCCCCGCCCTTGGAACGACTTTTTAATCACCTGATGGACAGCGGAACATCAGAGGGGGAGATGTCTATGGCTAACATAATCCTCCTTCACAAACCAGGCAGGGACCCCCTATCACCTGATAACTATAGACCTATCATACTGATCAACCAAGATATTAAGATCCTAGCAAAAATGTTGGCACACCGACTCAACCCCCCACCTGAAGACACTGATACACCCAGATCAGGTGGGGTTCATAACCGATAGATAACTCTTAGAAAACACCAGACGGAACATCGACCTCATCTGGAGACAAAACGCCATAAACAAACCAACTCTACTAGTCTCCATAGATGCAGAAAAGGCCTTTGATAGGGTCGAATGGCCCTATCTGTTCAGCCTCCTGGACTACCTTGGCTTTCCCGAAAGATATACGGCCTAAAATCAAAGCAATGTACAACCAAGCATCCGCCCAAGTAAAAATAGATGGGACAAGACCTAAACCCTTTAAACTAGGGAATGGGACACGGCAGGGATGCCCTCTATCCCCCCTCTTGTTCGTGATTATGCTCGAACCTTTGCTGCAAGGGGATAGTGATAAGAGGTCAGGAATTCCTTGTATCCGCTTATGCGGATGACGTTTTGTTGACCCTTACAGAACCAAAAGAGTCCATGGAAGCATTACAAGAAATCCTTTTGCAGTTCGGGGTTTTCTCTGGATATACAGCTAACTTAGACAAGTCCAGCGCCCTACCGATGGGCATGTCTGCGGGGGACATGGCGGCATTGGGGCCACTTATAGCATACCCATAGTAAAAGACCACCTGAAGTACCTAGGGATACAATTACCAAGCGATCCAACCAAAATATATCAACTAAATTATACTCCCCTCATACGCACCCGAATACGAGATATAGAAAAATGGCAAGATAGTCCCATATCATGGATCGGGTGCATACATACAGTTAAAATGAATGTCCTTTCCCGAATATTGTTCCTCTTCCAAGCAAACTATTTAAATCCGATCTAGCCCACTTACAAAAAGCTATTGGACCCTTCATATGGCAGAACCAACGTCACAGAATTTCCAGGAATATCTTACTTAGACATAAGCAAATGGGGGGGTTAGGCCTGCCGAATTTATATTATTATTACCTGGCAGCACAATTAGCACAGGTGGCCATGTGGCACGCACCACTGGAAGAGAGAAGATGGGTAAGACCTAGAGTCCCTACTAACGGGGTCAGATCTCCCGCAATTGGTAGTCATTCCCTGCCACTAGTGTTGTTGTTATTATTATTGCCATTTATATAGCGCCAACAGATTCCGTAGCGCTTTACAATATTATGAGAGGGGATTTAACTATAAATAGGACAATTACAAATAAACTTACGGGAACAATAGGTTGAAGAGGACCCTGCTCAATTGAGCTTACATTCTATAGGAGGTGGGGTGTAAAACACATTAGGACAGGAATTTGCAGTCAAATAAGGTGGGCTGCCCTTTAGGAGAGGGCAAGAGACAGGTATGTGAGGTAGGGGTTAGTCTTGGAGGCCATAAGCTTTCCTAAAGAGATGGGTTTTAAGGCACTTCTTAAAAGATGCAAGACTAAGGGAGAGTCTGATGACGGTAGGCAGGCTATTCCATAGGAAGGGAGCCGCCCGCGAGAAGTCCTGCAAGCAGAGGCGGCTCTCTAATTAGGCGATTTAGGCGGCCGCCTAAGGCCTCGGCGCTGATGGGGGCCTCGCGGCCGCCTAAATCGCCTTAGGGCAGTGTGACAGATCGGGTCCTCGGTCAGAGACCGAGGACCCGACACAAGAGGGGGCCCGGCGGCTTGCCCTTAATGCCGCCGGGTGCGAGGCCCCTCCTATGCCTGCCCGGGAGAGAGCCAGCCTGTCTGCAGCTCCGCCGAGTGCAGAGCTGCAGACTGAGTGGGTCTCGCGATCTCAGCCAATCAGAGCGTTGCCGCGGGTTACCACGGCAACGCTCTGACTGGATGAGATTGCGAGACTAAACTTACCACGTGGTCTGCAGCTCTGCACCCGGCGGAGCTGCAGACCATAAAGGGAGCCCACCGGACCACCAGGGATAAAGCCTTTACGGCCCACTGGACCACCAGGGAAACAGTTCATCAAAAATGTATTTTATCTTCATCTCCCTAACCTGCCTTCCTACCACCCTACTGCCCCAGCCACCCCACTGCCCCAGCCACCCCACCACCCTCTGCCCCAGCCACCCCACCACCCTACTACCCCACCACCCTACTGCCCCAGCCACGCCACCACCCTCTGCCCCAGCCACCCCACCACCCTACTGCCCCAGCCACCCCACCACCCTACTGCCCCAGCCACCCAACCACCCTCTGCCCCAGCCACCCTACTACCCCAGCCACCCCACCGCCCCAGCCACCCCACCACTCTACTGCCCCAGCCACCCCACCACCCTACTGCTCCAGCCACCCCACCACCCTACTGCTCCAGCCACCCCACCACCCTCTGCCCCAGCCACCCTACTGCCCCAGCCACCCCACTGCCCCAGCCACCCCACCACCCTCCTGCCTCAGCCACCCCACCACCCTCTGCCCCAGCCACCCTACTGCCCCAGCCACCCCACCACCCTACTGCTCCAGCCACCCCACCACCCTCTGCCCCAGCCACCCTACTGCCCCAGCCACCCCACCACCCTACTGCCCCAGCCACCCCACCACCCTACAGCCCCAGCCACCCCACCACTCTCCTGCCCCAGCCACCCCACCACCCTCCTGCCTCAGCCACACCACCACCCTTTGCCCCAGCCACCCTCCTGCCCCAGCCACCCTCCTGCCCCAGCCACCCTCCTGCCCCAGCCACCCCACCACCCTCCTGCCCCAGCCACCCCACCACCCTCCTGCCCCAGCCACCCCACCACCCTACTGCCCCAGCCACCCACTACCCTACTGCCCCAGCCACAGTACAACCCCTGCCTCAGCCACACCATCACCCTTTGCCCCAGCCACCCCACCACCCTCCTGCCCCAGCCACCCCACCACCCTACTGCCACATCCACCACACCACCCTCTGCCCCAGCCACCCTACCACCCTCTGCTCCAGCCACCCTACCACCCCTGCCCCAGCCACCCTCTGCCACAGCCACCCCACCACCCTCCTGCCCCAGCCACCCCACCACCCTCCTGCCCCAGCCACCCCACCACCCTACTGCCCCAGCCACCCCACCACCCTACTGCCCCAGCCACCCTACCACCCTACTGCCCCAGCCACCCCACCACCCTCTGCCCCAGCCACCTTCTGCCCCAGCCACCCCACCACCCTGTGCCACAGCCACCCTACCACCCTCTGCCCCACCACCCTCTGCCACAGCCACCCTACCACCCTCTGCCCCAGCCACCCTCTGCCACTACCACCCTACTGCCCCAGCCACCCCACCACCCTCTGCCACAGCCACCATACCACCCCTGCCACAGCCACCCTCTGCCACAGCCACGCTACCACCCTCTGCCACAGCCACCCTACCAACCTCTGCCCTCCTACCACCCCACATAATTGCTAATTAAATTAGTTTATTGCAAATTAAGTTAGTTTGCATATTATGCCATAACTACAGTCACAAAGAGAGATCATAATGCAGCGGTACAGGGAGCAGCAACACAGCAAGCCTCTGAACGATGAATACAGAGACTCGCTCTCTGTATCCAGTGCTGCAAGCTTGTCCTTAAATAAAACAACAGCACCTTATACACACAATGCAACCCCTATTTTTAACTTTAGGTGTTAGTGGGGGCCTCATGTTTGAGTTTCGCCTAAGGCCTCACAAAGTCTAGAGCCGCCACTGCCTGCAAGTGTGAGTTGGCTGTACGGGTGTGGACCACGGACAGGAGGTGGTCACAGACAGAGCGGAGAGACCGAGAAGGGACATACCTATGGATCTGTGAGGAGATATAAGAGGGGCTAGAGTTGTTCAGTGCTTTATAGGTGTGAGTTAGTACCTTGAATTGACTCCTATAGCATACAGGAAGCCAATGTAAGGACTGGCAGAGGGGTGAGGTGTAAGAGAAACGACTAGAGAGGAAAATCAGTCTAGCAGCAGCGTTCATTATGGGCTGTAGGGGTGCAGTACGGCTTTTGGGAAGACCAATCAGGAGAGGGTTACGATAATCCATGCAGGAAATTACTAGAGCATGGACAAGCTCCTTGGTAGTATCTGGTGCAAGAAAGGGGCGGATGCGGGCTATGTTTTTAAGTTGGAATCTACAGGATTTGGCATGCTGGATGTGAGGCTCAAAGGCAGGGGCGGGCTGGGAGGCAATTGCCCCCCAGGCCCCCCTAAACCCAGCAAAAAAAGGAAAAATCTGAATCCCCTGCTTCTGGCTGAGGAGTCAGATTTTTCAGCTTACCTCTCTCTCTCACTCTCTCTGCAGCCAGTGGAGTGGGCCGGCCTCTGATGATGATGTCAGGAGGAGGGGGCGTGGCTTCGGCTGCCCTTCTCACAGGACCGCTGGGGAGTCTGGGAGAAGAGCAGAGGAAGCCACGCCCCCTCCTCCTGACATCATCAGGAGAGACTGACTGCTGCTCCTGCTGGCTGCTGCCCACCCCTCCCTGGCCCAAGGTAAGACCCAGGGAGGGGGGAAATAAACTTTAGTGGGTTTTTTTTTATTTCCCTCCTCATCCCTGTCCCCTTAGTCAGCCCCTGTCCCCATCTCAGCCCCTGTCCCCACCTCAGCCCCTGTCCCCTCCTCAGCCCCTGTCCCCTTACTCAGCCCCTGTCCCCACCTCAGTCCCTGTCCCCTCCTCAGCCCCTGTCCCCTCCTCAGCCCCTGTCCCCACCGTCAGCCCCTGTCCCCACCGTCAGCCCCTGTCCCCACCGTCAGCCCCTGTCCCCACCGTCAGCCCCTGTCCCCACCGTCAGCCCCTGTCCCCACCGTCAGCCCCTGTCCCCACCGTCAGCCCCTGTCCCCACCGTCAGCCCCTGTCCCCTCCTCAGCCCCTGTCCCCTCCTCAGCCCCTGTCCCCACCTCAGCCCCTGTCCCCACCTCAGCCCCTGTCCCCACCTCAGCCCCTGTCCCCACCTCAGCCCCTGTCCCCACCTCAGCCTTAGTCAGCCCCTGTCCCCACCTCAGCCCCTGTCCACACCTCAGCCCCTGTCCACACCTCAGCCCCTGTCCACACCTCCCCTTAGTCAGCCCCTGTCCCCTTAGTCAGCTCCTACCTCAGCCCCTGACCCCCCTCCTCAGCCCCCTTCCCCCCCTCAGCCCCTGTCCCACCCTTTCCCTGCTCCTTTCCCCCCTCTCAGCTCCTGCCCCCTTCCTCAGCCCCATGCCCCCCACCACAGCTCTATAACATCCCCACTACAGCTCCTTTCCCCCAATTGCAACCCATATTACCCACACCACAGCCCCTTTCCCAAATTGTAGCCATCAACTTGCTTCAGCCCCTATCTCCCCGTACATTTCCTAAACCCCCAATTACAGCTTATACCCTCCACTACCACCCCCTGTCCCCCACTACAGCCCTGTCCCCTTACTCAGCCCCTGTCCACTGGTTTTAAAAGTGTAGTTTGGTTGTGTGTGTATGAGTATGTCTGTGTGTATGAGTATGTCTGTGTGTATGAGTATGTCTGTGTGTATGAGTATGTCTGTGTGTGTCAGTATGTCTGTGTGTGTCAGTATGTCTGTGTGTGTCAGTATGTCTGTGTGTGTCAGTATGTCTGTGTCAGTCAGTATGTCTGTGTCAGTCAGTCAGTATGTCTGTGTGTGTGTGCGTCAGTATGTCAGTATGTCTGTGTGTGCGTTAGTATGTCAGTATGTCTGTGTGTGTGCGCATCAGTATGTCTGTGTGTGTGCATCAGTATGTCTGTCTATGTGTGTGCCAGTATGTCTGTCTATGTGTGTGCCAGTATGTCTGTCTGTGTGTGTGCCAGTATGTCTGTCTGTGTGTGTGTCAGTATGTCTGTCTGTGTGTGTGCAAGTATGTCTCTGTGTGTGTGCAAGTATGTCTCTGTGTGTGTGCAAGTATGTCTCTGTGTGTGTGCAAGTTTGTGTGTGTGTCAGCCAGTATGCCTGTGTGTGTGTGTGTCAGTATGTCTGTCTGTCTGAGTTAGTATGCCTGTAACAGTGTGTCTTTCTGTGTGTGTCTGTGTGAGTATCAGTATGTATCTCTGTGTGTGTGTCAGTATGTCTGTGTGCAAGTATGTCTCTGTGTGTGTGCCAATTTGTCTGTGTCAGCCAGTATGCCTGTGTGTGTCAGTATGTCTGTCCTGAGTTCCTGTCATTGAGTGTCAGTTTAGGTGACTGCTCCCTCTCCCTCCCCCTCCCCCCCCCCCCCACACACACACACTTTCAATCACATGGGAAAGGTGTTTTTACTCTCCTCTTGGTGCAATGGGCCACTTGACTGGATTTGCCCCCCAGGCCTAAGGCTGCCAGCCCTCCCCTGCTCAAAGGTGAGACCAGAGTCAAGTATGACGCCAAGAGAGCGCGCTTGCAAGGATGGACTGATGTGGGTAGCACAAACTTGAAGGGAGAACGAAAGAGGAGGATCAGTATTAGGAGGAGGAAAGACAAGGAGCTCAGTTTTAGAGAGATTGAGTTTCAGAAAGCGGTAGGACATCCAGTCAGAGATGGAAGAAAGGCAGGCAGTGACACGTTGCAGGACGGCAGGGGAGAGGTCCAGGGAGGAGAGATATAACTGGGTGTCATCAGCGTACAGGTGGTAGCGGAATTCAAAAGAGGTAATAAGTTTGCCAAGAGAGGCAGTATAAAGAGAAAATAGAAGGGGACCAATGACAGAGCCTTGGGGGACTCCAACTGAGACAGGATGAGGAAAGGAGGTATCATTAGAAAAGGAGACACTGAATGAGCGTTGGGAGAGATAAGAGGAAAACCACGAGAGGACAGAGTCAGAGACCAAGCGATTGAAGAGTTTGAAGAAGGAGAGAATGATCAACGGTGTCAAAGGCCGCTGAGAGGTCAAGAAGAATTAGTACGGAGTAGTGGCCTTTGGATTTAGCTGTGATAAGGTCGTTAGTAACTTTGATAAGCGCAGTCTCTGTAGAGTGGAGAGGGCGGAAGCCAGATTGAAGGGGGTCAAGGAGAGAGTTGGAATTGAGGAAATTAGACACATGGGTAAATGAAGTCTTTCCAGAAGCTTTGAGGAAAAAGGGAGCAGGGATATGGGACGGTAGTTAGAGGGGGTGGACGGGTCGAGGGATGTTTTTTTTAGTATAGGTACTACAGTGGCATGTTTAAGGTCAGCAGGGACGATGCCAGAAGAGAGAGAGCAGTTGAAGATGTGTGTTAAAGAAGGCACGAGACAAGTGGAGAGAGATCTGATAAGGTGAGATGGGACAGTTTCGAGTATTTACCTTAAATAATTGTCAATCTCTAAATTGAACTGTAATCACATACAGGAGGCTCTTGCAGGGTCTAGCACGCTATTAACATAGCAGGGGATAAGAAAATCTTAATTAAACAAAACTTGCAATAAAGAAAGACTAAATAGGGCTCTCTTTACAGGAAGTGTTTATGGAAGGCTGTGCAAGTCTCATGCAGGGAGGTGTGACTAGGGTTCATAAACAAAGGGATTTAACTCCTAAATGGCAGAGGATTGAGCAGTGAGGCTGCAGGGGCATGTTCTATACACCAAAACTGCTTCATTAAGCTAAAGTTGCTCAGGTGACTATAGTGTCCCTTTAACTAAGAACCTGTAAAAAAAAAGTAACTTACTATTCGATGTTTTCTTTCTTCTAAAATCTTCTTTTTTCAGCCCCAAAAAGGCCAAATAAATATCCATAATAACCGACGCAATAAAAAAACAAAAAACAAGCGCAAAAAAAAAGAATCCATCTTCACCCGGCGAGGGCTCCGCGCAGACTGAGCTCTGCAGGGCAGGGGAAGGCTTATAAAGCCTTGCCCCACCCTGCAATTAGGCTCAGAGCACTCTGATTGGTGGGTTTAAGCCATCCAATCAGAATGCTCTGACAGGTAAATGAAGAGACTGACAGGTAAGTCTCTACATTTACCTGTCACAGCACTCTGATTGGTTGGTTTGAAATTCACCAATCAGAGTGCTCTGTGTCATTTTACACAGCGTGGGAAAGTTCTGTGGAATTTTCCCACGCTGTGTAATTTGACTCATAACACTCTGATTGGTGGATTAAGTACAGGGGAATATTCAATAAGTACCAAACATTGTTATACAGGGGAATATTCACTAAATGCCAAACATTGTTATATAGGGGAATATTCACTAAATGCCAAACATTGTTATACAGGGGAATATTCACTAAATGCCAAACATTGTTATATAGGGGGAATATTCACTAAATACCAAACATTGTTATATAGGGGAATATTCAATAAATGTCAAACATTGTTATATAGGGGAATATTCACTAAATGTCAAACATTGTTATACAGGGGAATATTCACTAAATACCAAACATTGTTACATAGGGGAATATTCACTAAATGTCAAACATTGTTATACAGGGGAATATTAACTAAATACCAAACATTGTTATACAGGGGAATATTCACTAAATGTCAAACATTGTTATACAGGGGAATGTTCACTAAATGCCAAATATTGTTATATAGGGGAATGTTCACTAAATACCAAACATTGTTATACAGGGGAATATTCACTAAATACCAAACATTGTTATACAGGGGAATATTCACTAAATACCAAACATTGTTATACAGGGGAATATTCACTAAATACCAAACATTGTTATACAGGGGAATATTCACTAAATACCAAACATTGTTATACAGGGGAATATTCACTAAATACCAAACATTGTTATATAGGGGAATATTCACTAAATACCAAACATTGTTATACAGGGGAATATTCACTAAATGCCAAACATTGTTATACAGGGGAATATTCACTAAATGCCAAACATTGTTATACAGGGGAATATTCACTAAATGCCAAACATTGTTATACAGGGGAATATTCACTAAATACCAAACATTGTTATACAGGGGAATATTCACTAAATGCCAAACATTGTTATACAGGGGAATATTAACTAAATACCAAACATTGTTATATAGGGGAATATTCACTAAATGCCAAACATTGTTATACAGGGGAATATTCACTAAATACCAAACATTGTTATACAGGGGAATATTCACTAAATACCAAACATTGTTATACAGGGGAATATTCACTAAATACCAAACATTGTTATACAGGGGAATATTCACTAAATACCAAACATTGTTATACAGGGGAATATTCACTAAATACCAAACATTGTTATACAGGGGAATATTCACTAAATACCAAACATTGTTATACAGGGGAATATTCACTAAATGCCAAACATTGTTATATAGGGGAATATTCACTAAATGCCAAACATTGTTATACAGGGGAATATTTACTAAATGCCAAACATTGTTATATAGGGGAATATTCACTAAATGTCAAACATTGTTATATAGGGGAATATTCACTAATTACCAAACATTGTTATACAGGGGAATATTCACTAAATGCCAAACATTGTTATACAGGGGAATATTCACTAAATACCAAACATTGTTATACAGGGGAATATTCACTAAATACCAAACATTGTTATACAGGGGAATATTCACTAAATACCAAACATTGTTATACAGGGGAATATTCACTAAATGCCAAACATTGTTATACAGGGGAATATTTACTAAATGCCAAACATTGTTATACAGGGGAATATTCACTAAATACCAAACAATGTTACATAGGGGAATATCCACTAAATGCCAAACATTGTTATACAGGGGAATATTTACTAAATGCCAAACATTGTTATACAGGGGAATATTCACTAAATACCAAACATTGTTATATAGGGGGAATATTCACTAAATACCAAACATTGTTATATAGGGGGAATATTCACTAAATGCCAAACATTGTTATACAGGGGAATATTCACTAAATGCCAAACATTGTTATACAGGGGAATATTCACTAAATGCCAAACATTGTTACACAGGGGAATATTCACTAAATGCCAAACATTGTTATACAGGGGAATATTCACTAAATGCCAAACATTGTTATACAGGGGAATATTCACTAAATGCCAAACATTGTTATACAGGGGAATATTCACTAAATGCCAAACATTGTTATACATGGGAATATTCACTAAATGCCAAACATTGTTATACAGGGGAATATTCACTAAATGCCAAACATTGTTATACAGGGGAATATTCACTAAATACCAAACATTGTTATACAGGGGAATATTCACTAAATGCCAAACATTGTTATACAGGGGAATATTCACTAAATGCCAAACATTGTTATACAGGGGAATATTCACTAAATACCAAACATTGTTATACAGGGGAATATTCACTAAATGCCAAACATTGTTATACAGGGGAATATTCACTAAATGCCAAACATTGTTATACAGGGGAATATTCACTAAATACCAAACATTGTTATACAGGGGAATAGTCACTAAATGCCAAACATTGTTATATAGGGGAATATTCACTAAATGCCAAACATTGTTATACAGGGGAATATTCACTAAATACCAAACATTGTTATACAGGGGAATATTCACTAAATACCAAACATTGTTATACAGGGGAATATTCACTAAATGCCAAACATTGTTATACAGGGGAATATTCACTAAATGCCAAACATTGTTATACAGGGGAATATTCACTAAATGCCAAACATTGTTATACAGGGGAATATTCACTAAATGCCAAACATTGTTATACAGGGGAATATTCACTAAATGCCAAACATTGTTATACAGGGGAAATTCACTAAATGCCAAACATTGTTATACAGGGGAATATTCACTAAATACCAAACATTGTTATATAGGGGAATATTCACTAAATACCAAACATTGTTATACAGGGGAATATTCACTAAATGCCAAACATTGTTATATAGGGAAATATTCACTAAATGCCAAACATTGTTACATAGGGGAATATTCACTAAATACCAAACATTGTTATACAGGGGAATATTCACTAAATACCAAACATTGTTATACAGGGGGATATTCACTAAATACCAAACATTGTTATACAGGGCACTATTCACTAAATGCCAAACAATGTTACATAGGGGAATATCCACTAAATGCCAAACATTGTTATACAGGGGAATATTCACTAAATGTCAAACATTGTTATACAGGGGAATATTCACTAAATACCAAACATTGTTATATAGCGGAATATTCACTAAATACCAAACATTGTTATACAGGGGAATATTCACTAAATGCCAAACATTGTTATACAGGGGAATATTAACTAAATACCAAACATTGTTATACAGGGGAATATTCACTAAATGCCAAACATTGTTATATAGGGGAATATTCACTAAATACCAAACATTGTTATACAGGGGAATATTCACTAAATGCCAAACATTGTTATATAGGGGAATATTCACTAAATGCCAAACATTGTTATACAGGGGAATATTCACTAAATGCCAAACATTGTTATATAGGGGAATATTCACTAAATACCAAACATTGTTATACAGGGGAATATTCACTAAATGCCAAACATTGTTATACAGGGGAATATTCACTAAATACCAAACATTGTTATACAGGGGAATATTCACTAAATGCCAAACATTGTTATACAGGGGAATATTCACTAAATGCCAAACATTGTTATACAGGGGAATATTCACTAAATACCAAACATTGTTATACAGGGGAATATTCACTAAATGCCAAACATTGTTATACAGGGGAAATTCACTAAATGCCAAACATTGTTATACAGGGGAATATTCACTAAATACCAAACATTGTTATATAGGGGAATATTCACTAAATACCAAACATTGTTATACAGGGCACTATTCACTAAATGCCAAACATTGTTACATAGGGGAATATTCACTAAATACCAAACATTGTTATATAGGGGAATATTCACTAAATACCAAACATTGTTATATAGGGGAATATTCACTAAATGCCAAACATTGTTATATAGGGGAATATTCACTAAATGCCAAACAATGTTACATAGGGGAATATTCACTAAATGCCAAACATTGTTATATAGGGGAATATTCACTAAATGCCACACATTGTTATACAGGGGAATATTCACTAAATGCCAAACATTGTTATACAGGGGAATATTCACTAAATGCCAAACATTGTTATATAGGGGAATATTCACTAAATACCAAACATTGTTATACAGGGGAATATTCACTAAATGCCAAACATTGTTATATAGCGGAATATTCACTAAATGCCAAACATTGTTATACAGCTGAATATATAGTCGAATATTCACTAAATGCCAAACATTGTTATACATGGGAATATATAGAGGAATATTCACTAAATACCAAACATTGTTATACAATTGTTATACAATGGCTGGTTTAAGCCAATCAGAGTGCCCTTTGTCATTTTACACAGCGTGGGAAAATTCCAAAGAACTTTCCCACGCTGTGTAAAATGACACAAAGCACTCTGATTGGGTGGCTTGAAATCCATCCAATCACAGTGCTCTGTGTAATTTTACACAGCGTGGGAAAATTCCACAGAACTTTCCCACGCTGTGTAAAATGACACAGAACACTGTGATTGGATGGTTTTCAAGCCATCCAATCACAGTGCTCTGTGTCATTTTACACAGCGTGGGAAAATTCCAAAGAACTTTCCCACGCTGTGTAAAATGACACAGAGCACTGTGATTGGATGGTTTTCAAGCCATCCAATCACAGTGCTCTGTGTCATTTTACACAGCGTGGGAAAATTCCAAAGAACTTTCCCACGCTGTGTAAAATGACAAAGAGCACTCTGATTGGCTTAAACCCACCAATCAGAGTGTTCTTAGCCTAATTGCAGGGCGGGGCAAGGCTTTATAAGCCTTGCCCCGCCCTGCGTAGCTCAGTCTGCGCGGAGCCCTCCATGGGTGAAGACGGATTTTTTTTTGCGCTCGTTTTTTTTCATTTTCGTCAGGTTTTTTTTTGCGCTCAGGTTTTTTATTTTATTTTAAGTTCGTCGGGTATGATGGCTTTTTTTTTTTTTTTTGCCAATTAAGGAGGATTTTATTCGTCTGGACCCATAGGTTTACAGTACAGTGAGTAAGTGCAATGGTGTTCTTTTCTCCTGCATTATGGAGTGACTTCAAGTATTAATGCCCCTGAAAATAACTTTACAGCAGCTTATGGGAATTAATTCTGAACAGCCAATACAAAGTGTCCGAGGAATAGAGACGAGAAAACCCAAGGAATATTGTCACATTTTAGGATTAGTCGACCTCTTCAATAGTGGGTCCAGATGATCCACCGGTGTGTTCACCAGCACCTGGGAAGCCTCCTGGCATACCACCAGGCATTCCTCCAGGCATGCCACCTGCACCCTGGTACAGTTTGGTGATAATAGGGTTGCAAACCTTCTCCAGTTCCTTCTGCTGGTGTTCAAACTCTTCCTTTTCAGCAGTCTGATTCTTGTCTAGCCAGGAGATTATCTCATTGCATTTATCCATGATCTTCTGTTTGTCCTCGTCACTGATCTTTCCTTTAAGCTTCTCGTCTTCCACAGTTGCTTTCATATTGAAAGCATAGGACTCCAAGGAGTTCTTAGAAGAAACTTTGTCTCTCTGCTTCTCATCTTCAGCCTTGTATTTCTCAGCTTCTTGGACCATACGTTCAATGTCCTCCTTGCTTAGACGACCCTTGTCATTTGTAATCGTGATCTTGTTTTCTTTGCCTGTGCTCTTGTCCACAGCAGATACATTGAGAATGCCATTCGCGTCAATATCAAATGTTACTTCAATTTGAGGAACGCCTCTGGGAGCTGGAGGGATGCCAGTTAACTCGAATTTACCCAACAGATTGTTATCCTTGATCATGGCCCTCTCACCTTCATACACCTGAATCAGCACACCAGGCTGGTTGTCAGAGTATGTGGTGAAGGTCTGTGTCTGCTTTGTGGGGATTGTTGTATTACGCTTGATAAGGACGGTCATTACACCACCGGCAGTCTCAATACCCAGTGACAGAGGGGTAACGTCAAGCAAGAGAAGATCCTGGACATTTTCTGACTTGTCACCAGACAAGATGGCAGCCTGTACAGCTGCACCATAGGCAACAGCTTCATCAGGGTTTATGCTCTTGTTTAGTTCCTTTCCATTGAAGAAGTCCTGAAGCAGCTTCTGAATTTTAGGAATACGAGTGGACCCACCAACCAGAACAATATCATGAATTTGTGATTTGTCAAGTTTGGCATCACGGAGTGACTTCTCAACTGGATCCAAGGTTCCTCTGAACAGATCTGCATTAAGTTCTTCAAAACGAGCTCTTGTAATGGAGGTGTAGAAGTCAATTCCTTCATAGAGGGAATCAATTTCAATGCTAGCCTGAGTGCTTGATGACAGGGTACGCTTTGCACGTTCACAGGCAGTGCGGAGACGGCGAACAGCTCTCTTGTTTTCAATGATGTCCTTCTTGTGTTTCCTTTTGAATTCTGCGACAAAGTGATTCACCATGCGGTTATCGAAATCTTCTCCACCCAAGTGAGTGTCACCAGCTGTTGACTTTACTTCAAAGATACCATCTTCAATGGTCAGGATGGAGACATCAAAAGTTCCACCTCCAAGATAAAGCACATTTCTCTCTGCTCCAACCTTCTTATCCAAGCCATAAGCAATAGCTGCAGCAGTTGGCTCGTTAATTATACGCAACACATTGAGACCAGAGATTGTGCCTGCATCCTTTGTAGCTTGACGCTGAGAGTCATTGAAGTAAGCTGGTACAGTGATTACTGCATTGCACACGGTCTTGCCCAAGTAAGCCTCAGCAATTTCCTTCATCTTCACCAAGACCATGGAAGAGATCTCCTCTGGATAGAAAGATTTTGATTCACCTTTGTATTCCACCTCGACCTTTGGTCTGCCTCCATCACTTATAACATTGAAGGGCCAGTGCTTCATGTCAGACTGCACAACTGTATCCTCGAATCTGCGGCCAATCAAACGCTTGGCATCAAAAACGGTGTTTGTTGGGTTCATTGCAACCTGATTTTTAGCAGCATCTCCAATGAGCCTTTCGGTGTCTGTGAAGGCCACATAACTTGGTGTTGTCCTGTTACCTTGGTCATTGGCAATGATTTCTACTTTGCCATGTTGGAAGACTCCCACACAAGAGTAGGTGGTGCCAAGATCAATACCAACTGCTGGTCCCTTAGACATGGTTTCTCGTGTGCTGGGCGGTTTGTGGGATTACTGAGCTGCTCGCCGTCTCCGAGCTCTTGTCGCTGGAAATGAGCGTATGATGGCTTTTTATTTGGCCTTTTTTGGGGCTGAAAAATGAAGATTTTAGAAAAAAGAAGACGTCAAATGGTAAGTTTAATTTTTTTTACAGGTTATTTTATTCCCCCCTCACTATTTTTAGGGTGAGGGGGGTAGGTAGGTTGTATTTGGGTGGGGGGGTGACTAGGGGCTTGGGACCCCTAGTCACCTTGATTGGGGGGGGATTTTAATTTAGGGCCCCCACCCGCCGCTCAGGGGTGGGGGCCGGGGGGGTCAGTACGTCCCCCCCTTATTGTTTTTTAGGGCCCCCACCCACCGCTCAGGGGTGGGGGCCGGGGGGGACAGTAGGTCCCCATTATTGTTTTTTTAGGGCCCCCACCCACCGCTCAGGGTTGGGGGCCGGGGGGGACAGTAGGTCCCCCCTTATTGTTTTTTTAGGGTCCCCACCCACCGCTCAGGGGTGGGGCCGGGGGGGGTAGGTCCCCCCACCATTATTATCTAGGGCCCCCACCCACTGCTCAGGGGTGGGGGCCGGGGGGAGGACAGTAGGTCCCCCCCTCTCTTTATTTAGGGCCCCCACCCATCGCTCAGGGCTGGGGGCCGGACGGGACAGTAGGTTCCCCCCTTATTGTTTTTTTAGGGCCCCCACCCACGGCTCAGGGGTGGGGCCTGGGGGGACAGTAAGTCCCTCCCTTATTGTTATTTTAGGGCCCCCACCCACCGCTCAGGGGTGGGGGCCGGGGGTAGGACGGTAGGTCCCCCACCATTATTATCTAGGGCCCCCACCCACCGCTCAGGGGTGGGGGCCGGGAGGGAGGATAGTAGGTCCCCCCTCTCTTTATTTAGGGCCCCCACCCACCGCTCAGGGGTGGGGGCTGGGGGGGACAGTAGGTCCCCCCCTTATTGTTTTTTTAGGGCCCCACCCACCGCTCAGGGGTGGGGGCCGGGGGGAGGACGGTAGGTCCCCCCCCACCATTATTATCTAGGGCCCCCACCCACTGCTCAGGGGTGGGGGCCAGGGGGAGGACAGTAGGTCCCCCACCCTCTCTTTATTTAGGGCCCCCACCCACCGCTCAGGGGTTGGGGCCGGGGGGGACAGTAGGTCCCCCCCTTATTGTTTTTTAAGGGCCCCCACCCACCACTCAGGGGTGGGGGCTGGGGGGGAGGACGGTAGGTCCCCCCACCCACCATTTTTATCTGGTTCGCCGGGTTCGCCCGTTCGCGAACATTTGCGGAAGTTCGCATTCGCCATTTGCGAACCGAAAATTTTATGTTCGCGACATCACTAATGTAGAGTGGATTTTGGAGGAGTTGGTGGAGATAGGCTGGAAAGATATGTGTAGAGTGCATGGGATGAATAGAGAGGGGAGGGGAGTAAGGTGGAAGTAATGATGATGGTGTTGCCAGGGACAGGTGAGCGAAAGGATAGGGATATTTTAGTAATGAGAGAAGCTAGTGTTAAAGTGAAAAATAGAAGGTAGAACATTAGAGAAAATGTGCATTATATAGATATGTAGATCATATATACACACACACAAATATCAATGAGTGTTTAAACCATTGTAAGGATGCAGTGTGTGTTAGAGGATTTCAGGTGAGGAGAGGTTTAGTGACTTGATTGGTGTGTTAAGGAAACCAGCTGATGTGCACTATCTATATGTAAGTTGATGACCATGGGGTGGGGTGGGATGGTGTGGGGAGGGTAGGGTGGGCAATCTTCCAGAGATGATACCTCTGCTCAGAAGATTCTGCAGGACTTGGTTGCTTGGGAGTGCTGGGTGTTAATGCTGTTTTAAGGGGCCCAGTCTGAAATATAAGGTCTGAGGTTAGAAAATAAATAAATAGATAAAACACTATTATGGGTGGGGAGACATGGGGCTATTGGGGTAATTAATTAGAGATGAAAACTAAAGGAGAGAACTTTGGGATAAAAAGATATGAAGGATCAGATATGTGAAAGTCATAAACCATGAACATAAACTTACTAGATTATCAGTGAGAGTGTCCAGGAGATGGCCAGTGATTTGAATGCCTAGTTTTTTCATAGATTGTGCTGTCCATCGAAATTTAGGTCTGAGCACTTACAAGGTATAGCTTTAGATCCAGTACTTCATTTATATTGCAAGTGACATTAAAATTAGTGTACAAGGGGGGGCGGGGCCTGACCGCAGAGCCGAGTGGATGCGAGATAGGGGAGCTCCTGCATCGGCAACTGAAATAAAGCCAAAACCAGGCACAAAACGGCACCAAATCGAGGCAGAAGTGCCACCACCAGAGAGGTGACATGGTGGGGCACAAGCTGACGCAAGACAAAAAGCCCATGGGACATAACCCGGCAAAACGAGGCCTGCGGCCTACAAGCATGGCGGACGCGGGGAAGACGGCCGCTTTCCAGCGACCTGCCACAGAAGCAAACACGTACAAGGGCTCCTGTTCCCCCCCTATGGGCCGGCGGGGGTCATCCCGGCCCCAAGAGGATTAGCCCAAGCAACGGAGCAGCGCCTCCAAATGAGACCCACCAACACCAAACTGAAGCCGACAGTAACCGGTCCACCTAACCTTCCAGATGGACTAGATACACTGGCACGGCTCAACGCCATATTCGAGGCTTTCTGGCGCAAAATAGAGGACCGACAAGCCACGACACAAGGCCCAGCGGCACACTCACGAGTAACGGCACTCACGAGCCCACGCCCTCAGGGCACAAACCAAGCGGGAAAGAGAGCACAGAAATGGCGTCGCAAACACAGACCCCCCCTCCCGCCGGGCAGACTTCGCCAGGTGCAACCAGTAGCAAACGGCGCCTCAGAGAAGCAAAAACCCTCCCGGCCTCTAACCCACACGAGCACCGAGACTCGCCTGCATCACCACACACACCGAAGTGTAAAGAAACCTCCCGCAGAGATGAACATCCCTGCAGAGATGAAAGGGCGGATTGGGCTCCACGCATCATCCCTGCACAAGCAAAAGAAAACGCAAAGTCGGACCCATAAGTGCCCTACCTCTGCACAGCACCGAAGACCTCCGGTACTCCCAGCAACTACTATAGTCCAGCGCCAACGCAAACCCGCCTACCCACCTCAGAGAGGCTCTACTACACGCCGACCCAGCAAAGACCCACCAGCAGCCGCAGAGAGGTGGGAGCCGACATGGAGCAAGCTCAAGCCAAACAAACCTCGGAGAGATCAAACCCTGAGCGGTGAACCACGCTGCCTAGCATCAGACTTTCAAAACTTGGCATGCCCCAGGGCGGGCAGGGACTTTGCTGTACCATTACAAGGTATAGGGTGACTGTGAACTGCGATACAGGTGCCACAGGGGGTCCCATCAGCCTTACTCTGCTAGATGTGGAAAGACTGTCACACTAACTCTTGTTACCCCCTGTCTTCCTTGCACTCTGAGCCCAACTAGGTCCCTTAACTGTTTACCTGCTGTCCGGTTCTATTTACTATGGGGACATGCTGGATACCAGCTGCAACACACTAAGCCCCTACAATCACAGCCATATGCCTTTCTGTTTTAAGCTGCAACACCTTGAGTACTTTCATACTTGTCCATTTGCCTGCAGGTCTCTGCTAAGTTAGCTTGTACCCTCTGGCAGGTGCTGTCAACACCAAAATTTTATAAATTGGATGTGTCCTTTCTATGTCAAGCATCTAAGATATACCATTAATATTAATCTACATATACTTAATCGTTTGTGTTATCATTTTATTTTTATTTAATATTACTCTGCAGTGCATATTAGCGCGTAAACGAATCATAACATACCAAGCACTATGTACCTCCCGCTGAGCTTACCCAGCTAGTTAATTTATCTTTTGAAAATTTTAGACAGCAGGATGTACATCTCTTCATTGATTATTGTTTTAGCTAGGCTTGAAACATATGTAAAGCAATGTCTGTTTTTTTCTTTTCTCTTACAAAACTAAAATTGTGCTGTATACTCATATGCCACGTTATGTTTTAACTGTTCGTTACCTTGCTGCTTGTGACTGCTATTGTGGCTGAACAAGCCTGTTGTAATACCGTGCACGACAAAAATAAAGAATTAAAAAAAAAAAAAAAAAATCACATATCCCTTACAAATAGGCAATAAGCAATGTGGGACGAAAAAAGAGAAACACAATAATATTGATAATATTAATATAATAATAATATTGATAACGCATATTGAATTAATAAAAGCTGTACCCTGTGTACTACTATCATCCCACGAATGACTATTAAACATTTAAAATGGAAAAAAAATAAAAAAATAAAAAATAGTGTACAAGCTATATAGCTGTATTTCAGATGTAATAATACATAGAATAATATATTATAAATAAAGAAGAGAAGGTTGTTGGCAAGCCCGGGACCTTATATTGTTTACTTGAAACCTGTTATATAAAGGTCACTTCATGGAGAAAAGAATCAGATTTGAGGATGAGAAGGAGAACAAGAGTACGGCAGCATTACAGATAAATAAAGGTTTAGACAGGGAGCTATTGATTCTACCACGGGTGACTGGTAGACTGTCAAAGGCCTTCTCAGTCTTGATTCATAGTAGTGATGATTGGGAGGATTTCATAGCATGATGGAAAAAGTTAATCATTTTTGTGATTTTGTCTCTAGCCTCCCAAAGTGAGATGAAACCTGTCTGATCATGGTGGACCAGGTGGGGAAGGTGGAGTTAGAGGCTCAAGGATATAGTTTTAGCAAATCATTTTACATCTATATTTATATTGATAAAGGCCTGTAACTTCTGCACAGCCTCTGGTTCTTCCTCAGTTTGGGGAGTAGGGTGATAGTGACTTCAGTAATACTTCAGTTTAAATTTATGTCCAAACATGTGGGTGTGCAGAATCAGATGACTCATTAGACGGTCTAGGTGGTGGGAAAATTTCTGAGTCTGAAGCTCTGGTTCTGCATGTGAGGGTGACTTCCTTAAGATCAATAGATATCCCTGCTTGGCACTGTTCCCTCTCACTTTGTTGAGGTAGCATTGTGGTCTGCATATCTATTTGGAACACACAACTTTAAGAGCACCCTCACTGTCTCCCGGCATGGTGAGTCACTAATTGAAAGCTAGAACCACAAGGGAGCTCTTAAAGAGCTCCACACCTGATATAGGTAAAGACCACAATGCAAAAACACACAAGCTCACTACACAAATACAGAACACTCAGCCACACAAACTAACTTGCACATACATGCGCACTCAACGTCCCCCCCATCCAAAACACACAGTTATCAGCCTTCGCAAAGCTCACAACACTAAGACCAAGATTGTCTTTCCACATGATCAGTTGCCCAGGGGACTCACTTGCATAAGGGCCCCACCACGAGGCGCCACGGTTGACAGCGGAGATCCTTTAATTTTCCCTCCCGGACCATGCACAGCCGGTCTCAATGTGTGCCTTTCTCGGGACGGTGTGGAAATCAAAGATCTAACTCATCGGCCCATTCACCCTTTATTAGGGGAGAGGGAGGCAGATTCAGGGAGGTAGATTCAGGGAGGCTTTGTGCCGCCATTTCCCATGGCAACACTATGACACAGCGCTAAGCTCGCAGGAAGAGTAAAGGTAGCCTGTAGCCGGAGGAGTTGCACGCTAATCTTCTCTCACTACCACTGAACCACCAAGGCTTGTAGGGTTTGCCCTCTCTCTGACAAAAGGTAAGAAGTGGTGGAGGGTATATAATTTTTTTCCCTTATCACCCCCAACACATGCTACACCCCTCACACACACACACACTGATCCTTTAACACAGACACACACACACACATTGCACCCCTTACACACACACTGCACCCTCATACATACACACAAACTGCACACCTCACACACACACTGCACCCCTCACACAAACACACACACAAGCTGCACCCCTCGCACATCTGTGTGTGTTTGTCTGTTCAGCATTCTGTGTTCAGCATTCTGTTTATTGAGCAGTCTGTGTGTGTGCCTGAGGGCCCCCGCGACCGGGTCCCAGCTGCTAAGTTTTGCGGCCGCCGGGGCCGCATATGCACATGCTGTCAGGGCCACCCAATGGATATGGATTATCAGGGGGCCTAGTCAGCGCTGGGCGCTTTAACAGCGCGACCGGTCCCCCTGTGATTACATCACAAGCTGGGAGGACGTGATTCCCCGGTCACTCCTCCCAGCTATCAGGACCCGCGCAGGAGGAAGGAGGAGGAGGGAGTCAGAGTGGGAACTCTGACTCCCATCAGGCTGAACCCCCAGGGAAGGTCATAAGGTGGGAAACATTTGTATATGTATGTCTCTGTATGTGTGTGTGTCTCTGTATGTGTGTCTGTGTCTCTCTGTATGTATGTGTGTGTGTCTGTCTCTCTGTATGTGTCTGTGTCTCTGTATTTATGTGTGTGTGTGTGTCTGTGTGTGTGTGTGTGTGTGTCTCTGTATGTGTGTGTGTCTGTGTCTCTATGTATGTGTGTGTGTGTCTCTGTATGTGTGTGTGTCTCTGTATGTGTGTGTATGTATGTGTCTATCTGTGTATATATGTGTGTGTGTCTGTATGTATGTGTCTGTCGGGGGATGTATGTGTGTGTGTCTGTCTGTGTGTATGTTTGTGTGTGTCTGTATTGGTTGGTATGGGGGGGGGGCACGGATCGGGGAAAGAGAGGGGAGGTGGGGGGCCCACGGATGAGTTTCGCACCGGGGCCCTATGGATTGTGTGTACGCCACTGTCAGTATGTATTCAGCAGTCTGTTTGTATTCAGCAGTCTGTGTGTGTATTCAGCAGTCTGTGTGTGTGTATTCAGCAGTCTGTGTGTGTGTGTGTATTCAGCATTCTGTACATATTCAGCAGTCTATGTATGTAATTCTATCAATAATTTACATTTATATTTCTGTGAGTGGTTGTGTAGGTAGGGCCCCAGTGCTCTGCTGTGCCAGGGGCCTGTAATGCTGTTAAGACAATCTGGACTCAGACAATACACTCACCTTCACACACAGCACTCAGCAACCACACAAATGTGCATGTGTCTGCTCAAATGGTCAGAAACAGACTCCATGAGGGTGGTATGAGGGCCCGAGTTCCATAGGTGGGGGTTGTGCTTACAGCCCAACACCGTGCAGGACGTTTGCCATTTGCCAGAGAACACCAAGATTGGCAAATTCGCCCTGTGGTCTTCACAGATGAAAGCAGGTTCACACTGAGCACATGTGACAGACGTGACAGAGCCTGGAGACGCTGTGGAGAATGTTCTGCTGCCTGCAACATCCTCCATGTGCTCGCCAGAGGTAGCCTGACTGCCATTAGGTACCGAGATGAGATCCTCAGACCCCTTGTGAGACCATATGCTGGTGCGGTTGGCCCTGGGTTACTCCTAATGCAATACAATGCTAGACCTCATGTGGCTGGAGTGTGTCAGCAGTTCCTGCAAAACGAAGGCATTAATGCAATGGACTGGCCCGCCCGTTCCCCAGTCCTGAATCCAATTGAGCACATCTGGGACATCATGTCTCGCTCCATCCACCAACGTCACGTTGCACCAGGAGTTGGCAGATGCTTTAGTCCAGGTCTGGGAGGAGATCCCTCAGGAGACTCCAAATCCAGACCTCCATGGGTTCCATTTTTTTTTTATTTTTGTGTGATTTTGTTGTCAGCACATTCAACTATGTAAAGAGCAAAGTATTTCAGAAGAATATTTAATTCATTCAGATCTAGGATGTGTTATTTTTGTGTCCCCTTTATTTTTTTGAGCAGTGTATAACTACCACAAACGTGCTGCAAAGATCTACAGATAAAGGGATCGCTATGGAAACTAATGGGATGTCTCCGCTGATTACCGCACTTTTCTTTCCGCAACACTGTTTTAAAATTTCCCCCAAATGTTCAAATTGCTCCTCTGTATATTCACATGCATAATGCCCATTTAGATATCTTGATAAATAACATACAGATACAATGGCAAAAAACCTGATCTGACGGATGATGCTTAACGTTAGATATTGCACCATTATTTATAAATAACTCTCTCAGTGTTAGAGATTGCACCATTATTTATAAATAACTCTCCCAGTGTTAGAGATTGCACCATTATTTATAAATAACTCTCCCGGTGTTAGAGATTGCACCATTATTTATAAATAACTCTCCCAGTGTTAGAGATTGCACCATTATTTATAAATAACTATCCCGGTGTTAGAGATCGCTCCATTATTTATAAATAACTCTCCCGGTGTTAGAGATTGCACCATTATTTATAAATAACTCTCCCGGTGTTAGAGATTGCACCATTATTTATAAATAACTCTCTCAGTGTTAGAGATTGCACCATTATTTATAAATAACTCTCCCAGTGTTGGAGATTGCACCATTATTTATAAATAACTCTCCCGGTGTTAGAGATTGCACCATTATTTATAAATAACTCTGCCGGTGTTAGAGATTGCACCATTATTTATAAATAACTCTGCCGGTGTTAGAGATTGCACCATTATTTATAAATAACTCTCCCAGTGTTAGAGATTGCACCATTATTTATAAATAACTCTCACAGTGTTAGAGATTGCACCATTATTTATAAATAACTCTCCCAGTGTTAGAGATTGCACCATTATTTATAAATAACTCTCCCGGTGTTAGAGATTGCACCATTATTTATAAATAACTCTCCCAGTGTAAGAGATTTAACCATTATTTATAAATAACTCTCCCGGTGTTGGAGATTGCACCATTATTTATAAATAACTCTCCCGGTGTTGGAGATTGCACCATCATTTATAAATAACTCTCCCGGTGTTAGAGATTGCACCATTATTTATAAATAACTCTCCCAGTGTTAGAGATTGCCCCATTATTTATAAATAACTCTCCCGGTGTTAGAGATTGCACCATTATTTATAAATAACTCTCCCAGTGTTAGAGATTGCACCATTATTTATAAATAACTCTCCCAGTGTTAGAGATTGCACCATTATTTATAAATAACTCTCCCGGTGTTAGAGATTGCACCATTATTTATAAATAACTCTCCCGGTGTTAGAGATTGCACCATTATTTATAAATAACTCTCTCAGTGTTAGAGATTGCACCATTATTTATAAATAACTCTCCCAGTGTTAGAGATTGCACCATTATTTATAAATAACTCTCCCGGTGTTAGAGATTGCACCATTATTTATAAATAACTCTCCCGGTGTTAGAGATTGCACCATTATTTATAAATAACTCTCCCGGTGTTAGAGATTGCACCATTATTTATAAATAACTCTCCCGGTGTTAGAGATTGCACCATTATTTATAAATAACTCTCCCGGTGTTAGAGATTGCACCATTATTTATAAATAACTCTCCCGGTGTTGGAGATTGCACCATTATTTATAAATAACTCTCCCGGTGTTGGAGATTGCACCATTATTTATAAATAACTCTCCCGGTGTTGGAGATTGCACCATTATTTATAAATAACTCTCCCGGTGTTAGAGATTGCACCATTATTTATAAATAACTCTCCCAGTGTTGGAGATTGCACCATTATTTATAAATAACTCTCCCAGTGTTAGAGATTGCACCATTATTTATAAATAACTCTCCCGGTGTTAGAGATTGCACCATTATTTATAAATAACTCTCCCAGTGTTGGAGATTGCACCATTATTTATAAATAACTCTCCCAGTGTTAGAGATTGCACCATTATTTATAAATAACTCTCCCAGTGTTAGAGATTGCACCATTATTTATAAATAACTCTCCCAGTGTTGGAGATTGCACCATTATTTATAAATAACTCTCCCAGTGTTAGAGATTGCACCATTATTTATAAATAACTCTCCCAGTGTTAGAGATTGCACCATTATTTATAAATAACTCTCCCAGTGTTAGAGATTGCACCATTCTTTATAAATAACTCTCCCAGTGTTAGAGATTGCACCATTATTTATAAATAACTCTCCCAGTGTTGGAGATTGCACCATTATTTATAAATAACTCTCCCAGTGTTAGAGATTGCACCATTATTTATAAATAACTCTCCCAGTGTTAGAGATTGCACCATTATTTATAAATAACTCTCCCGGTGTAAGAGATTGCACCATTATTTATAAATAACTCTCCCGGTGTAAGAGATTGCACCATTATTTATAAATAACTCTCCCGGTGTTAGAGATTGCACCATTATTTATAAATAACTCTCCCGGTGTTAGAGATTGCACCATCATTTATAAATAACTCTCACAGTGTTAGGGATTGCACCATCATTTATAAATAACTCTCCCAGTGTTAGAGATTGCACCATTATTTATAAATAACTCTCCCAGTGTTGGAGATTGCACCATTATTTATAAATAACTCTCCCAGTGTTAGAGATTGCACCATTATTTATAAATAACTCTCCCAGTGTTAGAGATTGCACCATTATTTATAAATAACTCTCCCGGTGTTAGAGATTGCACCATTATTTATAAATAACTCTCCCAGTGTTAGAGATTGCACCATTATTTATAAATAACTCTCC
This sequence comes from Pelobates fuscus, assembly GCF_036172605.1. Taxonomy (NCBI): domain Eukaryota; kingdom Metazoa; phylum Chordata; class Amphibia; order Anura; family Pelobatidae; genus Pelobates; species Pelobates fuscus. The sequence goes on from NC_086317.1 coordinate 469,703,403, forward strand.
CGGTGTAAGAGATTGCACCATTATTTATAAATAACTCTCCCGGTGTAAGAGATTGCACCATTATTTATAAATAACTCTCCTGGTGTTGGAGATTGCACCATTATTTATAAATAACTCTCCCGGTGTTAGAGATTGCACCATTATTTATAAATAACTCTCCCGGTGTTAGAGATTGCACCATTATTTATAAATAACTCTCCCGGTGTTAGAGATTGCACCATTATTTATAAATAACTCTCCCAGTGTTAGAGATTGCACCATTATTTATAAATAACTCTCCCGGTGTAAGAGATTGCACCATTATTTATAAATAACTCTCCCGGTGTAACAGATTGCACCATTATTTATAAATAACTCTCCCGGTGTAACAGATTGCACCATTATTTATAAATAACTCTCCCGGTGTTGGAGATTGCACCATTATTTATAAATAACTCTCCCGGTGTTAGAGATTGCACCATTATTTATAAATAACTCTCCCAGTGTTAGAGATTGCACCATTATTTATAAATAACTCTCCCGGTGTTAGAGATTGCACCATTATTTATAAATAACTCTCCCGGTGTTAGAGATTGCACCATTATTTATAAATAACTCTCCCGGTGTTGGAGATTGCACCATTATTTATAAATAACTCTCCCGGTGTTAGAGATTGCACCATTATTTATAAATAACTCTCCCGGTGTTGGAGATTGCACCATTATTTATAAATAACTCTCCCGGTGTTAGAGATTGCACCATTATTTATAAATAACTCTCCCGGTGTTAGAGATTGCACCATTATTTATAAATAACTCTCCCGGTGTTAGAGATTGCACCATTATTTATAAATAACTCTCCCGGTGTTAGAGATTGCACCATTATTTATAAATAACTCTCCCGGTGTTAGAGATTGCACCATTATTTATAAATAACTCTCCCGGTGTTGGAGATTGCACCATTATTTATAAATAACTCTCCCGGTGTTAGAGATTGCACCATTATTTATAAATAACTCTCCCGGTGTTAGAGATTGCACCATTATTTATAAATAACTCTCCCGGTGTTAGAGATTGCACCATTATTTATAAATAACTCTCCCGGTGTTAGAGATTGCACCATTATTTATAAATAACTATCCCAGTGTTAGAGATTGCACCATTATTTATAAATAACTCTCCCAGTGTTGGAGATTGCACCATTATTTATAAATAACTCTCCCAGTGTTAGAGATTGCACCATTATTTATAAATAACTCTCCCAGTGTTAGAGATTGCACCATTATTTATAAATAACTCTCCCAGTGTTAGAGATTGCACCATTCTTTATAAATAACTCTCCCAGTGTTAGAGATTGCACCATTATTTATAAATAACTCTCCCAGTGTTGGAGATTGCACCATTATTTATAAATAACTCTCCCAGTGTTAGAGATTGCACCATTATTTATAAATAACTCTCCCAGTGTTAGAGATTGCACCATTATTTATAAATAACTCTCCCGGTGTTAGAGATTGCACCATTATTTATAAATAACTCTCCCAGTGTTAGAGATTGCACCATTATTTATAAATAACTCTCCCGGTGTAAGAGATTGCACCATTATTTATAAATAACTCTCCCGGTGTAAGAGATTGCACCATTATTTATAAATAACTCTCCCGGTGTTAGAGATTGCACCATTATTTATAAATAACTCTCCCGGTGTTAGAGATTGCACCATCATTTATAAATAACTCTCACAGTGTTAGAGATTGCACCATTATTTATAAATAACTCTCCCAGTGTTAGAGATTGCACCATTATTTATAAATAACTCTCCCAGTGTTGGAGATTGCACCATTATTTATAAATAACTCTCCCAGTGTTAGAGATTGCACCATTATTTATAAATAACTCTCCCAGTGTTAGAGATTGCACCATTATTTATAAATAACTCTCCCGGTGTTAGAGATTGCACCATTATTTATAAATAACTCTCCCAGTGTTAGAGATTGCACCATTATTTATAAATAACTCTCCCGGTGTAAGAGATTGCACCATTATTTATAAATAACTCTCCCGGTGTAAGAGATTGCACCATTATTTATAAATAACTCTCCTGGTGTTGGAGATTGCACCATTATTTATAAATAACTCTCCCGGTGTTAGAGATTGCACCATTATTTATAAATAACTCTCCCGGTGTTAGAGATTGCACCATTATTTATAAATAACTCTCCCGGTGTTAGAGATTGCACCATTATTTATAAATAACTCTCCCAGTGTTAGAGATTGCACCATTATTTATAAATAACTCTCCCGGTGTAAGAGATTGCACCATTATTTATAAATAACTCTCCCGGTGTAAGAGATTGCACCATTATTTATAAATAACTCTCCCGGTGTAACAGATTGCACCATTATTTATAAATAACTCTCCCGGTGTTGGAGATTGCACCATTATTTATAAATAACTCTCCCGGTGTTAGAGATTGCACCATTATTTATAAATAACTCTCCCAGTGTTAGAGATTGCACCATTATTTATAAATAACTCTCCCGGTGTTAGAGATTGCACCATTATTTATAAATAACTCTCCCGGTGTTAGAGATTGCACCATTATTTATAAATAACTCTCCCGGTGTTGGAGATTGCACCATTATTTATAAATAACTCTCCCGGTGTTAGAGATTGCACCATTATTTATAAATAACTCTCCCGGTGTTAGAGATTGCACCATTATTTATAAATAACTCTCCCGGTGTTGGAGATTGCACCATTATTTATAAATAACTCTCCCGGTGTTAGAGATTGCACCATTATTTATAAATAACTCTCCCGGTGTTAGAGATTGCACCATTATTTATAAATAACTCTCCCGGTGTTGGAGATTGCACCATTATTTATAAATAACTCTCCCGGTGTTAGAGATTGCACCATTATTTATAAATAACTCTCCCGGTGTTAGAGATTGCACCATTATTTATAAATAACTCTCCCGGTGTTAGAGATTGCACCATTATTTATAAATAACTCTCCCGGTGTTAGAGATTGCACCATTATTTATAAATAACTCTCCCGGTGTTGGAGATTGCACCATTATTTATAAATAACTCTCCCGGTGTTAGAGATTGCACCATTATTTATAAATAACTCTCCCGGTGTTGGAGATTGCACCATTATTTATAAATAACTCTCCCGGTGTTAGAGATTGCACCATTATTTATAAATAACTCTCCCGGTGTTAGAGATTGCACCATTATTTATAAATAACTCTCCCGGTGTTGGAGATTGCACCATTATTTATAAATAACTCTCCCGGTGTTAGAGATTGCACCATTATTTATAAATAACTCTCCCGGTGTTAGAGATTGCACCATTATTTATAAATAACTCTCCCGGTGTTAGAGATTGCACCATTATTTATAAATAACTCTCCCGGTGTTAGAGATTGCACCATTATTTATAAATAACTCTCCCGGTGTTGGAGATTGCACCATTATTTATAAATAACTCTCCCGGTGTTAGAGATTGCACCATTATTTATAAATAACTCTCCCGGTGTTAGAGATTGCACCATTATTTATAAATAACTCTCCCGGTGTTAGAGATTGCACCATTATTTATAAATAACTCTCCCAGTGTTGGAGATTGCACCATTATTTATAAATAACTCTCCCAGTGTTAGAGATTGCACCATTATTTATAAATAACTCTCCCGGTGTAAGAGATTGCACCATTATTTATAAATAACTCTCCCGGTGTAAGAGATTGCACCATTATTTATAAATAACTCTCCCGGTGTAAGAGATTGCACCATTATTTATAAATAACTCTCCCGGTGTTGGAGATTGCACCATTATTTATAAATAACTCTCCCGGTGTTAGAGATTGCACCATTATTTATAAATAACTCTCCCGGTGTAAGAGATTGCACCATTATTTATAAGTAACTCTCCTAGCGTCGGAGATTGCCCCAGTTTATTGTACCCTTAGCCCCTCCATGTCTGCATCCAACACAAAGCTTGCTAAGGAGACTCTATCCCCTGACTGGCTCAGGCACCTCCTTCTGTAGGCTGGGCTGACTGATGTACATTACACCTCTTAAATTTCTGAACAGCCACCATTCACTGTCAGAACTCCAGAGAAGAAAGGTCAGGAATCCTGTGTGACTGGCAGCACCAAAGGAAGGCTTGCTGGCTGCAGGTCAGAGGTCAGGGCTGTGTGCCTTATTCATTGATGTGTTGTGGGTTTAATCACTGTAGTGTTACAGTAACTGTTGCCTGTATGGAGATTATGGAATGTTGTGTTTGATATGACAAGCTTGTTACAATGCAGAACTGCTAAATTATCCAGCTGTGCCTTGTATCTGGATGGGGGGATTCAGTGATATTGATTGGGGGATTCAATGAGTGTTTTTTGTTTTTTTGTTTGATGTTAAATTGTCACATAGCAGTTTTCCTTGATAACACATAACATTTGGGTTTCTTCAACTAAGTGGTCTCCTGGCAATTAAAATGTTAATTAACACCCAGGACTGTGACAATAGGTGTTACTGGCATCAAATCAGTCACATTGTATAGTTGTGATAATCTTAGCACCACAGGTGGTCCTTAACTGCAATGATTAGCATGCTGAGATAGGAATAAAAAGGCATCATGGGGGATGTAGCTTAAAATCATGTAAGATGCCCATATTAAACGTCACTGATATAAGATTTGATGTGGGGATCTGTGTGTAACTCAGATTAATGCTAGGTTTGTGTATGTGGAGTCTTGTTTTGGGCTGGTACTTGGAGTGCTGGAGATCTTCAATATATTCAACATCATTCTATATCCTCTACATCAGGGAGAATGGGATTTATATGGCAGGGGCTGCATGTGGCCAATCATACATCTTTGTTATGATAACTAACTGCAGGATACAAACGTGACAATGCCTCGCTGATAAAATCCCATTCAAAATAGGTTTAAACGTCGTGTTGATTAATGTTTTACTTGTTTTCACAAAATATTATCTACGTCTGTGTGTCTGTCTAATTTCCCCCTGGTAATGCGTAACATGGCGTTTAGCAATACTTTGTTCTGTTTTACCTGGCAATTTCTGTGTACATTTTTTCTGTAAAATACTGCTGAAATGGGATCACCGGGAGAAACTACTTTGCTTTTTTAGCAGACTACTGTAAATGCAGCTAGAGTTTTATACCAAGATTAACCCTTTAAGGACCAAACATCTGGAATAAAAGGGAATCATGACATGTCACACATGTCATGTGTCCTTAAGGGGTTAAAACAGAGGTAAAGGTGTCAGTGACAGCACCCAGCACCTCTGTCCTGGGATTTAGGGTAACGACCCTAACGATTATATATATGTAAGTTAATTATTAGTACCTTTCCCATATATACAAGGTAATAGCTTATAATAGTGTGTGTATTTTACGTTGAAGTTAATAGAGTTAAATGTTAACATTCGGATACATGTTATACTGTGTGGCACACCCTCACCCCTCTTTTTAATCAGTTGGTACCCACTGGCAGTATCGGCACCTGACTTATTTCGATTGGCACTGCCAACCAACACCATGGCTGTTAGATGGTTAGAGAACCTTGTTTTTACATTTATTCACTGCTTTTGACCTAATTATGGTTCATTCCATCATCCATATTTAAAATGAAGTGAATGACACTATGGGGAACTAAATGATGAAGACTATGGATAGATGGAAAAATGTCATGCATCTTAGAATGTGCACGCCATATCCTGGTAATTTAGCTGTGGAAACGTTGTGAATCTTTACTTTACTATTTTGGAACAGGATAGTTAAACACTTAATTCTTATGATGGCATAAACTGTCGTTGGACCCTAAGGAGTTAAGACGCAGTAACTGAGTATTGATATCACATGCCCGTCACGGTATTCAGAATAGAATGGTAGACACAGATTCATTGACTAGTACCCAGCTATCAAACTGCAATATAAAATGTAACTGGAGTATTCACAAAAAAACTGAATTGTTGGGCGTTCACCAGAAAATCACAAATTTAAGTTCAAAATAGCTCAAATGGAAACATAACCGACTGAGAATTTTCCATCTTGGGTGTTCTGACCTAACTTTGCTGTTGCTTTGTGACTGCCTAAAAATCCACAGTTTAATTAATCAACCCATTTGCAATCGTTTCTCAAAACAATTATAAAGATTATTGTCATACCTGTGCCAAATAAATAGTATTCTTAAAGTTAGACTTTCTTGAAATGCAATGAGTGACATAAAAGAAGGGCTGTAATTATTATTATTATTTTATTATTTATATAACGTCAGCAAATTCCGTAGCGCTGTACAATAGGTATAAGGAATGAACAAAAATATCCTCTATGGTAGATGGGATGTCTATAGGAGTGTCAAAGCAATTCACTAATGTGAGAATTGTTTAGGATTCAAAGTGGAATCAGAGTGAAGTACACATTTAAGGCCAAAGTAGTCAAGTTGTAGGCATAGCAGATTTAGAGAACTTTTCCAGTTCGGTTGCTTTTGCCTTAGATTAGAAACGTACTTTGAATTCCCAACATCTGTTGCTTTAGTGATGAATCTTGTCTGTCCATACAGACTATAACAAAAGTAGACTTCCCCCCTTCTGCTGGTGTACAAGGCTAAGCATCATGGGAGATGTAGTTCTATAATTTTGGAAGCTGGTAGAAATTCATCCTACATTACAGTATTGATTTGAATGCATTGTTACAGTATCAAGAGGTCACTATAATCTCCAGGGTCTGACAGTCACAATCTCAGACAGTGAAATGTTTTGATAAAAAAAACTGATATAGTAATTAAAAACACAAAATATACGCTGTTATTTAATTAAATTTCACATGCCTTCCCAGAGACTGCCCAATGCTGCGTTACGAAGATAAATGTTTATTAACTTGCTGCAGGGGAGAGAGAGATGGATTATCTCCCATCTCAGTCCCTGCATGTGATTTAGGGGGTGCACACAAAATTATGCAAATTAACAACACGTGTGTAAAATTTAGCCTAAATTGGAATGAAAAAAAGAGTTCTCTCAATAGACCCCGTTAAGAGAAAAGAATGGAAAAAAGTTGTTTATTCACATTATTCATACTAAAATAGCCACATTTGAAAAATCCTCTAACTAAACTAGTTTAGCCTACATTTTGTAAGATGTTAACTAGAGGAATACTACACACTCAGCTTGTGTGAATTGTGTGTGTCTTCTTTTGTTCATTTTCTGGAAGTGATGAATTCAATAGAACCTTTTCAATGAACCTTGTTACACCTTCCTGGCTGTCAATCAGGTAACTGGTCCTGTTACTTCCTGGTTTGATTAGCTCAGTGGAGATAAACCTAAGAGGCAGCAATTGCCCAGAGCACCTGCCTTGGTAAGACTTCTCATTGAGCTGCATTGGGAAGTCTGTGATTAGACAGCCAGAGAAAGTCGGGGAAGGTTTACAATACCTGCAGATTCTAGACCTTGATCTGCGGCTATTGCATGCCAATATTTCATGTACCCCCCAAAACCATTCAGAATTAATTACATGTGCATTTTCTTTGGGGACATGTCTACTAAATAGTTTTTAAGGAGTGTTCCTTTAGCTGAATGTTTAGTGAACAAGCCTCAAGAGTTTTTATCTGCCCCTTTCCCAGGCACCACTGAACCATTGATACGCACCCCACTTTTTTCCTCTCTGTATGATAGCTGGCATATCCATTAAAGGGACTCTCCAGTGCAGGTCCCCTCTACCTCCCACCTCCCATCCCCGGTTGCTGAAGGGGTGAAAATGCTTTTCAATGCTTTCCTATGGGGATTTTAGCGACGCTGGAGGTCCTCACACAGCGTGAGGACGTCCAGCGAAGCTATAGCACAGAAAACCTGTGCTATAGACCAGGAAGTGCCCTCTAGTGGCTGTCTAGTAGACAGCCACTAGAGGTGGAGTTAACCCTGTAAGGTAATTATTGCAGTTTATAAAAAAACTGCAATAATTACACTTGCAGGGTTAAGGGTAGTGGGAGTTGGCACCCAGACCACTCCAACGGGCAGCAGTGGTCTGGGTGCCTGGAGTGTCCCTTTAATTATCCCTGCTGTGTTTATCTCCTATTTCCCTTTAAGAGGGGGCAATAGTAAACAATACTCCCCATAGAGTAAGATTGATTTAACAGAAGCCATGCAGTGTTTCATTTCATTAACGATCCCTCCTTAAAGTGAATGGCTGGTCATTCTGCTCTTCCCGAGCTCTGTATTTTTAGAACATTCCTTCAGCTGTCACAATTTTATATTTATATTTTCTCTACGCCCCAGATATATCTAATTTCCGTGACGTCTGCCTGTACCTGTCTATGTGATTCGCATGATGTCTATGGCAAACGATTGATGTATCAACAAAAATCAATCTTGCTGCCTTAACCCTTTGTGTGCTGCTCAGTCCACTGCTCATATCTTTAGAATTCCAGGTGTCAGATCTCAGTCCTTGACATCACTCAGAGCATTTGTTTGTGTCCCTAACCGTCCAGAAAACCTTTTGCTTCAATAGTATTTCAAAATGAATTTACTATTTTCTCCCAGTCTGTGTGTGTAGGGTACAGTTACTAATAACCCTTAACCCCTCTGGGCACACCGTGAGCGAGGAGTCCACAGTCAGAAGATTAATCCAAAAATGTTCCCCTTGCTCACTGTGTCTGGAGGGGAATTGCTGATATTATTAACATAATATTTAATATGCAGAGTAATAGCTGCTTGATCCAAGGAGATATCTGACTGCCATTCTGGGGTCAAGAAGGATTTTGTAGCAAAATTGGAACGTGCTTCAAACTTTTCTTTGCTCTTTATTTTGGATCAACAGCAAACAACAGATGTGAGAAAGGCTGGACTTGATGCAATGTAAGTCTTATTTCAGCCTATATAAGGATCCCAATCAGCGCAGTACCTAGCACGAGGCTGACAAGGCATTTGCCTTGGGCGGCACTTTCAGGAGGGCAGCAAAAAAAGCCCCCCAATCGCTCTGGCAGATGCCTCGTCAGTCTCTTGTCTTGGGGGCCCGAGAGTTGGCCGGCTGGCCACCTCAGGCCCCCCCCCCCCTCCTCGAGGCAGGCATCTGCTGATGTTACGGGCAGCGAGTAAGCACTCTCCCATGAGCTCTTCCCTGCTGAACTCCCTCGTGCGCACCACAGTGATGCCGGAGCCGGAATATGACATCACTCCAACAAAGCATCAATAAGAGGTGCGCAAGTGACCTGAGCAAAGGCTGGGTGTATTGAATTTAAATTTTTTATTTTATTTTAAATTGTGAGTCTGTGTGTGTCTGTTAGTGAGTGTGCTTGTGTGCATGTGTTAGTGAGTGTGTTTGTGTGCATGTCTGTTAGTGAGTGTGTTAGTGTGTGTATGTTAGTGACTGTGTTAGTGTGTGTGTCTGTTAGTGAGTATTAGTGTGTGTGTGTGTCTGTTAGTGTGTGTGTGTGTGTCTGTCTGTTAGTGAGTGAGTGTGTGTGTGTCTATTAGTGAGTATGTGTGTTAGTGAGTGTCAGTGTGTCTGTTAGTGAGTGTTAGTGTGTGTCTGTTAGTGAGAGTGTGTGTGCCTGTTAGTGAGTGTGTTAGTGTGTGTCTGTTAGTGACGGTTTGTGTGTGTGTGTGTGTGTGCGTTAGTGAGTGTTAGTGTGTGTCTGTTAGTGAGAGTTAGTGTGTGTCTGTTAGTGAGAGTGTGTGTGTCTTAGTGAGTGTGTGTCTGTCACTGAGTGTGTATGTATGTTTGTCAGTGAGAGTGCATACATGTTTGTCAGTGAGTGTGTATCTGTCACTGAGAGTGTGTGTCTGTCAGTGTGTGTATGCGTGCCTGTCAGTGTATGTATGCATGTTTTAGCGTGTGTATCCATGTATGTCAGCGTGTCTAGTGTATGTGTGTCTGTCAGTCAATGTGCGTGTCTGACACTGAGTGCATATATGTGTCAGTGAGTGTTGTATATGTGTTTGTCAGTGTGTATCTGTTAGTAAGTGTGTCCCAGCGTGTGTGTGTCTGACACCGAGTGAGTGTGCATGCATTTCTGTCAGTGAGTGTATATGTGTCTGTCGATGAATTTGTCTGCTAGTTAGTGTATATGTGAGTCTGTCGGTTATTGTGAGTGTGTGTGTAACTGTGCATGAGCGAGTGTGTATGTCTGTGAATGTGTATGTTTCAGTGAAAGTGTGTGTTGGTTAAACAGTGTGTGTGACAATGACTGTGTATCTGTACGTGAGCATATGTAAGTGCATGCCTCAGTGAGGGTGTGTGTCTGTCAGGAAGAGAAATTTAGAGGGGGGGAGGGGTGCCAGAGTTTTGTCATTATTATTAAATTATCTCTGTAATGGCACGTGTGAGCTAAAAGTCCCTACCCTCTGCGAACCCCATATATCTCATAGAGTTGCGCTGAATCCATGCTGGCTGTGATGACGCACAAAGAGAAGACCTTAGAAAATGGAAGATGTGCGTCTTGTGGTTGTCAGTCTGACATTCACTAAATGCGTGTTTTCAGATAAATATAAAAATTGCTGTTTCACTCTAATGGTTATGTTTTACATTTTCAGAATAAAGGGATCTGGTCTGTACACCAAAACTACTACATGAAGATGCACTGGGTGTGGTGCTTACACTGTCCTTTTAACTGCAGATGGACAGATAGTATCTTTTAAAGATGGACAGTTATTTGTAAAACAAATAATATTTTGCCAATACACCTTTGTCTAGGCAGGGTATAAATATGTAAATCCTTGTAGTAAAATCAATGGGGAGAACTTGCTTATGTTAATAGATGAAGGGTCTATTTCTTGTATCTGCTCAGATCCACAGGGTTACACCAGGAACATCCAAACACAATCTAAGCGAATGGGAGGGAGCTTGAACATATTTTTAGGACATTATACAATGGATCAAAGGCCCAAATTATTTGTGAGGACGTGAAACAATAGTAACTACCGGTAATTCTGTTATGTCGTAAATAGCCAGAAACCTAATGCAATGCACCCAACTATGCTGGAAATGACTTACACCTTAACACATTGTATCCTGCTATGCTGTGAATGAACAAAATCCTAAAACAATGTATTCAGATATCCTGTAAACCAACTGTCTAATCATTGTGATGTGAATGAACTGTCTAATCATTGTGATGTGAATGAACTGTCTAATCATTGTGATGTGAAAGAACGGTCTAATCATTGTGATGTGAATGAACTGTCTAATCATTGTGATGTGAAAGAACTGTCTAATCATTGTGATGTGAAAGAACTGTCTAATCATTGTGATGTCAAAGAACTGTCTAATCATTGTGATGTAAACGAACGGTCTAATCATTGTGGTGTGAATGCACTGTCTAATCATTGTGATGTAAACTAACTGTCTAATCATTGTGGTGTGAATGAACTGTCTAATCATTGTTATGTAAATGAACTGTCTAATCATTGTTATGTAAATGAACTCTCTAATCATTGTGATGTCAAAGAACGGTCTAATCATTGTGATGTGAATGAACTGTCTAATCATTGTGGTGTAAACTAAGTGTCTAATCATTGTGATGTGAATAAAATCCTCAAAAAACACAGCACATCATTAGAAGCACTTGGTTTGATTGTCACCATATGTGTTTATTTAGTGCTGTTTAACATATCGTTGGTTGTATAGTGCAGCAGAGGAGAGGCCCTCTAATGCGAGGCCGCTCCGATGTTAGGGGGTTAGGAGGGAGAACTTGGGCTGACACTCCTGTGGGTACAGACCAAGTTCTCTGCTTCATATCAAAGCGTTGCCACGGGTTACCAGCATCTAACACCCCCCCCAACCCCCCAAGCCTCCATTCACCCATTGCATCCCCCTAACCTCCTTTAACCTCATTACAGTCCCTTTCCTAACAAAAGAAGGCAACAGGCATAACAGAGTATGCTGCAGCCCCTAACCCCATATTCCTATCTGTGCCACCTAGCCATCCCTCCCTTTCAACCCATGCCCATATCACCACCATCTATCCCTCTGTCTCTTCCATCCATCTCTTATCACTCCCACACTTCCCTAGCATTCACACCATCCCTTTTCTATTCCTTTCACCCCTTCCTCATACCACTCCAAATCTTTCCATCTCTCTCTTTTAGTCCTCCTATCACACAAACTATCTCTCACTCTTCCATCACTCCCAGCCATCCCACCATCTCTCCCATACTCCTGTAATTGCCGACACATCCTTCCATCTCTTCCCATCCTCTGATCACTCCCACCCTCACACTCCAGCTCATCCCATTTTCTCTGCAACCTTCTATCACTCAGAACCATCCCTTCCACACTCACAGCTATCACTCCTACACCTAACTTTCTCTCCCCATGCTTATCATTCCAATCCGGCTTCCCCACTCACAGCTCACTCATCTACCCACACGGCCCTCACAGCTCACCTCACACAGCAACACACATCACACACAGCAATACTATTCACTCACAGGTGCCCACACACACGCACTGCCACACATATCACTAAAAGATACTAAAATATATCACTCTCATATACTCACACATAGCTACTCACACATAGTTACCCAACACCTACACAAAATACAGTAACCTCTCTCAGACAGTCTTCTAAAAAATATTCCCAGGTGCAGGGCCGGATTGGGAAAAAAATTCGGCCTGGGCATTTTTCAATCACAGCGACCCCCTGAGAAGGGGGCGGGGCCAGAGAGGGTGTGTTTTGTCATCACTAAGGACAAGCACAAAGTGAGCATGTTAGTTCAATGCGCAGAGCCCTGCTGAAGAGCTCTAGCATGAGAAAAAGGCCCTGTATTTGGTCTGCGCAGCGCAAGCAAATTTAATAACATGCTTACGCTGTGTTTGCTTTTCACTTGTCTCAATAAGTGGGATACCAGAGGACAAAAGGGCCAGGAAAGCATATCATGCTAGGGGCTGTAGAGAGTGTGTGTATAGGGGGCATAGTGTGTATTGGGGATGTAGCGAGTGTGTGCATGCCGGCTGTAGTGTGTGTAAGGGTTGTAGAGAGTGTGTGTTTAGAGAATGTAGCATGTATTTGTTAACAAGGAATGTAGTGTGTGCATAGGGGATCCAGAGCTTGTATGTCAGGAATGTAGTGTGTGTAGGTGGTGCAGTGTGTTTGTAGGAGATCTAGTGTGTAAAGGACCCAGAGTGTGTATAGGAGATTGTGTGTGTGTGTGTGTGTGTGTGTGTAGAGGATTTAGAGTGTATATAGGGATGTGTATGTGTGTGTAGATTAGATGATCCAGAGTTGGGTAAGGGATCTAGCGTGGAGCGTAATGTGTGTAGTGGTGCAGTGTGAGGGGTGCTATAGTGTGTGTGTGTATATATGTATGTATGTATGTATGTATGTGTATATATATATATATATATATATATATATATAAACATATACACACACACTATATACATCCAAATATATATGTATATGTATATGTGAGGGTCACCGTGTGCTGTGTGCAGCATGTGTGTGTAAGAGTCACAGTGTGTTGGGTGTGTTGTGTGCAGCATGTGTGTGTGAGGGGTGCATCGTGTTGGGTGTGCTGTGTGCAGCATGTGTGTGTGTGAGGGGTGCAGTGTGTTGGGTGTGTTGTGTGCAGCATGTGTGTGTGAGGGGTGTATCGTGTTGGGTGTGCTATGTGCAGCATGTGTGTGTGAGGGGTGCATCGTGTTGGGTGTACTGTGTGCAGCATGTCTGTGTGAGGGGTGCAGTGTGTTGGGTGTGTTGTGTGCAGCATGTGTGTGTGAGGGGTGCATCGTGTTGGGTGTGCTGTGTGCAGCATGTGTGTGTGAGGGGTGCAGTGTGTTGTGTGAGGAGTGCAGTGTGTTGTGTGTGAGGGGTGTAGTGTGTTGTGTGTGAGTAGTGCAGCAGGTGTGTGAGGGGTGCAGCATGTGTGTAAGGGGTGCAGCATGTGTGTGAGGGTGTTCTTACCATCACATTCTATGTGTCTAATTATCTTTGTTAATTCACTGAGGGTTATTTTATATGATATATATATATATATGTGTGTGTGTGTCTGAGGGTGCGGTGTGTGTGCGAGGGTGCTGTGTGTTTGAGCGTGCTGTGTGTGCGTGAGAGCGCTGTGTGGGTAAGTGTGCGTTTGTCTAAAGGTGCTGTGTTTGTGAGTGTGCTGTCTGTTTGAGCGTGCTGTGTGTTTGAGCATGCTGTGTGTGCGTGAGGGTGCTGTGTGGGTAAGTGTGCTGTGTGGCTAAGTGTGAGTGTGCTGTTAGTGTGAGTGTGCTGTGAGGGTGCTGTGTGTGTCTGAGGGTGCTGTGTGTGTCTGAGGGTGCTGTGTGTGTCTGAGGGTGCTGTGTGTGAGGGTGCAGTGTGTGTCTGAGGGTGCTGTTAGTGTGCTGTGTGTGTGTCTAATGGTGATGTGTGTCTGAGGGTTGCTGTGTGGGTGAGTGTGCTGTGTGTGTGTGTCTGAGGGTGCTGTGTGTGTGTGAATATGTGTGGAGGGATTGTGTGTATGTGTGCGTGGGGGGGCAAGGTGTAAATGTATGATTTTTTTTTTAATTATTATTATTTTAATTAAAACAAATAATAATAACTAAAAAAAAATTAAAAAAAAATAATAATTAATAATAATTAAAAAAAATCAGATTTTTAAAAATAGGGGATAAATAAAAAAATATTAAAAATAATAAATTTCATATCCCCCCCCCTCCCTTCTTACTTTTAGCTTGGGAGGGGGGAGCCGTGCGTCCATGGATGAGTCCCTGGTGGTGCTTTCCCATGCTGCAGTCCCTGGTGGTCCTAGTGGTGAGTGAACTCTACCCTGCAGTTCCTGGGGTAGAGAGTTTACTCTCGCGAGATCTGAGCGTTGCCGCGGTAACCACGGCAACGCTCAGACCTTGCGAGAGGACCCGGCGGAGCTGCTGGCTAGAGCTCCACCGGTCCTCTCCTCCCTCCCTCCCTCCCTCCCCAGGCCGGCATAGCAATGTCACAGTGCCTGTGGGCCGGTGAGGGAGATCCCCCCATGGAGGCACTATGCAGAGCCGGCACACTGATAGTGCTGGCAGATTCTGTGATCTGCCCCTGCCGGCCTCGACCCCACGGCCATCGCGGCCCACTGGGCATTTGCCCGGTATGCCCGATGGCCAGTCCGGGCCTGCCCAGGTGCACAGCCTATGGCCGGGAGTGTTCTTACTGTGGAGCTCTGTTATACACTCTGACACATTACTGGGAGTATTATTGCTGTGGAGCTCTGTTATACACTCAGACACATTACTGGGAGTATTCTTACTGTGGAGCTCTGTTATACACTCAGACACATTACTGGGAGTATTATTGCTGTGGAGCTCTGTTATACACTCAGACACATTACTGGGAGTATTATTGCTGCGGAGCTCTGTTATACACTCAGACACATTACTGGGAGTATTATTACTGTGGAGTTCTGTTATACACTCAGACACATTACTGGGAGTATTATTGCTGTGGAGCTCTGTTATACACTCAGACACATTACTGGGAGTACTATTGCTGTGGAGCTCTGTAATACACTCCGACACATTACTGGGAGTACTATTGCTGTGGAGCTCTGTTATACACACGGACACATTACTGGGAGTATTATTGCTGTGGAGCTCTGTTATACACACGGACACATTACTGGGAGTATTATTGCTGTGGAGCTCTGTTATACACTCAGACACATTACTGGGAGTACTATTGCTGTGGAGCTCTGTAATACACTTCGACACATTACTGTGAGTACTATTGCTGTGGAGCTCTGTTATACACTCAGACACATTACTGGGAGTATTCTTACTGTGGAGCTCTGTTATACACACAGAAACATTACTAGGAGTATTATTACTGTGGAGCTCTGTTATACACTCAGACACATTACTGGGAGTATCATTGCTGTGGAGCTCTGTTATACACTCAGACACATTGCTGGGAGTAGTATTGCTGTGGAGCTCTGTTATACACTCAGACACATTACTGGGAGTATTATTGCTGTGGAGCTCTGTTATACACTCGGACACATTACTGAGAGTATTATTGCTGTGGAGCTCTGTTATACACACGGACACATTACTGGGAGTATTATTGCTGTGGAGCTCTGTTATACACTCAGACACATTACTGGGAGTATTATTGCTGTGGAGCTCTGTTATACACTCGGACACATTACTGGGAGTATTATTGCTGTGGGGCTCTGTTATACACTCAGACACATTACTGGGAGTATTATTGCTGTGGAGCTTTGTTATACACTCAGACACATTACTGGGAGTATTATTGCGGTGGAGCTCTGTTATACACTCGGACACATTACTGGGAGTATTATTGCTGTGGGGCTCTGTTATACACTCAGACACATTACTGGGAGTATTATTGCTGTGGATCTCTGTTATACACTCAGACACATTACTAGGAGTATTATTACTGTGGGGCTCTGTTATACACTCAAACACATTACTGGGAGTATTATTGATGTGGAGCTCTGTTATACACTCAGGCACATTACTGGGAGTATTATTGCTGTGGAGCTCTGTTATACACTCAGACACATTACTGGGAGTATTATTGCTGCCGAGCTCTGTTATACACTCAGACACATTACTGGGAGTATTATTGCTGCGGAGCTCTGTTATACACACAGAAACATTACTAGGAGTATTATTACTGTGGAGCTCTGTTATACACTCAGACACATTACTGGGAGTATCATTGCTGTGGAGCTCTGTTATACACTCAGACACATTGCTGGGAGTAGTATTGCTGTGGAGCTCTGTTATACACTCAGACACATTACTGGGAGTATTATTGCTGTGGAGCTCTGTTATACACTCGGACACATTACTGAGAGTATTATTGCTGTGGAGCTCTGTTATACACACGGACACATTACTGGGAGTATTATTGCTGTGGAGCTCTGTTATACACTCAGACACATTACTGGGAGTATTATTGCTGTGGAGCTCTGTTATACACTCGGACACATTACTGGGAGTATTATTGCTGTGGGGCTCTGTTATACACTCAGACACATTACTGGGAGTATTATTGCTGTGGAGCTTTGTTATACACTCAGACACATTACTGGGAGTATTATTGCGGTGGAGCTCTGTTATACACTCGGACACATTACTGGGAGTATTATTGCTGTGGGGCTCTGTTATACACTCAGACACATTACTGGGAGTATTATTGCTGTGGAGCTATGTTATACACTCAGACACATTACTGGGAGTATTATTGCTGTGGATCTCTGTTATACACTCAGACACATTACTAGGAGTATTATTACTGTGGGGCTCTGTTATACACTCAAACACATTACTGGGAGTATTATTGCTGTGGAGCTCTGTTATACACTCAGACACATTACTGGGAGTATTATTGCTGCGGAGCTCTGTTATACACTCAGACACATTACTGGGAGTATTATTGCTGCGGAGCTCTGTTATACACTAAGACACATTACTGGGAGTATTATTGCTGCGGAGCTCTGTTATACACTCAGACACATTACTGGGAGTATTATTGCTGCGGAGCTCTGTTATACACTCAGACACATTACTGGGAGTATTATTGCTGTGGAGCTCTGTTATACACTCAGACACACCAACAATATGGAGCTCCTAGAAAACGGGGACAAAGAGATTTAGACCTAAATAAGGGACTGCCCTTCCTCAATAGGAACAGTTGGGATGTATGCGAGTACCTCCAGAAAAACATGGTGGATCTATTAACCGTAGTTTGGAGAATATATAATGTATCTCAATGTATCCTTCCTGGTAAAATATTTTATAAATAAATAAATAAATATAAAGCTACGAGGATCAATTTGTTGTTGAAGCAGGAATCAGAAAAAATGACTGTCATGTGGATTGCGGCCTCTAGATGGCGACCCATGGCACATGTTGCAGCTCCTATTGCTTATGCATGCTGTTCTCTGCACTGTGCATGCAGGTTTGTTGTAATGTGGGGTCTATTATTTGCAGTACAGTTCCTGTGCATCTTCCTGTATTGTCAGTAATCTGTAGGGTTTAGACCTGATTCAAGGAGGGAACGTTTTCTTTGATCACACTCTGCGTAGCCAGATTATCAGACTATTACTGGGTACAGCTGCCTGCTTTACCCTGATCTTACTGGAGCCTCAGGACCGGGCATTCTAATAGTGGGGGCATATGCCAATCTGAACAGCGGTGGCACTGCCTGGATTACATTCCAGCTTCATACCCTCTGCTTATCTGCTCGCCATTCCCTATGGGTAAGTGAATTCTCTTATTCTGCAATATCTAAGCAAGCCAAGTCCATCATGTTTTTTGTGCATATATCAATTCAGTATGCTATGGGGTTCTATGTATGTAGAATTCATTGCTTCAGAAGGAATGTAAAGTCATTAATTAAGGGTGAATTGCACGGTTACTGCCTTAACTGATTTCCCTCGTACAGCATGTGAATGCTAGATACTGCAGAGCAAGACTTTAGGAAAGGTGTCTAGGAAATCATGGTGGATATGGCCCCCCTAAATCTATTCCTCCTGGAACAACACGGTTTAGGATACATTAAAGGAGGATCTAGTCGATTAGATTTTAGTTTGGTATGCTGTGAGGTAATATTTTCATTGGTTTCTGGTTTAATAAAATTAACTAGTTATTGTGTTTCTGTGGATGTGCTTTTTCAATCGAATTAGTATTTATTAAATGTATTGCCTTCATTTAAAGGAATAATCCAGGCACCGGAACGACTGCACCTGACATAGTGGTTATGGTGTCTGGCACCCCTCAAATTATAAGGAGTCAGGCATCGCTTCTTCATTCAGCCGGTCAGTACATGAATAGTGCCGCCCTGGAGTATGAATAAATAATTAAAATGGGGAAGGAAGGACATTAATTAAACAATCTAGTATGAATCTGGTAGAAATGGAATTGATTTATTGATTAATTTCCTACCTGAAACCTACAAAGCCTGCAGTCTACAGGTCAACACTTTTCATGTGCCAGTTTACACAAGATTTGGTGTTGTGGATATTGCATAACTCATTGCATAACTCTGCTGTGTCTTACAGCAGGGAGGATTGGTGCTTGGGATAGGATAGCTAGCGGGGAGTATTGGTGTTTGGAATAGGGTAGCTAGCGGGGAGGATTGGTGTTTGGGATAGGGTAGCTAGCGGGGAGGATTGGTGTTTGGGATAGGGTAGCTAGCGGGGAGGATTGGTGTTTGGGATAGGGTAGCTAGCGGGGAGGATTGGAGTTTGGGATAGGGTTGGTAGCGGGGAGGATTGGTGTTTGGGATAGGGTAACCAGCAGGGAGGATTGGTGCTTGGGATAGGATAGCTAGCGGGGAGGATTGGTGTTTGGAATAGGGTAGCTAGCGGGGAGGATTGGTGTTTGGGATAGGGTAGCTAGCGGGGAGGATTGGTGTTTGGGATAGGGTAGCTAGCGGGGAGGATTGGTGTTTTGGATAGGGTAGCTAGCGGGGAGGATTGGTGTTTGGGATAGGGTAGCTAGCGGGGAGGATTGGTGTTTGGGATAGGGTAGCTAGCGGTGAGGATTGGTGTTTGGGATAGGGTAGCTAGCGGGGAGGATTGGTGTTTGGAATAGGGTAGCTAGCAGGGAGGATTGGTGTTTGGGATAGGGTAGCTAGTGGTGAGGATTGGTGTTTGGGATAGGGTAGCTAGCGGGGAGGATTGGTGTTTGGGATAGGGTAGCTAGCGGGGAGGATTGGTGTTTGGGATAGGGTTGGTAGCGGGGAGGATTGGTGTTTGGGATAGGGTTGGTAGCGGGGAGGATTGGTGTTTGGGATAGGGTAGCTAGCGGGGAGGATTGGTGTTTGGGATAGGGTTGGTAGCGGGGAGGATTGGTGTTTGGGATAGGGTAACCAGCAGGGAGTGCTGGTGTTTGGGATAGGGTAGCAAGCGGGGAGAATTGGTGTTTGGGATAGGGTAGCCAGCAGGGAGGATTGGTGTTTGGGATAGGGTAACCAGCAGGGAGGATTGGTGTTTGGGATAGGGTTGGTAGCGGGAAGGATTGGTGTTTGGGATAGGGTAGCTAGCGGGGAGGATTGGTGTTTGGGATAGGGTAGCTAGTGGTGAGGATTGGTGTTTGGGATAGGGTAGCTAGCGGGGAGGATTGGTGTTTGGGATAGGGTAGCTAGCGGGGAGGATTGGTGTTTGGGATAGGGTTGGTAGCTGGGAGGATTGGTGTTTGGGATAGGGTAGCTAGCGGGGAGGATTGGTGTTTGGGATAGGGTTGGTAGCGGGTAGGATTGGTGTTTGGGATAGGGTTGGTAGCGGGGAGGATTGGTGTTTGGGATAGGGTAACCAGCAGGGAGTGCTGGTGTTTGGGATAGGGTAGCAAGCGGGGAGAATTGGTGTTTGGGATAGGGTAGCCAGCAGGGAGGATTGGTGTTTGGGATAGGGTTGGTAGCGGGAAGGATTGGTGTTTGGGATAGGGTAGCTAGCGGGGAGGATTGGTGTTTGGGATAGGGTAGCTAGCGGGGAGGATTGGTGTTTGGGATAGGGTTGGTAGCGGGGAGGATTGGTGTTTGGGATAAGGTAAACAGCAGGGAGTGCTGGTGTTTGGGATAGGGTAGCTAGCTTGTTAAAAACACAATTTCTCCCCCCCGGCCCTCACCCTTGCACCTTTTAAATACAGTAAAAACTCACCTTTATACTAGAGATGCGTGGGTCCCGCTGGCGCTGACTCTCCTCCTGATCCGCCTCCTTGGTTGACATAATTAGAATTGATGTTCTCAGGTAATCACAATGCATACCCATTGGAAAGGATTGGCTGAGATCGTCAATTCTGATGATCTCAGTCAAGGAGGCAGAGAGCGGAGTCAAACATCTCCTTGGCCAATCAGCATCTCCTCATAGAGATGCATTGAATCAATGCATCTCTACGGGGAAAGTTCAGCATCTCCATGCAGATCATAGAGAGGCTGAATGTCACTGTCCCAGGAAGCACCTCTAGTGGGCGTTGGAGTAGTGGCCACTAGAGGTGTCCCTAGGCTGTAATGTAAACACCGCTTTTTCTACAACAAAAAGCCTGTAGGGACATGGTATAGACATGGTATAGAATACCACAACATTGAGCTGTAGATTTTCTGGTGACTATAGTGTCCCTTTAATGTGCTCAATCTGGCAACCTTTGCTTACTTTGTGCTTCTTACCCCCATCCTGACATGCAATCCTGGCACTTTGTGATGGACTGTTTAGGAAACAAATAAAATAAAAAGTAGGTTGTGCATAGGGGCGGGCTGGGAAGGGGGGCAGGAAGGCAATTGCCCCCCAGCCGACCTGAACCCAGGGCCGCCCGTATCCAGCAAAAAAAGGAAAAATCGGAATCCCCTGCCTCTGCCTCTCTCCCTGCCTCTGGCTCCAGCTCTGCCTCTGGCTCCGGCCCTGCCCCTGGCTCCGGCTCTGCCTCTGGCTGTGACCTTGCCTCTGGCTCCGGCCCTGCCTCTGGCTCTGCCTCTGGCTCCGGCCCTGCCTCTCTCCCTGCCTCTGGCTCCGGCCCTGCCTCTGCCTCTGGCTGAGGACTCAGATTTTTCACCTTACCTCACTCTCCCTGCAGCCTGCAGCCAGTGGAGTGGGCCAACCTCGCCTGATGATGTCAGGAGGAGGGGGCGTGACTTTCACTGCTCTTCTCACAGGACCGCTGGGGAGTCTGGGAGAAGAGCAGAGGAAGTCACGCCCCCTCCTCCTGACATCATCAGGAGAGGCTGACTTAGCTGACTGCTGACCCTGCTGGCTGCTGGCTGCTGGCTGCTAGCTCCTGCCCACCCCTCTCTGGCCTAAGGTAAGACTCAGGGAGGGGGGGAAATACACTTTAGGTTTCAGCCCCTGTCCTCCCTCCTCAGCCCCTGCCCTCCCTCCTCAGCCCCTGTCACCCTTCCTTAGCCCTGCCTCCCCTCCTACCCCCTCCTCAGCCCTTGTCCCCCCTCCTCAGCCCTTGTCCCCCCTCCTCAGCCCCTGTCTCCCTTCCTCAGCCCCTGTCACTCTTCCTCAGCCCCTGTCACCCTTCTGCAGTCCTATCCCCTTAGTCAGCCCCTGCCCCCTCCTCAGCCCTTGTCCCCCCTCCTCAGCCCCTGTCACTCTTCCTCAGCCCCTGTCACTCTTCCTCAGCCCCTGTCACCCTTCTGCAGTCCTATCCCCTTAGTCAGCCCTTGCCCCCTCCTCAGCCTCTGTCCCCTTGCTCAGCCCCTGTCCCATTCCTCAGCCCCTATCCCCCTTGCTAAGCCCCTGTCCCCTTCCTCAGCCCCTGCCCCCCCTCCTCAGCCCCAGCCCCTGCCCCCCTCTTCAGCCCCTGTCCCCTTAGTCAGCCCTTATCCCCCCTCCTCAGCCCCTGTCCCCTTAGTCAGCCCCTCTCCCCTTAGTCAGCCCTGCCCCCTCCTCAGCCCCAGCCCCTGCCCCCCTCCTCAGCCCCTGCCCCCCTCCCCAGCCCCTGCCCCCCTCCCCAGCCCCTGCCCCCTCCTCAGCCCCTGTCCCCTTAGTCAGCCCTTGTCCCCCCTCCTCAGCCCTGTCACTCTTCCTCAGCCCCTGTCACCCTTCCGCAGCCCTATCCCCTTAGTCAGCCCCTGTCCCCCTCCTCAGCCTTGTCCCCTTAGTCAGCCCTGTCCCCCCTCCTCAGCCCTGTCCCCTTAGTCAGCCCTGCCCCCCCTCCTTAAGCCTGTTCCCCCAGTTAGCCCCTGTCCCATCCTCAGCTCCTGTCCCCTAATTCAGCCCGTCACTCTTCCTCAGCCCCTGTCACCCTTCCGCACCCCTGTCCCTTTGCTCATCCCTGTCCCCCCTCCTCAGCCCCGTCCCCTTAGTCAGCCCCTGTCCCTCCTCCTCAGCCCTGTTCCCTTAGTCAGCCCCTGTCCCCCCTCCTCAGCCCCGTCCCCTTAGTCAGCCCCTGCCCCCTCCTCAGCCTCTGTCCCCTTGCTCAGCCTCTGTACCCTTGCTCAGCCCCTGTCCCCTTCCTAAGCCCCTGCCCACCCTCTCAGCCCCTGTCCCACCTTTCCCTTCTCCTTTCCCCCCTCCCAGCTCCTGCCCCATTCCTCAGCCCCATGCCCCCCACTACAGCCCCATAACATCCCCACTACAGCTTCTCTCCCCCAATTGCAACCCATATCACCCACACCACAGCCCCTTTCCCAAATTGTAGCCATCAAACTACTCTCCAGGAGCTGGGCGAGGTCCTTTTTCCCCGCCACGCACGGTCCTGCAACTGCACGAGCCGCACGCGGCACGTTTGACTGGGAGATCAGGGAGGCGTGAACTGTGACTCGTGACTCGCCTGGTACTGGGAGCGTGCCGCGTGTATCGGCTGTGGGAGCCTAAAATCAAAAAGGTCTCCCATTGGCCCATGTCATTCCACATTCCCCATACACTCACATTTTGGGGGCGTGGATATGACAGGGGCCAATCAAATTAAACTAATATGTATTTATACTCACCTTTCCCTTAGCTTCCTGCCCTATTGTGGTTTCTGATTCAGTTCCCTTTAGTGCTTGCTTCGTGTAGTAGTGTTTTTTTTGTGCTTGACCTTGGCTTTGTACCTGACTCCGTTTTTTTCTTTATCCCTGCTTTGTCTTGTTCGCCGGTTTCCTGACTCCTGTGTACCAGTCCTTGGCTAGTTCTTGTTTTCGCTGTCTCTCTGTTCCCTTGACCTCGGCTCATTTTTGACTCTGTCTCTTCCCTGTCTACGTCGAGTCCGGCCATTCTAAGGCCCAGTAAGACGTATCTTGTTATCTTATCTCTCATTGGACTAAATCTTGCTTGTTGGGGTCTACTACCGTGACACCCCTGTCCCCCCACTACAGCCCTGTCCCTTTACTCAGCCCCTGTCTACAAGTTTTAAAAGTGTAAAGTTTTGGTGTATGTGTGTGTGTATGAGTATGTCTGTGTGTGTCAGTATGTCTGTGTGTGTGTGCCAGTATGTCCGTCTGTGTGTGTGTCAGTATGTCTGTCTATGTGTATTCAAGTATGTCTCTGTGTGTGTGCCAGTTTGTCTGTGTGTGTGTCAGCCAGTATGCCTGTGTGTGTGTGTCAGTATGTCTGTCTGTCTGAGTCAGTATGCATGTAATAGTGTCTTTCTGTGTGTGTCTGTGTGCCTGTCAGTGAGTGTATGTGTGTGTGCCTGTCAGTGAGTGTGTGTTTTTTAGTGTGTGCCAAATAAGCAAGTGTGTGTGTGCCTGTCATTGAGTGTCTGCTTAAGTGACTGCCCCCCCCCCCCTTTCAATCATATGGGAAAGGTGGGTTTACTCTCCTCTTGGTGCAATGGGTCACTTGACTGGATTTGCCCCCCAGGCCTGAGGCTGCCAGCCCTCCCCTGGTTGTGCATAATGGAAGCTGTGTTGTGTAGCAGCTGGAGCACAATGCGTTGCCTCTTCTCTGCCAATCCAGCTAACATCGACTGAAGTGTATCCTCTGCTTAGAGCACAACTGAGCATGATGGGGGTTGTAGTCCAAAGATGTAGTCTGGCTCTGAATGTGCAGTGGTCTACATTAACTGTCATACATTGCTCCACCACTCCTCAAGTACCAGAATACCATGGAGCTAACATTTAATATTAATAATTTGTGTATTAAAGGTATAAAAGGATTTTTATGGTCTCAGTGTTTGATATAAAAATATGCGTCACCCAAATTTCAGCTGCTGAGACAAAGGATACAGTTGCTACAACAGCGTATCATGTATCCATGCAACAAGTGGAGAAATTCTGATAATAAAGCTTATTCACTGAACTGAAAATTGGGTAAAACTAACAAGGGATTTGCAAATATTAGGCCGCAGTAGG
This sequence comes from Pelobates fuscus, assembly GCF_036172605.1. Classification (NCBI taxonomy): domain Eukaryota; kingdom Metazoa; phylum Chordata; class Amphibia; order Anura; family Pelobatidae; genus Pelobates; species Pelobates fuscus. The sequence goes on from NC_086317.1 coordinate 469,728,122, forward strand.
CGAGCTGGAAAAATGGCTAACTTGGAAAATTCTTTGAATTCTGATTTTTTGCCTAAATCAATTTATCAATTTTGCACAAAGGTTTGCTTGATAAATAAACCCCAATGCGTGTTTATTCCTTTTTGTAGAAGATCATGCGTGACTCTTTAAATCCGAGAATGATGCACTTTAGATAAGGAGCTGGAACTATAACTCCCATCATCCTCGATCATCCATTTCTGTCGGTGTTTTGCACCAGCAGTTTCTTGTCCTTAGAGGGTGACAGGAACCAGCCGTTGACTGTGTTGCGTTGCTGGTCCTTCTCATATCAGGAAGATTAACATTTTGTTTTTTCACATACCCAGTGTGAGTGGGCCTGAGTAACAATTCGAGCATTTCCACCTGCAGAGTGCGAAAGTGCGAGGTTGGGTTACCGTGGTAACTAGACATTGTGCTACACATCAATCTGAAAGTCAATCGAGAGCCTGACTAAATATTTTAACTCAATCTTACAGATGACATTTGCGTGTTTCCAGGGCCGGTGCAAGGATGTTTGGGTACATAGGCGAAGATGCATTTTTCCGCCCCCCCCCCCTCTAAAATGAACATCTTCACCTATGTGCCTCCTAAACAGCCCCTCCCTCTTCCCTGTCCCTTAGTGTTTCCTCTCCCCTCCCCCTCTTTTCCTTGTCCCTTGGTGTTTCTCCCCTTCCTGGTGTGCCTCCTACCTGTCTTGTAGCGTTGCGGAGCAGATCCTCTACAGGAGCTTCAGTTTTCTGTACCGGGCTGGACTGACAGGAAGTGCTCTCTCAGTGAGTGTATACACACTAACAGCCACACACACTCAATGACAAATACACAGAAGTCACTGACAGACACAGACTCACTGATCTGACACACACTCATTCATTGACAGACACACACTCAATCACAAACATACTCTCACTGATTTGACAGACACTCACAAACACACACTGTTAGACACTCACACTGACAAAACACACTCATACACTGACAGACACACACATTCATACAATCATTCACAGACACACACACTCACAAATGCATAAACACACACACACACACACTTACAGACACACACTCACAGACACACACACTCACAGACACTCACAGACACACACACACTCACAGACAAACACAGACACACACACTCACAGACAAACACACACACACACTCACAGACAAACACACACACACACTCACAGACAAGCACACACACTCACAGACAAACACACACACTCACAGACAAACACATACACAGACACACACTCACAGACAAACACAGACACACACACTCACAGACAAACACATACACAGACACACACTCACAGACAAACACAGACACACACACTCACAAACAAACACATACACACACACTCACACATACACTTTCAGACACACACAAATTATTAATAATATCCACCCAGCCTCCCTACCTGGAGAGCTGGCGTGGATCCGTCCCTGGGGTCCAGTGGGGCTGCTGGGCGGCGGGCAGCAGTGTTCTAATGATAGGTGGCGAGGGAGCTCTAACCTGTCTGCTCTGCTCCCTCACGGGCTGTCTACTGATGCCGCGGGAGCCGGAATATGACGTCATATTCCGGATCCCACGGCATCAGCAAACATCGCGCGAGGGAGCAGAGCAGACAGGTTAGAGCTCCCTCGCCGCCTCTCATTAGAACACTGCTGCCCGCCGGGGGTCCAGGAGGTGACCTGGCAGGAGGAAGCGCTTCCCTCCTGCCGGTCACTGAAATCTGGCGCCCCCAGAGCCGGTGCGCCCTAAGGCGGCCGCCTGTGCCGCCTTATGGACGCGCCGGCCCTGCGTGTTTCTGTATGTAAGTGCTTGGATGGGAGGTTTATTCTCTCATTTCTCTGCACTATTTTGACACAACGGTTTCTGTCATGAAAAGAGCTTTGTCTTCAGGAAGGGATTATTTACTAACTCCCAAGCGTTAGTACTGAGCGTCAATCCCTAAACATCACAGGCATCTTGGGTAATGGAAAGGATTGTGGTGAAAAACTAAAGAAAACCTTAGGCCATTGGAAAATGAATCACAATTGAAGCGTAGATGGGTAAAAAACATTGTCCAAGTCTGTGTTCGTTACTTTTAAAAGTTTTTCTGTACTAGTTTTTCTGTACTAGTTTTTCCTGGCACTATAGGGTCTCTAGGTCCCCCCCCCACCCTCTGGGCCCCCCTCCCGCCGGGCCCTAGGGGGTGAAAGGGGTTAAATTGACCTGTTTTTCCAGCGGTTGGGCGGGGGACTCTCCTCCTCCATTCTCGCGTCATCGGCTGAATGCGCATTCTCAATGCTTTCCTATGGACACTGGCGTCTTCTCACTGTGAAAATCAGTCAATGAGACAGCCACTAGAGGCTGGATTAACCCATAGGTAAACATAGCAGTTTCTCTGAAACTGCTATGTTTACAGAAAAAAGGGTTAATCCTAGAGGGACCAGGCACCCAGACCACTTCATTAACCCCTTAAGGACCAAACTTCTGGAATAAAAGGGAATCATGACATGTCACACATGTTATGTGTCCTTAAGGGGTTAAGCTGAAGTGGTCTGGGTGCCTATGGTGGTCCTTTAAAGGGGCACTATAGTCACCAAAACAACTTACTGAAGCAGTTGTGGTGTATAGATCATGCCCCTGCAGTCTGCTCAATTATCTGCTATTTAGAAGTTAAATTATTTTGTTTATAAAGCTCTAGGCACACCTCCCTGAATGTGGCTTATTCAGCTTTCCTAAACACTTCCTGTAAAGAGTGATCTAATTGTTATACTTCCTTTATTACAAATTCTGTTTCATTTAGAATTTCTTATCTCCTGCTCTGATCATAGCTTGCTACACCATGCAGGAGCCTCATTTGTTTGATTAAAGCTCAATTTACAGAGCAGGAGATACAAACTTTTAAAGTAAGTGAACATCTGGTTGAAAATGAAACCATTTTGTTTTCATGCAGGCTGTGTCAGTCACAGACAGGGGAGGTGTATCTATGGCTGCATAAACACATTATTTAACGCACAAATGGCAGAGAATTGAGCAGTGAGACTGCAGGGGCGTGATCTATATAAAAAAAAAACTGCTTCATTAAGCTAAAGTTGTTAGGGTGACTATAGTGTCCCTTTAAGGCCAACTCATCAATTATTTTGACACCCAGTTCTGGTCAGTACATCTTGGATACAACCACTATGGGTGATGCACCAAGGAAGCCCCACTCAGTCCCTAAATTCAGTGTTAACAGAACTCCTCTGTCATGGGTTCGTGAGTCTTTTGCTGTTATTCCTTCAATCCTCCACTAGTCATAATTCCAGATGTGCTGAATATAGTGAAAGTATTCCCTATGTGTAAAGTTTCCCTAATATAATGAACGCAACCAGTCATATTGGGTAAAAGCAAAAATCTGACTTTATTAGGCTACACTTGGCTTTTTATGCAGTGCCCGTAGCATGGGGTTTCTAATACCAAATCACAGGGGTTTCCTTCCCACAAGTCATTGTGTTTGAGAGATAATTGAGCTAATCCAATTATCTCTCAAATACGAAAACTTACATACAATTTTTACATATCACAAAAATACATGACCACAGCATTGGAACCCCACAAACATTATATTCCCAAATAGCTCCAATCTGAGCGCACAACATATCCAAAAAATCTCTCAGATCGGTTCAGTAAAACGAAAGTTATGTTTGTGCATATATGAACTGGCTGCCTGGTAGAGGTTGTCAATTTCAAAAGAGGTTAATTTGATTGTATTGGGGGTCAGAGCTTACAACCTAAATTCCTCTTTGAAGCTGGGAACCCAGCAGAGCTACTCTGTAAGGTGTGAGAAGTCACACATAAGTGGCCTGGAAGTCTGGTTTGAGTATAAACTAACTCTCTCATTTAGCATATGTCCTGATTCTCTCCTAGATAAGGAGTCCTTCGATATGAACAAGCCTTGTGTTCCAATATCATATCCAAAAGAGACCTCCAAATACCTATCCACAGATTAGTACTCAATAATCATTTTTAGCATATTTAGAATGGGACAAGCACAATCTTCCAAACAAGCCTAAACATGATTTGCGAACAAGGGGACCCCACAGAATCTGTTCGGTAACCGAACCGAGGGGAACAATTCCCTTAGAATACAGGGAAACAGATGATACAAAGTATATTTAAGGGAACACGTACGAGGAGTCCGATCTCCCGTGACACTCTCAATGGACAATAGCTTTTCCCTCAGAGTTGTCATACAGTCAATGTAAGTATTTCTTAAATATTTTACTTTATGAAATACTCAATTATGGGGGGAGAGGGGCACTTTGAACAAAATTAAGCAAAATCAGAATCAATGTGGGACTCATGTATTTACTGGTTACCAGTGAACACTCTGTACCTTCTGACATATCAGCAACAGCTCAACTAAAATATAAGTGGTAAATGAACTCTGTAAACTGGTTTGCCAAGCCTAAACTTGCTTGCTAACTCTTCTAGTCCCCTTTGTTATGACTTAGACTTTTCGCAATCTCGATGATTCATTTCGCGAAACGGGCATCGTTTTTCTGTAGGTTACATGGTTTTACAATAGCAGTTTTGAAAAAAAAAATTAATTTAGAAAGAACCCCCTTGTAGTATCTTCCTTGATCTCTATCCACTATATGGCTGTAAGAAGGAAGTAACAGTTAGAATACAGTAACTTAAACTAAAATAAAATTAAACGTTAAGATTGATACAGTGCTCAGAAACTTGTAAAACAATAAATGACACGTTTAATAGCTTTCCAGATTCCATCTACTAAAGGGGGATTAGTTCCTTCGTGTTAATTCTTTTTTTAGTGCCAAACTGCTGAAACCGGTAAAAGGTAATCTGGTTTTTGGGACATATTCCAAGTAGACTGCATTCTGACGGAAGTAACCAGTACTTAGAAGAAGAACACAGAGTATGTTAGCTGTTTGATTCACAGCCTGGATCCTGTCTTGGTAAAGCTGGAAGACAGAGGAGATATGATCCATGATAGGTTATCACAGCTCTTTCACTGAGAGGCAATGACTTTCCTTTGCATTTGTCAGGCCCACACATATAACCTGACAATCGGTGTTTCAGCAAGGGTTTTCTGGAGTTCTCGAGATGTTTGGGAGGTAGTCTATTTAGTGGATAATATCGATGTTTTAATAGACAATGTATTTGGTTGTGATTAACAGAGTTTTCATTACCAAATGATGAGAAAAGTAATTTACCAGAAAGAATGCTGAGTTTATCGTAGGTGTACAGAACGCGACATGTTCCACATTTTTAGGAACACCAACACAACTTCTTTGAATTTTGATAGGTTTTTGCTACTTTCTGTAGATCTCCACTCCCCTAGCCACTCCTCCCCATTCTATAAATTGTCTTTTGATTGGAGGATAAACAGTGTAGCTCAGCAGAGGTATAAGTAGGAACTACAGGGCCTGGTGCAAGAATCAAAAGAAGGACCCCCCCTTGTTACCTTTTTTTGTCTCCCACCTAAGCCTGCAAAGGCAGTGTTTAAAATGCTTCCACTACATGGACATGCTTAAACTGTAGTGGCTCTGGTGACTATAGAGTCCCTTTAATGTCACTACAGTATTTTATATTTATTAATTGATTGTGTGTGTGTGTGTGTGTGCCTGCGTGTGTGTGTATATATGTATATATATATATATATATATATATATATATATATATATATAAAATTTATTTATATATTAAAGTATTATCTATATAATATAGAAAAAATAATGAACTGCAAACCAGAGTTGAGGACGGGGGCGTGTCCGGCAGCCGACGAAGATGGCGGCTTAGTTCCAGAGCTCCTCGTGGCGCCCGCAATAATACCGCTCAACAAGCGAAACCGGCACACTCTCACACCACAGATGGGCCGCACAAAACGGCAGACAGACCCCGGCGGCACCCCAAGACCCTCGGGACCCGGGGGAGACCACACAATCCGGTCCTACCTCCAGGCAGCAACCCGCGCACAGTCACCACAACGGGAGATGGAGGCCGCAAGTCAGGCAGACGAATCACTCCCATCCACACCAGCCAGATTCTCCCCAACACTGTCAGAGCCCCAGCAGCAGCAGCAAGGAGGTGAGTGGAGAGACATTCTCCCCAATCTGCTCCAAAAATCAGACTTTGAAGCCCTATCAGACCGCCTGGGCCGTGTGGTCCGCGAGGAGGTAGCCCAACTGCGTGCCGACCTAGTGAACATGGAGGCACGCATGGCGGTAACAGAAACCGAGACCAAGGCGCTGAGAACAGACGTCGAGCAGACAAACACGGCAGTGATGAACCAGGAGGCTGATATAGCACACCTTACGACATGGGTCGACGACCTGGACAACCGTGGCCGCAGACTGAACCTGCGAGTCCGTGGGGTACGGGAGGGAGGCCCCTCGGAGAACGTACCGGAACTACTGAGGCAAATCTTTGCCCAAGTCCTGGGCGGCCAACACACGCCACGAATAGGTCTGGTCCGAGCGCACAGAGCTCTGAGACCCATGCCAGCACCAGAAGACCAACCCAGGGACATAATATGCTGCCTCGACAACTATCATCTCAAAGAAGAAATACTACGCACAGCCCGCCGCATGGGAAATGTCCGCATGGCAGGCCAAACTATCTCCATATACCAAGACTTATCCAGGTACACTCTACAAGCCAGGAGAGCCTTACGCCCAGTGACATCAGCCCTCCAACAGGCGGGAATCCAATATCGCTGGGGCTACCCGTTCTCCCTTTCTGCGAGACACGGTCAGGACCAACTGTTCATAAGAAAGCCAGGTGACGTCCCAGGATTCCTACGTAGCCTAGGCCTCCCGCCTCAACAGGTACCTGACTGGTTGGCGAGATCGTTTCTTCAGCAACCACCGGGACCACAACCACCACGCAGACCTAACGCAGGCCAACAAAGGCCCCAGCAACAGCAACAACGAGACGGGAACCAGGACCCAGTGAGGAGGGAGCGGTAACCAAACACCAAGCAGCGCAGCCGGGGAACGGGTGTGGGGACATGGGAATCACTACACAGCTCAACGAAACCGTGAGTACAAGCAGTGGGTACAGACCAATTCATACTACACTTGTCAGCAAGCCGTGGGGAGGGGGACGGGGGAGCTAAGGGACGCAGGGGACACCAGCCACATCAGCTCCACACAGTGGGGGGTTCCTGCATAAAGACGAACGAATGGAAACACCTATACCGCCAGATAAGGCGCAGGGGGGGCAGACTGGACACTTTGGGGAGGGGGACGGGCAGCCCAGCCACAGTGGGCAACGAAGATGGCGAGCAGCAGCACAAACAGATACGCAAACATCCCAGCAGAACTATTACCTGAGGTGCAACTCAGACAGACGCTTGGGACCCACCTCATGTTGCAATACCAACTAACAACCCACAGGGGGAGGGAGAGGGGTTGGAACCTGAGGGACGGCACCTGAGGTGGAGGGGGAGCGGGACCCACGGGGCACAAAAGCTGAGTCGAGCATAGGAAGGGTTCAGGGAAGGGAATGAAGGAAGCACGGTAAGAGCAGGAAGACGGGATGCACTCGAGACAGAAAGAGTGGCAGAAGGGGGGGTCGCAGGAAGGCAGTGGGGAGGGGGGAGGGCTGGCGCAGGGGGAAGAAACAATAATACAGACATGTAGGTTAACAACTGGGGGTGATAGGGGGAAGGAGGGGAGGGGGAAGAAAGGTGAAGGAGAGGGGGGGAAACGACAAGATAAAAGCTCCAAAACTTTCCCAAACACACGAGGGGGGAGGGGAGGGGAGGGGGGAGGGGGAGGGGAGGGGAGGGGGGAGGGGGGGGGAAGTACAAAAAGTTGACCCACATGCGCTCAGCCACTGAACACGGGGATACAGACCACGCGAAAGGGTAGAGGCAAGCAAGAATCTAGGCAGACACCCGATCCTTACAGCCCAGGTCCCACGACACTTACCGGCAGAAAGAGGGAAACTGAGAATGGTGTATATGTTATGTATATAAATTGTGTGACATGGCATTAAGATGTACTGCATGAAACGTTATGCCCATGACAAAACTTGTGGTACCCAGAGCACCAGACGGAGTACGCACACGACGAAACGGGACGCAACACAAGCTAAGGGAGATGAACATGACAAAGCGTAAAACTCAGAGACCCAGACGAACCATAGCCACAACAGAGGGATAGCCCATACCGTGAGAAGCAACACATAGATGCCAGACCACCCACACGCTGAGCAGAAATTGACGTTAAGACGCAGGCCAGGAAACAATATAACCCCCCCATGTCACATGGTGTCCAAACCCCTAACTCCGAATAGACATGCACCACCAGCAGACTACAGAATAGCGACTCACCCCCACCCCACAACAATGATCAGCCCAGCCCAGACTGATCCTAAACTCAACAGCACGCAAGACCCAACCCCACACGGCACACCGTACCCAAGGCAATACAATTCAGAATCAGAAAAGCTGTAAGAGCGCGGCAGTAACAACACGCACACGGCACAGCGCACCGCGCACACACAGTATAAAACCCAACACACACAGAGAAACCGAGCAGACGCTACCGACACACAGCCACTTAGGAGACGAAGGACCACAGACTACTACTAGAACTAACTACTATTTACGACAAGCGGAGGGATAACCCACCACGGACGAACTACCCGACACCCCCACAGGTGTAGGACACAGAAACCCCCGATACTAGGGGGCCATACAACTCCCGGAAACGACCCAAGCCCACCAACTGGTGGAGCTACACGGTCAATCCACCGGGACGATTGTCCATTAACCTAAAGTTCACAGTACTTCTACGGATTACGTAGACCCACACAGCACTAGCACAAGGAGAGACTAAACACAGAACCGCACCACACTATACAAACACACTAACCACAACCTCATCCTCCGCCCCTTCCTGCCCTTACCCTCCTATCCACCCCCTGCGGCTGCCCTGACGATGCCGACCCCGAGCCCCGACGGGTACACCCGGGAAGACCTGAGCATACTCTCCTACAATGTAAACGGCCTCAACGTCAGAGAGAAGCGCACAAGGCTCCTGAGAGACCTGAAACACTACAGGGCGTCGGTGGCATTTATCCAAGAAACGCACTTCCAAGAAGGCAGGGCGCCAGCCTTGAAAGACCGCAACTTCCGAACAGGGTACTTTAGTAACAACCCGGATAAAAGAACACTAGGAGTCTGCATTCTCTTTTCAAACGGGACCCCATACAAGGAGATAGCCACCCTCAGGTGCAAACAAGGCAGATACCTTTTCACAAAAGGCACAATAGTAGATCAGACCTACACATTCGCCAACCTGTATGCTCCAAACACGAAACAGCACTACTTCCTCCGGAATGCCCTAAGCACCTTGATGAAATTCACGGAGGGCACCTTGATCATCGGGGGAGACTTGAACTTGGCACTGCACCCAGATCAAGACTCCACGTCACCACGCGGAACAACACCACGCGACAAACACGCCAACACACTCCGCCTTCTACATGCCCACCAATTAGCAGACTGCTGGCGAGCACTGCACCCAACAACCAAGGACTACACCTTCTATTCACAGACACACTTGACATACACGAGATTGGACTACTTCCTGACGACACATCACAACCTGAACCTGCTCCGAGACGCAGAGATCCTACCAATGACCTGGTCAGATCACAGCCCAATACGAATGCGGCTCAAATCGCCATTATACAGACCCCGGCAAATGTCATGGAGACTAAACGAATCGATCCTTTCGGATGGGGTGGAAGCAGACAAGATCAGTAACACCATAAGAGAATACTTTCAAACCAATGAAACGGAGGAAGTGACACCGCTGACGTGCTGGGAAGCGCATAAAACGGTCGTCAGAGGCCGGATCATCGCCATATGCGCAGCCCGCAAGAGGGCGGCGATGCGGGAGACGCTCGAACTCAGCAAAGATATAGCAGCCCTGGAGGCCAGACACAAACGAACCCTTGACGCACAGACGTACAGAGACCTAACAGCCAAACGAACCCAACTTACAACACACCTCAACCGAGCCATCCAACGCTCATACCAACACTACAGACACATGATACATGAACATGGCGATAAATGCGGGAGACTGCTGGCAAACCTTCTGAAACAAAGAAAAACTCAACTATACATCCCCAAGATAAAAGATACGCAGCAACGACTCAAGCACCTCCCAGACCAGATAGCGACAGAATTCCACACCTACTACCAGGGCCTATATCACCTCAGGCGAGACGAACAGGGAAACCCACAACCGGACAAAACCGATGCCATACACAGATACCTGAATTCGGCACACATGCCGAAACTACAAGAGGCCGACCGAGAAGCATTGGAAGCCCCCATCACAACGGAAGAACTGGCGTACGCGATGAAGAAGGCGAAGACGGGCAGAGCGCCGGGGCCGGACGGACTCCCCCTTCAATACTACAAAGTCTTCGCACAGGAGGTCGTTCCGAAACTGCTGCGAGCCCTGAACTCCATTCAAGAGGGGGCCACGCCAACGGCGCAGTTCACCTCGGCGAATATCACCCTGCTGCCGAAGGAAGGAAAAGACCCGACAGTGTGCCCAAGCTATCGCCCGATATCGGTACTAAACACCGATATTAAACTCCTTGCCAGCGTCATGGCGTCGCGGCTGGCGCCACTACTGCCGGCCACGATCCACCCGGACCAAACTGGATTCATCCCAGGCAGGGAGGTGAGGGACAACACGATCCGGGCCCTGAATATCATAGCACACGTCAGGACCCAGCAGCACGGAACCCTCCTTCTGTCCACGGACGCGGAGAAGGCGTTCGACCGGGTGGACTGGGACCTGCTGATGGAAACCCTCCACGCCATAGGAATAGGACCAAAATACAGCACCTGGACGAGGGCACTATACACCTGCCCGACGGCACGAATCAGGATCAACGGCGCACTGACAGACCCGTTCCAGATCCACAATGGGACCAGACAAGGCTGCCCGCTGTCGCCGTTACTATTCGCGCTGACGCTGGAGCCATTCCTGAACAGGATCAGGCACAATGCGGACATCCAGGGGATCAAGATAGGGGACACACATCACAAAACACTAGCGTATGCAGATGATATGCTATTCGTGGTCACGAACCCGCAAACCTCCCTACCAGCGATACAGAAAGAATTCGAGGAATACGGGCGGGTCTCCAACCTTAAAATCAATTACACAAAATCTGAGATACTGAACTTGACCATCAAACACGCGGATAGACAGACCCTTCAGAGACAACACCCATACCGCTGGTGCGACCACCGCATGCGATATCTAGGGGTTTGGCTCACCACCAACCCGGCAGACTTGTACGCACAAAATTATCTCCCTATATTAAAAAAAGCGATGGAGGAACTTCACGGATGGAATGCCCTCTACATTTCCTGGCTAGGGAGGATAAATGCGGTTAAGATGACACTACTGCCCAAGCTGCTGTTCGTGTTCCAGGCAGTACCGATCCAAGCCCCCCAAACATTCTTTAAGGCACTGAAGGCCGAGGTCCGCAAGTTTATATGGAAAGGCAGGTCCCCACGCATAGCACACAACCAGTTAATCCTACCTAAACTTCGAGGAGGCCTGGCACTCCCTGACTTTGAAAAATACTACCACGCCACACACCTAACACGAGTGGCCAGTTGGACGATAGCCAGCGGCACAAAACCATGGACCCAACTGGAATCCGACACCATCAACTGCGACCTTCGGACGCTACCCTGGATACCCGCGGCGGCATACAGAAGTAAACGCATCACCAACCCCTTCGTGGCGGCAACCATGAAAATCTGGCACAGGCAGGGGCTGAAACAATACCTAACGACAGACCCAGGTCCGCTGCTGCCACTGAGGGGCAACCCGGACTTCCCAGCGGGAGACCTTGGTCCCAGACCGGGCCCAACGGGCCACACGGCTATCCCCCGCATGAAGGACGTCCTTGTGCACCCGTTCAACATTCGGCCATTACCAGAACTCTTCCCAGACAGACTACACACATTCTCCCATACGCTGGCCAGAGCACAGCTCTCCCAATACGCCAGATCGATTCCACAAAAACCGTCCCTGACGAGGGAGACGACACAATTCGAACGAATCTGCATGCAAGACAAGGAAACACCCCGAGCCATCTCACAGATATATACCATACTGATCACCAGCAGATACATATTGGCGCCGCCTTGTATAAGGAATTGGGAGGAAGACCTTGACGAGCCCATGTCAGAGGCAGACTGGGACAAATGCCTCACCCTAGTACAAAAAACGCCTAGCTCCGCACGCCTACAAGAAAACTCCTACAAGATACTCACCAGATGGTATTTGACACCAACAACACTACACGCTAGGAACCCAGACATGCCAGATACCTGCTGGAGATGCGGGGAGGAAACAGGCACATTTTTACATATCTGGTGGTCATGCACACGGCTAACGCCATTTTGGGACACGGTCAGGGACGTCATACGAGAGGTGTCAGACGAGATGCTCCCAAGAACCCCGGCAGCCTTCCTCCTCCATCATACCACCATAGCAGTGCAAACATACAGCAGGTCCGTTATACCGCGACTGCTAAACGCAGCCAAAGCTATAATCCCCATCTATTGGAAACAGGGAAACGTACCCCCGATATCGCGGTGGGTGGAAGAGGTGGAAACCACCAGGAAGTACGAAGATATAAAGGCAAACACCCCGAAGCTCAGAGACCGTTACATCTCACGCTGGTTCCACTGGATGAGGATAACCACATCGAACGACTTTCAACTACGCCTAGTCCAGCAGTAACCGGGGGAGACGAGAGGAAGGAGAGAGCAGCAGGGGAAACCAGAGGGGGGGCGGAGGGGTGCGGCGGAGTGGAGCAGCAGCAGGGGAAGGAGCCACAAATGACCCCATACCCTTACACCAACCCACCATCCCCCACCAAACTTGGACCAGACCTACTACCATGTCACACAAGACGGACACGGCAGCGACACGCGACAGACAGACAGGGGAGAGATACCCCCCACTGAACATGTCGGACTAGAGACACTACACACACGATACAACCCAACACGAGGACACAAAGACCACGTCCCGGCCTTGACAAACAAACAACCGAGACGCAGAGAGAAATATACAAAAGGGCTACACACAAATACGTTACGACAATACTCTAAACAAACACACACACACGTACAGACCCCAGACCCCAAACCGAACTCTCAGACAAATACGACCCACAGGATTGGGGCACACACACAGGCCTACATAGAACGCACACTAAGACGCTAGCCAAGTCAGCAGGCCAACTACGTTAAATACCAGACAGCACGACCAACTGTTTACAGGCAACTGGAAATATGCTGGAGCACACAAATGTGCAATGGTCTAAAACGCATAACTAAGACATACTCTTCAGTTAATAGTTCTTTGTTCATTTTTCTTCTTCTTAACTCGCTACCTTTGTTATACTAGTTCAGTACAGAATATTCTTGTTTATCGATGTCCAACCCTGCAAAGCTTATATAAACGTAATATTTGTGAATACATGCCTACAATGACTCAATTGCCTCTGCGTAGGCAAATACATGATACTCAGACGAATTTGCCCCATGCTAACTGAAACTTAAATACGCACGCCTCTGCGAAGGCAACTACCTGCTTAAACAGTTTTACACTTGAAACCTGCTTTTATGTTGTGATAACAATAAAAATATTTAAAACAAACCAGAGTTGAAAAGAATTTCCGACCCCATGGGAATAATATGATTTATGCGGAGACTATAATCTAATCACAAATGGTCGCTGCTTCAGGAAAAAGCTCTTACGGCACAAGTTTTAAAAGCTATATCCAGATCATGTTACCATCTATACTAACGGAGCATAATAAGAGAAGTGAAGACTTGTCGATGTCTCCGAAAGGCATGTACTGTGCGTGCCAGCTCTGGAATTATTAGTTAAATCCATATTGGTTTTTGTTCTGTTTTATCCAGACAACCTCTCCCGCTTCTAATGGTCAATGTCCCATTGTCTATACTGTTTTCTCATTCTGTCTTCTTATGCTTTATCCAAACCACCACTTCGTGTCTTCCACTTCTACCCTCCTTTTCTTGTCCTGCGCATTCTGCTCCTCTTTTTTTCTTGTTCTCCTTGTATTTTCATTTTCTCTCGCACATGCTCTGTCATGCGTATGTTACCATACTCGCCCTCTCACTTTTTTTTGTTGCTCGGTCACTGTCTTCTCTGTCTCAGTTATCTCTTTCCACTCTATACTAACCATCTATCGCTTTATGTAAAAAATACACCCTTTCAACTTCTCACTATCTCCAGAGGTAGAGTACGTAGGTGCGAAATGCGTAGACTGCTGCTATATTGGTAGATCTCTAATTGTGTTGCTGCACAACCTAGAGAATAAAAAAGAATAGTTATTTTATATTGGATCTCTGCCTTGCTGTGTGTTATTCATATGGGTTTTAGTTTTTGGGCTGCCACGTTTTAGCAATTAAGAGATGGGGCATATTCGCACTGAGTAAGGTCCAAGTTTGACCAACTTGACAAGTGGAATATTTACAAACCGACTCGGATAATGGAAGATGGACGTTTTTTTGTTTTTTTTTATCTCCATAGTGTTACCTTGCCTGTTCAATTCTCTGCTTGTAACATTGTTAAAATTATAGTTTTATAGTTTTAGAGCTCCTACAACTTGCTTTCTCTGTCAGTCTTTGGGACTCATGACAACTTTAGTGTTTGACCTTGAGAAACCTTGAAAAATAGATAACGTCCCCAGTAGCCTTCATTGTGGCCTTTCTACATAATTACATATGTAAAAAAAGTTCAGAAATGCCCTGAAGAAATTAAGACAGAGCTCTTAGACAAAAAATAATTGATGTTGCAAAGTGAGCAATAAACATTTTAAATTCTTCTGCTATTACATATGGGTCAAAAAAAACAAGGAGCACAATTGTATATAAATATATATATAAAAGGATTACTTCAGTGAATGTTTACCTAGTTCATAAAAGTTGTATAACTTAGCTAACATCACATAGTAAACTTGGAGATAAAATAAAACAGGGTTATTTACTAAAAGTGAGAATTCAACGTGAATGACAACGCAACTGAACTGGAAGCATAGCTGACTTAGAGAATTCTTCCAGTTTGGCTATATTGACTTTAAATTTAAAATAAACTAAAATCTACATAATGAGAATGGACACATACTCACATGTTACAGAGCAAACGGCACGGCCCATTGTCAATGTCTAGGAAATTACAATATAAACATCAAATATGTTATTTTTAAAAGAACATTTGAAATTGTATATCAACTTTAGAAATATATATATATATATATATATATATATATATATATATATATATATATATATATATATATATATACTGTCTGGCCAAAAAAAAGCCACCACCTGGATTTAACTAAGCAAATAGGTAAGAGCCTTCTATTGTTTAGTTACTGCATGGGTCGACTATCTTTCAGCTGGCAACACGTTATTTAACCCCAACTGATGCAATGAGTAGCTTCTCATTTCTTAAACAACCATGTCGAAAGACACATCCAGTGGTAGTGGAAAAGATGATAGTCTGTTTGAGAAGGGTCAAATAATTGGCATGCATCAAGCAGAGAAAACATCTAAGGAGATTGCAGAAACTACTGAAATTTGGAACTGTCCAACGCATTATTAAAAACTGGAAGGATAGTGGGTGCATCAGGGTAAGAAGAGAGGCAGATGAAGTGATGCACTTATCATGCCTAGTGCCTACTGTACAAGCCTGTGGGGGCAGTGCTATGATATGGGATTTCTGCAGTTGGTCAGGTCTAGGTTCAGCAACATTACATAATGTGGTGCCTCACCCCCATTAAATAGAGAAAAAACTCACTTAAATTCAAGCTCTGCCAGTGTTGACCCACCCTCAATCTGCCTCCTTGGCTAAGAATTGATTATCTCAGCAAATCACAATGGTTTCCCATAGGAAAGCATTGGATTTGCGGAGATCATCAATTCTGATGATATCAGCAAAGGAGGTGGGGCGAGGGGGCAAAGCCAAATGTGGCCCTGGCCAATCAGCATCTCCTCGTAGAGATGCATTGAATCAAAGCACCTCCATAGGGAAAGTTCAGTGTTTTTGCCTGCAGGGACTGACTCTATAGACACCAGAACGACTACATTAAGCTGTTGTTGTTCTGGTGACTATAAAGTCCCTTTAATAAAGCTAAACATTCATATTTTTTTTTTTTTTTAATGTTCCTCTTCTAAAGGTTTTCTCCAGGAAACCAATCAAGCATATTTACCCATCATGCTATTCATCGCCTGGCTGCCTATGTCAGCCAGTCCCCTGTCCCATACAGTTATTGATGTGCATGTTTGCATGTATAACACCACATGGCTATACTGTATCTATAAAGCCCCAAATAAAAATATGAAAACCACTTCCCTAAGACTGCCAGGGTTATTCACCAAAGTGAGAATTTAAAGTAAATTTCAAATTTAAGGTCAAAATAGCCGAATCAGACAAATTCTCTAATTCAGCTATGGTTCCAGTTCAGCTACTTTGACTTTAAACCTAAATTCACTTTGAATTCTCACTTTAGTGAATAACAATATGTTTTTATAAAAAATTTGTAATGAATGAAATGATGTAAGCACCATAACCACTAGCATGCATTAGTGTAAGATGTCAGGAATCTCATAATCCACTAGACACCAGATGCCGTCCCAGGCTAATTTGTCACACCTGTGCTGACTCTCTTATTCAGTGAATAATGTCCAAAGTTAATATGCATCTGTAACGGAACCGCTGGCACCCCGACCGGGTACCCTCCGCTGACGGATGCTCCTAGTGCTTTCCGAGTACTTCAAGCACTCCGCCAGACACCATAACCACTGTAGACTCCCACGAACCGCTGCAGTTTGGTTGGGGTCCTGCCGTCTCCACCCACTCTGGACCCAAGACCAGGGTCCAGCTTCCAGTAGGTCAACCTCTCCGAATTCCAGAGAGCAGGAACAGGAACAAGCTCTTAGCAGAGCTTAGTAATTATACCCTGGGGAGTATAGTGATTATAGCAATCCCCAGAGTGTAGTTCTCCAATCCTCCAAACATGAGCTTCATGAAGGTACAAGATGATCTGAACTTTTAATGACCACACACTGGCTTTTATGCAAGTCCCCATGCAAGGGGACATCCCACAGGGTGGGACACAGTACAACCAATCATATACAGAAAAAACGTAAAACACACCCAGCACCAACATACAATCCCTCCCCTCTGCCTGTGGTATAATTACTGAACACAATGGGTTAATGTAATTTATCACAGGCAGAAAAAATACACTTTTTATACACACACTGTAACTTTAAAAATATGCATCATATAAAACATATTCAGAATCAGCATACTTTAAATATAAACATAACCAAAAATCAGACAAATCCCCCCAGTACATAAAAAGTTAGGTGGAAGTCTTTTATGACCGACCGCAAGCACATTTTCCTGTCCAAAACAGTTCCATAGATTTGGGCTGTGCGGCCGGTCAATTTTATGTAGAAAAATGACTAAGTCCCATTCGAACGTGCGTTCGAATCTTTGAACGGGACTTAGTCTCTGCAGCTGAAAGTTCAGTGTAGGAGAAGGTAAGGGTCAGCGGTGTTCGATGAAATGTGTAGCCGATTTCAGTTCCATGGATTTGGCTACACATACCGCTGACCTCGTTCGAATGAACAAAGATGGCTGCCGCCACGTGTTCGTTTGCACGAACAGCGGCCACCCATCGCTCGGCAATGAACCTGCAGTAACCTCACAGCCTGAGAGGTAAATTGCCTGCACACTTCTACTTCTGGGTGGTCCACCTGTGTGGTACTTGGTTCAGTAAGCCCCATTTACTGAACCAAGTGGAAAATAGTAATTAACAAAATATTTTAACTAAGTCTGGGGACACTGGGGACACCGTCTTAAAGGGGCATTGTCACACAAAGTCTCAATATGTCCCCAGACGGTTCTTAAAGGGCCAGTATGGTCCAATACAAGTCCATAAGCCACAATGCAGTTCTTAAAGGGCCAGCAGCAGCACAATATAAATCCATTAGCCCAAATAATGTTTGTAAAGGGCCATACAACCCAGGGCCATAGTCATGAGGCAGGAGGCTGGCAATCATGCTCCTCCAACAGCCAGGGGCAAAGGGCAGCTTGTCACCTAAAAATCTAGTGACAAAAGGCATTTTGTCACAGCATCGATACTAATTTAGCATAGCTGTGCAGATCGGACGGACCATGGGGCTGGACAGAGCCAGTGGCTTCCGGTGCTCAGAGTGGCCCTTAAATAGAAAATACAATAGACTACATTTTCACATAAATCCCTATGGATTCCCTATGGATCCCTTTAATTCTCATAGCAAAAACATTTTTCCACACTCAGAGCATGACCTATCTCTAAGCTCACTCTCACAGCTCTAGGTGTTATTATCTTGGTATTACAAACATGCAGTTTGCCAGGTGCATATCACAATAGTTTACTGACATATTTAGGGCAAACTCTAATTTGTTGAACTGAAACTGAAATGAAGAAATTAAACAGACAGGGGTTTTTCTCCTGAACTTTTTCACATTGGAAGTACTATTGGTCTTTATACACACCTTAATCTTTTTTGAAATATTTTTTTTTCCGTTAATCTTGTTTAGTAACTAGCCATGGCCTGGATTTAATCTGTTTGGATCAGATACGGTATTCAGATTCCATTCTGTTAAACAAAAAAATCTAATGTTTTATCTATGAAAACTGACATAGACTTTAAAGGTTACTTTAAAAATCATTTGAAAAGCTTTGTTTTATTTCTAGCAGATTATGCTAATTATAACTAAAGGAACACTATAGTCACCTAAATTACTTTAGCTAAATAAAGCAGTTTTTGTGTATAGATCACTCCCCTGCAATTTCACTGCTCAATTCACTGTCATTTAGGAGTTAAATCACTTTGTTTCTGTTTATGCAGCCCTAGCCACACCTCCCCTGGCTATGATTGACAGAGCCTGCATGAAAAAAAAACTGGTTTCACTTTCAAACAGATGTAATTTACCTTAAATAATTGTATCTCAATCTCTAAGTTGAACTTTAATCACATACAGGAGGCTCTTGCAGGGTCTAGCAAGCTATTAACATAGCAGGGGATAAGAAAATCATAATTAAACAGAACTTGCAATAAAGAAAGCCTAAATAGGGCTCTCTATACAGGAAGTGTTTATGGAAGGCTGTGCAAGTCACATGCAGGGAGGTGTGACTAGGGTTCATAAACAAAGGGATTTAACTCCTAAATGGCAGAGGATTGAGCAGTGAGGCTGCAGGGGCATGTTCTATACACCAAAACTGCTTCATTAAGCTAAAGTTGTTCAGGTGACTATAGTGTCCCTTAATTTAAGGGCCATGTATTTTATCATCTACTTTGTTTATAATAAATGGGAAGTGTCCCAATAGATTTGGAATGTGAGGAGTCCCAATAGACTTTGAATGGGAAGAGTTCCAATGACGTTGAATTGAGGGGTGTCTCAATACACTTTAATTGAGTCCAATACACTCTGAATGGGGAGATTTGCAACAACATTAAATGAGGGTCTGTGTCCTAGTACAATACAGATTGGGTGGTTATGGAACAATTTCATCAAGGGACAGTTATGGCCCTTTAAATCTGGAGTGAATTCTATGGAATTGTGAAGATCCCCAGATCCAATAGAATTAAAATTTGTGTTGTTTTGATACATTTTAAGTAGAAATTGAGTTTTGTACTCTTTCAATGGTAGATACACTACAGGGTCAGTACATTTAATAAAGGAATTCTACTGGAGGAACATTTTATTCCCTGAAAGTAGAGTACGAGTTTGACATGGCCACCAAACTATTGGAACTGACTAAGACTAAGTACTTTTTATTTTGGTAGCCGAGTAGGCTGTCTTTGCTTTTTGGTTATTTTCTAAACCTGAGAAAACCAGTGTTCTGTACCTCCCTGGTCAGGATCCAAAACGAGTCCCATTTCAATGGATTCTCAAGGATTGAAACTGACACATCATTTGTATCAGGCCTCCGACAGGTGTTAACATGAATTGTTTCTGCACTGCATTTTTTAGTGTTAATGAGACATTATTCTGAAGAAAAAAAACATTTAAGGCATTGACATTTATTTTGTTGCATTTTGTATTACAGTTTGGGAATGGAACACTGAGCTAACTTAAAAACTGAAATTGGGTCTTCAAGCTGATGCCATGTAAGAAATTTGAGATCTTCTCAAAAAAGACCAAAATCCAACCTCTCTGTATGTTGCATGAGGGCTAGTCAGCTAAAGTTCTAAGGGTAGTTAAAAAAAAAATGGAAGAGCCTCTATATTTAGTGAAAGGGATGTTTACCATGAGAGGTGGGTTAAGGCCACATTATCTACACATTGTGTTTAACCACTAGGGCAGAACCCTTGAGCTGTTACTCAAAACTGCATTCATGTGCTAGAAAATTGGGTCCACCCACTGCTTAAGGCACCCACATTATATTCAGTGGGCCCAGCAGATGCCCAAGTGATTGGTTCGCTCTATCAGAACTGTCTTCCCCAAGGCAACGGAGGCTCTTGTTACCATTGGAAGAGCCTAATTAAGGTGTTTTTCACTACCAATCGTTTATATATTATCTTATTATTGTAGAGTACGTCACTGAGATAATTTTAGAATTTAAAAAATGTAATTAAAGCTACTGCCACTCCTCATATTTACAACAACCACTGCCTTAGAGGATAAAGTACTTACCTATATTCTCAAAAATGTTACAAAATATCATGGCACAGAACAAAACAACTTTATTACCTAAAGGCAAACATTAGAACTTGCTGTGTTAGACTTACTGTCACCTTCTGTTAACTGCGCATTATAAGCATTGTCCTTCGCTGGTGCAAGAAGCAATTAAAGAGCTGTCACCGAATCTGGTAAGTGGGTGATTGTATGTTCACAACTGTTAAACCTGGAAACAGCTGGTTACATACTGTGATTCCACATCAACTCCCGTAAAGTGGTGCTGCTATTGTGTTTATCGGGTCCTTGCAAAAAAGTAGGTGCAAATCTTTTTGTTTGTTGTTGTTGCCTGCAGAGAGTGCGGGGAGAAAGATATTACTTAAAATTCTTAACTCTTGTACTGTCATCTTCCAAGTCAGAGCCACCAAGGTTTTTTTTTTTTAACAAATTAGGATGCCCTGCTTATGAACTATTTTGTTTTTATATTATGGATGGCAGGTGAGTGCGGACCTTGTGGAGCGAGGTGGTGAAAATAAATTTACAGATTTGTTTCCAGTTATATCCAAAATGATTGTATTATATACCATCAGATATACATAGATAATGATGAAATCATTGCAAAGTGCATTGTCTCCAGTTTAAAAAGTTAACATCTCATAATTGGTAAACAACTTATACTGTTTTATTCTTCAAAATAATGTTATATAACATACATATTGTTGTATTTGCTTAACCCCTTAAGGACACATGACATGTGTGACATGTCATGATTCCCTTTTATTCCAGAAGTTTGGTCATTAAGGGGTTAAAGCGATACTATAGGCACCATAACAACTAAAGCCTAATAAAGCAGTGTGTATAGATCGAGCCTGTGCAGTCTTATTGCTCAATTCTTTGCCATTTACGAGTTAAATCACTTTTGTTTCTGTTTGTGCTGCCCTAGTCATAAATTCTCTGGCTGTGACTCACACAGACTGCATGAAAACAAAATGGTTTAATTTTCAATCAGATGTTAGCTTGCTCTAGAAGTTTTCATCTCCGGCTCTGTAAATTAAACATTAATCACTCACTGTAGGCTCCTGTAGTTTCTTTTAGGCTATTAACAGAGCAGGAGGTAAGAAATTCTAGATTAAAATGACTATGCAATACAGGAAGTTTTAACATTAGATGACTCTTTACAGGAAGTGTTTAGGAAGGCTGTGTTAGTCACATGCAGGGAGGTGTGCCTAGGGCTGCATAAACAAAGTGATTTAACTCCTAAATGGCAGAGAATTGAGCAGTGAGACTGTAGGGCATGATCTATACACCAAACCTGCTTCATTAAACTAAAGTTGTTTTGGTGCCTTTAGAGTCCCTTTAAGCATCAATGTTTGTTAACTGAAGTGTTTAGGCAAAATATTTTTTTAAACTGCCATGTTTTTCTCTCTTACTGGGTATTCGCTGGGCGCCAAGACATCTCTGATGCTGGGTGACGTGCTTTCGGCACATGCAGAGTTGCAGAAAGTAGATACCAATCCAACCAGGAATCAGGGGCTGAGAGCATCAGCTGAGGGCTCAGAGCCAATAAATGACTCACTGTGCAATCAGTATTCACTACCTGACATTAGCCAATGAACTCTTAATACGTACTAAAGACACTGCTAGGGGGGCAGTTACACCTCTGATAGCAATATAAAGTATCTCGGTACGTGCGTTTTCATATTGAAATTCTGCATATATAGACTCCGAGCACCATAACCACTTCAAATCTCTGTAACCTGTGAAGTTACCCTTTAAGGTAAGCTATTTGTGGTGGACCGCCTGGCACCCTGACTGCGTGCCTCCACCAATCACTGCTTCCTAGTAACACCGAGTACTTCCAAGCACTCCACCAGACACCATCAGCACAGTAGACCCTTAGCCGCCGCAGCTTGGCTGGGGTCTCGCTGTTCTCCACCCACCCTGGACCCAAGTCAGGGATCCAGCTTCCAGTAGGTAGACCTTTCCTCCTCCAGAGAGTATAGCAGGATAGCTCTTACAAGAGCTAGTGATATAGCCAGTAGAGTAATCCAAAGCAGGTTTAATGGGAGTCACATGGAGCCTTATATGCAACTCCCCATGCAAGGGGTTTCCTAATGCATATTCCAGGGGCAATCCCCACTGGACCTGAGAGGAGACTACAGTAAAACATACACATAATTACATTGGCTCTCAGGTCCAGGACACTCCCACACAAAACAGGGTAATCCCTCCCCTGTGCCTGAGAGATAATTGAGTCAGGAACTGTACTAAACTCAATTATCTCCAGGCACAGAAAACATACATTTTAACAACATCCTGAAAGTACCCCCAAAACACATGGGAACCCCACAAAAGTCAGATCCCTGATAGCCCCAATCTGGGGGACCAACATATCCAAAAATCAGGGGTTCAGGATTTCCATGGAAGTCATAATTTGACTGACCGCACACGGGGCTCCTGCCCAAAACAGTTCCAGAGAATCAGGGCTTGCGGTCGGTCTAGTTTGGTAGTTTAAAAATCGAACAAACTACCGCACATAGTCAATAGTCTTACCCTGGAGCTTGTTCCCCTCGTCCAGCCGACCGATTCCACTGAACCGGGCCCTTCTAAGTTGTGTAGAACCGAACGCAGGCGATGATGGAAGTCCAGCAGTGTTCGGGAGTTTCCATGTCCGATTTTAAATCCAGGAACTCGTCGACCAAACACCGCTGCCTGCGTTCATTCGAACAAGATGGCCACCACCTTGTGGTCGTTAATGCGAACTGTGGCCACCGAGACAAACAATTAGAACACTGCAGTTAGAATCGTTACCAAGTGTTAATAGGGTTTAACAAGCTCCCACGTGGTCTCTGGTTCGTGCGGCTGTTCGGTTCCCGAACCACATAATCCCAATTTCACGAACAGTGCCTTTTTAAAGTATATTAGCCAACGTCTATTGCAGGGGCCATAGTCCTGAGGCAGAAGACTGGCAAGCAGGCCCCTCCAAGAACCCGTGGCAGAGGCATTTCTGCCACACTATTCTTTGTGCGTAAATAGATTTGCAAAATAACAATGGGATTAAGGTCTGAATTCTGAATTTTGTACGTTTATTGTACAACATTTTGCTGTGAAGCAGTGTGTGTTATCTCTGCAGATACAAGATCAATTACTTTGAATTAATTTACCAAAAGTGGAAATATTGAATATACAACCTTCTATCATAACTAATCCATAATTGATGCTGAATAACCAGTTAACTACAATGCATATTAAATAGAAGGCTATCTTTTAATTTTATTAAAGAAATCCAATTTAAATGTAAAAAAATAAAAATAAAATATGTATCTATTTATTTTTTTAAATCATTGATTTTTATCCACCCTGCCTTTGGGATAGAGAGACTTCCCGTAACCCCTGATCTTCAAGAGATCCCCAATGGATAAGGTAGGATTATCTTGAAGAAAGGTGATTTTTTTTTCATCTTCTGGAACGTACAATTTTACATTTCTGTTCTTGCCTCTATCGCACATTGCTCAATGGCTGATGGTAAATGGCTATATACAACTGGCAGATGCTATGACAGCTCTTTATATTGCTACATTTTGCCCCAGATTGTCACAAACAAAAGGCAAACTTTATAATGTGTCTTGTGTTATCTTCTGACTAGTTGAGATTTCAGTGCAATAGGTTGACATTTCTCTGGGCCACGTGGAAGACAAACCAGAGATGATTACTGGGCACATTGTTCCAGGTAGACTGATTATATTTGTGCATCCTTTCTGTGCAATAAATGGCATTCCACATACCGTCACAAAGCTTTTTGAGAGCATCTAATATAAGCTGGTGATTTCAACGCAAACTATTTTTTGTTCTTGAGTAGATCTGATATCTGGGTTTCGCCAGGTGGCACGTGCCAGTGTCTATTTACCTTCAAACTGATTAGCAAAGATAAGCGTTTGATTGGACTGTTTTCATTGGCTCAAAGTGCATTTGCGTACTCCAAACCAGGGAGTGGTGGTGGACAGGGGATGAAGGCGATTAAGAAAAAAAAAAAGAGGGATTACTAGAAATATAGGGGGGTGTCAGGGAGAGCTCAGTCGAGCGAGGAAGACAGGAAGGGGAGATCAAGGATTCTCTTTGCAGATGCCAATCATGTCTGCTGCCAGCACAATGTGCACACTGATGACAGATGTAATCTTCCGGACAGATTTAAATTAAGGCAGCGCAGAACAGCCCTGCACTTATAGATTCCTACCACAATGACCACTTCTAAAAGCAAATGCGGTCATGGTGTTTGGAGTAGCCCTTTAAATATTACATTTTAGCATTAAAGGGGAGCTGCCACTTCCCACGGTTTTTAATATTATGTTTGCCTGCCCCTTATATTTAACAATTATACATTTGTGAGGTGTTAAAAATTAAGAAATCCACATCTTTTTATCCTGTAACTGGGCACCTCCATCTTGGCTCCCTGTCAATCATCATTATAAACTCTTTGCACCTGGCAGTCAGCGCAGAGAAAGCATACAGAGCAGAGGAGAAATTAAACAATGTTTTTCTATTTCTCTTCCCCATGTGCATCCTGGCCCTGTCTGTGTCTAAGTGAACTCGATTGTGATGTAATTCGCTAATTCTATTACTTAAAATTGTAAAGAAAATGAAGAACATCATGTGGAAAAAAAAGGTTAACACAAGCTGCGGGTGATATTCTGTGTTTTTTCTCAATGATGTAATATCAAGAGAAATGACGGTTGCCCTCTAATTCCAAAATGGAAGTGTGTGACATCTCTCTTTCCTCAACGTGCCTTCCCTCCATCCCCCTCCATCCCCTGTGTGCTATCTGGAAGTGCGATATGTGTCACTAACCACAGGCATCAATATTCTAAGCCATAAATTCATTGAGAAGCGTAGCCTTGTGTGGGAGTTTCCTGTTAGAATGGAGTGATACAGAGAATAGTCAGCATGGATGGTCAAAGTCAAGGTTTTCTCGCATGTGTATGAAATGAGTTTGACGTTTCCAGCAGAGAGTAAACGAATGAACACATTGTTATAAATGTCACTTCACATTCTGAATTCTGCAGCTTAGTATAATATATTTATTCGGTAGAAAATAATTAAGAGTTTTATCTCTAAAGCAGAAATTGTGAAAAATTGACTGGGGAACATAGGTAAAATTGAATTGTGTATTGGGGTGCAATATCCCTGCACCCCCATTATGTAGACTCCCTGTAATTGCCTTAAGTTGCTCCCCAATTCTCTGCCATGTTGTATTTCACCCATAGGGCTTTCTTCCAATCTTGTTGCTACTTTTAACCAACCAGGCGCTACTCCCTGAAGTGTTTGTTACTAATGATGTCTGAATGTCTGCCCCATTTTTTATTATTTTAAGGAGCTGAAGTAGGGGATTGAAATATATTATGTTCTGCATTGCATCATTAATTTATGGGCTTGTCTTGCACGGGGACCACCATACAAAGCCCTGAAGGCTATTTATTAAACAGCAAAGTTCTAGAGATGATTAATGCATTGTACTACACTGAATTATTTTCTACAATATAAACTATTGCACAGACATAGACTGCTTCACAAACACTTGGCTTTTGTTTAGAGTTTCCATAACTTATTGGTTTTATTCTGTGAGTTTACAGTTGATAACGAACCCCCTTGAGGGTTTGAGTGATGAATGAGTGCCCAGTATTGGTTTCGATTGACTCAGCAAGCTACGCTAAGTTGATGACGCAACTTACCCTTTCATTCTTATTCAATCGGTTACAAAAATATCCAGAAATAAATCATGGAAGAAAATATATTCAGGTCCTTAGGCAACGACCTATTATGTTGGCAGATGAACTCCCAAAATTAATGGAACAAGTCCCAAATAAATCTGTGCTAGCAATGAGCAAGCCTGTGGACTTCCTGCTATGTTACATATTATTCCATTGAACTGGAAAGTATGGGAGACTCATCTGGAATGGTTATCCTAGATCTGCTATTAAGAGGTAATGTAAACAGGCAAGGGTATTTATTTTTTCAATGGATCATCAAAATGTACTCACCATGTGAGATGGTATTGGTAGACCTGGGGACAGAGTCCGTTTTACGTCTTAGTCTCCTGTAGACACTGAATTCTCAGGTGTTGCTACGTTCCCCCAAAATCCAGTTCTTTTTTTGCCTACTCCATGATTTGGAAGATAGATAGGAGAGAGACAGAACAGTGTAGAGGGTGTGCAAGAACTGCAGAGACTACAAAAAAAGGAAAAGAACAAAAACATGCACACAATAACCTCAGGATGAAGTAACACCGAAAATGTAGAGGTATTGGTTAACATAAAACAACACATTAAAAAAAAAAAAATGACACATGTCTTACTGGACAATAATAATAACAACAAAGTATTTAACCAGGAAAGGTACATTCAGATTTCTCTGGTTTTCAAGTACGTCCTGGGGATGTTACCTTAGCCCAACATCCAGGGGTTGTTACTCCGTAAAACGAGACAGATGCACATTCACTTGGCCGTGTAAGATAGAGTTTTAAAGTTACACAATTTACAAATATAGAATCACTGCTGGAATCCTACGGTATTTACAGGGTTATAAGATGCTGGTTTGTGTTTATTACGATAGCATTATAAAGCAACAAGAGAACAATTCATACATAATCACAAAGAATAATCTTGACCTGAATAAAGTAGTTACAATTTTCCTAGCTCCCCCAGAATGCTGGTGACAAGAGAAACAATAGCAACAGTCTCTACAAGTAACAGGAAACATTTACAAACAGTAAATTCTCCTCCTAAGGCGACATAAAAGAGTACAGCTAGCATGATATTACAATTCCGCACAGCGTACGCATCTACCTTGGTGTAAGGAGAGGAAAGTGACAAAAAAAGAAAATGGAAAAGAGAAAACTGGAAGAGATGAAGAACAAAAAAAGGAGGGTGGGGAGATTACAAGATGCTGGTTTGACTATTGAGTGTGTCAATGGGCGTTCAGTAAATACTCACAGGCGTGAAAACTGACACTGTGAGGAAGGTTTAAGACAATACATTCAGTGCCAAAATATACACCAATCATTTTAGGGTGAAACTTTAGGTGAAACTTTAGGTCACCCCTTTTATTTCACCTAGTCTGTAGTAGAATAAAGATTCCTCCCAAATCTTCAAAAAAAATATATGACACGGGTTTTACAGACTTAGTAATAAAACCAGACATGGGGTAATAAAGTCAAACGGTGCGTGAAAAAATGTGGTGTTAAATGCACTCGCAAAAGTGATAAAAGAAACAGCATATCACCCATACCAGGGTTAGGTCCTAAGGGAACTCCAAGCTTCCATAGTTGATTATTAAATATAAAAAGAATGCACAACCATAGCGCAGAACATCATGTTGGACAAACACCGTTAATAAAATATTGTTCTTTCTAAATGAAGGAAAAATGAAACCCTATTTCCATATACACGGTAAGGTCATAGAATGACTGCCCCTGGTGCGATGATCTTGAATGGCTAACACCTCCCATTATTCTCTGTTGGATTGGCTCACTTCCACTTAGTGACTGTTTTTTGACTGAATTGCTACTTTTTGCTAATCATTACTGGCTGCCGCTAACCCAGGGAACCTACACCATTCTTTGGCCGAGTACAAAGATGATAACGAAAGCTAACTCTGTATACCCATATAGAATAAATACAAGTAGGGAGATGGGGAGGCTATTGCATCTTTGCTTGTGTAGCCAAAAAATCCTTACACCAGGCCTAAACAGAACATTTCCATGCAGCAACACTTATACAAGTCTCACTCTTTTAAATCAAAATAGAGAGCCATCACTTAATTGGCTTCTGGCCCAATCCAGTGCTTCTCATAGAAAAACATTGGGGATGACAAGCGCATGCGTCATGAGTTCAATCAAACGAAATGCCTCTCACAGAAAAGCAATCTCTATGATCAGCATTTAATGACATAGAAACATAGAATGTGACGGCAGATGTAATGTAAGAACCATTCGGCCCATCTAGTCTGCCCAATGTTCTAAATACTTTCATTAGTACCTGGCCTTATCTTATAGTTAGGATAGCCTTATGCCTATCCCACGCATGCTTAAACTCCTTTACTGTGTTAAAGGAACACTATAGTCACCTAAATTACTTTAGCTAAATAAAGCAGTTTTAGTGTATAGATAACTCCCCTGCAATTTCACTGTTCAATTTACTGTCATTTAGAAGTTAAATCACTTTGTTTCTGTTTATGCAGCCCTAGCCACACCTCCCCTGGCTATGATTGACAGAGCCTGCATGAAAAAAAAAACTGGTTTCACTTTCAAACAGATGTAATTTACCTTAAATAATTGTATCTCGATCTCTAAATTGAATTTTAATCACATACAGGAGGCTTTTGCAGGGTCTAGCAAGCTATTAACATAGGAGGGGATAAGAAAATCTTAATTAAACAGAACTTGCAATAAAGAAAGCCTAAATAGGGCTCTCTTTACAGGAAGTGTTTATGGAAGGCTGTGCAAGTCACATGCAGGGAGGTGTGACTAGGGTTCGTAAACAAAGGGATTCAACTCCTTAATGGTAGAGGATTGAGCAGTGAGACTGCAGGGGCAAGTGCTATACACCAAAACTGCTTCATTAAGCTAAAGTTGTTCAGGTGACTATAGTGTCCCTTTAACATCTACCACTTCAGCTGGAAGGCTATTCCATGCATCCACTACCCTCTCAGTAAAGTAATACTTTCTGATATTATTTTTAAACCTTTGCCCCTCTAATTTAAGACTATGTCCTGTTATGGTAGTTTTTCTTCTTTTAAATATAGTCTCCTCCTTTACTGTGTTGCTTCCCTTTATATATTTAAATGTTTCTATCATATCCCCCCCCCCCCCCCCCCGTGTCGTCTTTCCTCCAAGCTATACATGTTAAGATCCTTTAACCTTTCCTTGTAAGATTTATCCTGCAATCCATGAACCAGTTTAGTAGCCCTTCTCTGAACTCTCTCTAAAGTATCAATTTCCTTCTGGAGATACGGTCTCCAGTACTGCGTACAATCAGTGGTGTATCCTGGTTTTGTGCGGCCCTAGGCATGACAAAACTCAGGCTCCCCCCCCCCCCCCCGCACCACCTCCCCTTCCTCCCGCCCCGCCTTCTACATACACATACATTCACTGACGGACACGCATACACTAGCTAACAGACATACACACTCACTAACAGACACACAAATAGTAACACACTCCCTGACATACACACGCTCACTAACAGACACACACAGAGTAACACATTCCCTAACAGACACACTCCCTGACATACACACACACACTAACAGACACACGCTAACAGACAGACACACGCTAACAGACACACACACACTAACAGACACTCACTAACTAACACACACACTAACATACACTCACCCACTAACACACACACACACACACTAACAGACAGACACACACATACTAACAGACACTCACTAACTAACAGACACACATGCACTAACAGACACACACTCACTAACACACACACTCACATTAACACACTTACTTTAAAAAAAAAATTCATGCTCCCAGCATCACTCTGCGGTGCGCAAGGGAGCAGAGGGGAAAGTGCTCCCTCGCCAGCGTCGCCCGCGCGGATTTTTGCTTAGCCGCAATGCTAACAAGACATTTGCCCTGGGCATTTGGAAAATGCCGCCCAAGGCAAATGCCTTGTTTGCCTCGCGGCTAATACGTCCCTGCGTACAATACTCCAAGTGAGGTCTCACCAGTGTTCTGTACAATGGCATGAGCACTTCCCTCTTTCTACTGCTAATACCTCTCCCTATACAACCAAGCATTCTGCTAGCATTTCCTGCTGCTCTATTACATTGTCTGCCTACCTTTAAGTCATCAGAAATAATCACCCCTAAATCCCTTTCCTCAGATGTTGAGGTTAGGACTCTATCAAATATTCTGTACTCTGCCCTTGGGTTTTTACGTCCAAGATGCATTATCTTGCACTTATCAACATTATGTTCGACTTCATTATGCAGTGCGTGAAGATGTTAAATGTCACATAACCGAGTCAAACTATGCTTAATTATATTGTAAACCGCAAAGCCACATGTTTACATCAGAAACGTGCAGTGCGAGAGATGTACAGTATTTAGTTGATAAAGAGATGCAACTGACTTTTGTGAAATGCCCAATATATAATTTATTTATGCTGTTTAGCTTCAAGTTCTGAGATATACATGTGTTATATTATTTCTTAATAATAATAATAATAATCATCATAATTAATTCCCCTCTTCGACATAAATCTGGTAATTCCTCTGTTGAGAAAACACATTGACATTTTCAAGATTTTAATATGACACGTGAGATATTTTTAATTAATTATTATTATTTGTAAAGTGTCACCAAAGTCCATAGTGCTGTACAATGTATGATGAGCTGAATGTACATGCACAGAGGGTGTTGAAGGTCCTGCTTATACAATCCTATATTAATGATCTAGTGGTTATTTTTTCAGGTGTTGGCAGGGATGGGCTGGTAGCCTTAGGCCTGGGGGGCAAATCCAGTCAAGTGGCCCATTGCGCCAAGAGGAGAGTAAAACCACCTTTCCCATGTGATTGAAAGGGGGGGCAGTCACCTAAACAGACACACTCACTGATAGGCACACACACACTTGCTGATTTGGCACACACTCACTGACAGGCACACGCAGACACTCACTGACAGGCACACAGATACAGACAGAAAGACACACTGTTACAGGCATACTGACTCAGACAGACAGACATACTGACACACACACACACAGGCATACTGGCTGACACGCACACAGACAGACATACTGGCGCACACACACAGACATACTGGCGCACACACACACAGACATACTGACACACACACACAGACATACTGACACACACAGACATACTCATAGACACACACAGACATACTCATAGACACACACAGACATACTCATAGACACACACAGACATACTCATACACACACACATACAGCAGCAGCAGTCAGCTAAGTCGGCACTCCTGATGATGTCAGGAGGAGGGGGCGTGGCTTCCTCTGCTCTTCTCCCAGACTCCCCAGCGGTCCTGGGAGAAGAGCAGTGAAAGTCACGTCCCTTCCTACTGACATCTTCAGGAGAGGCCGGCCGACTCCACTGACTGCAGGCTGCAGGGAGAGTGCGGTAAGGTGAAAAATCTGAGTCCCCAGCCAGAGGCAGGGCCGGAGCCAGAGGCAGGGAGAGAGCCAGAGGCAGGGGTTTTGGATTTTCCTTTTTTTGCTGGGTTTAGGGAGGCCTGGGGGGCAATTGCCTCCGACCCCCCTTCCCAGTCCTGGGTGTTGGCAACCTATTCTTGGGGGAAAAAATGTATTTATCATTCATTTTTGCTTGCTTTAAACCCTGAATTCCAACATTTGCCTGGGTCTTTATCAGAATGTGTTCTTATCTTAGATTTTCCCAGAGGATGATAATGTGAGGTTCTCCAATGGGTGGCACATCCACCAACCTGAAGAGGCTGCGATTAGGAAAGCTAAAGATTGTGCGTAGACGCCTCCTTCAGAGATATGAGCACCAGCCTTTCATCTCATTACTGGCCGGTCTCTATAGCTGTCGATGGAAACGTTACCAGCGTCAGAAGACCGAGCCAGGACAATGGTGTTGCAAGAAGGTAAGATAAACTTCACCAGAATCCTGTTTGCTTCCTTTTCATGAGTTCCACCTTTGTTATTGAAATGGAATGATGTCAAAAGAGAAAATAATGCAAAACAGTGGCTTCAATTCCTGGTTAGGCACGTATTACCATAAACAATATTACAATAACTCATGGACAATTTTTGTTGTCCAGATAACTTAAAATTGTTATGGTGACAGAGCCTCGTTAGGACCGATCGTTATGGGATCGTTATGGGAACACTATTTGCCAATTCCCTAGGGCCACTGATAATTCCATACACATAATTCCATGTCCACTCATTGTATTAATTGGCTTGTTTTGCTTTTTCAGACGGAGTATGTGTTCTTCCTTCTTCTGGTCGGGACGTTTTGCCTCTCCTTGGTATTCCTCTACTTCTGGGGGGAAGCTCAGAATGATTATAATGATTTTGACTGGTGAGTGTCTGGTTGCACATTCTGAAACCTGCAACTCTGTTAAAAATTACGGTGTGTAAGATGTTGAAGGGAATAATGTAGCCATGCGATGTTAAAGGGACATTATATGCATGTAGTAGTTCTGATGTCTATAGCCTGTAAACCATGCCTAGTAACACCTCTAGGTGCAGTCACTCAGACAGCCACTAGAGGTGCTTCTTGGTTTAGTCCTTTATAGTGTGACCTATGTAAATCTCCACACTCTGCATGGAGACGCTAAACATTGCCCATAGAAATGCATTGTTTCTGATTGATGCAGGACAGCATTTTGCCGCACATGCTTACCTATGGGAAAACATTGGATTGGCTGAGATCATCAAGATTGGTTATCTCAGCCATGGATCTAAGCTACTTTTTTACTCCATTTTATGGGGGTCTGGACACTTAAATTGTATCCAGCACTATACTGTTCCTTTAAGGGATATCAAAGATGACACAAGTTTGTATATCATAGAGCAGAGCTGAACAACAACAACAACAGTATATCATCTATAGTGGTTGAGACCAGCCTGGAAAAAGTTGCAATAGGCAGATAAACCTGCCTAAAGGAATTGTGTCCTCTATTATATCCTACTGCGTATAGTTCATTCCAGTAACAGACATTAAAATGTAATATATACATTCATTTCCAATTCACGCCAGTGACTTGTTTAGCGCTATACAACAAGACGCGCTTACAGACAAGTAGACAGTGTTGGACATTTTCTGTCTATTACTCACGCTGCACCGGTGGATCCTCTAAATCTTAGAAGGTTAAGATTCATATCTTGTTTAGATAAGCTAAAACACAGTTTAAGAGAACACTGAGAATGTGCTGGCTTTAGCTGAACTGTTCCATCGCAAATTCTCCCCGTCTCCATCTAAAAAACAGGGACTACTGAACATGCAAGCTAACATTTCTTGTGTGTTATCAGAAAAAAAAAAAAACTATCATTCTCTATCCGATCTCTCTATTTGGAAAATCTTAACAAGATGATCGTATCTTGCTTAATATTCATAAAGAGGTACTAGCCGCACCTCATTGTTGAAACCCATGAAGCCAAACTATTTTGTTTGGTTGCTGTATCTCATGTGCAGACTGCAGTCTGGTTGTGCTACAGTATGACAATAGGACATTGTTTTTCTACAATAATTCCATACAGTTACTGTATTTCAAATTGTATCTTAATCCTCAGCTTTTTATTAAACTGGGATAAATCTTTATTTATTTCTCAGGTACACGTATGGAAGTGTGGGGTACTGGTTTCTGTGGTCCTTGGTAATTCTTGTAGTGGCTGCTCTACTGTTTACATATATCGCAATACTACTGGTAAGTATACACAGACTCACATGTTAAAGAGCTGCACAGACTCACATGTTAGAGGGATGCTCCACGTGGATTCATCCCTTTAAGCTCTTTAAATGGAATTCATGCCGTATTTTACCATGCCTGAGAATGTAATGAATTTTGCTCAGACTATACATATTTAATTATCGTGACTCTAGATCAAAACCTTTTTTCAACCTTATTTTAGCTCATTACTGTACTGCCAGAAACGGGTAACCCGCCTCTTTTTTTGTACCAGTTGTTGAGCATTCCTTCTCACATTTGATAGTTGTGGGGAGCCACTTCCCGGATTACAGACTGGGGACATCTCTGGTGAACAAGAGATGTTGGGCACTCAGTTTGGAAGAGGAGATTGTCTCCCATGAATTTTGTGAGCCCCTCCAATGATTTTTAAGAGATACATGTGGAGCCTGATTACATGAGGCAGAGCTATGTCATGGTGTGCACGTTCAGGTGGTGTTTTGGGCAGGACTGTTTCATGTTGTGCAAAGCAAGCTGGGAGTATAGACAAGACGGATTCTGAGAGTACAATAAAGGAAAGAGGTCCAGGCACTCCTTGGTTCAAAATAGGCACTTTATTAGAACCGCAGCAACGTTTCGACCATCTAGGTCTTTTTCAAGCTGATCAAGCTGGTTAGCTTGAAAAAGACCAAGATGGTCGAAACATTGCTGCGGTTCTAATAAAGTCCCTATTTTGAACCAAGGAGTGCCTGGACCTCTTTCCTTTATTCTACTACTTTGGGAATCTGGTGTTTGGTTCTGGTACAGCTAAGCACCCTGGCTCAGACTGATGGGAGTGAGTGCAGTTCCCTACACACTCTGGAATGATTCTGACAGTACATGATTTCGGTCAGGTCTGTTTCATGGTGTCCAGGCTCAGAGTGTATTTTGAACAGGACTGTTTCAAGCAAGGACAAGTGATTATTTGGGCATGGCTGTTTTGTGGTGTGCAGTCCCGGGTGATGTTTTAGATAGATGTGCTATTTTGTGGTGTGGTGGCCCACATGGTATGTTGCACTGGACTATTTTGTGGTTTGCATGCCCAGATTTGGACAGTGCTATGTTCAGACCCAGACTCCATTTTAAACAGGGCTTCTTTGTGATAAGCCAGTCAAAATTGTATTTTGAACAAGTCTATTTTGTGGTTTGCCGGCCCAAATGATTTTTCTGACAAAGCTATTTCTTCTTGTGCATGCTCAGATGATATTTTGAACAGGAATGTTTCATGGTGAGAATGCTCACGTGATATTTTGGACGGGGCTGTTTCATAGTTTGCAGGTCCAGATGGTATTGGATAAAATAGAAAGTAAGGAACAGCGCGTACACAAAAATTATCCATGTACTGTTTTAAATCTTACGTGGTTACCTAAAAATCACATTAAAATCTTATTAGATCTATCTCGGTTTGGACTGCGCTGTTTTGTTCCATGCAAGCCCAGATGTTTTTTTGGATAGGGCAGATATATGGTGTGCACACCCAATATAACACGGATGTTCCTTTCTGGAAAGATGTCTACAGACACCCACATCTATTCTATGTTATATTCTAAACTAACATTGCCATGATCTTTACTAAGTTTTTAAAACACTTTCCACCTTTATTATTTACTCACACTGACAGCAGTTGCAAAATGTAAACGCTCTGCAGAGTTGCCAAGTGCCTGACAATACTGTGGACTTCTGACCAGAATATCGGTCTTCTTATCTTATTGCAATGTCTCTTCGTTTTGCCTTCGATCAGATAACATCTCTGCTTTAATTTACCCAACCTGAGCTAATATTAAGCTTAATTAAAAGTCCTTTTTTTTTTCCTTTTTATCTGTCTGAATAAGGTCTAAAATAGACCATGAAGAAAGACAACTTCAATGGTCGGGGTTTCTTCTGTGCAGATCCGGCCGCATTCGAGTACAAAACACAGAAGTCCTTGTTTGATATTCACATTTGTTAGGAGGCTGGCAGTCTGCACTCATTGTCAGCATTTGTTAAGCCGGACTGTAATGTTTCCAATATTTAAAATAATCCAGAAAGACGATAGAAGGGTTTCGCTCTGGGTACAAAGAGCTAAACGCTTCTTTAGTTTGCAGGATGAATACAGCTCTCTTTCTGTCTTTTTTTTTTCTTTTTGATCAAGTAGGTGGTAGAGACCGATGAGTGGTTTGAGGTATAATTTCAGATTTATACACTTATACATTGGTATCTCCAGAGCATAGTCACCCTTCACACGCGATACAATGCAAACCTCCTCTGTATCGTTACATTCTATCACAGGATAGCTTTCCCTCTTGATGTCAGGATTTTTAACAGTTTCATGGTGCGTACTGTATCATATTTTTGTTAGTATTTCCAAAAAAGACTCGCCTGTTTGTATTTATTTGATGTCTTCAATACATTTTTACATTTTTGTTTATAGGTTTTAGCAGTATGTTTGCTTTCCGAAGGGCAGCAGTTATACCTTCATTGGAGTCACAAGGTAGGATGCGAGAGGATATCCAAGGAATGTAACTGTTTAACCAGACCGTTATAAAAGATCTCAATTAGATAACCTGTAGGTGTGGAGAGTAGCATATTGTTATCTGAGAAACAGGTGATAATATATACCCCATAAGGACCAATTACATTATTTGCTGTCTTCACCATCTGGCCCCTAAAGACACTTTACATGCACACAATATTCTGCTAATTTAGCTTTGTAGCATTGCTATTGGTGAAATAGTAGTCCCAATAGTGACATCGCTGCTTGGTGTATGGTGGCCCGGGGGTGCAGGGGAAGGTAAGTTTTACTTACCTGAACTGGACCTCATGGCCGCCACCAAGTCTATCCAGTGGACCCTCCTCAACTCATGGAGCTTCATCTGCCAGGAGTCCACATCAGTGCTGTGCTCTAGAGCAGGGGCCAGAGTAAAACCCTGATATCTATAGAGGATCCCGAAAACCTACATGATCCAGTACGGATGATGCATTTTTCCTCCCAACTGTTAATAGGGACAGTTGGGAGAAATTACAAAACCTGACAGCTATAGTTCCGCCTTTTGTCAAGTTTTGTCAGGTGTAGGAAAACTGCATAAGACAAAATGTCTCCTACTTTGTCTTAAGATATATTTTGACTGTGTTGGAATTTTCAATAAAATTCCAATACAGTCAGTATGTGAATGTTTCATAAAGAATTTATCTTTATGAAATACTCTTTTCTTGGGAGGAGGGGGGAGGGGGAATTGACAGAGCCACTTTAAAGGGACAATCTAAATACCATAAACACTATTGTAGTGGTTATGTTCCAACCCTTTACATGTATTTATTCAATTTCTTGTGAAAAAAATGTTTTAACAATTGTAAAAACCTGGAATCTGTCTGCTCTTGCCAAGATGAGGAACTCCACTTACTCATTATGCTTCTAGATTTGGACGAGAGGGGCCAGCTTAGCCAAGCGCTCCCAGCCTGTTGTGAACATCGAAAAATAAGACCGATAATGAGGAAGGGAAATACTTCATTATTTTGGTAGCAACAGAGTTAGTGGCCTTTGGGTACTGGGATAACACAGGTGAATAACTTTGATGTTTAATAACTTGCAATGTAGAGAGAGTGGGATTAGCGTGAGAGATTAAGGATAAGATTTGGTTTTACAATTAAGTGTTGTCAATGATGATGCTGTGGACCACAACAAACATGTTTTCGTGGTTGGCCTGGCTGACCGTGAATGGAAGTTTCATTCCGCATTATGTCCATGGGGGTTAGTGCAACATGGACCTGAAAGAGCAAGCACTCATCCAGTATCATGCTAAATATGATTTTAAACATAAAAATGAAATCAGGGTCAAACAATATATTGAAAGAATATTATAAAATTGAGGGTTTGTTAGCTGTTTGTGTTGTGTTTCTAACATGAACCGCCCAGTCAGAGGGACATTCTGTAGATCATGTTTTTAATGAGTTAAACATGTTTTTTTAGCAGTCAGTTTTGCCACCTTTCATGCTAACGTCCCCTTTTAAAAAACTGAAAAAAATATTTCACACTGTTCTAAGAAGATTCCAAACTAAAGAGAAAATATTGAAGAAAAGAAAAAAAAAATGACACAAAGAGGGAAATGCGTCTTCCTAATGCAGGAATCATTTTCTTTTCTTTTTCAGACAGGAATGCTGCTGGTTCTGGTATTCTCCATTGCTGCTCTTGCTGCCCTGTCTAAATTATGGGGGGAGGAATGGGACACTGTCCGTCTGTCCTTCCAGGTATGAATTGACCTGAACTCCAACATATGGCTTTTATTCTTCCTGCTTCTTCAAGCATGATTGTGGAAGTTCATACTTCCGAGGTCAATAAAATAAGTGTCAAAATCTTTTTACATCTACCCCCCTGAATAAATAATTTCCATATTATCCTAATTAGTCCCATCTGTAAAGCTAGATTCTCCTATTTAATGAGTTCTAGACAAGTTCCATTGTAACACAGTATCACTAAGCTCCATTTTAAAAATGATTTTTACCTTAGTGCAAATATTTCTTCTTTGAGTGTTTTTATTGTATTGTCTTTCGTCACGAAGAGCGTGGTACGACATAGTGCGGTAAAGCATTATACAGGTGATTTGTGTTTTTTTTCTATACAAAAGAACGCAATTAAAATGTGGTATGGTCTGCTGTTTCCATAGTTACTTGACTAGATACTTTGTTGCGTGTATTTTCTGTTTCTTATAAATTGAGTTTCCGATAAATATACCATTTTGTGTGTTGGATTTGTTTGAGCATTTCTTCTTAAAATTCACAATATTCTTATGTTAGACATATCCAGAAGGGGCCTATATCAGAAAACAGCAAGCTCTGCTGGAAGTATGAAAGCACAATATTATAACCATAATATTCTTATCTCAAGGAATCTCAAAGCACTTTAACAAGCCATCTACTTTCTAACTGAAATTACACGTGTTAACATTATCTAACTTGACCTTTAATCAATGACTATCATTAATCAACTGAGCTCTCTATCCAGCATTTGATTGAAGCGGGTTCCCCAGCCACGATACTTTTTTGATGCGTTTTGTTTTGTTTGTTTGTTTTTTTTCTAGGTTACTGCCCCATACCTACATGTTGGTGCAATCGCAGCAATGGTACTCATGTCCTGGCCAGTGGCTCTGTACTTTGTCAGAACGAATAAAAAAGGTAAAAAAAAATATATAGTTATATGAAGCCTAGTGACAAATAAGAATTGTATCAATGCAAGGTATCTGTGTTCTATGTCACCGGGTGCAAGCTGGGAGTTGCGAGATGCTGTTGTTTTACTCATTGACGTGGATCTGTGCATGATTGTGGATTCCATAACTGTACTATATATACTGTACTAAATATTATAAGGTGTGAGATTCGGTCAATCTGGGTCAAGGTGTAGGTTTTTAAACAATTTGTGAGGCAGAACTGTAGCCAGTGGTAACACTGGTACTATACTGGCTCAGGTTTGAGAAGTTAGACAGTGTGATGGCAACTGCCTCACCAAGGTATATTTTGCACAGGTCAGGAAGAAAACCAAGATGGATGCCAAGAGAACACCTGGTGAGTGAACAGTTTGGGGTCACAAGACCTGAGAATTTGCTGAATTTTTTGGCTGTCTGGCACCCCCCCCCAATCTATATAACTTTATTGTACAAAACTGGGTCACATGTGGCATAAAACCGCAAAGTAAAATCTGTTTAATCCATTGAAGTATTGGAGGTAAGGCATGTATGTTGAAGCTATATCAATAAAAAAGCACTAGCCAGGCAGGCAGCAGTTAAGGATCAAACAGCTTGTACCAAATTTGCTACAGTTCCCCTGGAACAGAAAAGAGAAATACATACATTCTAGACTGTTGTCATCTGCACCCTGATGACTGCTTTGGAAACCTTTGCTCTATAGTGTGAACTGTTGAGAATTCAAAGTGAATTTGAAATTTCAGGCCGAAATAGACAGATTGTAGAAATTTGCCAAGTCAGAGATGTTTTAAATTCAGATATTTGGGCATAAAATTTGAGATGCACTTTAAATTCCCCACAGTTCATATTTTAGCGAATAACCCTGAAAGTCTAAGGCCTCGATTATATTCTGTCGGCAAAACTAAGTGAAAAAAATGCTGACTGGTGATTGATATTTTTATTGAATTTCTACAAAATTGCCAGACGAGATTCTACCAGCTCAACCCAATAAACAGTGTGGAGGCTCGATAAAAATAGTCTAATAAAACTCAGAACAGAGAAAGTAAGTCACTGGGAACAGGGAAGTGTTCAAAAATGTACTGATACTTTTGTCTTGCATGTTTATA
This sequence comes from Pelobates fuscus, assembly GCF_036172605.1. Taxonomy (NCBI): domain Eukaryota; kingdom Metazoa; phylum Chordata; class Amphibia; order Anura; family Pelobatidae; genus Pelobates; species Pelobates fuscus. The sequence goes on from NC_086317.1 coordinate 469,768,648, forward strand.
TTTTAAGCAAACCATACATTATTTAAAAGGTGCTACATGGCTAATCTTAAAATAAAACATATAGTCAGAATGATAACGTCTACAAAAATGTTAAGGGTTTGTTGCTTTAATAAAGTAATGTTTAGTTCGTAAGGTAGACTAAACCAGACTATCAGAGATATAATCTTTATTTGGTATAGCAGCTCGGTCCGTGTACCAGGCCCCTCTCCTAGGCCAGTGGAGAAGTGAAATCCATTTCAGAAAATGTGTTTTTTTTTAAACAGAAGTCTCTTTTTTTTTTATTCTTTATTTTTGTAGTGCATTTGAGGGAACAACGCGCATGGGGTACCCCGACGGCAATCCACATGCTTTTTCCAAACAATTATAACAGTAAGGGTATGTTAGTACTTGCACAATTTTATAGTTAGTATGCGGTTTGTCAAGATCATTCACGATTTAGTATCTATTAAGCGTAAGGTAGAGATATTACATGGGTGGGTCAAGGAGAATAGGCAAAACATTAATAGGCTTGCTTAGGTATTAAGTAAGCGTTGAGTACTATGCTAGACAATACGTGACTGTAGTTACTTATGTAATTGCTGTTCGGTTGCATGCTTTTTTTTTTTTTTTTTAAGTCTCTTTTTTTTGTAACATTTATTTATATCTTTTGAAATGGAAATTTGTTTAAATATTCAACAGCCTGTTCTTCGCTTTGCTCCAAAAGCGTGACATTTGAGGCAGTAACAAGCACAGACTGACATGGTATTTGTGCGAGGGAATGGGGGCGGCCATCTTTTTTTATTTGTATTTTTTTTTTAAAGAAATTCAATTATACGAAGATTTTTAACTCTTACAGTTCCTGCAAAATTTACTCTGCAACAGAAGTGATCTCTCTTGATTTGCCATATTGGTAATGAAAAATGTAGACTTTCTATTGAGTTCTTTAAGGCATGTCATATCAAAGCTAATATCTCAATTTAAATATTGCATGTATATTTAGCTTTTTTTTAATCGCCTTGTCTCTAATATTAAGATATGGATGACTATCTGCCTCATGTAACCCTTTGAAAAACAGGGTCCTTATATATATATATCTGTATACCTGTTATAGTTTTAGGTTCTGAATAGAAGATAATTGCAGCTTTACATTTTTTCTAAAAATAGGGCCTATTTACCCTCGAGGCCATACTGTGGACACCAGGCCATCGCCTGAGACTAGATGAGCAGAGATTGCATGTTTAGCAGTGGAATGTGTTTACAGTTAGGGCAGTGCAGATGTGGAATTCACTGCCTAGAGAATTGATGCTATCTCCAAGGAAGAGTGGATGACATGTCATTAAGGTAGAAATTAGGACTTCTCTGAGTTATTTAAGCGCCAACTAATTGCTAATGAAGGTACAAATCCAACGAGGTTTTAAATTGTCCAAGGTTGACATGCAGCCTGGACTCTACCATCATCTCATTATCTCAATACTGTTCTGTTTGACATTACAGCGCCCCACCATGTAAGTGATGTCAGTATTGCCACATCTATCATTGATTCAGCCCATTCGATTTGTATAAAAAATGTGTGAAAGAAAACACAATATGATACAAGTATACATTTTGCAAACAGTATTACACTTGTATTTCACTTATTGAATCAAATATATAGATAAGCTAAAATAACAAACATATAGTTAAGCAACGATAAATCGCACATACCTTAAAGGGGTGAATACAATGTGGCCTTTAGAAGGAAGTATGCAGGCTTTCTTGTTTGCTGACAATCACCGTCTTATACCCTCCGTAAGTGACTCAATATTTATACTGAATTGGCATTTACCCATTACATAGATAAACAGAGTAACAGCTCTACCTTATCTGTGACATCCAGTTCTGGGGATTCTGCCAGTACCCATCCCATTTCTTATCATCTCCCAGATGGTAAGGAGGGTAGAGGAAAAGGTTTTATAGCACTCATAGGTCAACCAAATTTGAACACTTTGAAACTTAAATCAAAGGGCATTTTTCACTAAACACAAAGTGATCGGTGAAATGACTAAGAAATATTAAGCCAATCAACATTTTAGTCTAACGTTTGCCGCTTGACGTTGAGTCCACAGCAAATCCCAAAATGCAATTTATTGGTGTTTCCCCACTTTTACTTGTTCAGGGGTTAATTACTGGAATTGTTCTTCATTTACTTCTGTCAATACTCAAATTGAGTATAAACATTTCTATTTCTATTTATTTTGCAGTATGAAATTTAGTCCATAAAGCCTCACTCACCCTCATTTATACTATAGCTGTGATTACCAGACTGTAGAGGAAAGCATTAATGAATTTCTCTCCCAGAAGCGACTTGTCACTAATGCAATGCCCCTAAGTTTGCTAAAAATGTAAGGTCACCCCCTGCTTTCAAACCACACAGGAAGTTTCAATGGGTCATATTATTATAGTCATGGAGAGGAGGAGTGGATGGACTCTATCACTTCACTGTCAGCATTACACCAGCAGTCCAGATATTGATAAAGATTGCCAGAGAAGTTTTAACATTTTAGAAATACATGATTTAACTGCATTTACTGTATGTGGGCATTCCGCTCAACCGCAGACATTCTTTTTTACATTCTTTTGACATTTACGGTAAGCTGTACTGCTAGACCTTCAGGACCTTTCTATTTTTGTCATACCTACTGGACGTGAGAAAGATAGCAGTTTTGCTTTTATACTAACATTTCAGATCCTGTGTTAAATATTGCAAGATAAAGGACGCTGTTTACTGTCTAAATCTTTTCATTTGATGTATAGCCACTTTTAAAAAATGATTCCTGCCAACAAATCTAATTGTTTCATTACATAACCTTTCTAATCATCTGCGTAAATCACGCAAGACCCGGATGACCAATGAATAATCAGTGAGCATAGATTCAAACTCTGGCTCTTTAAAGGGTGGTGCTAATGTCTTGGACGTCCCCCGCAGAAGCCAAAGAAGAGATGAGACTCATAGAAGGGATCTGCTAGTAGATATACTATTAAACAGTCAGTCCAGGAAGATGATCCTACCTAAAATAGTTATTAATGTACCAAAAAATGTTTGCGAGCTGTCTAATAGTTTTATTATTCCTTTGATTAAATTATTAATGAGAGAGAACACTGTGTGCTGTTCATTTCTGTTTGTTCTCAATACATAGCAAAAATACAACATCATTGGAAATGGAAACATTTATATTAACAGCACAAAGTCAAGGAGGCTCTGTGATGAACATTTATATTCTCATATTCAGTAATACAGTGCGTAATAATGTGCTCACTTGGCACATATAATCACCGATGGGTACCACCCCATGTACTCTACATGCCAGCCGTGGTAAACAGCAGGTGGTATTATTTGAACTAGTCATTTATAAGAAAAGTGTGCAAATATGAATTCATTATTAGAGTGGACTCATTGTAACAATATTTCCCAATAACCTGATTGTTCTTTCTCAGATTCCTGATAATCTTTTTTTCCCGTTCTGTACATAGTGATATTCAGTTTTTTTACGTTACATGATGACATAGCGTACTGGGAACCTATATTTGAGTATTAACTTGTATTGTATCGTATTGTATAACTTGTATTTATTAGAAATTTATCATACCTTGTGAATAATATGTTGGGTTGTGAGTCTGACTCGTTTTTTATAATACATTATTTAGTTTGTGGTTACCTCTGTTTTTTTGTTTTAGTTTCTCAGGTGCTGATAATTGCCCCCTACCTGTTACTTTTGCTATTTCTCTACTTGATACCCCTTGGGATGTACTCACCTTGCATCAGAGAGAAGGGGACCCTCCCCCCTAAGCCACTCCTGATTGGACATAGAGGATCCCCTAAGGTGAAAATCCTTCCATGTGACCTAAAGATTTGGTAAAACCTCTAAGCACCATAACCACTGCAGCTCAGTGTAATGTTTATAGTGCAATTAGTCTATGGGAGCAATCCCCTATCTTTTTGTGAAAATGTTTAGAAAATGTGTGATAAAAACAGGGCGCACTCCAGATGTTCTCAGCATATGAGTGCTGTCCAGGTTACATAAATCCCATAATGATGATGTAGAAGTGTAAATGGCATATTGTCAAGGTGGCTAGGGAGGAGTTGGTCTGTGGATTCTAGGGCAGTCGTGTTTTTTTGGTCATTGCCCCTATTACCCTTGCAAACAAATAAAAGGGGAAAGTGCTCATAGCCTCTTTTGCACCATAAGTACTACATTGAGCTGTAAGGATTCTCATGCTTAGATTCGTCCTTTAGCAATGTTTAATTAAACAAATATAATGATGAAGGATTACTTTGCAATCTTGTGTATAGAGAGTTGTGTAAAGACAGACTATTAAATGGGTTGCTACTAAATGGGTGGTTACGTATAAAAAACAATTCTGGGACAGAGTTCTAAATGTGGAAGAATCCGCGGGAACATTCCATTGGTTTCCATTGTTGCTTTGTCACTCTTAAAACATTATCTCAGGATAGAATTTTTAAAATAAGCCCCATACTGTCATCTGGGGACGTGTATATGTGCACCAGTAATGGCCAGTTAAAGAATTCAAGGGCTGCTAGCAATGATGTTGTATTTTTATTAAATATATATCCCTATAAGTGATGCCCACTTTTCTTTATGTATGTTAATGAACACACCAAGACTTTCTATAGATGAAAGCTAAGCATTAAAATGATTTGATTAGGTTACCTGCGAAAAATAAAAAAAAGTTACTTTCTTCGAATTCCATCAAATCACACACATCTAGAGCCCAAAACAGGCATTGCAATGCATTCATCAATAAATACAATTATTTTTAAACCTTGACTAAGCCATGTTGGCGACATCCCGAGTGGCGCCACTTGACAATAGAATGGTGCAGTGCGGGATAACTCATTTTCTCACAGTAGCCAAATGGTGGTGAACATCGTGATGTGATCATGCAGAGATCATGTTATATACATGATTGTACACCTACCCTACAGCCATTTAGTCGCTTGATCAAAAGAAAAATGCCAACAAACAAGAATTCATCCAATAATTATTTTATATTTATTGGTGAATACAGGATAAAAAGGGTACATCGTTACACTTTCAACTGAGTCTCTTTAAATAGTATTTTCCTGTTGGTCCTCATTGTAGCTGGCCCCTGAAAACACGAAGATGTCATTTGAGAAAACTATTGAACACGGTGGAAATGGTTTAGAAACAGACGTTACAATAAGGTAAGACAACTTAAGCTATAGCTATTTGTTTCAGGATAATGTTAAGCTATAACTATCTGTTTTTAATGAAAGGCTTAGAAACCCAGAGCAGTTAGCAATATCTGATTTAAAAAACAAGGCATATGAGATACACATGTTAGCAAATCACTTTTCTCCTTAAATCTGATTTTTTTGCACTGATGGATAATGGTGTAGAGCTTATCTCCAAACGGGCTGGAATTCACTATGAGTGAAGGCCCATTAATGCTCAGTATAGATACCGCAGTTAAAGCCCACTTGCATGCTATAACCCAGCAGATATGGCACTGTCTGAATGAAAAGGGGACAAGACCCCAACTATATGATAGCAAACTAGGGCAGGGTTTTCGGTGAAGCCAGTTGTCAGGAATCAAATAATCTTTGAGCGTCCGTGGGTCGGGCAGTGTGCACAAGTCAACAGCTTGTATCAATAGATTAGTGTGGTTTTGATTTTTCATTTATGAAATAAAGGAACATATAACATCCACAGGTGTAGATAGATTTGAAAAAAAAAACCACACTTTCACAGAGATTGCCAAAAGAGGTAGATGCGTATCTGTGTTGTAGTAGCTCCATCCATGGATAATTATACCCGATAAGGCTCAAACTATGTCGTTATATAGTGAATCAACGCAGTCGTAGACTTGTCTTTTTAAATATTTCATTCAGAGTGGAATTCATTCTGTTTCCTTTCTGTTAGTTTTGATGGGGTGCCATTTCTCATGCACGATAGCACTTTAAAAAGAACGACGGATGTAGAAGATGTGTTTCCCAACTGGACCAAAGTGAATGCAGCCATGATGAGCTGGGAGATGCTGGAGAAGCTTAATGCTGGGAAGTGGTTCTTGCAGGTTTGGATTGAGAAATTCCCATCCTTATTCTTTGGTTTAAAAAAAAAAACAAAAAAACATGAAAAAGCTGTGTTCCATTGCTAAGGGAATGTGCAGAAATGCAGTATGAAGTTTGAAATGCGATACCTGTCTGTGCTCATTTGCATATCAAGCTAGGAATGCTTGGAGAGTTGTGGAAACGTGATTTCTTGACGTGGTTTCTATGCCAAAGATGGACCCCTAATAGTCCGTCTTGCAGTATGTGTGTGATACATAACAGTATGTTTTCTCCATGATGTGAATTTGCACTCTAGAATTTCAAATGACTTAAAGGACCACTATAGTGCCAGTAAAACAAACTCATTTTCCTGGCACTATAGGGTCTTTACGTTCCCCCACCCTCAGGGTCTCACTCCTACTGGGCTGAAGGGGTTAAACACTTACCTTTCTAAGAACTCTCCTCCACCTCCCGACGCCAGCGCAAGAGCCTCGCGCATTCAGACAGTCCATAGGAAAGCATTTCTCAATGCTTTCCTATGGACGTCCAGCGTCTTCTCACTGTGATTTTCACAGTGAGAATCGTGGAAGCGCCTCTAGTGGCTGTCAGTGAGACAGCCACTAGAGGCTGGATTAACCCTCGGTGAAACATAGCAGTTTCTCTGAAACTGCTATGTTTACAGCTGCCTGGTTAACACTGGATGGACCTGGCACCCAGACCACTTCATTGAGCTGGTCCTTTAATTCGTGGTTCCCAAAAATAGTACAGAAAGGGTGGCACTTCTAGGACTTTTTCTTAACCTAAAACCTAACTTAAGGATCAGTTTAATCATTAAAACCTTCAAAGAATAAACAGAACAGTGCATAGATTTATACAAAGCGTACATGAACAGCAAGGCACTTCCTTCCACAGAACTGGCTGGCACATTTGTTGCTTCACTGGTTACCATGGCATCAAATTGTTGCACATAAACCCAGCTAGCGAGTTAAAATCAACTGTCACATGGCAAACAAGCTGAGGAATTGTGCTATGTTTTATGACATTGAGACCTCGAGGTTATTTATCGGAAAACACTGCATTGGTGCGAACAGGTTAGTCTAGTATGAACAATGCGCTGACTACCCCAAGTCTGGGACTTCCTGGTATTGGATTTATCCATGCGCATAGATAAGTAAATCTTTGTCTGTAAACTAGAAAACACCAGTGACAAAGAGACAAAGTATAGTTGTAGGACATGGTAAAGGTAAAATAAAGGATAAATGGCACATTACATATGGGCTAAACCCGAGCCATAGTGGACATACAGACAACCAGCCTGAATACTCAGACCTGGAGCACAATGTCTGTCTACAACAAAGCAACTTAACCCCTTAAGGACCAAACTTCTGGAATAAAAGGGAATCATGACATGTCACACATGTCATGTGTCCTTAAGGGGTTAAACCAAATGGGTTACGGTCAATGAAGCTCTTACCTCAGGGCCACAGGGAGGTGAGAATATTCTTAATTATATATATATATATATATTTTTTTTTTTTTTAAACTGCTCAACCACCCAGAGCCCCTGTAATACCCAATAAACTAACTAAAACACGCACACACTGCATTTATAAATACACACTGCATCCACTACACACACTGTATCCACGACACACACTGCATCCACAACACACACTGCATCCACTACACATACTGCATCCACGACACACACTAAATTCATGGTACATACTGCACCCACTACACACACTGCATCCACGACACACACTGCATCCACGACACACACCATCCACGACACACACTGCATCCATGACACACACTGCATCCACGACACACACTGCATCCACAACACACACTGCATCCACGACACACACTAAATTTATAGTACACACTGCATCCACAACACACACTGCATCCACTACACACACTAAATTCATGGTACATACTGCATCCACTACACATACTGTATCCACAACACAAACTCCATCCACAACACTCACTGCATCCATGAAACACACTGCATCCACGAAACACACTGCATCCACGACACATACTGTATCCACAACACAAACTCCATCCACGACACACACTATGTCCATGATACACACTGCATCCACTACAAACACTGCATCCATGACACACACTACATCCACTACACACACTGCATCTATTTTACACAGTCACTGCTTGTATCACTATATGTATCTCACATGATCCTTGCATTGACAGCACTGTCCTAGTCGAACACTTGCTGACTGTTGAGGTTGTTTATTGGGATTCCAGAGGAGGCACGTGTGCCCGTAGCCATGGGTAGCTGAGTGAATGCTGCTCTGTTTTTCTAGGACAAGCCGTTTTCCCACATGGCATCACCGTCGAATGAAGATGAACAAATGGCAGCAAATCAATCGATTTTCAAACTAAGTGAATTCCTTAAACTCGCGGACCATCACAATAAGACAGTGTTGTTTGATCTCTACCGACCACCAAAGGAACATCCATACAGAGAATCCTGGATTAACCGGACCCTGGAGGTCATCCTTAATGAATCGTCGGTCGACCCAAAACTGGTAGGAGATCGGATCCGATTCGTTTTGTAAACATTGACACTATTTATTGAGCACTGATTGTTTTGAGTTACAAGGATACTCTAAGCACCAAAACAACTTTAGCTTAATTATTTGTTTTTTTTTTGGTGTATAGATCACACCCCTGCCCGCTCAATCCTCTGCAATTTAGGAGTTAATTCACTTAGTTTACTCCTCCCATGCAAGTGACCTACACAGTCTACTCACACACTTCCTCTAAAGAGAGAGATAATTTTTAAACTTCCTTTATTGCACAGTCAGTTTAGATCATTGTAACCCAAGCTGCAAACGTAGAAAATTGCTCTGCTATCCAAAATTGTCAACAGTGATATGTAGTAGGCATTATTTATGTTTGCTTAAACAGGATTCACATGAATGCAGGTGGTAAAATCTTGCATTAAATAAAATTCAAGTATAATTTGATTTACTTACCACCATACATTCATCTCCTTGTCTCCTGGTAAACAAATACAATGTATCATAACTAATGAATGTTCCCTTTTAAGCATTTTGTGAATGACACTGTTAAGACAGGAAAGCCTCAGACAATCAAACCATTGCATAGGAATGATTTTTCAATAGATTTTAATGTTCTATCACTTAACATCTACTTAGAGGGAGCAGTGTTGATGATACAACAAAAAGTTTTCAACAGATATTTTTTGTCTTTTTAGGTTCTCTGGCTGCCAAATGATATGAGATCATTTGTCCAGGTAGTGGCCCCAGGTTTTCAGCAGACGGTAGGAATTAAGGCACCTCTTGAAGAACTTCTGTCTAATCGTATTGTGAAACTGAACTTACCATACAGCAAAATGTCTTACTCAGACATCCGGTAAGTACCGATAGGTAGGGAACAGGGTTCTTTTTGTTATAAGGTTTTATAAGAGAATTGTATTATTTTCAATAGTATATTGTTATTCAGGTCACTATATAAAAAAATATTAAAAAAGTTTATCAGTTTTTTCTGTTAACACAAATATTGTACACATTACTGAAAATGTCCTTTTTTTATGAATGTGGAGCTACTGATTGGCTTAGAGCATCAGCTGACTGCTCTACCCAATCAACTGCACCATGCCTCCGCAGTTCCTGAAACTCAGTTACAAAATCTGGATGTCGTTGGAGGACATGGACATCTAGCGCTGAAGGCATAATTTAGGGTTAAACAGTTAGAGAATGGTTTAACCACTTAAGGCACGAAAACGTCCAGGGCATCTTCCTGGAATCATAACAACTTTATTTAGATGAAGTTGTTATGGTCACTGGAGTGTTCCATTAACCAGAATGTTGTGCATCTGTTTCAAATTTACTCTAACTCTTTGTATACATCTCTTATAACATATTTTGTAAGGACAATAACAAAGTATTGATAGGAAATGTTGTCAGTATGTTTGGATATGTCCCTTCTCAAGCTATTTTAGATAATAGGTGATTGATTATCATATATGTTTCGTGTCAATTTCAGAATGTATGCAGCTGCCAATATTACCACAAATCTGTACGTGGTCAGCGAGCCGTGGCTGTACTCTCTGGCGTGGTGCGCTGGCGCTCATTCTGTTACCACAAATACTGTACAAACCCTGAAATCGATGGATATGCCAATGTTTCTTATGGTGAGTTTTCATGGTAAACTGTGATAAAGAATTCAGACTAAGCACAGTAGTAGAATGAGAAGGAGTTTGGAGATTATCACATTCTATGATGCCTGTGGGGAGGGAACGGATACTGGTGGGAAAACATTGGGTGAGCCCAGTGATTACAAATTCCGCTAAATGAGGTGATGGATGAGTAGAAAATAGTTGAGCCAGAACACCTTTACTGAGGTTAGTCATTGTTATGGAAACATCTTATTTGGACACATTGTTTAAGCATGTGCCCTGAAGCATACTAAGCAAACATGCAACAGCCTAGACGCACTGAAACCACACGTGTTGGCATTAAAAACGTTACAGATTTGTGCCTTACCAAGGGCAACAATAGGACAGCCTAGTTTATCTTTTAATTACCTTTGTTCTGGACTTGCTGAAAGGTTAGTAGGCGGATGGCTAGTGGTAGGCAAGTTGATTTAAGACGGAAAGTATGTGAAGTTGAGGAGAAAAACGTACAAGCTGGGGTCCTAAGACCTGCAAAATGTCTGCAGAAAATCTCTGTATCCAACTGGCTCCAGTGAGCTGAAAAGGAGCAATGGTAGTCGTAGAATGCAGAGCCTCCATATTTGTGCACTATGTCCACCAACATTTAGAGATTGAACTCTTCCCTACAATGTGTGAAACTAGAACAAACAACATTCCTATAAATGCCAAAAGTCAAATCAAATTATGGTACATGTGTGTATATGTGTGTTTTATGAGTGTTTGTGTTTATATATATGAGGTCTGTCCGTAAAAGGTCCAGCCATTGTTAATGTAATGAGAGCGATTTGCGTTACATCGATGAAACCCGATAGCCAAGGAGAGTGGACTGGATTGCGCATGCGTAATCAATGATGACTTCACTGTACTTGTCAGTGAGGGCGCTAGATGCTGTTGAGTGAGCATGTGTACTGTGTGGCCATCGTATTAAAAATGACTGTGCGAGTAAAGCAATGAGTCAATGCTCTGGACACTACACTGACAGACACAGCAAACCTTCTTGCCACAGCTCGCATTGATGTGCCATCCTGGATGAGCTGCACTACCTGAGCCACTTGTGTGGGTTGTTGACTCCGTCTCATGCTACCACTAGAGTGAAAGCACCGCCAGCATTCAAAAGTGACCAAAACATCAGCCAGGAAGCATAGGAACTGAGAAGTGGTCTGTGGTCACCACCTGCAGAACCACTCCTTTATGGGGGGGTGTCTTGCTAATAGACTATAATTTCCACCTGTTTTCTATCCAATTTGCACAACAGCATGTGAAATTGATTGTCACTCAGTGTTGCTTCCTAAGTGGACAGTTTGATTTCACAGAAGTGTGATTGACTTGGAGTTACATTGTGTTGTTTAAGTGTTCCCTTTATTTTTTTGAGCAGTGTATATATATATATATATATATATATATATATAATTCCACATGATACATTAAAGAACACATAAAACATCTTAAATAATTACCTATTGTTCCCCAAATGTTCAGAGTGCCTTGTTACCGTGATAGATCTCCGTACACACATCCAGCTAATGTCAGAGCACTTCATTAACCCTTTAACCATCACAGTGTCCGATCAGGTTGTGTAACACTGTCTCTGTGCTGAGATAACAAGCAATCCTTCTCCCCTGTGGTCTCCTGCCTCTGATATTTGCCTTGTTTTACAGACTCCCACTGAGTACCAGCTAATGTGGATTCTCACAGATATCATTTCTGCTCTGCTGATTACACTCATCTTTGTTCTGCACTGGTGAGTCTGAGCTTCCATCCGACAGACGTTTGTGCTCCCCCTGGCCGGGTCCTTAATGTGTATTGTGGGATACTGGACGATTTATAAGAGTAGCATTTCTTCTAAAACAGGTTCCAATCAGATTAACGAAATACTTTTAAATAGCAACTATGTTAAATTAGATCTGCTCCTTTATTTTAGATTACGGGCCCCTCTTCCATATTAATCAAAATAATTCAAATTTGCATTAAAACTTGGTACAGCCTCTGTGCCTTCCATGGAGTTGTCAGTTACGCATTGGGGATGTAGGACATATATGTTTGGCAATCATCGCGTTCTGCCAGTCTGATACTTCTCATGGAGAAACAGTGAATCCAGTGCTTCTCTATGAGAAGGATTGGACACATTCAGTGCATGGGATAACACCAAAAGTAAAGAACTTCGATTTTCAAAAGTCTTAAATAGGAAGTGCCTCTGGCAAAATGTAAACAATGTAAGGACAGCAGTTATGTGCCAAAATCACTTTATTAAAAATATAGAGGTATTGTTAACATGTCATTTATATGATGTGGTATCCATGTTACATACATGATAAATGATACATATCAGCTCATTGCGGTATGCTGCAGGCACGGAGGTATAAATTGATATAAAAATAACAACAAATCAATAAAGAAGAACTCACCTTATATGTTCCAAACGCAATACAAATATAATAAGACAGTAATTATACTATTTTGAGTGTGTTGCTGAGTTCTGGTTCATTCAGTTTTGTTTTTCCAAACTGATAGATTCTAAAATGTTTGTTACATGTTATGCGATCACAATTCCAGCATTAATACACAGACGCAGCCAAAACCTAATACAATAATCAGATTAGCATTCCCCTTATTAACTCTTATCACCCAGACTATATTTCCCATAGCCAAATATAATTAAACATAAGACAAAATAGGACCAGCAACATCGATATTAGGCAAGCTAAGATTCTAAAAGGGACATGCTTGGCTGAATGTATAAAGAAAATAGCAAGTTTAAAAACAAAAAAAAGCCACCTTTTGAAGTATTTGCATTTGTTGCAAATTCTCAGGTTGTGCAGCGTCTGCAGTAAACTCTTCGCCCAAACCAGGAAATAGCTCAGTTAATCAGGATGCTTTCTTAATTGCAACGGGAGCTGAGCATAGCCCGTGAATACCTGCTCTGCAGACTTTATGGGATAAGTAGTTCAGAAAATGACAGCAACTTAATTCACCAATATCTCTATCTGCCATGGATATATTTCGCATTACGTACAGTTATTTAGGTCTATGTGTGCATTACATACATATTAATATTTTTTTTATCATTCAGCTTTTATATAATACCTGCGAGGTGTTACCAATAAAGCCAATGGAGGTACAAACAAAAACACAACAAGAAATATTAAAAACTCCAATTCCTGTTCAAATGACAAGGAATACTGCACACATGTTAATTATTCCTCAAGGAAGGAGTTATACAAACACACTAGTTAGGAATAACTTTAACGAATGATTGCTGGCTGCAGGTTTTAATCCTGTAACAGAGTGTTGAGTACCATTATACCTGTTTAGAGCTATTGGAATAGGGGTATTAAAATACATCTGTAGAGATAATAAGGAAGTGAAAAGCGAGAGAGAGAGAGAGAGAGAGAGAGAGAAAGAGAAAGAGAAGAGGAGACAGAAAATTGGGGTAATAATTGTAAATATAGATAGAGAAGGTGAAGTTGTGGAAAACCCACGGACTACAGCCCCCAGCCCCAAGGAAATATGGATGTACAGGCTAGCTAGTTTAGGCAAGTCCAAAAGGTTTGGGGTTTAAGTTTCTAGGCTGCCCCCCCGAGCCTGAGAGTCGCAGCGATAGCCACGAGGACCAATGAAAATATTAATATTTTTGGCCTGCATAATGATAACATTTTACCAAAGGGGTTAAACATTTCCATTAGACACTTCTGTATTTTATATGTAATTTAATGCCAGGACACGGATCCAAGGTCTTCTGTATCATGATCAGCCCTGCAATGACTTGCAAATAGTGTGATAAATTGATACGTCTTATACCTCTTATAGCGTTATTGTCTGTTTTGGAATTCAGAATATTGTTTTGTGTTAACTATAAATGAATCAGGAAGTAAAACAAATATTAAATAATTGTGCAAGGTTTCTAAATGATTTGCGCTGTGGTCCTGAACATGCAGTATACTAATTAAAATAAAGAAAGAGAACTTATTGCCAAATCGAGCTTTAATCACTGTTTAATATCTAATTAAAAGACACCTTCCCTAATTTAACATTTATGCTCTGTTATGTTTGGCTGTCTAATAGTGTCAGCCAATCAGCATTTAGCTATTATTAAAGTTGTGGTAAATGATTATAATAAGTAAGGAATGCCATTAGTTTATTCTCATTTTATTATAAAACGTGAACCTCCTGGAACAACAAAACCAACAATAACCATATCTCGTAGCTTTTAGAACTTCATTAGAACCTCTCTAAATGTGCTCTTTGATATAAGGTTAGCTTAATCGAATCAGTAACGTCATTTTAAGAATCTTACCAAACAGTGCGTGAATGGTTGATAATGTAGATATTAAGAGCCACATTGGAGTAGAGTTACTTTTTACGAGGCTATCTCCCCATCCCCCACCTCTTGGCAGTCAATCCATGTTAGAAGTAACTGGGTCATATTACATACACGTCGTAAAGGACACATTAAATCCTATTTTTACATAATAAAAATCCTGCTGTATCCTGTTCTACCCATCCGTTGCCTGGAAAAGCTACAGATCATCTCCAGAATTGTTTCTTTGTACAGCAGAATTATTTAAAAGGTTCTGGGACAGTATGGAGCGTGGCCAAGGCTAAAACTGAACCTGTGATGCTTTTCGGTATTTGGTACATATAGCCTCCCATTCCGACCCCCACATATCCAGTCACTATGAATGGTGCATGTGTTGGGGATTACAGGCCGGGTGAGAACTGCCAAACACATGGATTGATATTTGAACTTGCCAACAAGCCTGCAGTTAATCTGGAAGCTCTGTATATTGTTCTGCCAGTTCTTTGCATTGGAAAAATAAGGGTGTCCCTTGACGGCTAGTACAGAAAATAATTAGAGGGAGTGTGACCTTACCTTACCATGGCCTATTCCCATTTATGGTAGAGTTCATGCTGCTCAACGAAGAACTATTGTATGACAGCTCCCCTTGTGGACATGGTTTGTCACTGCATTTTGTATACTTGCTGAAAAGCTACTACAGAAATGTTGTATATTATTATTATTAATATTTGTAAATCACCAACAAATTGTACAATAGGAGGATTAACAGATAGGTTATTATAACCAGACGGGTTGGACGCACAGGAACAGAGGGATTGAGGGCCCTGCTCAATGAACTTACATGTTAGAGGGACTGGGGTATAGTGACACAGTAACAGAGGGACTGAGAGCCCTGCTCAATGAGCCTACATGCTAGAGGGAGTGGGGTATAGTGACACAGTAACAGGGGGATTGAGGGCCCTGCTCAGTGAGTTTACATGTTAGAGGGAGTGGGGTATAGTGACACAGTAACAGAGGGATTGAGGGCCCTGCTCAGTGAGTTTACATGTTAGAGGGAGTGGGGTATAGTGACACAGTAACAGAGGGATCGAGGTCCCTGCTCAGTGAGTTTACATGTTAGAGGGAGTGGGGTATATTGACACAGTAACAGAGGGATTGAGGGCCCTGCTCAATGAGTTTACATGTTAGAGGGAGTGGGGTATAGTGACACAGTAACAGAGGGGTTGAGGGCCCTGCTCAGTGAGTTTACATGTTAGAGGGAGTGGGGTATAGTGACACAGTAACAGAGGGATTGAGGGCCCTGCTCAGTGAGTTTACATGTTAGAGGGAGTGGGGTATAGTGACACAGTAACAGAGGGA